>NC_082683.1:106999482-107653773 GCF_949987515.2 Delphinus delphis | reverse complement strand
CTCAGGGTGAGGAGAGATGGGCTAGCCACTTCCACCTACCCTCTGCATTCTCCTACAGGGGTTGGCACCAACTCTCCTTATACTAGCAGGCATGGCTGTTAGGGGACCAAGATCAGAGGAAACACAGCAGGAGAGGAAGCAGAGCAGCTGGTCTTCCCACAGTGGTCAGATGCCCCAGCTGTCAAGAGTCCCATGCCCAGGAGTGCCTGTTGAGGAGGGCAGGGGTGGTAGTTGGGACCTCCACCTGGAATCTCTTTTGAGTACTGTAGGGCAATGGTTCTCCAATTTTAGCCTGCATCAGAATCACCTGCAGGGCTTGTTAAAATAGATTGCCGGGCTTCAACCTCAATTTCCAATTCAGAAGGTCTAAAGTAGGTCCCAAATTTTCTATTTCTAGCAATTTCTCAGGTGATGCTACTGATCTGAAGATCACACTTTGAGAACCACTGCTGTAGGTATTTCTGGATTTGTGCCCTTCTTTCTCTTAACACTCTCCCATTCTCTCTTTCCTACCATCCATCTACTGCTTTCTTTTCCACCAACCCTCCACTAGCCTCCTTTAGGAAAACCACAGGAAAGACAAAACAGGGGTGAATGTTAGACTGTCTTAAGGATTCCTTTGGGGAAGGGTCCAGCTCTCTACCCCGGTTGATGGGTGTTTCAGAAGTAGAATTTATTCCAAATATATACATGTTTCCTCTTCCTTTTACCTAATAGTTGGAAGGCAGTTCAGTAAAGAGGAATAAATCGTTTTCCAATAATAAGATCTTGCTTTGGGTTTCATAAAAATTAGACATGGTAGATATACTCCACTACATTTTAAAAAATTTCCCACTTCAGACTACATTTTAAAAAATTACAGTAAAATATAGGGACTTCCCTGGTGGTCCAGCAGCTAAGGCTCCATGCTCCCAATGTAGGGGGCCCAGATTCGATCCCTGGTCAGGGAACTAGATCCCTCATGCCACAATTAAAGATCACGCAGGCGGCAGCGAAGATCCTGTGTCCTGCAGCTAAGACCTGGCACAGCCAAATAAATAAATAAATAATTTTTAAAAATTACAGTAAAATATACAAAACATAAAATTTAACATTTTAATCATTTAAGTGTACAGTTCAGTGGCATTAAGTACATTCACGTTGTTGTGCAAGTATCACCACTATCCACTTCCAGAACTTTTTCATCTTCCCAAACTGAAACTCTGCTCTCATTAGACAATAATTTCCCATTCCCCTCCTCCCAACACCAGCCCTTGGCAACCACCGTTCTACTCCCAGACTACTTTTGGACTCGGTTTCTCTTTGACTTAATACAAGAAAGTGTCTATTGCTGACTAGTAGGATTGCTTCTATATATGCAGGCCTTCTTGCATATACGTGAGTTTATTGTAAGAAAGGTAAGAGAAAATGGGGTGGGAGAAAGAAAAGAGGTGGAGACAGCTGGATAGGGATTTTCACATGGGGCCTCCTATCCACAGGCCTCAGCAGCCCTGCCACGGATCCGCCCGATTCTTTCGCATCAAGAAGTTGATCTTGCGAGCCATTTCCATGTTGTAGATTCGCCGGCAGGTTTCATAGCTTTCCCTCTGTCGCCGGCGGCAAGGCTTCTCGTAGTATCGCCGTCGCTTTATGTCCTCAATGAGCCCATCCATGGTAAGGATTCTGTATAAAGACAGGCAATGAAGTTAGAGGCTTAGGCTCCTTATTGTTCTTTTCCAGTTTCACAATGATCAGAAGTCAATTGACCAAATAACTGGTGTCTGTAAAAATGGTGTGAAATAGTGACAATACAGCATTAACTGCCAACATATAGAGGCCAGGCACCAAACAGTAATATGTGGGGAAATAAAAAGGCAATTAATTATATAGTCCTTGTTCTTGGGGAGTTTATAGTCATGGTCATGTTCTCAACCTTTTTTTTTTTTTCTACCACAACACACCTGAGGGATATGGCACAGACCCAAAAGAACAGTGGCTCCCTATGGCAGTGAGTCTCAACCAAGGGGCCATTTCAGAATTTTCAAATGGGTAAGTCATTTGCAATGGGAAAAAATAACTAGGGGTGATTCCTATGTGGTCCTTAGTGGAGAATGTAGTTCCACCCCTACTGTGTTTAAGAGCTGATGCAGCTGAAGTCTGTAAGTCTGAGAAATATCTGGGCCCATTTAATACAGGGAAAGAAGAGGCCCTTATCACAACAGTGATACAAATGGGAGCATTAAAATAACAGCCTCGGGCTTCCCTGGTGGCGCAGTGGTTGAGAGTCTGCCTGCCGATGCAGGGGACATGGGTTCGTGCCCCGGTCCGGGAAGATCCCACATGCCGCGGAGCGGCTGGGCCCGTGAGCCATGGCCGCTGAGCCTGCGCGTCCGGAGCCTGTGCTCCACAACAGGAGAGGCCACCACAGTGAGAGGCCCGCGTACCGCAAAAAAAAAAAAAAAAAAAAAAAAAAAAAAAAAAATAACAGCCTCAACCATGATTTTTCCATGTACCACATTCTCCAACCACACTATTTTACTGACTACTCTCTGAACACACATTAATACCAAGTCTTTACTCACACTGCTTCCTCAGCCTAGAATGCCATCCCCAACCCCTAGCTGCCAACCTTCTGAGATTTTCCACATCTTTTTGATGCTAAATCCAGATGCCATCTCTCCACAAAAGCTTTCTCATCTTCTTAGAGAAAATAATTTTGTTGTATACCTATTTAGAGATTATTTCATTTTGCCATTCTGTTAGTTATTTATACAAATGTCTCCCTCACTAGACTAATAATCCCTGAAGACAGAAACCATATTTTATTAATCTTAATTTAGTTCAATTTGTTTTTTCCTGCCCACCTAATTCCTTACAACACAGTTTCTCTTGGATTCATAACATGCTTAACTCAAACCAGCCCCTTTGTTCTCACTGAGCCAAGAGGACACGGGGGTTTATTCTATAACCTACCTTATCCCTGGGCTCCTGAGAGCTCTGGCTCCAATCTGAAACTTGTCTCTCCCTCTCAACTCATCATCAGTTGGTCCTGAGGAGGTCTGGAGGCACCTTACACGACCCCATTCCTGCCTACTCTTTCCTTTCATTACATGTAAAAAGTAAGTCAAAAACACAATTGGAGGTAGAGAAGTTGAGACATGGCTATTATAACTGGAAGGGGGACAGCAGAAGGAAATAAAAGTAAGAAACTACCAGCTACTTTCGCTCAGTGGGAAACCCTATTTATTGCTGGTATGTTATACCAAAGGCCCAAGATAACAATAATAGATTGAACATGTACTTGAAAAGATTTGAGCTTTGGGTACATTACAAATGTGAATAGACATGGGAACCACTATCCTTTGGGATCCTCTCCTAGGCTCCTGCTGATTTGTAAGATCAGTTTGTCTAGGTTTTAGTGGCAGGGAGATGGGAGGCAAGGGAATTGTTGCCAACTCCCAGAAGTGGGAGGAGTAGATAATTCAGGTTCTGTTGAAAACACAGTCATGCCCAGAAGTCATGTGGATCCAACACTAGAGTTGTACAATAGAAAAGCAGAGCACCAGGGGACTTCCCTGGTGGCACAGTGGTTAAGAATCTATCTGCCAATGCAGGGGACACAGGTTCAATCTTTGGTCCAGGAAGATCCCACATACCACAGAGCAACTAAGCCCCGTGTGCCACAACTACTGAGCCCACATGCTGCAACTACTGAAACCCACGCGCCTAGAGCCCGTGCTCCACAACGAGAAGCCACCACCACGAGAAGCCACCGCAATGAGAAGCCCACACACTGCAGTAAAGAGTAGCCCCCACTTGCCGCAACTAGAGAAAGCCTGCGCGCAGCAACGAAGACCCAACGCAGCCAAAAAAAAGTAGGGCACCAAAGACTCAGTATCTTGGCCCACAAAAGGGTTTCCATTGCTGGCTTTCTTCCTAATTTACCCTTAACTGTTGGTATCCCTCCAGATTCTGACTGTAAACCACCTCCTTTTTGGTTCTACATGATTCCCTTAAACTTTACCACGGGCTTCAACCCTGTGCACAATGCAATCATTTCCTGAAGAGCCTTTAAAAAGTATTCATGCCTTGGTCCCGTTCCTCAGAGATTCTGATTTAATTGGTCTCCAGTGGGGTTATACACTGGGTATATTTTAAAACACCCCTCAGTAATTCTAATGTAGAGCCACACTTGAGAACGGACCCAGACACTGGTTGACTCTTAAATCATTATCTCTAGCCCCAATCTTATCTTAGAACTAGACTGATGTTTCCAATTGCCTTAAACCCCACAAAAACCAATTTTATTATCTCCTCCTAAAATTCATTCTTCCTCCTCTGTACTCTCTCTGCTAATGGCATCACCAGTTAGTCAAGCTAAAAATCTCACCATGTTCCTGGAGTAGGCCTTCTCCTTTACTTCCTACACTCACATTTACAATATCCTATACATTCTATAACCTGAAATAGTTCTTAGATCTTTTCCTTCTCTCCTTTCCCTATGGCTACAGCTCTTATTATGGTCCTTATACCTGTACTGAAATAATCATCTAACTGGTCATTTAATCAATAAGTATTTATGGAATCCCAACTCTGTACCAGACACTGTGTTAAATGCTGAGGATATAAAACAAACTTAGGCATAGTTCCCTACCCTTGCAGTCTAGTAGAGAAGACAATTATGTAAGAATTACAATAGAATGTGATAGATGCAAAGATAAGGGAAGCACACAGGAGAGGTATATAATCTGGACTTGATAAGAAGGTGGTTATGAAAGCTTTCTAACGGATACCTTATTTGAATTGTGAAGGGTAAACAGGCTGCCCTATTTCCATTCTCCTTCCCTACACCAATTATTGTCCTAAAACATAAATCAGATTGTGGGACTTCCCTGGTGGCGCAATGGTTACGAATCCGCCTGCCAATACAGGGGACACAGGTTCGAGCCCTGGTCTGGGAAGATCCCACATGCCACGGAGCAACTAAGCCTGTGCGCCACAACTACTGAGCCTGCGCTCTAGAGCCCATGAGCCACAACTACTGAGCCCGCGTGCTGCAATTACTGAAGCCCGTGCTCCTAGAGCCTGTGCTCCACAACAAGAGAAGCCACTACAATAAGAAGCCTGCACACCGCAACGAAGAGCAGCCCCCGCTCGCCCCAACTAGAGAAAGCCTGCACGCAGCAACGAAGACCCAATGCAGCCAAAAATAAATAAATAAATAAATTTATAAAAAATAAATCAGATTGTGTACTCTGATGTTAAAAAATCTTTCCCAATAAACAAAATAGTCTAAGCCAGTGGTTCCCAAACTTGTTTGCACATTAGAATCACTTGGGGATCTTTAAAACATTCCAATTAAGTCACAAGAGGGGAGGGACACGGGCAGGGTTTGTTAAGTTCCCTAAGTAATTGCAATGTGCAGATAAATTTGGGAACCACTAGTCTAAGCTCAAAGTCCTAAACAATTGAGCTTCACCCTCTCTCTCTCTAGCTTTATCTTTAATAACTTGTCCTAAAAAGCCTATGTTGAACTAGGTGTTTTCCAAACACACTACACATGTATTTTTTACATTTGTTCATGATGTTCTCTGAGAATATGATTCCTTTCTTTTTCTGTTTTATGAAAGGCTATTTATTCTTCAAAGGCCCAGATCAACGGGTAATGATATTTGTAAACTGGTCCAGGAGAAATTAATCACTCCTTCTCTCTGTTCCCAACGCACAGTGGTTCTCAAACTTTGAGACTCATGCAACAGTCACCTGGAAAACTTGTTAAAACACTGACTGCTGTGCCACCTCGTTTCTGATTCCACAGGTCTAGGGTGGGGCCCACGAATCTGCATTTCTAACAAGTTCCCAAATGATTTTGCTGCTAATGGTCCAGGGAGAACCAATGCCACAGTACACTTTTAAAGCACTGATCAGACAGTATTATATTTAGCCATGTTTGGTTTTTTAGTTTTTAAATTCTCCCTTACAGGGTTGTGTGCTTTCTAAGGTTAGAGAGTAAGTCTTTTATTTTTGCATTTAATATAGTACTTGGCAAAAGAGCAAATATCAGTAAATGTATGACAAAAATGAATCCTCTTGGTGACTGACAAATGTCCACAGCTCAAGGGATTAAGTTACTTTCTAACAGACACAGTTCTTGGGAATATTAGCTCAGAAGGCCTCAATATTACCTTTACTAAAATGGCACATTAGACTTTAGATAGCATTTTCATATCCATGACCCTAATCATTATCCTATGAAACTGATTAAGCAGGTAATGTCATCTTTTTTTTTTTTGGCCGCACCACACGGCATGCAGGATCTTACCACTGGACCACCAGGGGAGTTCCTGTCATCTCTTTACAGATTAGAAAACTGAAGTTTAGAGAGGCTGACCTGCCCAAGGTCACAAAATGGAGCTAGCAGTAGAATTCAGGTCTTTAGTGCAGTGCTCTGTAATAGCACTCTGCTTCTCAAACAAAAACCACTGAGGTTTGAAAGACAAATTATTGCGGTGCCCATGGGCAAAGCGAAAAATGAGGGAGGAAAGAGCTGGGCCAGGCTCCTTAATTAGAGTAAAAAGATGCAAGCCAAGAAGACATGGCACACAAAGGGAAAGGAATTGATCCAAACAATTAAGTATTTATTTCTGTCTAGACCCTGTTTACTGCTATTTAATGAAGGCCACTTTTTGGACTAGAGACTAGTATATTAGAGAAAAAACAGAAAAAACAACAACAACAAAAGTGCCTGAAAGGGAAAGACTGGAAATATAAAAAGGGCAAGGAGACTGGATTTGAGGAGAGACTATGAAAAGAACAGAGACCCTAGGTATGACTTCACCTAGGAAGAAGAGCCTACTGGAATGACAAAGACAGTTTAAAGTAGTATGAAAGAAAACAGCAAAAGGAGGAGGAGTTTAGAAACACACTCAGGTATCCTACTGGAGTTTCAAAAGGGTTCTGAAACAGAAGTGATCATCTTACCAAGTAAATGCCTGTGTGGTCAGGCAGAAAAGACAGACAAGAAAAAAGTACCAAAGGAATGTTAGAGGAGGTGAAAAAAGTGAAAAGATCGGTGGCCCCCAACATAATGATGGGGTTGCTAAATGGTGTTCCTTGGATGGTTCTAGTTCCAAAACACAAACCAAATAAATTCCAAGGTGCAAGGTGAGGATTTCCTTCCTTACCGTGCACTTTCTAGGTATCCTGAAAAAGCACAGATTATCTTCAAATGTTCCAGAATCCCTAAAGTAGAGGCATCTACTCAACTCACTTCTAATAAAGGATGTAGGAAGAGTTTTGTAGAACTCATGAAGTAAATAGAGAGGGTGTTACTAATGATGCTTCTGCTTTCACAGGTAGTTCAAGGACTAGTCAACCAAGGGGTTTAGAGTAAACAGATCAACCTGGAGTTTGGGCACCTGGCAACCTAACATTTAAGGAGAACTCAGCTGCCAGTTCAACAGACTATGTAAAAGGAGCTGAGCTGTCTGGGCTGGGGAATTTGGGGGTGGCAGACTCACATGTCAGTGTAGCCAGCCTACATCAGGATCAACATGTACACAGAAGGACTCAATGGGCCCAGAAGCTCACCTACCAGGAATAAAAGGGTTCAACTGGGCATGCTTCCAGTGTGCTTGCCTTTCTTTACTTGGGCACCAGCCAATCACGCAGGGCTTCCTAATGACCCCCCACTCTCCATCTCTTCATCCCAGGGCACCAATGAGGGCCCTTGGTTATATAACAAGCATTTTGTGGTGGTCTCACTGTGCAGACACATAGGCTATTTCCTATGTAAGACTACATCTGTGCTCCAAACATGCTAAAGCTTTAACCACCTCCCTCTCCTCTCATTTGCTCTCATACCTATTGTTGTAATTAGACCACAGAACATGCAACTTATTTTTAAACTACCAACTATCAGAAAGCTGAGAGAAACGAGGAGAAGCCCGGGATTTAAGAGAGATATACAGCAAAGGCAGCCAGAGGACATTACGGAAAACCAGAGGAAAAGAAGTAAAGTGTCAGAAAATACTGTGTTTGGATGGACTTGGAAGGCATTATGCTTAAGTGAAATAAGTCATATAGAGAAAGACAAATACTGTATAATCTCACTTATATGCGGCATCTAAAAAATACAATAAACTAGTGAAAGTAACAAAAAGAAGCAGACCCACAGATATAGAGAACAAACTAGTGGTTACCAGTGGGGAGAGGGGAGGGGAGGGGCAATATAGGGGTAGAGGATTAAGAAGTACAAACTATTAGGTATAAAATAAGTTACAAGAGGAATTCCCTGGCGGTCCAGTTGTTAGGACTCACCACTTTCAATGCCAGGGCCTGGGTTTGATCCCTGGTCAGGAAACTAAGGTCCCCAAAGCTGCATGGCGCAGCCAAATAAATAAATAAATAAGCTACAAGAATATATTGTACAACATGGGGAATATAGCCAATATTTTACAATAATATAAATGGAGTATAACCTTTAAAAAATTGTGAATCACTATATTGTACACCTGTAACTTATATAATATTATACAGTAACTGTACTTCAATACAAGAAAAAAAAGGGCTTCTCTGGTGGCTCAGTGGTTAAGAATCTGCCTGCCAATGCAGGGCACATGGGTTCGAGCCCTGGTCCAGGAAGATCCCACATGCTGCAGAGCAACTAAGCCATGTGCCACAACTACTGAGCCTGAGCTCTAGAGCCCATGAGCCACAACTACTGAGCCTGCATGCCACAACTATTGAAGCCTGTGTGCCTAGAGCCTGTGCTCCGCAACAAGAGAAGCTACCGCAATGAGAAGCCTGTGCACCACAACGAAGAGTAGCCCCCGCTTACTTCAATTAGGGAAAGCCCACGCGCAGCAACGGAGACCCAACGCAGCCAAAAAATAAATAAATTAAATAAATAAATTTAAAAAAAAAAAAAAGAAAGAAAGAGAAAGAAAATACTGGGCTTCCCTGGTGGTGCAGTGGTTAAGAATCCGCCTGCCAATGCAGGGGACATGGGTTCAAGCCCTAGTCCGGGAAGATCCCACACGCCGTGGAGCAACTAAGCCCATGCGCCACAACTACCGAGCCTGCGCTCTAGAGCCAGTGAGCCACAACTACTGAAGCCTGCGCGCCTAGAGCCCATGCTTCGCAACAAGAGAAGCCACCGCAATGAGAAGCCCGTGCACCACAATGAAGAGTAGCCCCCGCTCCCCGCAACTAGAGAAAGCCCACACGCAGCAACGAAGACCCAATGCAGCCAAAAATAAATAAAATAAATAAATTTATAAAAAAAAGGAAAGAAAGAAAATACTGTGTTTACTGTGTTTGACAGACTGACAGACAGGAAGGCTGGGACACTCCAGAACCAACGTGCTCACATTTGGATGCTTAAAAGTCCTTGCCTATTTTAAGAACAAAATATTTGTTCACTTTTTTCTCCTGAGGCTAAAATACAATTTAAGGATATGTATCTAACACTCCAAGATAAAAAGGAACATAAATGCAGCTTCCTAAAGAATAAATCTACATTGACAAAATACATATCCTCCCCAAAGATTATAAAAATCACTGCCATAATACTTGCTCCAGGCTGGCTTCTTCCAACCATGCACTTCTTGCACTGTTTTCCTAGATAACCTTAGTCACAAAGTTCGAGTTTTCCAAATTCATAAGGAAGCCTAAAACGAGATTATCACACCTCAGGCCCTGAGTATCTGGGACCAGAATTTCTTCATTTTTTTTTTCTGCCTAACCATGCCTCTCCTTTCTGATCAAATTCTTTTCTTTTTCAGCAATGTACATTGTTTTCCCCCCCCAGATCTATTTTTCCCCCCCAGATCTATTCCTATGTTCCTCCCTGGAGTGAGGAAAAAGTAATACCACATTTCTTACCTAGGATACTTGATAGAATGCCAAGGGTACTATCCAAAGACAAAAATCTCTAGATAAATTCAATGCATCTGCCTGGAGGACCAACTTTAACTAGAGTGGAAGTGGGGGTGCTAGCCCTAAAACAAACGTAAAGACAACAAATAAAAATCACCTAAAATTTTAATTTAAAAAAGAGAGATTAAAAAAAGAAATTCCATGTTTGCTTGCGGTGGAAGAACCCCTTATAGTTCCTTCACTCTCCTCTCCTGTTAAGTATACTTCAGTGGAAAGGTTTGACAAACACTAAACTTAGGGAGTGACAGAAGATAAAGGAACATTTATATTCATTAAGTAGACATTTATTGAGAGCTTTCTATGCACCTGACACTTTGGTAAATGCAAGGAATATACAAATGAAAAAGCATAGGTCTCTACCCTTAAGACTATTAAAATCCTAGCTGAATATTAAAATCTCATGAGACATTGTAAAAAATGCTGCTGGTCAGACGCCACCATCGAGAGATTGATTTAGTCTCAGGTTGGGCCCTGACATCACAAGGGTTTTTGTTTTTTGTTTTAAATAAAGATTCCCCCAGGTGATTGGCAGCAGGGTCAAAAACCACATAGCGTTACACTGACCAGTTTCCTGCTGTTTCTGACTAAAATGAGCATTTCTACCCAGGAAAAAAGTATGCATAAACTGCAATTCACCTATAAAAAGAGAATCTTAAAAGTATGGGGCTCTTGTTTAACAAAAAGGAGGAAGGAGGGAAGAAAAAAGGAAAGAAGGAAGAAATCAATTTAGAGATATTTGAAAACAGATTCTTAGGAACAAGAAGGTATAAGATAGTATTAGGCCAGGCCAGATGACAGAAGGTATCCAAACACACCTCACCTTCTGTCATTTATTTCTTTTTTTCTCACCTACACCCACTCCACACCTGGGATCAGGAAAGATTTTCAGACAAAATGAAAAAAAAAAAAAAAAGAAAAGAAAAAACAGGAAAAGCAAAACCCTCATGTTGCTTAAATACAAAGGTATTTGCTAAATTAGGATTTCATAAGAGGCGGAGATACAGAGATTTGTTTCCAGGTTAATTAGAACAATCCCAGGCAAAAAAATAGAAGAGTCTTCTCTCAGAAGGTGAATTGGCCTTATGCTTTCTGCAGACTTGGCATCAATAGAGAGATGATCAACTCCTTTAGGAAGGAAGTTAGAAACATTTTGTTTTTCAGGTTTTCAATTTTTGTAAGTGGAAATGGGGGATGAGGGAGCAGTGCATACAGAGGGAGTAAATGCTGTTATTTCAAAATGAGATTAGCATTAGCATATAGAGAAGAAGCCTTGGTTGGAAAGTACCAGCATGTATAGGAAAAGTCATTCCAATATACCAGCAGCCAACTAGAGCCTCAGGACAAAATAAAGCTAAATTATTTTCTCATTTTTTCACCTCCAGGCCACCTTGAGCATAACTTGATAATCAGGGAGCATAAGAGAAAAAACAGTTAAAGCAAACTGTCAATCTCTCAAAACAAATGAATAAACAAATCACCCACGAAGTAAAACCAAAAGGGTAAAAACTCCCTTACAGTTACTTCCAAATTATGATTATAGCTAACACATAATGCCTACTATGTGCCAAGCACTGTCCTAAGCAATTTATTTATATTACTAACTTAATCCTCACATCAACCCTATGAGGTGGGCACTATTATTAGTTCCATTTTACTGAAGAAACTGAGGCAGAGATATTAAGTAGCTAATCACAGATTATGAGGCCAATAAATGGCACAGCAGGGATCTGAACCAGTCAGTTGGCTCTGTGCTCTAAACCACTAAGTTACACTGCCTCATTTATGTGAGAAAACTATTTTTAGGCCTGGCTTTGGTCAAAAGTATTAAGGGGCTTCCCTGGTGGCGCAGTGGTTGAGAGTCCGCCTGCTGATGCAGGGGACACGGGTTCATGCCCCGGTCCGGGAAGATCCCACGTGCCGCGGAGCGGCTGGGCCCGTGAGCCATGGCCGCTGAGCTTGCGCGTCCAGAGCCTGTGCTCCGCAACGTGAGAGGCCTGCGTATCGCCAAAAAAAAAAAAAAAAAAAAAAAAAAAGTATTAAAAGTTGCAGCTACTTTCTTTCTTTCTTTCTTTTTTTGGCCTTGTGGCCATGCTGCGCAGCATGTGGGATCTTAGTTCACGCCCCCACCTCCCCACCCCCAATCGTGCCCCATGCAGTGGAAGGGCAGAGTCCTAACCACTGGACTGCCAGGGAATTCCCTGTAGCTACTTTCTTGATACAACTGTAAGAAATAGTTCAATAAATAATGCTGCACAAATTATTTTTTGGTTCTTCATCAGAGTAGTTAATTTCCTAAAAACAAAATTCTTGCTTTTGTGTTATTTGTTCTTTAAGAATAAAAGAGGTGAGGGGAGCTAAAGCTGAGCCTCTGGCAATTTGTTTTACCATCAGGTTAACAGCTGCCCTTTGACATCCCTTAACAATACAAACATCACAGTCACCCTAGTTAGAAGACCCATCTAAATCCACCAAAATAAATCATACAGAAAAAAACTTGGGATTCCCTGGCGGTCCAGTGGTTAGGACTCTGCGCTTGTACTGCAGGGGCCCCAGGTTCAATCCCTCGTGGGGAACTAAGATCCTGCAAGCTGCACTGCACAACCAAAAAACAAACAAACAAAAAACTTACAGGAAGAGGTCAGAAGGGTGAGGTAATCTACAAGACTTCCTTTCCCCAAATTCAGCATTTCATCTCACTAGCTAATTCACTTCAGAATCTGTAAAGACATTCACTTGGTACTTCCAGTATAGGGGCAGAGAAAGATCATTAGACATCTCAACCCTCCCACAGACATGCCACTTAAAGGTCTAAAATAGGAGAGTAGGGAATGAGCAGCAATACAAAAACATGAAATAGGATTATCTTACTGCCCTGTACTTAACTGATTATCTTTACTTTAGACGCAAGTGAAAATGCAGAGGGAACAGCTTCTGCCCAAGGATATGACTGGCATGCACAGTCACTGAAAGAAGAGGCTGACCCAAGACCAGATCCTTTTAAAAGACATACAAATCATCCTCAGCCTGCAACTGCTTCTCAATTACATAGCTTCTGACAGCACCTTTGTCCTCATTTACTATGGTCCTCTGCCATCCAGCCCTCCACACCTAGAACTCTTTGCTTGGATAAGAATTGGTTCTCTTTCATTTACCTTCTTAGTCCCCAAGAACCCCACCTATATTTAAACCCAATCAAATAAGGATTCTTAACTGCAGAGTGACTGCCATAGGTCTCTCCATTTCCAGAGAAACTAGTCAATAATGTAGTAACAGAGCAAAGAACATTGCACTAGAAAATTGTGATTTATGCTTCTTTCCACCATTCAACAATTGTAACCCAAGGAATATAACTCAATCTCCCTAGGCTTCTCTTACTTCTGACATAAAGCTACCACCTTAGTGGCCTTAAGGCAGAGGACCAGCTCATATATTAACATCTCTTTCATATAATTATTTGATAATTCAACTCAACAAGCATTTGTTTCTCCAAACTCTGCTTCACTGGGGAAAAAATGATAAGTGAAACTCAAAATCCTTACAACTAGTGATAAGGGAAGCTTAAGGAACTATTTTCTTGAGAAACCACAACTGTGAGGCGTTTTTTATTAGAGTCATTCTACATCTCTTACCCTAGCATTCAAAACCTTTCAATACAGCTCCTCCACTCCAGCCAGTTCATTTCCATCTTGTTTTTGCTTGTGTTGTTAACCTTTCTCTGAACCTGTAACACTTTTCTATCTCTTGCTTGCTTCTCTAAGATCCCAAATCTGAGTTCATCTTTTCCATTAGCCTTGTCCCACACCAATCCCTCACTCAGCTTTCTATATATCATGTACTATGTTTTCGCTTACTAGCAATTTTATAACTTGATTTTCCCTTTGGGCTCTTTTTAAAGTCTTGGATAGAATTCAGGTTCATTATCAAAGGAATGACGGCTGATAAGTAAGCCTCACAGTTAGGTTTGGGAAAGAATTTCATTTTTAATATAGTAAACTGAGGGTCTGAGAAGTTTCAAGGCTGTGAACACCTGGGCTGGCACTGGTTTGAGACAACCTACAACAGGGGAAGTGAGAGAATAACCACCGCACTTCTCAAGAGTTGGTCTAGGCATGATTCTGGTCCCTAACCAGTTACCTGTTTAGGGTCCTGTATGCACCTTCCACATTCCCTTCCTGTACCATCACAGTTCTGGCAATGAACTTCAGATGTTTTGCCATGACCTTGGATTTAAGTCTTCAGTCTGCAGGACCTAAAGTATGACGGAGAAAGGGGTAGTAAAGTATAGAGACCAGCTAATAAAGAGAAACACAACAGAATACACAACGACGTAGCTTATTCAGGAACCGGAAATGCAACGGGCTCTGGAACATGCGCGACTGGGGCACCTGCAAGTCCTCATATCCTAGAAAGTATACGCGACTGTTATCAAGATTCGCCCGATCTCTTTGCCAATACAAACCCTACCATAGGGAAGAAGACAGACGGTAGCAGGGCGTCCCCACGTAGATTTATCTGGCCGGTCATGGGAGACCGGGACGCGCCGCAGGCGTCCCCTCTCCCTCCCAATTACCGCTCCTCGTCCCAGGACGGTTTGGGGTGGGAGCCGGGAACAGGGTCTCTCCGTGCCTGGAAGGGGGGAATCGCGAGAACCCCGCCCTCCCGCCACACCCGCCTCACTTTACCCTTCCCCCGCACAAGGTCCTCAACGCTCGGCGCCCAGCCGACTGGAAGCCCGCCCCGACCGGAAGCGGAAGTTGCGTGATCTCCAGCGCCGCGCGAAGACAATGAGGCTGAAAGGGAAATGAAGCTACGTGGAAACCATGGCAACCGTCCTTCTGGCTGGGGTTGGCTGTTTCTCTAATCCTCCCCCACCACCGCCAACCCCCGGGCCTGGACTCAACACCTGACAAAGCAAAATACTTGTTGCCTTAAATTCTGCCCTAAACGGATTCCTCGCTTTCTCGTGGAGTCGCCGTCCTTCGGCATCAGAGGTCAGCCCGATTCCGTACCCCTTAATCCTATTAAATCTTTTTTTTTAAATTGAAGTATAGTTGATTTAAAATGTGGTGCCAATCTCTGCTGTAATCCTATTAAACCTTAAATAGATAATCCATTTCTTTTTCTGGAAGGAAAATAAGAATAGGCGAAGCTTCCTGAGCATGCTTCCTGTTTTCGCCAAGGACAGATTCCTTGAGATCTGCTCTCCAGATGGAAAAGAGTTTTACCCCCTCATCTGCCTGAAAACTAAGGAAAAAAAAAAAATGAAATGAACATACTATCAGATTCCTATAACATCACCTTCTCAGACATTTCACTAAATACAGTGAAATCACTGAAGAAAGAATCAATACAGGGCTTCCCTGGTGGCGCAGTGGTTAAGAATCCGCCTGCTAATGCAGGGTACACGGGTTTGAGCCCTGGTCTGGGAAGATCCCACATGCCGCGGAGCAACGAAGCCCGCGCCTAGAGCCGGTGCTCTGCAACAAGAGAAGCCACCACTATGAGAAGCCCGTGCACCACATCAAAGAGTAGTCCCCACTCGCCTCAACTAGCGAAAGCCTGTGAGCAGCAGCGAAGATCCAACGCAGACAAAAATATAAATTAAAAAAAAACAAGAATTGGGAAACACCTGCAGGATTTAGAATCAAAGACTCTTTTATGTCAGCTTCTATCTCATTTGTCTCCTAGTGACAGTATAAATAACTCCTTTTTTATTTCTTCCTCATTGTGGAAACAGCTTTCCTTTTATTTTATTCGTATGTTACTTCTACATATATATCATTTTATGGTTATTCACATATGTTCAGATCTACTGGAATACAGTAGGGAAAGGCGCAGAAGAAAGTAGGTCCTAACCAGGTACTTGTGTAATAAGGTTCTTTGGTTACCTCCCCTAAAACACAGAGGCACATACACACACACAGATGTATCGTCATCAATTATGCTAAGAGACCTCACACAAAAACTGAAGCCTTGGACTTCCCTGGTGGTGCAGTGGTTGAGAATCCACCTGCCAATGCAGGGGACACGGGTTCGAGCCTTGATCTGGGAAGATCCCACACACCGCGGAGCAACTAAGCCTGTGCACCACTACTGAGCCTGCACTCTAGAGCGTGCGAGCCACAACCACTGGGGCTAGGGCCCAAGCTCTGCAACAAGAGAAGCCACCACAATGAGAAGCCTGCACACTGCAAGGAGGAGTAGCCCCCGCAACTAGAGAAAGCCTGCACACAGCAACTAAGACCCAATAAATAAATAAAAATAAATAAATAAATTTATTTTTTAAAAAAATCTAAAAATAAAAAAAACCCTGAAGCCTGCTTTAGAGTAAGCCAGGTTCAAAGTACCAAAATAGAGCTAGACTGGAACATGATTATGCTTATCAACAAACTTTTATTGAATGCCTACTTTGTGTCATGCCACTGACTCTTGGACTACCAAAAGACAGTAAGTAGCCATAAAAAATAAATAGTAAAACAAGGTAGCATATATTGAATGCAAAATAAATTACATAGGCAACATAATATAGTGTAAAGCAAGGATTGGAAGTCAGGAGATCTGGATTCTACGCAAATTCTGATACTGAGGCATATGACCTTGAACAAGTCACTTAAACCAGTAGTCTACAAAGTACTGCCTACCGATCAAACCCAGCTCCACTCTTGCTTTTGTAAATAAAACTTTATTGGAACACAGCTGTGCTGTTTGTTTATATATTAGGTATAGTTGCTTTGGGCTACAATGGCAGAGTTGGGTAGTTGCAGCAGAGATGTATGGCCCACAAAGCATATATCTATCTGGCTCTTGCTAAGCCCTGACTTAAACGCTCAGTCTATTTCCTCATTTGTAAAATGGAACTAATATCTGCTGTCAATCACACAAAATTTGTCATGGGAATCAAATGGGATAAAATATAAAAATACTTTGAAAGATAAGAAGAGGAAAAGTAGCATTTTTGAGAACCTACAATATACCAAACCTTGTACTAAGCAGTTTATGTACCTGACTTCATTTGAAGGAGTAAAGGGCCAAAGACTAAGCATATATATCTTTAATGGAGCGAATAATTGGGAGAAGGACTTGAGTTAGTCATGGAAAGAAGTGTAGGGCTTAGTTAACAGAAGCAGGAAAGGCTGGGCAAGGTGAATGGCATGAACAGGAGTTTAGAGG
Organism: Delphinus delphis; assembly: GCF_949987515.2. Lineage (NCBI taxonomy): Eukaryota > Metazoa > Chordata > Mammalia > Artiodactyla > Delphinidae > Delphinus > Delphinus delphis. The sequence goes on along the minus strand of NC_082683.1, from coordinate 107,636,685 downwards.
CAAAAAGGCTTACAGTGTTCAGGGCAAACAACAAAAACAACAAAAACCTGCAACAGAGGGATCATACAGGGGAGCAGGGGGAGAAACAGAGACCTTGACTAAAGGCTCTAGACTTTCTTCTCAAAATACCAGGGAGCCATTGAATAGGTAATGACATGCAAAGCATTGTTCCAGGAAGACTAATCTTGTTATCAGTGAGAAGGGTTTAGAGGTAAGAGAGGCTATTGCTATAGTTAAGGTTTAGACCAGAGAGGTGGCAATGGAATGGATAGGAAGAAATAGATTTCAAGAGACATTCCAAATACAGAATAAAAGGGATTTGGTGATTAAATACACCACGTTTTAAGCCTAGTTATATAGAAAAATGATGGTACCGGGGCTTCACTGGTGGTCCAGTGGGTAAGACTCTGTGCTCCCAATGCAGGGGGCCCAGATTCAATTCCTGGTTGGGGAACTAGATCCCGCATGCCACAACTGAGAGTTCGCATGCCGCAATTAAGAGTCCACATGCCACAGCTAAAGAGCCTGCACGCGGCAATGAAGATCCCGTGTGCCACAACTAAGACCTGACGCGGCCTCAATAAATAAGTAATAAATAAATATTTTAAAGAATTAAAAGAAAAATGATGGTACCATCATTAACAGAAGAAAAAGAGGTTGTAAAAAGGCAGAACGGGACATCTCTAAAAGAAGGATAATAGTTTGATTGGTGAGCACTAGAAAAGGTACCAGACTGGAAAATGAGTTCCGTATGACACATTGTGTTGTCTTACACAAGCTACCTAAGTTTTCTCATCTATAAAATGAAGGGGTTGAATTAGATACAGATGGTACCCTCTTGGCTCTAAAATGCTGAAATTTTCAATGTTTTAAGTGTTAGTAATATGTAAATGGAACTGTCCAGCAGAAATGTAGACATTCAGTATGTCATCTCAGGAAAGATTGGGACTGAAGATGAAGCTTCAGAAGTCTTCTAAGTTGAGGCAATAATTAGAACCATGAAAGGAGATGAAACCTTGAAGTGAAGGAATGTAGTTAGAGAAAAGAGCCAAGGGCTGAGCCTAAGGGAACATGCATACTCTGGAGTGGGCAGAAGTGAGGCTATTAAGAGATATAGAAGTTGCTGCCAGATAGGTAAGAGGAGAATTAGGATAGCGTGCTGACATGGGATCCAAGGGAGGAGAGTTTCAGTAGGCATTACCAAGAGTGTCAAATGATACTGAGAGCATGGAGTACCTAGGCTTTGTAAAAGCCCCTGGATCAAGCTATTGACTGGATGGAAGCTACATTATAATACTCTAATTCTGTAAGATCTTCTTAGTGACTTAAGAAGGTGCAGTAGAGTGATAGCAGTGGACGCTAGGCTGCAAGAATTTAAGGACTGAGTGGTGGAAAGGAGTCAGAAAGAGTATGATTAGACTACTCTTCTTTTTTGGGGGGGGTTGTTTGTTCATTTTTGTTTTTTAATTTTTTGGCTGCACTGCACGGCATGGGGGATCTTAGTTCCCCGACCAGGTATCAAACCCATGCCCACTACAGTGGAAGCACACAGTCATAACCACTGACTGCCAGGGAAGTCCCTACTCTGTCAAGAATTATAGAGAAAAGATGAGAAAGAGGGCAGTTGGGCTCAAGAGATATTTTCTTTTTTTTTAAATTATTTTAAAATTTATTTATTTACTTACTTATTTTTGGCTACGTTGGGTCTTCATTGCTGCACGCAGGCTTTCTCTAGTTGTGGCGAGTGGGGGCTACTCTTCGCTTTGGTGCGCAGGCTTCTCATTGCGGTGGCTTTTCTTATTGCAGAGCACGGGCTCTAGGAGTATGGGCTTCAGTAGTTGTGGCTTACGGACTCTAGAGCACAGGCTCAGTAGTTGTGGCGCATGGGTTTAGTTGCTCCATGGCATATGGGATCTTCCTGGACCAGGGATCGAACCCACATCCCCTGTATTGGCAGGGGGATTCTCAACCACTGTGCCACCAGGGAAGTCTCTCGAGAGATATTTTCAAGAAGGGGTACCTAATCATACTTGCACAAGGAATAATTATTACTTGTAGGAGAAAGAAAGAATAAATAATTCAATAACAAATGGAAGTTACAAGGTAAAGAGGGCGTAAGTGACTCAGCAAAAGTTCCAGAGGTGCAAGGTAATCAAAAGCACAACTGGAGAAGTTTGCCCTAAGGGGAGGGCATGTTGTCTGAAATAAAATGAGACAATAATTCACTGAGAACAGAGGACTTGGGAAACAGGTGAAAGATGTATAACCAGCTATGAGAAATATGCTAAGTAGCCAATGTGCAATAACTAAAATGACTAAGTAGTCTGAAACATTGCCAAGGCTGGGAGAGGACATGGTTTTGATGGAAACTGTGACAAATCAGAAACAGTAATGCATGGAGAAGGGTAGACGTAGGTAAATTCACAGACTTCAGTTTTGCCCTTTGATGACACTGGGTAGCATACATTTAGCAGCTGCAGGTTTTTGAAGAAGGAGGCCCAGCATCTGAGGGGACTTCCCATTCTGACAGTTCTGGGGCACCGCTTCCTCTTCAAAACTGGCAACCACAGCGGCTGTTCTGGGCTTTTGTGTCCCTCCTCTGGCAGCAGTAGATTACATATGCATTTAGCCACAAGCATCAACAGCTCCCAATACAGCAAAGAGCTACCCCAGAGCAGTAGAACCTGCTAGTCTGGGCCAGCTGGAAGGTTACAAGAGTGAGAGACACGAACAGAAAGATACTAGTCTCTGGGCCTGAATGAAAAAACAACCCAACTCTGAACCCTGTAACTGTCCCAAGGGTGTTCCCTAGGAAGATTGCAGCAGAGAGTCCCTTTTCCTCTCCCACAGGACGTATATTGTCCCATCCAGACTTCTAATTTGGTGGAGCTCGGGTTCACAAACATTCCCATCCCCTTTCTTTCCTGCAGCTCAGAGGATAAATATTGGTATTCGAGGCAGAAGGTTTCAATTTCCCCCTGTCAGCAAACTGTTTAGGTATAAAATTTATTTAATCAGAAAGGATTTCTCTTCCCTCAACACAAATTCACACATTAACAGTTTAAAAAGTATATAGAGAGACATATATTTACACAAATTAGAAACTACAGTCTCAAGTCCTGCATTAGGGATTGAGAGGATGGACATCAGGAGCAACAGAAGGGTGGCTTCTCATCTGTTGTAGGTCTCCCATGGTCATCTCTCTGGTCATGGTGGGTAGACCAGGAGGGGATGGGGTACAGCTCCAGTCTGATGGCAGAGTTACTGTCAAATTGTGGCAACAAGGCCCCTCTCCAGATAGTTTCTTAGGATCACCAGGGATGACAGGAGATGCTGTAGTAGTAGATGGAACTGGAGAGGTTGGGGCTGAGTGGGTGAAGGGCTGTACTCCATGCTGGAGGAAAAGGATGACACCGATGCTGGTTCCAGTGCCTAAAGGACCATGGCTAAAGGAGATGGTACCTGGGGAACTGAGAGGGGGATTGCAAATTGGAGTAGTGTGGATCCAAGTGAGGTTCATAGCTGGCCATTCAGTGAGGTGCCACGGCTGCTTTGGTTTCAATATTAGCTGTCCTAGCTGTGTCTGGTCCATCTTTTCCACAGAAAGTGCAGGAGAGGAAGCAGCTGGATAACTGTGGTGGCCTGGAGAATGCTAGGGACAGGGAGAAAAGAGAAAAAATTATATGAGAAAGCTTTCAGATTAACTCCACCCGGTTGCTTAAACATTTGCTTTCCTTGGGAACTCTGTAATGCTAACATACCTTGTTTTATGCAATAGATAATTGCCTGTCAGGCCATGATTAAGTAAAAGTTTTAGTAACCAAACTGTACTTTCATTTACTTAACAAATTCTTGTACCACACACTATATAGGCGCTGGCTATTCACACGTATACAAAATAAAACAAACAGTCCCATAGATTCTCACTATTTATAAACTAATTTATTTTAGAACTTCTTTCTAAAAAGTCTATTTTTAACTGGAATCATCATTTCCCAATTTCTGTATTTTAAGTTCTAATTTCCTATGTTGAGTTCCTTAAGAAGTGTAGATTAATATGCAGGCAAGATCCTCCTGCTTATGTTTATGTATTTATTTTTTAATTTTTAAAATAAATTTATTTTATTTATTTTTTTGGCTGCCTTGGGTCTTCGTTGCTGCGCATGCATGGGCTTTCTCTAGTTGCGGCGAGCGGGGGCTTCTCTTTGTTGTGGTGCACAGGCTACTCATTGTGGTGGCTTCTCTTGTTGCGGAGCACGGGCTCTAGGCGTGCGGGCTTCAGTAGTTGTGGCACTTAGGCTCAGTAAGTAGTTGTGGCACACAGGCTTAGTGGCTCAGCGGCATGTGGGATCTTCCTGGACCAGGGCTTGAACCTGTGCCCCTGCATTGGCAGGCAGATTCTTAACCACTGCACCACCAGGGAAGTCCCCCTCCTGCTTTTTTTGTTTTTTTAATTTATTTATTTGTTTATTTTTGGCTGTGTTGGGTTTTCGTTGCTGCGTGGGCTTTCTCTAGTTGTGGCGAGCGGGGGCTACTCTTCGTTGTGGTGCGTGGGCTTCTCATTGCGGTGGCTTCTCTTGTTGAGGAGCACAGGCTCCAGGCACGTGGGCTTCAGTAGTTGTGGCACGTGGGCTCAGTAGTTGTGGCTCGTGGGCTCTAGAGCGCAGGCTCAGTAGCTGTGGCGCACGGGCTTAGTTGCTCCGTGGCATGTGGGATCTTCCCAGACCACAGCTCGAACCCGTGTCCCCTGGGTTAGCAGGCAGATTCTTAACCACTGTGCCACCAGGGAAGTCCCCTCCTGCTTATTTACAACTCAATTATTCCCACAGCAGTTGAAAACAAGGACTGTCCATTAGCTACAGGAAACATTCCTCTCCCTATCATTTGAGTGCCCCCTACATACTCTATTATTTGAAGGCACAGAAAATAGGTCATTCCACACTAGATCTAAGAATCTTTTCAGGGACTTCCCTGGTGGTGCAGTGGTTAAGATTACACCTTCCAAGGCAGGGGACATGGGGCCGGGAAGATCCCACATGCAGCGGAGCAACTAAGCCCGTGCACCACAACTACTGAGTCCGCGTACCACAACAACTGAAGCCTGTGCGCCTAGAGCCCGTGCTCCACAACAAGAGAAGCCACCGCAATGAGAAGCCCGCGCACCACAACGAAGACTGGCATCCGCTCACTGCAACTAGAGAAAGCCCGTGTGCAGCAACAAAGACCCAACGCAGCCAAAAATAAATAAAAAAATAAAAGAATCTTTGCAACACTCTCCTTATGGGTGCCCCATGGGTGCCTTCACCCCTCCCAGTGATGTACTTCTTGTGACCAGTCCTCAAAACCCATGCTTCCAGAAGGATACAAGGGTACTTGGGAAGGAGTAAAAAGAGGGAGAGGGAAAGGGGTTTAGGGGCAGCAGAAGAGAAAAGATTTGCAGAGAGAAGCTGAGGAATCTTCCTGCATGATTCATTTGGCCAGGTAAAAAAGCATTCTGTATCTATGCAGAAAGCAGATAAGCTACAACATGAGGAACAGGGCTAAATTCCATGGAGTTCCTTGAGATGATCCAAACAAAATAGAACCCCCAAACACCTAGGAATCAAGACAATGAAGGAAGTTTAGGCATTCCCTTCCCTGAAAAGAAAACTTGTTGAAAAGATCCAAAAGAAAATGCAAGAGGGAGCCCATTTCTGCATGTACACTTCATTTCTTTGGTTATTTCCCCACCTTTTCCTCAGGTTTATAAGTTCTCACCTTGGTCAGCTGACTATGCAATGATGACTTCTGGGCAGCTATATGAGGAAACCAAGTCTTTAACATTCCTTCTACCTGTAGCAGGGTTCCGAGATAACGCTCTCTGTGAGGAGAAAAAAAAAGCCATTAGGTGTGAAAAAAGCAACAGGACAGGACTGGAGATAGGTCCTTTTTTATGAAGTACTGAGGAAAGAGCTCTTTTATGAAGTACTGAGGAAAGAATCAAGGGGACTTACCCCATCTGTGGCTTCTGCAAAACACCTACTATACGCTGGATCCTGTCCATTGCCACGCTCTGCTGGAAACTGCTCAATCCTGGGGTCAGGAAAGAGAAAGATCAAGGATTGAGATTCAAGAATTTAATCAGGTAAAGGAAAGACAGAAGGGGTTAAAATGGATTCACCTAAAGAAATTGTCACAGGAGAAAAAGCTAATCATCCAGGCCCCAAACAAAGACTTAAGAGAAATACACATTCAAAACATATTTTGAGAGACAGAGAGATGAATGTAGCTCAAATGAATACAAGTAATCAGATAACTACCTCTCTCAAATCGACCCATCTTCAGTCCATTCAGTAGGTCTGTGAGAGGGGGTATGAATCCTCGGAGCTCTTTACACTGTAGAAAAACAGGACAAAGGGTATGAGAAGACCAAGAACTGCCCACACCAGTACTTATTCTTCCATCTCCCAATCTGAGAGCCAATACTATCCTCATGCGGTCCTTACCAACCAACTGGGTGCTAAGCCACTTGGTCGTATCTCCTTTCCCCAGCTTTCTCTTACCTTCTGAGCAAAGAGCAGGTCTCCTTCTGTGGTACAACCCTGGATGTTTAGACTGGTCTCCAATTCACCACCTCTTGATCTTTTGACCCCAGATCCTGACATAGAAGAAGCCAAGCCCCGCTGTTCCGAGTGAGATGCTGTAGGTTGCTTACTGGAAACCTTGGGTCGTTGCCTGCAGCGGATAGGACCAGGGCTGGGCCGAGAACCTCCCCTCTGACCAACAGTGTCTGGCCTGGGGCCATGGGCCCACTTGTCGTCCCTCTCACTATCCGAGGGGAAGCCAGAGTCACTGTTCACTGGGGAGGTGGAAAAAGAGGAATAAAGAGAGTAGGAAGAAACGCTAGATGGAGAATCCATGGGTTCAGAAGCAGGGGCTGGAGAGCAGCTCCCGGAGTACCCAAACATCGGGACCTGCAACTGAAGAGCAAAGAGAGGGAGTTTGAAACCAGAATCTGAGTATTAGGAAATGGACTGGGAGACTAGGGTGTACTGTCTGCGATCATAATATCTCCTCCCTTCCTCCCCAATATTACCTGTCTCAGGGACAATTTAAAAAGTCATCTTCCCCACCTCCTCTCCTCCATTAAGAACCTGGATTGCCTCTCTGGCCTCCGCAGAGCAGCTCTTAGCCTGACACAGACTCTTTTCCCTTAGTTCAGAGTAAATATAATGATTTGACACCTTTCCCCGGTTCGCCTCTTCTGGTCTCATCCTGACCCCGTAGTGAGCCTCTCTACCTGAGATCACGCCACCGGCAAGCTGGAAATCTGCGGCACCCGAACCCACCTAGGGACCCGGCAGCAACCTCCCTCCTCTTGCCAATCTTTCTGATCAGGATCCCTGCGCCGGACCATCTCCAGTCGCGCCTGCCACGTGATGCGATCCCTCTCAATACCAATATCCGCGTTGAGTCCCTAAGCCCACTCCCACCGGGTCTGATCCTGCTGCGCGGATCGCTCCCTGACCTGAGTCTCCTCACCTGTGTCGGTCGGCTCAGCCCAGGCTGTCTCCAGCTCCTACTCCGACTGTCGGGTCAGGGCTACCCACCTCCGCCTCCCTCCCACTGGGTCCCGCCCCTTCCCCCTCCCAGACACGTGCAGCTCCGCACGTGCCTTCCCCCGGCGTACACAGACCTCGCAACCTCATTGGTTGTCTAGCCGGTGGCACGTGACTCTCGTTACTGAAGTTCACATTCCATTTGCTACAGCATACAGGGGCTCGGCCAATAAAGAGGCAGTCAGGTGACGATTGGTTGGAAGGTAAGCATTCCGTGCTCCGCCCCTACATGCGGCTAGCGAGGAGGACCCGGTGATGAGAGAAGGAGGAGGATGGAAAAAGAGTGGAAAAGAAGGGAGGGGAGGAAAAGGGCGGAGCCTGTGGCTTTAAATAGGATGGTGGTGTGCCGGAGCCGCGCAGCTGGAGTGTGCAGACTGGTTGTGTGACCTAAGGAGTGCGCATTGAGATGTGGGACTCTTGGCTCTTCCTTGAGAACCGACCCTTCTGCCCCCTCTTTCAGCGCCTCCGCTCACGAGTGCAGCACGTGGAAACGATCAGCGACTTGCGTCTGCAACGTGTGTGAGACAATGGATGTGTGCCACTATGTATACTCTCCCCCTCTCGGCGGCCCAGCTCTCGTGACTTCCCGGTCTCTGTTTCACCCTCCCCTCCTCCTCCTTCTCCTACAAGTTGGGTGCCTCCTGCCCTGCTGGGTGAGGAGGGTGGGGATTGCTGCCGAGAACACCGCGTCCTCTCCCCGGCTCCCGCTGGGGCGGCTCCACCAGCCCTTTCCTTATGTAACCCGCCACGCACGTTACCAGCTCAGATGCCAGCCCGCCACGACTCCAGAGGTCAAAGCCCCGCCGGGTTGCTCCTGACTTTTCTACCCCGGTTCCCCGGGCCCTGCGCCTTAGTTCTGTGTTTCTTAGCACAAGAAAAGGAGAGTGGGTAGGTCTCTGATCTCCTAGATTATGTACTTGTCCAGATTCAGTTTCTTCATTTGTCCTCTGGAGAAGATTTGAAGGACGGAGGGTGGCAAGTCCGGAGTTTACTATTCACTGGCCCTTGCAGTGCTTTGTTTTGTTTTGTTTGTTTGTTTTCTTTTGCTGTGCCAGGAGGCTTGCGGGATCTCAGTTCCCCAACGAGGAATTGAATCCGGGTGACCGCAGCGAAAGCCCGGAGGGCTAACCACTAAGCAACCGGGGAACTCCCCCTTGCAGTATTGAGAGCACAGTGGAGAGAAGGGGACAGGACCCAGGGATTGTGGGCTGATTGAAGCTATAACATCGAAGAGGCCGCAAGGGGGCAGCCCAGTTCTTTTTAGGGTCGAAGGATAAAAGGGAAAAAAAATTTTTTTTCTTTTTAAAGTTTGTCCCTGGGCTTCCCTGGTGACGCAGTGGTTAAGAATCCAACTGCCGATGCAGGGGACACAGGTTCGAGCCCTGGTCGAGGAAGATCCCACGTGCTGCGGAGCAACTAAGCCCATGTGCCACAACTATTGAGCCTGCACTCTAGAGCCCGCAAGCCACAACTACTGAAGCCCACTCTAGAGCCCGTGCACCACAACAAGAGAAGCCACCGCTATGAGAAGCCCGCGCACCGCAACCAAGAATAGCACCCGCTCGCTGCAACTAGAGAAAGCCTGCAGCAACAAAGACCCAAAGCAGCCAAAAATAAATAAATAAATTTATAAAAAGAAAAAAACAGTCTGTCCTCGAATGCCTTAATTACTAACTGAAAAGGTACATAGTTAGGGGCTGGAGGGGGGAGATAAGGGGAGGAGGGTGTGAATTTTAAAAATCTATTCTAAGTAGTTTTTGATATTTTACGTATGTTTAACAATGTGCTTATTTTATAAAAAGGGTTCCACTTCAACTTTCTTTCTCCAGATATACTGTCTCAACACCATATATGATAAAGCAAAACAGTAGAATTAGAGGGAATTACAGGCTGTGAATAAACCTGTTGTTTGTGGGTGTTTTTCTCCATTCTTCCCAAAATTTCAGGGTTTATTTTTTCACAGCCCTAATAATTCCCTCTAACTCTACTGTCACCTAACTCCCTTTCTAATCTACCCTTCACACACCTATATCCTGGTGCTCTCTTCAGTGTTGCAGCTTTAGAACTGACCCTCATAAAGGAGTAGAGAGTAACCAGATTACTTCATTTATTTATTTAATCTTCCACTCTCCTCTTCCCAAATCCCCATCCAATGAGTCGTAGCAGCGTTCCCTCTCCTAAAAAAAAAAAAAAAACAAAAAACAAAAACAACGAAGAAAGGGAAAAACAAAAAAACAGGGTCAGGGGACTCAGGAAGCCCCTCCCACCTCTATGGAAACCCCCCAGATTTCTTATTTTGAGCTAGATTTCCCCATGACATCCACTACATGTGTCCCCCTCCCCTCTTTACTCCTTCCTTCTGCTAAACCCTTCATGCCCATAGTTATTTAGATTACCAACGTAAATTCCTTCCCTATAATACAGGTTTCTCTTCCTTCCCCCTTTCCACCATCTCTCCCCTACATTAGGGAACCACCCCCACTTCTGCCTCTTGACTCTGCCAGGTTGTAGGGCCCCTCCCATTTTGCCCTCTAGCACCTGAAGAGCCTTAAACCAGGCCAGCTTTGATTCCTCGAGGCAGACTGGAAACCTGGAGAAGTTTCTTCTCCATTCCACCTGCTTCTGCTCTAGGAGGTCCTGAAATCCTCCCAGTTCAGAAAGAGTAATGACTCTTATGACAAAGGCCTTTGCCTCAACATCTCCTAAACCTCCTTAAAGTTAGATAAGATTTTTCTGTATGTGATCCCTCTTTAAGCAGCTCAGACAGAATTGACCAGGCTGGAAACACTAGCCAGAGATACTGGTAAAATTGCTTCACAGACTCCCCCAAGGCCAATGGCTGCACTCTCACCTTCTACATGAAATACATCCCCCCCTGAACGAGGGCCCAGGACAGGAGGAGTGCACCAGGACTCTGCAGACTGGATACAGCATTGTTCAGATCTGGACTCTGCTAAAATACAGACATCCCCTCATAGTAGGCTAGTGTCACCCTTCCTACTGCCCACCTCCCACTCTGGAAGGATAACCATCTCTTTACACCAATCTCTGTCTTCTTTCCTCTGAGCTTAGAGAAAGATCCAGCCCTCCTCCCCATCACTATAAGAAGTCCTTTCCTCTGTGCCTTTCAGCCATTCCTGACCATACCAGGGAGACCTGACTCAATTCAATGAGATGTTTTCTGTTTTGTTTTTTAAGCTATGTGCATGACACTATACTAGTCACTGTGCTAGGTGCCATAGGGGGGACATAAATATAATTAAGACAGTGGTTCTGTCCTCACAGAGTTTACAATCTAAAGAGAGCCTACTATACACTTTAAAATATTTATCTGTCCTTGTCAAGCATCAGCTTTCCATTTCTACTAAATCTTCCCATCTGTGTTCAACTATATTCAGACTGCACTTTGATCCTGTTGCCCTTTCTAGCTGTTGCTTCTCTTTTTGCATTACCAGATTTCTCAGATGGTTGGTCTATCCTCTCCCTCCACTTCCTCACAATGTATTCCCGCTCTAACACCACAAAATCTAGCTTTTGCTACATCCACTCAATTAAAACTACTTTCTCTGTGATTATCAATCACCTCCTTCTCCTTGGCCTCTTGGTAGCTTTTGATTGATTGTATTAAGCTTTCTCTTCTAGACTTTAAAAAACAAATTTGGCTATCTGCCTACCTCTCCAATCAGCTCGTCTCCATTTCCTTTGTTGATTCCTCTTCTACTAACTACCGGCACAGTCATTGGCCTTTTGGTCTTCTGTGTGTACTGGCTCTAATGAGCTCTACTTTTGTGACTGTGACTTGGCACTTAGAACTGTAGCACTGACTTAATTCAGCTACCTTTACGACACCCTCATAGGGCTGTCATTATAAATTCAGCTTGGCCAATACCAAATTTATAACTTCACTCCTAAATCATTTTAATCTCCCACAGTTCCCATTTTGGTCAACCGTTTTCCCAGATATCCATGTTTAAAACTTTTAAGTTATTTTAACTCTCTCCTCATTTATTGCCCATATGAAATTATCACTGGAGCAAGGCATTTTCTTCAAAATGTTTCTTATTTTTCTCCTCTCCATTCAAAATGCCACTTCCCTAGTCCAGACCTTTAATGGATTGTTTCTGGAATGATGCAAATCTCATGAGTCTCTCTCCACTCCACTGCATCCTTCATACAACCAGATAAATCATTTTTCAAAAATACCACTTTCATTGTGTGTTTACCACACTGAAGAACTTACTAGGCTCCCTATTGCTTATAAGTCTGAACCTTCCCTGATACTTCAGACTCTGTAATTTGGCCCTATCTTCCCATATGTGAGATTATCAAGCAAATATTTGGAGCATTGTAAATGTTATTTCTTAATTTCCCACATACCCTCTCCTTCAGTCATACTCCATCCACTAAACATACCCTGCTTGTTCTATCCCCCTTGTCTGTGCAGCTCTTTCACTCTTGGAATAACTATTCTTCCCCCTAATTGCTTTCATCCTTTCATAACCTCCTGCCAACCAAAAGCTCACCTATTCTTCAAAGTGTATTTCAAGCATAATTACCTCCTAAAAGTCTTCCAGACAACTTCAGCCTGTGCTATCTCTCTCCTTCCACAGCCTAAAGCACTTGTTTGTCATATGCTGTCAAATGTATATGCAATTTAACATTGTTACAAATCTTTTCATTTTGTTTTAAATGTTTCATAAGTGTAAACTTGAGTTTTATGAATACTTTGAGGACAATAACAACATCACAGATCTCTTTTTCATCATCACCAGCAGCAGCAGCAGCTCTAGGCATAGGTTACTTACACATTAAATACTATTCAACTGAAATTTAACTGCACCAAATCTTCCCAGTGTTCTGTATACGGGTTAGTATTAAATCTCAGTGAAAGAAATGATGGCCAAGTTGAGATGAACACCTGCATTGTAGTACTAGTTATTTGGCTCCCCCATCCACCAAAGCCTCCCTCTGCTGCACGTCACCAGCTCTGGGATCTATCCAGGGTAAGGGTTGTCTGTCTCCCCGCCCCCCCCCCCCCCTTATCCCCAATCCACTCACTGGTTCCATTGTCACTGGTTTCTCTGTTACAGGCTTCTGATGGTCTGCAGGGTCTGTTTCACGACTAATGGTAGTCTCTACTTCTTCCATTACCTCCTTATCCCACTTGTTCTGCCCTCAGTAGGATTAGGAAACACAGAGTTATCACTGCCTCCATCCAACATCCTCACAGATTTTCTATTTAGAGTTCTTTTCTCCTTCACCACCTCTTCTCCCCGCTTCCCATCCCCCAAGACTTAAACTCAGGGATCTTCCCTACTTCATGTTTGCATGGATTATGTACCCATCCCATTCACCATTTCCCTTGACTCAAGGATTGCTCCTCCCTTTCAGTGTCTTAGCAAACCTACTGCATTCTGGCTTCATCCCCAGCTTTGGTTAACAAATTTGTTTTGGGCTCACTACCTAGTTTCACTTCACCTAACTAATTTTTATTCCTGTTCGTCACTTACATTTCAACAATGACCAGTTTCTTTTTAACTGTTACCTATCCTGATCCTCCTAGAGGGTCATGTAGATATCACTCACCAGCCTGTTCTCTGACTCAAACATAGAGTAATCAACAGTGAAGTTTGCACCAAAGTCATCTGGGGAGGAGAAAAAAAATTAGTAGTAACAAAGGTAGCACTAGATCTGGAAATGAGAAGAGGAAGAAACTGTTCAGAATACTTCAATTTGCTCAAGTTGTAAAATTTACTGGTATAATTCTAACGAACTTTTGATGTTAAAATGTTTGTGAATGTGTATGCATTTATATTTTCAATCTGGTGTCTAAAATCATGTACAAATTTGAAAAATTTCTAATTTCTAAAGGCTTGAAAATCACTAGTTTGAGACATAACATCATGAGCTTGATAGTCTTTGCTCATAGCCACATTTCTTTCTGACCTAGTTATACCATTGTAAAGGAAACGTCAAAGTGTCAGAACTGAGCATCTCCCAAACCTCTCTCCATCCTGCGAAGGGTCAGAACCTTATACATACTCACCATAGTTGGGGGTGACTGTGTAATAATAGACCACCTGATAATAGTCATCCTCTTCCAGTCCTTCTTCATCCTCATATTCTTGTCCTAGGGGGACAAGGACTAGAGGTCAGGGGGCATCTGGAACTCCTTAGCAATAGAAGGACACCTGAGGTTGACCTCAGCTCTATCAGTTTCCTTTCCTTCTGCCTCCACTCTACTATCTCCCTGCCTCTGTACCTCTAAACCTTTCTCAGTCTTCTGGGCTCCATAACTCTGATGAGACCTGTTACACTGTGCCCTTTCAATCCGGGAACTCCCAGAAGAGAAAACGGGTCCCTTCACACACTGTAACCCAAACTAAGCCTTAAAAAGGTAGGAAGCAGAGAGACACCAGAAATTAAGACCTCCAAATCCACTCCTCAGTATGCTCTAGACTTACTGTATTTGTGAGAGATGTTCTCTTATCAGTGTCTCCCACAACTAACACACACACACAGCCTCTTGGACTTGGGCTTTAGTTCCAGTTTCAATGCTAACTAGTAGAATATCTCTGAACAAGCCAGTTAACATCTGCTTTCTTAAAATGAGTCAGCTGGACTAAATGATCCATCTGCATTAGTTTTTCTTCCTTTCCAGGATTAAAAATATGTGGCTTGGACTTGACTGGGTCAGGAATTCTAGGCCTCCTGCTAAATATTTCCCTAAGCTCCTTGAAAGCTCTCTCTTAACCCCAAGCAATGACACAGAGTCTGGAGGAAAAGGAAACAATGAGAGCACCTGGCAGACTGGGAACAAAGGAGGGAAGGAGCCAAGCTACTTTTGGGACCTTGTCCCTGAAGGCAGACAGTACTCACTATCGAAAAGCCACCCCTTCTGTGTCTTTACTAATACAAAGTTTTTCTCCAACTCGCTGGGAAAGAAGATACCCTGGCTTCCCTTGCTAGTTTCAGACCGCCCCACCTTCAAAGAGTCCACCTCTCTCCACTCTCACTTTAGTCCTTCTCATCTTGTTCAACTCTGTGGTTATGGTGAGCTGAATTCACTCTTGTTAGGACCTCCCCATGGCTGGGGCTCCATCCCCATCAGCTGTCTCTTCTTTGACAGGACTATGCTCTCCTCCCCTTTTCCTGGCCCTAATTTCCAGATTTCCCCTCTGCCCCTGACATCTAACACAGTTGAGAAAGTGTTATCACTCCTTATTGAACTGCACCTCCCGCCCTCTCCTCATTTTCTTTTCTCCCACCCCATTTATGGTAGAAGACCTGGCTCAAAAGCTCAGAGAGAGACGTGTACTTACCCAGGATGAGTGGCACAGCAAGGATGGCTACAAAGAGGACATCCATTCTGGATTCTGCACTAGTGCCTTGAAAGTAAAAAAGGAAATTACAGCGTTTCCCACCAAACTTACCCCGCCTTCTGCCCTCCTCCAAAGCAGGGAAGGAGCTGCAGCAATCTTCTCCCAGGCGGGGAATTCCCCGCCCACTTGCTTACTGACTGGGCCATCAGTTACTACCAGTGCGGTCCTCAGCCACAGCTGCCAGATCAAGAGAGGCAAAGTGAACTTTGATGGAAACATGTTCATTGAGACCCTCTGGCTCTAGACTAGATCCATTCAGGCCTCCTGCTGCCACTTCCAGAAAAACAAAACAAACAAACCAACCCACAAAACCCCCCCGCCAAAACCCAAACCAAACAACAACAAAAACCCCAGCCTACCAAGGAGTTTCCCCTCTCACCTACTTTCCTTCCTTGTTCCCAGTCCTCACAAAAAGCTCACCCTCCCTCTCACTGTCCCTAACTTACTATCACTATCCAGAGCTGCCCTTCTCTCTGAGGCTTCATCACAATCTCTTTCTTCACAGTCAAAATATTCTTAGGAAGGGATGAACATTTTTTCTAGACTGAAAATAGTCTCCCTTCTCTGCGTGTCTCGGACTATGAAGTATGGGAACAATATCAACATCATTGTCTGACTCTCCAAGCACCTGCTGCATTGCTTCTGATTTCAAAAAAAAAACAACTTTCAGTCAAGACTAGTTACTTCCTCTCTGCTAAGTACTGATCTCACCTCACTTCTTTCTCAACTTTCTGCACACAGGATGGGAAAAAGGAGGAAGCAGGTAGTCTCTTTCCCTGCTGTATATGCCACACCCCTTCTCCCACTTTCAGTCACTTGGTATGTTCCCTTCATTCTAGCCTACAGGGGTGGAGTTCATCTTATCCTTCTCTCTGCTTTTATATTTCCCATTTTCATTCAATTCAATTTAGAAACATCAAACATAATGTATGTGCTAGGCACAGTGTGCTAGGCCTAGTCTGATAGGCAATTCAGGGTTCAGAGGCAAGGGAATAAGAAAAGAATGCAGGTATTTTTTTTTTTAAGGGAGTTAATAAACATCCATTCAACATCTACTATGAGTCAGACACTATGCAACTCTCTGTGGAACTACCAATGAACAAGATAGGTTTGATTCCCGTTCTTAAGTCAGCAAATGCTGTGGTAACAGCTCGAAGGAGAGATGAGAAGAGTTGTCTTATCCCTATCTCTTCTGGATTGCTATGCTCAGAAGCAAGACAATAGAGTCTTGAGCACTGGCCAGGATGTTCCCACCCTCTTAACCTTATTGGGGGAAGATTTGCATGGTGACTTCTCACGTACATCTATATAATCTATTCCTTCAGCTCCTTTCCAGAATTTCCTGGAAAAAAATGGAAAACTCTTATGTGGCTGTACATCTATGCATTGCCATAAATCATTTCCAGGAAGGAAAGTAAGCCTGGTTCTCTCTGAAGAATTTCTATAGATTTTTTGGGTACTTTGATTACTCTCTCAAGAACAATATTCCAGTTTCCCTCACTTTCCCATCCTGGTACTCTTTTTCCCAAACATCCTCCCTAAGGACTAACCCCACCTGCATCCAAATGAGGATACAATACCCTCTTCTCATACTTTAACTTTCTTTTGCTCTAATATGCATCCTCTGCGCCTTCTCTTCCCCCATCCTGAGGAAAAGACACTACTGAGGTTCATTTTCAGAAAATAAATGGAGGAAGTATGACATAAAAGGAACTGAGTAACTTGGTGGGCTAGTGGTGGTGGGGTGTCATTTTCCAACTCCATAGCTCGAATTGCTTTTTACAAACAACTTCAACTCCCGATTTTAACTCAAAATCCCCTCTAACCTTCCTAACATTGCTCTCCAGGCTCCTTTTACTTCCCTCTGATTCTCTTGTCATTATGGATGAAGGCTTCATTAGCGATACACTGTATTGCATGCTTCCTATACTAGCCTGTTCAAAGAGCTCCTACTTTTAAGTGTAACCTTCATCTCTTAGGCAGTAGCTCTAGCTCATTTCCTCTCATTCAAGTAAGAACAATACCCGTCCCTATCTCCCTGCACCCTCTATCCTGTGCTTTCTTTGTATTTGTCCTTTAGGTTCCAACAGGATCTTCCCCCCTCTGCAGCTCTTCAAGAAGCGTAGGATTGCTACCACCCTGCCCCATAAAATACCGAAAGGGAACAGCGACCAAAGTCGAACCGAACCAGGAAACTGGGCTCGGGCCCAGCCCACATGTTTAACCATTTGGAGCCACTCCCAGGGCCGAGGTCCAGGAGGAGGGCAGGACTACAACTCCCAGCACGTCGTGAAGCCACGCCCCCGCCTCCGCAGCTCCGCCCCCGCGGGTTCTCCATTGGCCTCCAGGGGGGTGGGGATTAGATGGGAGGTGGCCATGGGGCCGCGGCAGGGGTTTGTACCCTCCTCGGCTTCCGTAGAGGAAGTCGCGCCGACCTGTATCTGGGGTTTCGGTGTCCCCGCCTTCCCGGGGGTCCGGGGTGACATTGCACCGCGCCCCTCACGGGGTCGCGTCGCCACCCCACGCGGACTCCCTGGCTGGCGTGCTTCATCCCTTCGCCTCTGTTGGCCGGGCCCCCACCTCGCCCCCAGCTGCCCAGCCATGGGGGCCGCAGTGTTTTTCGGATGCACTTTCGTCGCTTTCGGCCCGGCCTTTGCGCTTTTCTTGATCACTGTGGCAGGAGACCCGCTTCGCGTCATCATCTTGGTCGCGGGGTGAGTTAAGGGGTTGGGGAGACGCGGGAGGACGCCGAAGAGAGAGATCCAAAAGGGGCTGGAGGAACTGGGGCGAGCTGGGAGCCTGAGAGGGGGAGACAAGTCGGAGGTGAAGATTGGAGAGGGTCGAGTCAGGGATCTGGGTGATTCGCCCTTTCCCGCAGTTGGTTTCCGCCTTCCAGAGATCGCACAGATTCCTCCTATACTCCTCCTGCGACGTCCGAGGAGGCCCAAGGCGAAGACTTGGAAGGGGGCTGTGCTGATCTCGGCCGGCCTTAAGGGAGTATCCAGGAATGGATACCTCGCCCTCCTGTCCTCCTACACTCTGGCTCTCATCATTCTGAAGACTCTTTAATCAGATTTCTTACCCTTTCCCTGCGTTCAGATCCCTACAAACTCCCTTGGTGGAGACACCTATCCTATCTCCTCCCTGTCTCCCTGGACAATCCGGAAGTCTAACTTCCACTTTTTATGCTGCAGCCTTGGTTGGTTCCCCTCTTTGATTTCCCTGGTTGCCCCCTACCCTTGCTTGTCTGATTGCCTTTGTCTTTCCTCAGGGCATTTTTCTGGCTGGTCTCCCTGCTCTTGGCCTCTGTGGTCTGGTTCATCTTGGTCCATGTGACCGACCGGTCGGATGCCCGACTCCAGTATGGCCTTCTGATTTTTGGTGCTGCAGTCTCTGTCCTTCTACAGGAGGTGTTCCGCTTTGCCTACTACAAGCTGCTTAAGTAAGGAGCTGGGGTGGTCTGGAGGGGAGAAGGGCAGAAGACTGAACTATAAGTGGGGCAGCCCTGGGTGGTGGTTTGAACGAGGAGGTACTAAGGGAAGATATTAGAGGGGAAGGCGATTCCTGCCCTCCCTCATGTTTCCCCTATCCCACCCACCCCACCCCAGGAAGGCAGATGAGGGGTTAGCATCGCTGAGTGAGGACGGAAGATCACCCATCTCCATCCGCCAGATGGCCTATGGTGAGCCAAGGGAGAGGGACTGGAGGAGGGAGTTGGACACTCCTCTCTCCCAGGGAAGTCTCTAAACATCCACATGTCCTAAGCGGCTTCTCGTTTTTCTTCATACCTGACTTCCAAGGAGAGGTGGTCTGGAGGGAGAGTAGGTGTGGGGGAACTGTGACTGGGAATGGGGAGGGATCACTGGTAATAAGGCTATAGTGATCTTTGACATTGATGAAGCCCTCCCTCCCCCCCAGTTTCTGGTCTTTCCTTCGGTATCATCAGTGGTGTCTTCTCTGTTATCAATATTTTGGCCGATGCACTTGGGCCAGGTGTGGTTGGGATCCATGGAGACTCACCCTATTACTTCTTGACTTCAGGTAAGGTCCACTTTCTTTCTTGCCTCCATGCCCCATTCATCCCTGACCCTGATTTGATTTATTGGCCTTCCCTGGGAGACTTCTTTGGCTCAACATCTCAGGAGGCTGGGAGAAGATGAGGGATGTATCTCATCCCCATCTCCCTCCCTGCAGCCTTTCTGACAGCAGCCATTATCCTGCTCCATACCTTTTGGGGAGTTGTGTTCTTTGATGCCTGTGAGAGGAGACGGTACTGGGCTTTGGGCCTGGTGGTTGGGAGTCACCTACTGACATCGGGACTGGTGAGTTGGGGACAGGGGCCTGAATTAGAGAGAAAAGAACTTAATGGTGAGTGGGATGGAGGGGAAATATATTCTCACTTCTTAACATTTAAAAACTTACCTTGGGAGGAGGCAGAAAGGTGAGTCTTTAGACGTCTCTCACCTCAGCATCAATTGTATAACCTGCTCGGGGATGCTCTAGGGAGGAGTTTGAATGGATTAGTCAAACTAATGCAGATGGCCTGAGGTGAGCAGGAGTGGCAGAAACCTCTGAGGGGGCTGAAAAATCACAAATGCCCTTAACTGTGATGATATCGGTGTTCTGAAGGACTGGGAGATTCGAGTGAGATACCTGGGGGAGATTTGGGTCAAAGGCACAAAGAGAATATGGGGATTAGAGGAAGAATCTAACCTCTTTTCTACTCTTTCCCCCATCCCCAGACATTCCTGAACCCCTGGTACGAGGCCAGCCTGCTGCCCATCTATGCAGTCACTGTTTCCATGGGCCTCTGGGCCTTCATCACAGCTGGAGGGTCCTTCCGAAGTATCCAGCGCAGTCTCTCGTGTAAGGACTGACTACCTGGACTGATCGCCTGACAGATCCCACCTGCCTGCCCACTGCCCGTGACTGAGCCCAGCCCTAGCCCGGGTCCATTGCCCACCATTCTCTGTCTCCTCGTCGGTCTATTCCACCACCTTCAGGGTTTTGCTTTGTCCACTCATGACCTTTAGTCTCTAGGCTTTACCAGGAGCAGTCTGGGTTCAGCCAGTCAGTGACTGGTGGGTTTGAATCTGCACTTATCCCCACCATCTGGGGACCCCCCCCTTGTTGTCCAGGACTCCCCATGTGTCAGTGCTCTGCTCTCACCCTGCCCGAGACTCACCCCCATTCCCCTCTGCAGGCCGACGGCAGGAGGACAGTCGGGTGATGGTGTATTCTGCCCTGCGCATCCCACCCGAGGACTGAGGGAACCTTGGGGGGGACCCCTGGGCCTGGGGTGCCCTCCTGATCTCCTCGCCCTGTATTTCTCCATCTCCTGTTCTGGACAGTGCAGGTTGCCAAGAAAAGGGACCTAGTTTAACCATTGCTGTGGAGATGAAGTCAATTGGAGGTTCAAGGGTAGATGAGCTCTGAGTTTCCCAGTACCCCCTCCCCAGACTGGATATCTTAAGTCTTTTTCTCAGGTCTGAGGGGAACCATTTCTGGTGTGATAAAGACCCCCAAATTGCCTTTTTCTTTTGAAGTGGGAGGAGGGAGGAAGTATGTGTTAATTCTCCTAACCTCCTTGGACTATATTTTCCCTCCTCAAATTGCTCCTTATGGCTGGGCTTATATCTATCCAGCTTTCCCCTTGGTCCCAGGCTTTGGGGGAAAGGAAGGAAGTGCATGTTTGGGAACTGGTATTACTGGAACTAATGTTTCAACCTCCTTGACCACCAGCATCCCTCCTCTCCCCAAGGTGAACTGGAGGGTGCTGCGGGGAGCTGGCCCACTCCAGAGCTGCAGTGCCACTGGGGGAGTCAGCCTACCGTGACATCGCAGGGAAGGAGGGCAGATTTTTTTCTAGTTTTTAATTGGGGGATGTGGGGGGGGCGGGGAGGTTTTCTATAAACTGTATCATTTTCTGCTGAGGATGGCGTATCCCATCCTTTTAATCAAGGTGATTGTGATTTTGACCAATAAAAAGGACTTTATAATTGTGGGGGAACTTGGCTTTAAAAGGAGGGGATAACATGTTGATTGAGGTTTCTGCCCTCTCATGTCTCTTTTCCAACCTCCCTCCTAACCTGGCAACCTCTCGTTCCCTCCAAGCATAGCTTCGATACAAGGGCAGAAATCTGGGCTGGGGGTCTAACATGTCAGAAGCTCTGGGTTAAGCATTTTCCAGCAGTGGATCTCCCCTTCTCCAGGATTGGGGTAAAAGGAGTTACTCACCCATTCGTCCTTTTCCATACCCTTTGCCCACCTCTGCCATCTGAGGCATTAAGGAATTCTCCCATTCTCAAGAGCCCCCAAAGTAAGGCCAGAGGCGGGGTCGGCAAATTTAATTTCCTAATATATTGAGGGAAAAAAACATAGCAGCAGCAACCCTTTTTCCTAAGGGGAGATCTTGTACTATATCTCGGGACAGGGATACAGAGATGAGGGGGTGGGGGACTTTGGGGCACATCCCCAGCTTCCCCTACAACTAAACACAGTTCACCCTCTGCATTGTCAACATAGGGCTGTCCTTATCTACGTGTTTTGAGAGGCTGAAGGTTCTGTTCTTCCTTGAATGAGAGCCTGTCCATACCTCTGTGTAGGGGCTGTCTGGAGGAAGGAGGGATGTCAGCCTACTCCTACAGTATTTTCTGGCCAGTCCCTGCACCCCACTTTAGAAGCTCCCTGATAGGCGAGGGGAAGCCATCTGTGGTGACCGGGAAGGAGTCTATGCCTCGGTGGCTCGTGCTGAGGTGAAGACCACACTTTTCCGGTTTCCCAGTCTCTTCTTCCTGAAAGGGAGAATGGTTCGTGGAAATGGCTAATGTCCTAGGCGAAACAGATTCGAGGTGGAGTAGGCGAATGCTTTTCAACGCCAAAGAAAAGACTGGAGGAATGGAGAATAGGAACTCACCGAATCTTTCTAGCAATGAAATAAACAGCCAGCAGAAGGCAGAGACAGCCAACCAGGATTCCCACTCCCAGACTCAGCATTTCACCTGGGAGAGATAAAGGTGGAAGGTGTCAGCCTAAGACTAACATAAATATTGAGCTTTTCCCTAACTCACTGAGGAGAACCCTACCCTGCACTCCACCCCTCGATACATGGGTAGGCCTGTCTTACCTGTGGTATACAAGGATCCCACTGTAAGGGAAGAAAACTTGGGTCAGTGAGACTAGATCCCCACCCCAGTTGGGAGTAGCACACTGTGCCAGTACTCGGGGTTGGGGCATGGTTCCCAGTCCAAGCAAGTCCTGGAAATCCCTTCCCCTGTTAGCCTTCTTTTCCTTCCCAGGGGTTCCCTAGTTCCTGCCATTGAGTCCTCCAGTTTCCCGTCTCCTTTTCTGAACCCTGTACAGTTACCTTGGATGAAAGAAGCAAAGACCATTCGCTGATTGAGAGGCTGGGGGGCTCGGTAGTTCTGTACCAGGAGCTTAGAGGGCTCCTCTTCCGTGGAGAACAGTGTCTCTTGAAGCTTTTCCAGCTGAGAAGTAGAAGAGTGGGATTAAGGGACAAGTGGCACTCGCTCTCGGGAGTGGGAAAGGGTTTGAGGTTACAGCTATGTCTGCTGTCTCACCTCTCCACCACTCACCTGTCCTATTGAAATCTGGGCCCTTCGACTGAAGACCGTCCAGAGCACACTCTGGTAGCAGGGCGGTGTGGTGAGCGAGCCATTGTAACGGAAGTACTGCGCCAGCAGTGGGGGGAACAACTC
Source organism: Delphinus delphis (assembly GCF_949987515.2). Taxonomy (NCBI): domain Eukaryota; kingdom Metazoa; phylum Chordata; class Mammalia; order Artiodactyla; family Delphinidae; genus Delphinus; species Delphinus delphis. Next base: position 107,613,987 of record NC_082683.1, on the reverse strand, counting down.
TCTCAGGTTGAAGGGAGGCACTGAGGTCTTCTGATCTGGGCAAGAACAGACTAGGACTCATCTCCCTCTCACTGCACCCTCGCTTACCTAGACAGGGCTCCTAGAAGCGAACACCCTACCTACCTCCGGCCCCAACTCACTGCCTCGTTCCAGGCCTCTCAGGCCTTTTTGAGAAATTTCCCTGAAGCCTAATTAATGTTACTTTGTCTTAAGATAGCTTTTTAGGGCTCACCTTTATGCCTGATTTCATGCAAGTGACTCAGAATGTGTTCATAAGCTGGATTCTTAGTCTCACCCACCTGTATGGGGAGGAAAGGGTGAGAGAGTTCGGGATGAGTCCATGTTTGGAGTAAGACACTTGTGTATAGGATAAATAGTCAGAATGGGTTGCTGACTTGTCTTGGGAGGGCGACCAGCAGCACACATGGGCAAAATAGGACTGAGGGATGCAGAGGAAGTGGAGAGAGACCAAGGAGGGATTGGGGGCCACTGACCTCAATGAGGATGCCCAAGACAGCCAGGCCCTGAGGCCTCTGAGCAGCCTCACTTAAGCTTTCGTAGGAATCAGAATCATAATGTACGATGTGGAGCTGAGGGAGGGGAGAGGGAATTGAATCATTTAATGTTTCTCCACCACCCCCTCCCAAAAGCTTTTATCCTAGCCACCACCACCACCTCTAGCACGCCCTAAATCTGTCCCACAAAGCTTGCCCTTTTCCCCCAAGTATGACTTTCCCCAGTTTCCAGATCCTTCCTTGCCCCTGGCACCGACAGTGCCTACCACTGTGTCCTAATCCAGGCTTTGCTCCCTGGTACCTCTGCAGCTGTGGCTTCGCCATTGATCTGGTGCTCTGACCCCCCCAGGGATCCTTTCTGACCCCAGTGCAGGTGGAGCTGGGCAGCTACGTATTTTCGGGGAAGTCCTTCCAGATACAGGGTTGGGGGCAGAGAGAGTTGCACTGTGAGGGAAAGAGAGCGAGTTAGGGTTGGTGGACGAATGTGGATACGTTCCCACCCCTGGGTTGCCACCACTTTGGGGAGATTTGGCCAGCCTTTTCTGTCTCCCTGCACATCACCCACTTCTTCCCATAGGCCACTGCTTTTCTTTTTTCTTTTTGACCGCGCCCTGCGTGCGGCATGTGGGATCTTAGTTCCCCGACCAGGGATCAAACCCGTGCCCCCTTGCAGTGGGAGCTTGGAGTTTTAACCACTGGACCACTGGCTGGAAGTCCTAGCCACTGCTTTTCTCGTAAAGATCTAGTCAATGCTATGATGCTAACCCACCCATAAAGCTTGATCTTACACATTCAGTTCCCACCTTTGGCTACAGGAGCCTGATCCCCATTCTCATGTCTCCAAATTTACAGATGAAACCTTCTGAGAATTTAGAAGTTAGGAGAATGCTTCTTCACTTCTGACTCCTAAGATTGGAACTGGAGCTTATATCTCCTTGGAGGCCTGGTCTTTTTACCTGTGTGGCCATTATTGTGCAGGTCCAAAGGCTCGGTGCCAGGCTCTTCATATCCATGGGGCTGCAGAGGTAGCAACTCAGGGTCAAAAGTCACACTGCCTGTCTGAATGTTGATGGGGGACTGGGCGTTGCTTCCACACTCAGGGTAAGAGGCTGGCCAGTGGTCTTGACCATGTGGACCTGGTGGGGGTTACCACAGACATCTGTCCTGTCCTCCAGCCCCTAACCACCCTTCAGCAACCCTTCATCCAGCTTTACCCGTGTGGAGGCAGAAATGCACTTCTCTCCACCCCAGATGAAGCCCCCAGGTGTGCGGGGCTGGGTGAGCAAGGAGCCCCTCCTGGACTTGCTGCTGCAGTCCCTTCACCTACGCAGAGGCAGTGATGATTCCCCAGCTCTCCTGATGAACGGGGAGCAGTTGCTTTTACTTACTTGTCTTCTTGTTGGAAGACAAGAAAGCTAAATGAGAGGAAGAGGGGATGGATAGAAAGCCCGCATACCCAGAAAGGTGGGATTTGAGTAGGAGCAGGAAAACTGGGGAAATGAAATGGTCCTAGAGAGGTAGGGTCTCCTTGGGGCCCCCCTATCAGGTGGCCTTAAGATTCAGATCTGCTGACTTTCCATCATTCACTTCTTGCTTTCGCACTGGACCTTGCATTGACTCTGGAATTCGGTTTAAGTTATTAATCAGAAACGCAAAGGAATCGGGTTCCACCTCTGCCAGGGTCACAAACTGTCCTGCCGACCTCTTCCTCACCCCTGACCTCAAGCTCTGTCCCAATTCCAGATTCAGGTGGGGGTAGGATCCATCAGGATAGAAAGCGAGCCAGGAGGAGAATTGGCAGCTAAGCTTATGGCGCCTTTCCCCACCCAGTTCCCTTTCCACTCCAGCTCCCTCATTCCCGCGCAGATTGACTGAGGACATAACTGGCTTTTCTGCTGAATCAGGGTGTGTGGGATTTGATTGTTAGAACAGCGTCTAGGAATCATATATGTGAAAGCTGGGGCATGGGGAGTCGGGGAAGGAAGGAGCTAGGGTGAGAAGCTGGAGGAAACCTCCCAACCCACGTGGCTAAGTCTTCCCGCCAGGTGAAGAGGTCCCAGTGGGAAAGGGGTGTCGGTAGGCCTTGGGTTCTGCTCTCACCGTCATATGTCCAGTGTTGACCTGCAAGGCAGAATAATTTGAGTTACAGCCAGCGCAGCCTGGGGCAGGGCCCTCCTCCACCCCGCCCCCCTTTCTCCTCCCTCTGCTCTACCACTTCCCAAAGGAAGCCCTGAAACTGGACACCTCGGTGGAAAGGTCGAGGGTGGGGGGGGCCCTATTTAAAATCACCAACCAGGCTGTGCTTGTGCTCGCTGAGTAAAGGGGGAGGAGAAATGAAAAGAGATAAAGCCAGGAGACTAAAATTAACCTGGATCCAAATGTGCAAAATACCCAACCCTCACTTTTCTACAGCCTCTGCCAAGCCAATCTAACTCTTAGAAGATGGGGCTGAGGTGACGGTGTAGGGTTTGGAAGATAGGGACTGGAACAAAGAGAGGGGCAAGGAGTTCAGCGTGGGCGGGCAGTGCTGCTGAGGGGAGAGGGCCATTATTCCTTTGCTTGGAAGCATTGCACGAAAGAAGGCACTGAGCTGTGAATTAACATTTAAGTTCCTCCTCTGGTCCCAGGAACTCTAAAGGAAACTTTCCCCATCACCAGGAACCTCTGCTCCCTAGATTCCCAGATGGCTGGGGAAGGTGGGAATCGGGCAGGGTCTGCTCCACGTTGAGGGTAGTGGGTGGGCACAGGCCGCCAGGCTGGCAGGGACAGGATGAAAGTGAAGCGTTGTGTGTGGAAAAGGGCACTGCCAGCTGGGTCACATGCCAGGCTCTCGTGCAGTCCTGTCTCCAGCTAAAAGGTCGGGGGCCTGCTGGTCCAGCTCTCACCCAGGGCCAAACTGCTTCAAGGGGAAAGGGAGGCCTTCCTGTGGGTTGTCTCTGCATTATTCAAACTGCTAGAAACTTTGGAGAAAAATTCTAACTTCCTTCCTGTCTCTCTCTCTCTCTCTCTTATTCCCTTAAACAAACCCCTCAGACTTCTAAGATATCCTTGATCTCATCGTTGGGCTCTTCTCCTGGCCCATCCCTTCGTTCAGACAATTCTGAAAAGCAGCGCAAGGGAGGGCTGGAGGCAGCCTCTCACTCACCAGCTCAGTGGGACACTTCAACAACTCGAATTCCCTGGTTCTGGGCAGGCTGAGAGCCTTGCCCTTCCCCTCCCACCAAATCCTCAGCACAGTAGTTTTACATCTCTTCCTCCTTTTCCCCAATTGGTTCCTTTCTCCTCAGGTGCAATTTACAACTCTCCTCGGCTGGGTGCCCCTCACCATCATCTTCTTTGTGTTCCCCTTCTGCCCTCTAGATACCCCCCTCATCCTGTTCTTCCAACAAATTTTAATTACACACCTGCTATGTGCTAGGCACAGGGATCACAAAAATGAGGGCTAGGGGTTCTGGGGACATTCCTGGAGCACCTCGGCCTGTTCCCCCTCAAGAGTCCATCCTCCTCTCCTGGGAGTTCCTGAAAGTCCTGTGTAAATTGTAAAGGGCCCAAGAGTGTTGACTGTTATTGCTACAGCTTTCAGGAAAAACCGGGAAATTAGTCGCCCCATAGAACCGAGAGGGGACTTTGGCCATGAGGTTCATAGTCAGGGATCAGGGTGTGAGTTTGGCAGGAGGCAGGAGTATTCCCCCCACCCCATCAGTCCTCTATCCTTTCACTCCAGGCCTCTTTGGCTCCCTAATTGGATGAGTTTGTAGATAAAGAAGACCGGAGGGTTGCCTGGGACCAGGGCAGTGGGGGAAGGAGCTCCGGAGAGAATTTGCAGCCTGCAAAGTGACTCCCGCAGTGTGTGTACACATCCTGACCCAGGCTAGTTTGCCCCCATCCCCACGAACAGCAAGGCTGGAATGGCAAAGGGAAAAGAAGGAAAGTGGTCTCCTCCCCAGTCCTGTCTTTTCCCCTGCATCCCTGAGCCTATTATTCCAGCCCTAGGCTTCCTCTTACACTCCTCCTCCTCCATTAAGCATGCATGGCAACATGTGTACATCAGCACACACAGACATACACACAGACATCCAGATGTACCTACCCCCGTTGGCAGCCAGGGTCCAAATCACCTCTAGCAGGAGCATGAAGAACAACATGGTATCCCTGGAAGAAACACAAGGTACTGGGAGTTTGGGGACTAGAGGACTAGGGCAGGGAGAGGGGGGAAGAGAGGAGGGGAGAGAGAGAGGCGGAGGGGTGGGGGAGAGAGAAGAGAAGTTTCCTGGAGTTGAGTGTATTTATCTTTTTCTCTTGCTTTCTTTGTGCCTCTGCGGGCTTCCAGGGGATTTGGTTTTCAGTGGGGTACCGTGAGTTTCCGGGTTCCCAGGATAAATCTCTCTCTGCCTCTCTTTCTGCCCTCTCTTTTTTATCTCCCTCTGCAGTCTTCACTCCACTTGCTGGCCAGCTACTTCACAATTGCCTCCCGCTTTTAAGGTGGCTCTGGACGGGTGTACGTGGGGAGTGGGGACTGTCTGGGTTGTTGGCGAACAGCTCCTTAAATAGCCGATTAAGCATGCAGGATGGCCTTGCTCAGAGCGCAGCACAGCGGGTTTCGCAGGGGACCTGGCCCTGGCTCAGGAGCGCAGCTGGGGTGAGCTCTTCCTTCCTCTGCTATTCACACAGACACTGTTGAGAAGGGTGTCCCCTGGAATGGGCGGGGGCAGGAACGGAGGGTTTGGGGGTCCGATCCTCTGGGGTCCCATCCAGCTCCCTCAGGGGTTCTTATTCCCCATCTGGCTTCTCCTCTGAGGAGCAACTCCCTGGATGGTGTAGGGCGGATGGTGGGAGGACCCGTTCCCCACGCCCTGCAGAATGTGAGTGCCCTGGAATAGGAAGAGTGCAGAGTTAGGAGAGAGGTAAACGAGAAGGAGCTGGGAGACTCAGGGTGCGGGTGGAGGGGAGGAAGTCAAGGACCAGAACGTGGGGTGTGGAAAATAAGGAAGAGAAGTGAGGCAAAGGGAATTCGTTTGGAGCGATCTCCTTCTCCTGCGCCTGTCACCACCGGCTTCCCACGGTGAGGCTGGGTCCACGTGCCTGTGTGGCCTGGGAGGGGGGTGGTTTTGTTTGCTGAATAAAGCCCATTTGTGTGCCCAGCGGGGGGCGGGGCTGCAGCAACACCCTGGAGAGACAGCGGCTCCAACTGTGAGGCCCAGCCATCTCCCTCCCCAGGGAGCCCAGATCTAGGGCGGCTTTTGTCACCAAAGAGGACACTGACCCCTGGCACGGTGGCCAGGGCAGGAGGAGAGACGGGGTGACCTTAGAAACAATCACTACCACCATCAGAAAAAAGGCGGACTCCAGGGCAAGAGAGGGGAGGGAGCAGAGAGAGACCATGTGATCCTGTTGGAGTGGAAGAGGGGCCCAGGGTCTTCCCTCCTGCCCAACAAAGGGCTGAGGCAGGACTTTTGGGACTGAGTGAAACCTGCCACCAGAGAACTGGGCAAGTGGAGCATAGAGGCTGCCGAGTCTCAGGAATGTGGGCTGGTGTTTGTTCCCCCACGGGACTGGAAATCCCGATTGGAATGTACATCCTAAATCCCTCACTACAGAATGTGAAACCCAAAGATAACTTCAGGCCAGACTTTGAAATCTCTTTTTCCTGATACCCTTCACCGGAGTCACAGCCAGAAAGATGCACCCGTTTGAGCTCCTTCTGCCCTCCTTGCTTCTGCCAAGTAGCAATAAATAGCCAAAACAAAGGGAGCGGAAGCTAAATAAGGGTGCAGGATAAAAGCCAAGTGAACAGAATAATGCATCTGCTAGATCATCAGCCCCTGCAGAGGCAGGAGCCTACCATGCTTTTCTGTCCACTGTGGTTGATCTGCAAAGCAAAGCCATTTTGCAGATGTCATTTCCTTTTTAATTCTTTCATCACCCTCCGAATTACTTTTCCCTTACAGATAAGTTTTATGTTTCAATATTCCCCCAAAGCCCCACTCATCCCATCTAAGAAGAAGAAAAGGCTTAAAGTGTAAATTATACTTCCTGGGAATCAGGACAGTTAACACAGAGGAACAGAAAAAAGAAAGAAAGCAGAGACATCTTTTGCAAGGTAGGAAAGAAGAGGCCCGGACAGAATGACCTCTGCCAGGACAGAGTTCCCCTGGAGTGTCTGGGGCTGTGATGCAGCCTCCCAAGGTAGGTAACGTGTCTTACCAGGCGCCACCTCCTGGTTGTCTATGAATTTTTTAATTTTTAAAGTTTCAATTCAAAATGTTTTGTGTGTGATTCCTTCTGGGAAGTGTTTCACTACTGGTGGGCTTTGGCATTTTGCCTACACAACTGAATAATGTTTCACAAAGATGTCTTAGCCCCAAATCAGCATCTTCCCACTTCTGAGTGAGCAGTCCCTCCAGGCCCTCATGCTTCCCAAAAGGACGAAGGCCCTGGTATCTAGGAGAGAGGGGGAAAGGAGGCAAACTCCAGGCACTTGCCTTTATTTATTTATTTTTTAAAATTTTTATTGGAGTTACCTTTATTTTTACCTTTGGCTTTACTGTGGATATTCCTGTTGTCACCAGGCTGATTTGGAGTAGTGTCAGGAGGACCCCTACATGTTAAAATAAAAAAACGCCCCCACAGTTGCTACTCAAACTCTGACGCCTTTGTTTTAATTCCTACTTCTCCCTCTAGCCCTTTGCTCACTCTGGGGTTGGCTGAAACCCTGATAAAACCAAGTTCTGCTGCCTTCTGGCGCCATCTCCTGTCCTTCCAAATGCAGTGAAATATGAACCAGTCAGAGAGTCAAAGGTATCCAAGTGTGGTGACTTTTGGGTTTGTTTTTTCTTACCTTGTTTTATTTATTTATTTACTCGGCTGTGCCGGGTCTTAGTCGCGGCACGTGGGATCTTTGTTGTGGCATGCATGTGAGATCTAGTTCCCTGACCAGGGATCGAGCTTGGCCCCTCTGCATTGGGAGCGTGGAGTTTTAAGCACTGGACCACAACGTAAGTCCCAAGGGTTTGTTTTTTTCTTAAGAGGTCCTTTTTTTTCTTTTTAATAAATTTATTTATTTATTTATTTTTGGCTGCGTTGGGTCTTCCTCTAGCTGCGGCGAGCGTGGGCTACTCTTCGTTACGGTGCATGGGCTTCTCATTGCGGTGGCTTCTTGCAGAGCACAGGCTCTAGGCGCGTGGGCTTTAGTAGTTGTGGCACGCAGCCTCAGTTGTTGTGTCTTGAGGGCTTCAGTAGTTGTGGCTCACGGGCTCTAGAGCGCAGGCTCAGTAATTGTGGTGCACGGGCTTAGTTGCCCCGCGGTATGTGGGATGCCGGACCAGGGCTCGAACCCATGTTCCCTGCATTGGCAGGCTGATTCTTAACCACTGCTCCACCAGGGAAGTCCCTTAAAGGGTCCTTTCTTAAAAGGATATTTAAACTTACTAAATACGGTAAATAGTCTAAAACACCTTGCAGTAACCCACTAAGTGCTCTGAGTTTGTGTGGTGGGGAATATGAGAGTTCAGCGAGGGAGGGAGGCAGATCAAAAGGAAAGAGGAATGGTCAACACAGAAATTTGCTCAAACAGTACAGGTGGTGACTAATTGCCTAGAAGAGAGAATCGATGAGGAGACAGAATTAGATGGATTCAGTTTCCTAAAAGGGCAAGCAACTTTGCGCCGTGAGTAACATAGTAACACAGAGTAGTAACATAGAGTAACATAGTAACATAGAGATAGTCTATTTTGATAATCGCATTTATTATCACACGCTTGTCTTCTAACACACTGGTACTGAAGGCCCTTAAGCAAACACAAAAGCTTTCAAGAATTAAAGTCAAAGTAATTTGGGGGAGGGGCTGGTCAGAACTCTGGATCATTTTCTCGGTTTTCCAGTTCACATCGCATGACAGATGCAGTATGAGAATCTTGTAGACAGAAGACAGGTCAAAGTTTGTGGTCTGAAATGTTGCAACTTTAATTAAAAAGGAGTAACTTTGTGTCATGCATTGATTCCATGCTCAGAACACTGCCTGGTACATAAATATTTGCTGATTGAATGAATGAGTCTAGTCACTGGAATATTTATTTACTTTCTTTCTGCCTTTTCCGAGAATTTTAGGCCAGGAGGGTCCTCAGGCATCATTTCAACTCTCTTGTTATACCCTATAAAGACTGAGTTTTGAAGGATTTATGGATTTTCCCATGGCTAGTCATAGAGCTGCTAAGCTAAACCAGAAAAAGGACATAGGCGCCATTGAACTTTCTCTTTTTGGTTTTCAAACGTCATTGTACATCAGAATCACCTGGAAAGCCTGTTAAAATTCGGATTTCTGGGCCTCTGACCCAAGGTTTCTGATTCTGTAGGTTTGGAGTATGTCCAGAGATTTGCATTTTTTGATAGGTAAAAAGTAGATTTATTAATAACGCTTTGTAAAGAGGTTGGAGGAAAATGGGACACAAGAGGATGGTCATGTCCCAGGTCTTGGGCAAGTTCCTGGGACAGGCTGCCAAGTGAGGGTCCTTGGCTTCACTCAGGAAAGAATTCAAGAGGGATTCTTGAATCCCTGAAAGTGAAAGCAGAGAGACACATTCCATAGGCAGAATGTGGTCCTTCTCAGAAGGTGAGAACGGCCCAGAGACTTGCATTTCTAATAGGTCCCCTGGTGACCTGTTAGATGGTACTGGTCTGAGGGCCCACACTTGAGAATCAGTGCTCTACACCTATTGGAGGAGCAGAGGTGGTAAGGAGTTTGCTTTTTCTTTCTTTTTTTTGCCGCACGGCCTGGCTTGATCTTAGTTCCCCAGCCAGGGATTGAACCTGGGCCACGGAAGTGAAAGCACCAAGACCTAACCACTGGACTGCCAGGGAATTCCCAGGAGTTTGCCATTCTTTGTAGAGATTCCAGCCATCTGGAGTTGTTCTTGCAGTCCCTTCTGCAAAGGTTAGCGACAATACTTTCACTAGTTTACAAACATATATTGAGTACTTCTAGGTGCTAGGCAACATGGCAGGCCCTAGAAAGAAAAAATTAATGACATAATCCCAGCCCTCAAGAACTTCACAATCTCTTTAGGGGATGCAGATACCTTACCCAATTACTAGAATACAACAGTGAGAAGTTCTAAATAGTGGTAGAACAAAGTGTTATGTGAACCAAGGGGGGTGGACAATTGGCAGTGAGATTTTCTTTAGCTGATGTCAACAATCTTTCCACAGGATGGGTGCGTAACCAGGGCCTATAGTTATATATGAGAACATAAAAAGTGCACTCCACAGCAGGCAGACCCATGCTTCACTGTCTCTGAGATGACGCCAAAGGATACGTTATGTCAAAGCAGGATTCTCCTTAGTATATTTAATAAACTGCTTCCTCTGCAAGAAAGGATATCATGGTGCCCTGGAATTATAATAATTTGTTCCATCTACTCTGGTGGCCTCCTCATTCTGCCTGACTTCTCCCTTTTCTTTTTATTCTCTACCATTCATCTAACTCAAATGAAGGTTGTGTTCCAACCCAAGCAAAAGACAGTAACACTTATGCCACTTCCCTTCAGTAGTGAGAAGATTCTAGTTAAAGATATTTTTCTTTGTTTTTTAAAGAATTGTTATGTCTGAATTGCTATAGGAATAGGAATCAGATGATAATATAGCAAAATCTTGTGACGATGGTAGCTTATTACTGGTTTAATCATCCCCCAAATAAGAAGTCTGTTCTCAGATCAGATTGTGACAAATGATTTGGGTTTTCTTTGAAACCTTAAAGGAAAAGAGCTTGCTGTGCTTTCATCGACATTTTATTTGCTTCAAAATATCTATACTTTTTTTTAAAAAAAGAGCATGAGGGCTTCCCTGGTGGCGCTGTGGTTGAGAGTCCGCCTGCCGATGCAGGGGACACGGGTTCGTGCCCCGGTCCGGGAGGATCCCACGTGCCGCAGAGCGGCTGGGCCCATGAGCCATGGCCGCTGAGCCTGCGCGTCCGGAGCCTGTGCTCCGCAACGGGAGAGGCCACAACAGCGAGAGCCCCGCCTACCGCAAAAAAAAAAAAAAAGAGCTTGAGTCTTGAAAGGTAAAGTGGCTTGGCTGGGGTCATGTAGAAATATTACTAGGACAAAGCAGCAGGCTCTGACAGACCCACCACTCAAAATGTAAGATACTTTAAAAACAAAACCAAAAACCTTTAAAGGAAACAGATGACATTTTTGACTCTGGCTGCTTCTGCCTCAGTTAATTCCCTGTAGCTGGTGGGGAGTCATTGCTTTGAGGAGGAAATACAAATACAAAACCAACAAACCTTTTTTTTTTTTTAAAGGTTCGAGTCATTTGTAAGGCAATACCTGCAAAAGTGAAATGCAGTTATTTATGAGCTCATAGATCCTGCATTCTCCCCATTTTTCTACCATCAAACATGCTTATTGTTTCATGTATTACATATATTTTATTTAAATAGCACCATCACTGGCTGGTTACAAATCCATGCACATTGGCAAGAATTTCTTTTTGTTCCTTTTTTAAAAAATAAAAAGGAAATGTTGGAGTTGGCTCCAGAATGGTAGAGAATATCAGATCTTAGCAATGGCTTGTCACTTTTCCTCTTAATTATTATTTTACAATATACAAATAATACCTGATTATTTTAAGGAAAAGAGAAGATTCCAAAAAGCAAAAAAGAAAAATAACATCACTCAAAATTCTCCTAATTAGAGATAACCACTGTTACCATTCTACTAACTTACAATCTTTTTTCTATGATGCTATATCTAAATGCATATATTTTGTGTGTATAAATATTATTTTTTTTACAAAAATAGGACCAAGCTATATACATAATGGGCCTATAACCTTTTTTCTTGACACTACTTTGTGAACATTCTTCTATGTCAATAAATATATATCCCTGTCAGCAATTTAAACTGCATAGTATTGTATAGTAGAAACCCAATGTGTTTAACTAATCCTCTGCCTTTGGACTGGTAGGTGTTTTTCATTTTTTAAAAAATTTTTACCTATGACAAACAATACTTCAATCAGAATATTCTCGTTCATATATATTTACACATTTGCCCAACTCTTTCCTAGAAGTAGAATTGAAAGAGGGTGTATACTTTTCAAAAAAACTCTTTATTATGAAAAATTTCAAACTCATTCCTTTTGTTAAAGTCAGGTTTCTGGAGGTGTAATTTACATGGAGTAAAATTCACCCTTCTTTTTTTTGCGGTACGCGGGCCTCTCACTGTTGTGGCCTCTCCCATTGCGGAGCACAGGCTCCGGACGCGCAGGCTCAGCGGCCATGGCTCATGGGCCCAGCTGCTCCGTGGCATGTGGGATCTTCCCGGACCAGGGCACGAACCCGTGTCCCTTGCATCGGCAGGCGGGCTCTCAACCACTGCACCACCAGGGAAGCCCCACCCTTTTTAGTGTAGAGTTCTATGAGTTTTGACAAATGCATAAAGCCGTGTAACCACCATCATAATCAGGACATCACCCTGTCCCGGACATAATTCCTGATCTGTTTCTCACCCTATAAGTTTGCCTTTTCCAGAATGTCTTATGTATTAAATTATACAGCATGTAGCCTTTTGAGTCAGGTTTCTTTCACTCAGCATTCATTCATGTTGTTGCGTATCAGGAGTTTGCTTCATTTTACTGCTGAGTTTTTCTGTTATACAGTTGTACACAGTTGGTTTATCCATTCACTAGTTGAAGAATATGTGGGCTGTTTTTAGTTTTCAGGAACCACAAGTAAAACCACTATAAACATTCAAGTACAGGTTTTTGAGTGGACGTATGTTTTTATTGTTCTTAACTAAATACCTAGTGCTGGGTCGTGTGGTAAGTGTATGTTTAACTTTGTGAAAACTGCCAAACTGTTCTTCATAGTGTATTTTATTCCCACCAGCAGTGTTTGAGAGCTCTGGTTGCTCCAGCACTTGATACAGTCAGTTGAAAAAAAAGTAGCCAATCTAATAGGTGTGTAGTGATATTTCATTTTGGGTTTAATTTGGGGTGTGTACTATTTATTTATTTTTGGCTTCGTTGGGTCTTCGTTGCTGTGCGTGGGCTTTCTCTAGTTGCGGCGAGCGGGGACTACTCTTCGTTGCGGTGTGTGGGCCTTTCATTGCGGTGGATTCTCTTGTTGTGGAGCACAGGCTCTAGGTGTGTGGGCTTCAGTAGTTGTGGCATGAGGGCTCAGTAGTTGTGGCTCACGGGCTTTAGAGCACAGGTTCAGTAGCTGTGGCACATGGGCTTAGTTGCTCCGTGGCATGTGGGATCTTCCTGAATCAGAGCTCAATCCCGTGTTCCCTGCATTGGCAGGCGGATTCTTAAGCACTGCTCCACCAGGGAAGCCCTGTTTCTTCTGTTTTAGCCCTATGCTCACCCTCATCTTCAAGGATTCTTAGTGTTTCCAAATTCAAAATCTTTGTGGGGTTCTACAGTGTAAATCAGTTTGTCTCTCAATCTCCTGCAGGCAGTAAGGTTTCAACTTTCTCCTCTCTGCTAAGACAATTACCTCTAGTCTAATGGGGTCTCTGAGGGGGTCCCAATAATAGCATTCCTTCTTTGTGCAAGCATCCTGAACAAGTTGAGAAATAAAGCAAAAAGTAAATATGGAGGTCAACATATCTCCTTTGTTACTGTTGGAGGCCAGATTGGAGGATGCAGCTTAGTTTGACAGTCAGTGGGCCTGCTAACTGTACCCCAGAATCAGGCAGCCTGGATTGGGGCAGACCTCAGTGTGGAGGAACACAGCAGAATGTGTGTTCTGATGAACAGGCTCTCTCTCCCAGGAGCACAGAGGATGGAAGGAAGTGGAATACTCCACTTAGGGTGGATGAACAAAGGACTGGGAGAGGCCCAGCTGTACTAACTGAGCTCTTTTTTTTCAAGAAGGAAAACATCAGAAGTGAGGAGAAAGCCTTTCTGAACTACATGGTTCATCAGCTTCACAGATTCCATAATTTTATTGGGCTCTCTCATCAACTGTCTTCTACTTGTTCAGTCTCTTTGTCATTTTGGGTTTAAGTTTATTCCTTCAAAGTCATTTTAGTAGGTTTGGGAAGGAATGGAGGTAAGTATGTACTATATTAAATTCTCCATGTTTAACTAGAAGTTTCAAGTTATTTTTTGAAAGTTACCTTGTTATCAAGGTTACACATTTTTTTAAGGTAACTATTATCTGTGCTACTGGAGAAATGCAATGATGCAATAATTCTTAGAGTACAAAATCTCTAAATCATTTCTATTTGATATTGCAATATAGATTTATTTCTAGGAGACTTACTCTCCCAATTTTGTTTTACTTTGACTAATGTTAAAACTGTTTTGTACTCCCTTTGTACACCTCATAAAGAGGTGACTCAAACTGGGGAATAGCAACCTAGAATTTTATCCTTTTGCAGATATTTCCTAGAATTTGGTATTCATACAGCAAAACTCAAGAGTTTATTGTAATGGTATGCTTCCCTTTTCGCCACTCACTGAAAATCCCTACAGAGAAAAGGTTCCCAAATTAAAGAAAGAATGAGATTGGAAAAAACCTGGAAAATGTGTGGCAGTTCAATCATTTTATAGTATTCATGGTGCCAATCAAACCCTTTTCTCAAAAAAAATCTGATAAATATCTTCAACTAAATTAAAATTTAGTGGAGTTCTTACATCTCAACAAGGGTCATAAGATTGAATATCTATGTGTGGCATTTTGGGCATTAATGGGGTAAGAATATTTTAGGGAGCAGAACATTTTGTGTACATGAATTAAACAGGATTATAATGGTCACCTTCGGAAAAAGATGTGAACTTTGATCAGAGGAACCGGGTTTCAGATTCATCTTCACAAAGCACTAATCGTAGGACCTTGAGTGTATCCCTAGTTTTGCTATTGTTTAGTTATCCATTGCTAACAAATCACCTCAAAACTGAGTAGTTTAAAATAACAACCGTGGGGCTTCCCTGGTGGTGCAGTGGTTGAGTGGTTGAGAATCCGCCTGCCAGTGCAGGGAACGTGGTTCAATCCCTGGTCCAGGAAGATCCCACATGCCACGGAGCAACTAAGCCCGTGCGCCACAACCACTGAGCCTGGGCTCTTGAGCTCGCGAGCCACAACTACTGAGCCCGCGTGCCGTGACTACTGAAGCCCACATGCCTACAGCCCGTGCTCTGCAACGAGAAGCCACTGCAATGAGAAGCCCGTGCACGGCAACGAAGAGTAGCCTCTGCTCGCTGCAACTGGAGAAAGCCTGCGTGCAGCAGCGAAGACCCAACACAACCAAAAAAAACAAAAAAAACAAAACGAAAAAACCCCCACAACAACAACTGTGCTGGGAACTCCCTGGTGGTCCAGTGGTTAGGACTTGGTGCTTTCACTGCCAGGCCCAAGTTCAGTCCCTGGTCAGGGAACTAAGATCCTGCAGGCCGTGCGGTGTGGCCGGAAAAAAAAAAAACCAAAACCATGCTTTATTTACTTAAGATTCTGAAATTTGGGCAGGGCATGGTAGAATGGCTCATCTCCACTCCACATGATGTTGGCTGGGACAGCTTGACAAGGGCTGGACGATCCAAGATGGCTTCACTCACATGGCTGGGACCTCCACGGGGGCGGCTGGGACAGCTTGGGGGATGTCTGGGCTCTCTTTCTCTTTATAGTCTCTCATCCTCTAGGGCCTCTCTCTAAATATGGCCTCTCTCTCCAGCAGCCTAGTTGAACTTCTTTATTTGAGAACTGATCCCTAAGAGAGCAAAAACAGAAAATACCAGGCCTCTTAAGGGCTAGGCCCAGAACTTGCACAGTGTTATTTCCACTACATTCTGTTGGTGAAAGCAAATCACAAAGCTATCCCAGATTCAACGGGAGGGGAAATACACTCCACTTCTTGATGGGATGAGTGCCATATATGCACAGGGTGGGAGAAATCGTCCATGGCCATCTTTGGAGACAATTTACCCCACCATTTAGCCACAATAAACTTCCTTTTTTTCCTTTGGAAAGGTAGCTCATTTTAGATAGTTATAGATATAGGTATAGATATAGATATAGAGATATATAGCCCTTAACTCTAAAATCCTATACAAATATAACAACTTACTTTGCCTTGACGGGTGTTGACCTGGAAGCTTTTCACAGAATATTAGCACAATGAGCCTGTAGAATTGTTCATATTCTTTGAGTATTGATCATCTATCCTGGTGCCAAGAGGGGCAGTAGCGACGCTGTTGGATGGTTTTCTGGGATTTCTCAGAGGTATGGGTAGGAAAAGTTTCTCGTGGTTCTAAATCAGCCTGAACTCTGGAGAAAATGCACTGGCATTAGTTGCACCAGCTTAGTTTTGTCTTGAGACTGCGAATTAACTAGTTTGGAAAACGGAAAGGTAAAAAGTTAAGAGGAAGAGAAGTTTGCAGTTATCCTTAGCTCCTATTACTTATTCCTCAAGAAGGCATCAACCAAACTCTGTATTTCCTAATGGAAGTATGAATTTCAACTACCATCTCAGAGTTATTTGAGACATAATCAATTACTGAACACGTCTTGAGTACCCACTGTGTGCTCAGCACTGTGCTAAGGCCTGTGAGTGATGCCAGAGGAAACCAAGTTACTGACTTGGTTTTTCTCTAGGAAATTCCAATCTGGTTGGGCAAATTGAATTAGATAACACCTATGAGACGTTGCAAGGCAGCATAGGATAAACGCTGAATACGTTTAATAAGTCCTAAGGATTCAGAGGAGGTAAAAATCATTTTGGTTAAAGTAGAAGAACAGCATAAGCAAAACTAAAAACTAAAAAGAGTAGAATGACTATCACCAGTACAGAGCAAAAGGGCACTAGTGAGTCTTGATCAGAAAAATGTGATCGAGGGGGTTGTTCAAGTTACAATTGCTGTATAACAACTCCGAATTTAGAGGTTTAAATGATCATTTTATTCTCTCTCATGGTTTTTGTGGGACAGGAATTGGGGACAGGTTCAGCTGGGTGGTCTGGCTCTGGATTTCTTATGTGGTTGCAATCAGACAGTGGCTGGAGCTGGAAACAGTGGGGCCTGGAGAAACTGAGGGCTGGCTGGGTACCTCTCACCTCTCCATGTAGGCTGGAGGCTTCTCCATGTAGTTTCTCCCATAGGTCAGTTTGGGCTTTCTCAGAGGGTAGCTATGTGGAGAGGGGCTCTGTCACATGTTTGGTTCCCTAGGAACTCAACTGTGAGATGGAAATAGCATTCGGGATATTTACTGATATTTTCAGGGGAATGCTCTTGGGACCAATACCTGTGGAAGGGAGGAGAAGGAAGCAGGATTAAGCTGTGGGAGAAACTGAATGGCAATGCAGTCCAACAAAATTCTCAGTCAACCCCTGGGGGTGCTCTAGAGCTGGGATGAATGAGTCTTGTCAGGGCAAAAGGGCTGGCTGGGCCTTTATACCCCAGTGTTGATCACTCACTGGATGTAGGATGCCCCCAGAAGGAGGTATAACCTTGGGCAAGGCAACTTTCTTCAGCTGAGGCAACCCCTACAAGTACTGACAGCTGAAGGTCATCTTCCGGCAGTACTCCCAGTACCATGGAATAAGTCCTCGTTCCTGAAGGAAAATCTGGGTGGTGCATCACAGTGTTGGCTATAGCCCCAAACAGATCTGTGGCTTTCAGTAGAAGGAGTTGGTCCTCTTGTACCCACCTGACACAGAGGCAGTTGGGGAAAAAATACTCCAACCTCAGTCTCCTGCAGACTTCCAATTTCCTGTCAGTGCCCCTCCCCCATGGACCCAATGCAGGAAGTCATAGGACTTGATGCAGTTCACGTGGGTTTTGGGTAGCAGAGCAGGGTGGAGAAGGGTGAAGAGTGGATCTGGAGAGGCAACAGAAGATATTCGGCAGCGGAAATGACTTTAGTTTTTGAACGTTAAAGATGTTGAGTTAATAATATCCTGATGCATGCTTCTTATTGGTGCATTAAAGGAGTGTTCTGAACTGTCCTCTCATTCATTCCACTCCTTGCTCCTTGACTCCTGAATCCTTAACCTCACTCTTTATTCTACCATTTAAACCCTGCCTCATTACTTCAGCTTAAAACATGTTTTACTTCACAAGTTTGGCTTTTTTCCTGACTCTATTTCTTTTTTTTTAATTTAAAGAAATTAAAAAAATTAAAGTATGGTTGATTTACAATGTTGTGTTAGTTTCCGCTGTACAGCAAAGTGATTCAGTTATATATATATGTATATATTCTTTTATTTATTTTTTTGGTTGCGCCAGGTCTTAGTTGTGGCAGGCAGGCTCCTTAGTTGCGGCTCACAGGCTCTTTATTTGTGGCATGTGAACTCTTAGTTGCAGCATGCCTGTAGGATCTAGTTTCCTGACCAGGCATCGAACTCCGGCTCCCTGCATTGGGAGTGTGATGTCTTAACCACTGAGCCACCAGGGAAGTCCCTATATATATATTCTTTTTCATATTTTCCATTATGGTTTATTATAGGATATTGAATATAGTTTCCTGTGCTATACAATAGGACCTTGTTGTGTATTCATTCTATATACAATAGTTTGCATCTGCTAGTCCCAAACTCCCAATCCATCCCTCCCTCTTGGCAACCACAAGTCTGTTCTCTATGCCTATGAGTCTGTTTCTGTGTCATAGATAAGTTCATTTGTGTCATATTTTAGCATCCACATATAAGTGATATCAAATGGTATTTGTCTTTTTCTTTATGACTTACTTCACTTAGTATGATAATCTCTAGGTCCATCCATGTAGCTACAAATGGCATTATTTCATTTTTAAAGGTATATACACACACACACACACACACACACACACACACACATACATACACATGCACACTACATCTTCTTTATCCATTCATCTGTAATGGACATTTAGGTTGTTTCCATGTCTGACTGTATTTCATTCTTTTATCCTTCATTTAGCTCCATACACCTGTCTGCTAGTCTGGTAGTATTCTTCTTCATCCAACCCCTTCCCGGGCACCTTTCTTTCTGTGTACTAGCCCTGTGGGGAATTTCTATTCCCCTGCATCTTTTTTATCCTGGTTTCTTCATTAAGACTAGAAAGTTTCAGGGTATTGAGGTAATGGAGATAAGCGATGATATGAGGGTGGGGACAATGGGTATGGGGGGTAAGGCCCACTTTCGTGGATCCCTGTTTATGCTTACTATGGTGTACTTTCTGCAGCTACTATCCAGTGGGGAAATGAATTCATGGCCTTTCCTCACATTCAGTATTTCTAGCCCACTCTCGCATTCTGTCTACTGTGTTCTGTTACAAAAGCCCTACCATTTAACCCCCTTGAAATTCTTTGGCTTCCATACATTTTTTCCCCACAAATTCACCTCCTTCTTTTCTACCTGCTCCTCAATTTCTTTGACAACTATGGTAGACAACTTAACTTCTCTCTCCTCTTTCCCCTCAACCATGTTTTGCTCTCCTTTGCCTGATAAATCTTCTTATATACATTCTCTGTGGACATCTTATTTTGTTCTCATGCCCTCAACTATCACTCATATGTGGATGACTCCCAAATCTGAATCTCCGTCCCTGAACTCTCTCTGAGATTCCATTCCAGAGTTCCAGACTCTGCAATGGCTAGGGGGATCAGAACACAGGACTTCTTCCTAAGCTGGTACTAAAATGTGCTTCCAGGTTTCTTTGTAGCCCCTTTTTTCCTTCTCTTGTTTTTTAAACTCTTCCTTGAACTGTTCCTCAGTTCATTTTGGTTCAGTTTTATATCATCTTGGCTTCCTTTGGCCTGTATTCAAACAAACAAACAAACAAACTAAACTAACTCCAAATACCTGCCCCCTGCCATGTCATTTTATACCAAAAGCTCTCCCTCTCCCGCTTTGTTTTCATCTTCATAAAATTTCCTTTTCAGGGAATTCAAAGGAAACACTTGGCAAGGAAAAGACAATCACTATTTTGTTTTCCTTTAAAGTACTTAACATGCCAAATACCAGATATTTACATTTTAAATGTAAGGCTATTTGAGGAGCTGTGTGTCTCAGTATGGGAGGAGAGGTAGTGTGGAGTGGTTAGAAATCTGTATCCTAAGGTCTCTAACTTGAGAAGCTGGAAAAATAGCAAATAAAACACTCAGCTCTGGGAGAGGTTGTACTAAGTCACCCACTTCCTTCCCCAAATCATCTGGAATTTCTTTGGGTATTTACCCTGAGAAAGGTATAAAGGAATGGAAAGGACAGAATTTAAGCAAGAACTAAGAAAAACTAGACTCTCAAGACAAAATTTTTTAAAATCATTCTTACACCTCTTTTATATTCCACATTGACAGACTTTTAAAAGCACATTTAAACTACAGATTTCCATGGAAACCAACCAAAGGGATTTTAGAAAGGATAGGCATTGCAGTACCATTTCTATGTGCGTTGATGTCTGATTTTCGTTAGGCCAGCACTGTTTTCCCTCCAAGGTCTTAGTGTTTATTACAGCAACAATTACCTCAGTAACAATTCCTCCAGGATAGTTTTATTTAAAGGTGCCTAACTTATACCTCACCCAACTGCTTTCAAAATCGTTCAGTCCTTCCTGGTGGAAGTTAAACTACCATCTTTATCCCTGCTCTGGTTCTGCACCAGAAGCCTATCTCCGGCAGGACAGTGCCACGAAGGCGTCCTTTTTATGTGATGTGCACGTTGCTGTACACTTTGGCTGCAAAGCAGGAGTTGTGCTTTAAAACCGCCAAGAGCGGGGTGGGTGCCGTGTGCTAAATTATCTGTCTCGCAACTTCCACACGTCAGAAGGATGCTTTCTTCCTTCCTTTAACACTAAAATCAGGCAAAACAAAAACAAAAAGAAACCCGACAGGCTTCAAAACCGTCCGGTCGCCTAGGGAAAGCGCGCCAATCACACAAAGAAAAGGAGGGGGGCTACTGGGATTCAAAATCATTTCCCCGGGACGAACACCTTCCTGGACCTATCGGAGTTAACTGCGCGCTTGGTCGTAGCCAATAGGCACAGTGTTTCTGGCTCAGGTCCGCCCTAAAGACTGATAGACATTTATGTAACCCAATGGAGTAGTGAGATGCTGAAGAATCAACCAATACATTCGGGAGGTGGGTGGAGTGTAGGCCAGGGGGTTGGCGGTGCCGTGTCATGGAGGCTCAGTCTCCGAGCAGCCATTGAAGGGGAAGGAACTGCGGGTGTGTGTATGTGTGTGCGTGTGAGTGCGCGCGCGAGTGTGTGGACAAGAAGGTGGGGGCAGCTGAGTTAGAGTCCCAACTCCTTGGACTCCATTTGCTATTCCCTTCTTTCTCCCCCACACCTATCTGGTGGTGGTGGTGGGCGTTTATATTTGCATTTCTTTTCATTCATTTCCAAATCTTTTAAAATTTTAGGGTTGGGGGTAGTGGGAAAGGCAGGAAAAGGTAAGGGAGGAGAGTAGTAGCAGAAGAGCAGGAGGAGGACATGGAGATGAAGAAGAGGATTAACCTGGAGTTAAGGGACAGAGCCCCGGAGGAGGTGAGATGACTCAGCCCCCTCCCCTTCCTCACCAGCCCTGTATTCGGAGGATCGGGTTTCTGGGGGTCCTGGAGGGTGTGTGGGGCGGGGTAATGAATTAACCCCCATCTGGGGGTAGGGCTGGGGGAAAATATTTAATTTTAACTTTTAAATCATTAAAATCTTTTACTTAAAATGGCGAAGGGTTTAAGTTTCTAGGGGGCGTTTTTGTGTGTGCTTGGGGGCTAAGCCCCTTCGCCTCTCCTCGAGTCAGACGTCCTGGCCTCGTGGAGGCGGGAAGCGGGGTGTTGGGGGCCGCTCGGCCGCTTCGCTCCTCACGTTCCAGCTCCTTGGGGCCAGCGGCGTGGGCGCGACCCCCCAGTCCCACTCGCCTCTGCCGCAGCCATCGTCGCCTGAGAAGTTAGTCCAACTTTTCTGCAGTGCTGCCAACTCTTTTTTTTGGGCTGGGGGGCGTCTCCGGCCTCGAGTCCCCTGGGCGTTGGACGACGTCGCGCCGGGCGCGGGCTGGGGTCGCTCGCGGAGTCCGCGGACGGCCCACTGCTGGCGGCGCCCACTCCCCCGGGAAGCGGTGCGCGCCGCCCGCCGCCAGGCGGAATCTGGGTCAGCGGCCCGTTCTTCGGCCGCGGGTAAGTTTTGGGACTCGTCGCAGTGGCCGAAGGTGGGGAGAGGACACGAGGCTTTATCCCCTTCGTCCCCCCGCGGTGTAACGAAATTCGGCGTGTCGTAGTGGTGGCTGCAACTCCAATTTTGATCCCTGGAGACGGTTTCACAAAACTCAACAAATGGGTCGTAGAAGTTTCGTGTTTTCAAGATGGGCTCGGCGAAACTAAATGATGCGCTCTCGCTGCTGTCGCCTTAGTTAAAGAGACGGGGTTGGGAGGGGCCACGTGAGGCGGGGTCGTGGTCAACTTTTCGGGGGTCGGGCGGGAGGCGTTTCCGCCTCCTTTTCGCGGGCGCCTCCTCGGCTTCACCCAGCTCTCCCCGCCCGGGGCGGAGGCGCTAGGGGAACGCGGGCTGGGAGGCGACCCCCTTTTTCCTTGGGGAGTCCCCGCCCCTTGTGGGGTTTCCCGTCGGTCGGAGCGGCAGGTCGCGAGAGCGGGGCCCACGGCCAACGAGGAACCTCGCATTTCTGGTCGCAGAGGAAAATGTCTATAGGGTCTTGCTGATTGCGGCCTCTGAAATAAACCCCAGAATTGCAATATAAGGGATATAATTTTTTTCCAGCAGGGGTGGAGGTGGTGCTTGTGCATACCAGCGTGGAGGATGAGTAGGGTCTGTTCGGTGGGCTGTGGCGGCGTGAAGGGTGGGAATCCAAGGTCCTTATGTACTTTTTAAAAAGTCTCTGTTTTGCTGAAATTGGTAGATAGCAGGGAGGAGGAAACAGTCACTACTATCATCCCACAGATAACTTGAAGTTTCCTAGGGCCTAGTCTTTAGGGGCTTAAGGAAAAAACAAACAAAATCAAAGTTAAAATGCTCTCTCAAAGAAGCACACATTTCGAATACTCTTTTATGTCTTGGGTTGGAAAAGTGGGTTTGCCCCTCCTTCCCCATTCTTATACCTATCCTATCCCTAGTAATTTCCTTGCCAGTTTTGGGGAGTGCCGGATGTTGCCTTTTTGCAGCCTCTCCTCCTTCCCCTGTGGTGTAATAACGGTCTTCTATTTGTATAGCCCTTTACAGTTTACAAAGCACTTTTCGTGTTTGTTGTTTCCTCCTTCCGACAGACTTGTAAGGTGGATGGTATTGTTGTAGAATCCAAATTAGCAAAAGGAGTCTCAGGGCAGTGAAGTTACTTACTCAAGTGGAAGAACTGGTTTTCTGACACCAAACCTAGTGGCCCTCTCTCCTCCACTCAGCTAGACTAGGAGTCAGAAGACAAAGTGGAGGCACAGCTCTGCCACATACTGTGACTGACCCTAGGCAGTCATGCTTACCCTCTGGGCCTTGGCTTCCTCCTCTCTAAACAGATTATGATGCCTTCTTTGCTTCCTGAAATAATTATGTCATGTTCAAATAGAGAAGGTAGCATTCCTTGTTGCTAATTTTTATTTCTCAAAATACCTCAAACATATTTTTGCATTGAGAATGGAGAGCCAGGGTTTCCTGCCTCCCTCTTAAGATTAAGTCCATTTAGGCCCACACCGGAAAGTTTTGTTACAACTCTGACCTAAGAGAGGATCCAGCAACCCCTTCCCAAGACTGGGGAGAAGTCACAAAAATTCTACCAGGGTGGCAGGGAAAAATAGCATTTTGTCAAGGATGTGTTGTCCTGGGTGATATTGTTTCGCCTCGATATTAGAACAAATAACATATGAACGCTGGGCTGTCTCAGAAGGAGCTTTCTAACATTTCTTCATGAAGGGTAACAAGGTATTTTTGAGTTTTGGTGACATTTATCAACCAAAATAAGGGGGTTTAAACTGAAAAAGTGAATAAAACAATTTCCTTTCTTCTCCCTGCTGTTTTAGGACTCACTTAAATCCTTTCTCAGTAGCCTTGGTATCCCCTCATGCATAAATATATGCCCTGATGTTGAGGGTCTTTTTCATGAGGGTCAGAAACAATTTTCACATGGGACCTTTTTCAAAGTCTTATTTTTTATGCAATTAAAATTTTTTTATTAGTGATTTGAAACAGGCATTGAACTTCTTAGTCCAAGTTTAAATTTAAAAAGTTAACTTATAATGATGACTTAAGACTGTATTTCAATTTGGGGGGAGAATGAAAAGGATCTATATGAGGGAATTGATGGTTTTAATATTCACATTTCCAGAGTGTCAGGACCCAGGTCTTTTGCTAAACAGACTGCAAACTAAAGAATCATTCATATTCTCTCTTATAGGTGACAGAGTTGGTCCTTGATAATTGCCTCTGTGTCAATGGGGAAATTGAGGGCCTGAATGATACTTTTAAAAAACTAGAGTTTCTGAGTATGGCTAATGTGGAACTAAGTTCACTGGCCCGGCTGCCCAGCTTAAATAAACTTCGAAAGGTAAGCTGGCACTAGGCGTGAAAGCATCATGATTTTGATGCCGTGGGCTATTATGTATATTTTTTTCCCAAATGAAACAACCATTCTGCATTTTAATTAGAAGGTTCTAAGTTTCTAGAGGTAGGAAAATGGGGTTTTGTAGGATTTTGAAATCAGCTGTCATATTACTTTTGGAAATTTAAATTGACTAATGAAATCGCTTTATGGCATGAATTTAACATCTACCAAATGTTTTTCTTTGAAACATAAAATCCAACTATTATACAACTGGAACCAAAACTGAGTTAGAAGTCTGTTATATAGAGATTCTAATATTTTATTTGGCAGTCATAGGTGGGATTTTGGAAATTAAAGACTGTGACAGTCCCTTGAAGCCAGAGAGAATGACAATTGTTTTCTTCTTTAAATTGATACATTTGAGAAATCTTTGATGTGTCCTAAGCCTTCACCATTCTTTGTTTTCTCCCCATGTTGAATTTATAGTTGGAACTTAGTGACAATATAATCTCGGGAGGCTTGGAAGTCCTGGCAGAGAAATGTCCAAACCTTACCTACCTCAATTTGAGTGGAAACAAAATCAAAGATCTTAGTACAGTAGAAGCTCTGGTAAGTGGAAAGGTTTGTCTCTGGACTTGCTTTTTTTGGTTGAATTTTTCTGAGATTTGCTTGAATTTTATCTTACTGACTTGTATTTATGTCACTCATTTGAAACTTCTGAATTTCTTATATGTCGTGATCTAGATGATACTGCTTTATTTTCCTTTGGAGTAAAACATTCAGATAAATTTTTTAAAAATAAATTTATTTACTTTACGATTTTATTTTATGTTTTTTGGCTGCGTTGGGTCTTTGTTGCTGCGCGCGGGCTTTCTCTACTTGCGGAGAGCGGGGGCTACTCTTCGTTGTGGTGCGCGGGCTTCATATTGCGGTGGCTTCTCTTGTTGCGGAGCACGGACTCTAGGTGCGCGGGTTTCAGTAGTTGTGGGTCGCGGGCTACAGAGCGCAGGCTCAGTAGTTGTGGCGCATGGGCTTAGTTGCTCCGCGGCATGTGGGATCTTCCCAGACCAGGGCTTGAACCTGTGTCACCTGCATTGGCAGGTGGATTCCTAACCACTGCGCCACCAGGGAAGCCCCAGATAAATTTTTAAATCAGTGAGAAATTTATTTTATCATCAACTTCAGGAGCTGAATATCTGGTTTTAAAATTTCCAGTATTTTCTTAAATTCTATTCCTTTTTCTTTCTTCTTGATTATTTTTATTTGCTCCTTTGTTTTCTGGTATGAGGGAAGGAAAAGGGGATGAAGTGAAACTCTGAAAATTGTTGCTCTGATTTTTTAAAAAAAGCTTGGGAGGAGGTTGAAATTGTTGAAAATAAGCTTGACTGTGGATTTAAACTAACCATGTTATTGTTGTTGCCTATTTAGGCACAGATTCAGTCAACAAAGTATACTGAGTGCATACTATGAGTAAGGCACTAAGCCAGGTGCTAGAGATACAGCAGTTGCCAAAACAAAGTTCCTACTCCCGTGGAGTTTAGGTGCCAGGGCCTCATTAAGATAATTAGCTGTGCTTGATATAATAACCCTTCATTATAAAATTCTAAAAATCCAAAAATCATTCTCTTGATTTAAAGTTTTATACATGTTCTGGTTCATGAATTAAAAATAAATAACATGAGTTTTTAAATCTTGAATGTAATTTTTAACTTTTTACTTTTCCAGCAAAATCTTAAGAATTTGAAGAGTCTTGACTTGTTTAACTGTGAGATCACAAACCTGGAAGATTATAGAGAAAGTATTTTTGAACTGCTACAGCAAATCACATACTTAGATGGATTTGACCAGGAGGATAATGAAGCACCAGACTCAGAAGAAGAGGATGATGAAGGTAATCATTCTTAATACTCATAAATGTGTCACAGTTATAGTCTCCAGTCTAGCTGGCAGATTAGATTGGGCCTGGGTATTTAGGTGTGGGGAAAAAAAGACGTTAGTAAGACAAAAATTTAAAAACTCATAGCCCTAGTCTTGTATTCATTCAGATTTCTGATAGCTTTGGGGAATTTAATGATTGTTATAATATTAAGCTCCATGAAATTTTATATTTCTGTAAACTTAACCACCACCCAGTAAAAGTGGTAACTTTTAAAATAGTACTAAAAAAAAAAAAGAACCATTCATCACATAATTATCCATACAAGTCACAAAGTAGAAACAACCCAAGTGTCTATCAACTGATGAATGAACAAAATGTGATAAATCCATACAATGGAATATTATTCGGCCACAAAAATGATTGAAGTACTGATACATGCTACAGTGTGTGAACCTTGAAAACATTCTGCTAAGTGAAAGAAGCCGTACTCAAGCCACATATTGTATGACACCATTTATATGAAATGCCCAGAAGAGGCAAATTCATAGAGACAGAAAGTAGATTAACGGTTGTCAGGGCTGCGGGAGAGGAGGATGGTGAGTGACTGTTAATGGATATGTTTTTTTTTGGGGGGTGGTGGTGGTGATGGAAATGCTTTAGAGAGTTGAATATACATTTTTGGATAAATGGGTGACTAATAGATCTGATGACAGAAAAGCTGTTGTCAGTAATGGGACACTGTTACTACTGGTTGAAAAGTTTTTCACATGTAAGAAGAATTTGATAGATAAACAGTGTTATAAAATGATGGAATGATGGACAGGCAGATTTTGAAGTGTCCACAAAGTAAAATAAACTTCAGTCCATGTAATGTTTTGATGAAAAATCTATACGTTGGGAAAATTTTAATATTTAGACACCATATTTCTCAAACAGTAAATGGGATGTTATAAAAGAGAAATCTTAAAAAAAAAAAAAATCACCCTGATATACTTTCTACCCATTGGCTTACGAGTTTGAGGGGCCAAGGCAAAAACATTTGCCTGGACATTTGCTTATCTTTTAAAATATTTTTAAAGATGGAGATGAAGATGATGAAGAGGAAGAGGAAGATGAAGCTGGTCCACCTGAAGGATATGAGGAAGAGGAAGAAGAGGAGGAGGACGAGGATGAGGATGAGGATGAAGATGAAGCAGGCTCAGAACTGGGAGAGGGAGAAGAGGAGGTGGGCCTCTCATACTTAATGAAAGAAGAAATTCAGGTGAATAGACCTTCTTATGTGCACTGAAAATTAACTGTTTAGGCATAGGGTTAAGTAATATAAAAAGTAAGCTGTGTAGAAATCTGAGAGTTGTTTCTAACTTGTGTGTGTGTGCGTGTGCCTATCTTTTTTCCCACTGCCCCTCAGTTCATATTATATCCAGATAATAATAAACCCTATGATTTTACCTCCTAGATAGCTTTCAAATCGGTTCTTCTCTCAGCAGCATGGGACAGTGGAAACATTTTACAAATGTTTCTGAGCCTCAGTTTCTGCATTTATAAAACTGAGATTATACCAACTTCATAGGGTCGTTAAGGATTTAACAAACTAACATGTGTAAAGTATCTAGTTGCTGGCACGTTATAGGCACTCATGAAAACTTTCCCCTAATTATTTCTTGCTTATGCTTTTCTAGTAGTTTTCTAAATGGTCTCTTTGAGAA
This sequence comes from Delphinus delphis, assembly GCF_949987515.2. Taxonomy (NCBI): domain Eukaryota; kingdom Metazoa; phylum Chordata; class Mammalia; order Artiodactyla; family Delphinidae; genus Delphinus; species Delphinus delphis. Next base: position 107,586,434 of record NC_082683.1, on the reverse strand, counting down.
CAGCGTCACCACTTTGTTGTATCCTCCATAGTGCTTGCCTGTGTAGTCTGCATGCAAATGTGATCATATCACTGGCCTGCTTGAAACCCTTTAATGTTTCCCTGTTGCCACCAAGACATACAAGGCCCTTCATTATCTAGCCTCTGCTACCTTCTCTAGCTTCATCTCCCTCAATACCAAATTAAATCATCACACGAAGCTATTAATGCCTTTCTGTCTGTATACACATTGTTTACTCTATCTGAAATGACTTTCTACCCATGCCTTCTGATGAACTTTACTTTCTTTTTTCTCAGGTAAACATAAATATACTAAAGCATGTAAAGTGGACTGATTTTATGTACAACTCCATGAAATTTTATATATGTACATACTTGTGTAACTACCACTCAAATCATGCCTCGTGATTCTTATCTTTAAACAGTCAACTCTGGCGTTGCCTCATTATTGAAGCTTTCTGTAATTTTTAAGAGACAGTCACTCCTTCCTCTGTTACCTTTGAACCTTGATTAGGTGTCTGTTGCCTGTAGACACTTCTGTAAAAACTTGTTTATTTGGCCACTTTCTACTAGATAGCTCCTTCAGGGGAGGGCTGTTCATTTTTCTATCTCAGCATCCAGTACATTGACTGGGACATAGTAGGTTCACAGGAAATCAGTTGACTTGAACAAATGATCTTTAGTCCCTGGGAGTTTAGATAAGTTATTTTCTCCTAATGTTAAATTATTGAGTTTTGTTTTCATAATTCATAATTTAAAGTAATATTTATTAAAAATAACATCTCTTATTTAGACTAGAAATTGTATTTTTGTTTGTTCTCCTAATGACTTTTACATTAGTTAGATAGACAGTATCACTAATTAATGATGATGTTTCTCAGATACCATTTTTTTAAAAATTTTATCATTTATTTTATCTATTTATTTTTGGCAGTGTTGGGTCTTCTTTGCTGCGGGCAGGCTTTCTCTAGTTGCGGTGAGCGGGGGCTGCTCTTCGTTGCTGTGCACGGGCTTCTCACTGCGGTGGCTTCTCTCGTTGTGGAGCACGGGCTCTAGGCGTACGGGCTTCAGTAGTTGCGGCACGTGGGCTCAGTAGTTGTGGCTCATGGGCTCTAGAGCACAGGCTCAGTAGTTGTGGCACTCTGGCTTAGTTGCTCCACGGCATGTGGGATCTTCCCAGACCAGGGATTGAACCCGTGTCCCCTGCATTGGCAGGCGGATTCTCAACCACTGCGCCACCAGGGAAGCCCTCTGATACCATTTTAAATATGAAACTAGTGTAGAAAAAATGGGACTTAAACTTGTTTGGGGCTTTCGTGAGTTAGCTTTACAATAATGAAGAACAGAACTTTTAAACATTTTAAGTATTCAGGGAGAAAGGCAACCTATTCAGTTTACATCAGCATACAACTTGAATATTTTTCCCCTAAGTTTTAATTTACTTAGTAAAATAATGGACTTGTTATTTTGCAGTTTGACTTTGTTTTGTTTTGTTTTGTTTGTTTGTTTGTTTGTTTGGCTGTGCTGTACTGCTTGCGGGATCTTAGTTCCCTGGCCGGGGATCAAACCCATGCCCCCTGCAGTGGAAGCACGGAGTCCTAACCACTGGACCACCAGGGAATTCCCTGCAATTGACTTTTTATTTTCTCTGCCAGTAATTCTTCTTTAAATAGTATTAAGTCATTTAAAAATGACCTTCAGCTAACTGCAAATGTTTATGTTTATCATTCCATTGAGTACTGGGAAATATTAACTAAAAATGATGTGGAGTATAGAGCAAACATCTCTAAGATAATACATACAACATTAAGTCAATGTGGTAGCTGGGACCAGAAGTTTTCAATCATGATGAGATAATTTGGATGTTTTTTAAAATGAAGTCTTGTTTTTATTTTTAAAAATAAATTTATTTATTTTATTTTTATGTATTCTGGCTGCATTGGGTCTTTGTTGCTGCATGCCGGCTTTCTCTAGTTGCGGCGAGTAGGGGCTACTCTTTGTTGTGGAGCACAGGCTCTAGAGTGCAGTCTCAGTAGTTGTGGCACATGGGCTTAGTTGCTCCGCGGCATGTGGGATCTTTCTGGACCAGGGCTCAAACCCGTGTCCCCTGCATTAGCAGGCGGATTCTTAACCACTGCGCCACCAGGGAAGCCCGAAGTCTTGTTTTTAGAAGCTAAGAGCCAGAGAAACTTCAGAGACTATAAGACTTAAAAAAGAAATTAGAAGGAAATAGAAATGGTATTTGATTAGCTCTGTTTTGTTTGAGTCTTGTTTCTATTTCAGCTGCTCTTCAGAAGTAAGGAATTAATATGTATAAAGAAGGACTTATGTATGTGTAGTATACTTCATTAAAAATGGAGATGGGGGCTTTAGAAGAATTGGGAATTATGGTGTTCTTGAACTATTCATAGTACAAATGAGGAAACATTTTATTACCCACTAGTTAGGAACTAAGACCATAATCTTTACAGAGCAAGTCTCTGGTAATCTAATAGATGATATATTTTTTTAAAAGGCATAAAAACATGAATTGATTAATCATGTTTTGTTTAAAACAAAATCCAGAGAAGTGATTTGCTTTTTAGACTTGGGCTTTTCTAAATTATCATGAATAAATGTGATTAGTATTTCAAGTGGCTTTTAAAAAATTATAAATATTTAAATACCCTCATTTATCATTCCTTGCAGATTTGAAATGTTTAAAATGTCCTTTTCTTTCTCCTTCTTTTCCTCTCTCTTTCCCCACTCTTCCATCCCCTCTCTCCTCTACCCCTCTTCTCTTCCTTTCTTTTCTTCTTTAAATGTAAGCCCACACATTCTCCTGATTTTTACTATAGTTCCTTAGTTTATTTGCTACCCCATCTATTGCTTATGCTCCTGGCAGCTTGGGTGTTCTGGTATGGAATGTTTTCGTGTTTGAATTGACTGTATAAGAATGATTTCTGATATAAGTGTCATGCAGTTTAGTTTCTCAGGGGCTTTAAGCTAAATGCTGGAAAAATAGGTTCTGTTTAATATTTATAGACACAAATAGAGCTGTGGATACTTTGAAAAGTGTGGGTTGTCCAAGTTTTTCCTAACTACCCAGCAGTTTTTAACATTTGCCATTTAAACTATTTTTAAGGAGGGGTAAACTATTTTGGGGTTGGAGGGGGGACCCTCCAATCAACCCCTAGCTTGATTCCATTTTTTCAAACATATATTAGAACTTAACCATTTGGAACACAACCAAGCACAAGACGGTAACTGTGAAAGGTATACGTAACAAAAGACATTTTCTTTGTAGGAGAGTATTCAAGCCATTATTCTAATCCTGTTTTCTCTTTTATATTCAGTTCTCTGGTAAGCTTGTTGATCTATTTTCTGAATCCATAGCAGATTAAAATTGAAATAGTAACTAACTGCAAAAGAGAAGGCATAAAAACTGTGGAAAGATACAACTCAAAGTAGAGGCCAGGGTCATTTTAAAAAGGAGAAAACCATCTTATATATATTAATAGGCTTTGAGAGAATTGGCATATACTAATTAGTGTACTGCTCATGGTCACAATGGTGACTATGACAATTCAAGAAAAAGATTTGTTAGGTTTAGCATAAAATGGTAGAAGTGTGCAATGTACTTTAGAGATTTCATCCCAGTTGGCTAAATTAAAAAATAAATGGTTATGATGTTTCAAGGCTATGTTTAAATCTTAGCTATCCAGAACAACTCATTCCACAGGGGTTGTAGATCAAGTTTTATTGTGATTTTTATTGACATTTGCTATTTTGATGTGTAGATTTTTAGATGTAGAAGGAACTTAGAGATCTTTCTAGATGAATACTTTCTTTCATTGATTGGAAAACTAAGGTCCAGAGAGATTAAGTGACTTATTCAACACGTGTAGCTGTGTTCAGGCTAAGATTCAGGTGATCCTTCCTCAGTCTATAAAACAGAAGACTGTGTCTTTGAAATAGTCAAAAGTTACTCTGTCCATTAGCCACCGGGCACATTTGTTTATTTAGTTAAAGTAAAATAAAATTAAAACTCAGTTCCTCATTTGCACTGGTCACATTTCAAATGCTCAGGAGCCACCTGTGGCTAGTGGTTACTGTATTGGACAGCACAGGTACAGAACATTTCCATTGTTGCAGAAAGTTCTTTTGAACGTTGCTGGTCTCAAACATAACTTGTTTTCATGAAGAAAATAGATTTAGTTGGGTTTTTAAAAAAGACCTCTGTAAGTGAGGCAGAGGTTGTCAGAACACAGGATGACCATAGTTTTTGCTCCTATTGGAATGTATTATTATCAAACAGTGAATAGCCCATGTCATGGCTTATTTATTCTCAAACTGAATTTTTTTCTTTTAACTGAAGTATAGTTGATTTACAGTGTTGTGTTAGTTTCTGGTATATAGCAAAGTGATTCAGTTATACATATATATGTATACATATACATATTCTTTTTCATTATGGTTTATTGCGGGATATTGAATATAGTTCCCTGTGCTATACAGTAAGACCTTGTTGTTTATCTATTTTATATATAGTAGTTTGTATCTGCTAATCCCAAACTCCTAATTTATCCCTCCCCCACCCCCTCTCCCCTTTGGTAACTGTAAGTTTGTTTTCTATGTCTGTGAGTCTATTTCTGTTTCGAAAATAAGTTCATTTGCATCATATTCAAACTGAATATTTGAATCTCAAGGATGAAGAAGATGATGATGACTACGTTGAAGAAGGGGAAGAAGAAGAAGAAGAGGGTGAGTTACATTAGCCATTCAAAAATCCTAAAAAGCTATTATTCATGGATTTTAAAGAATGAGTCTATAATTCAAATTATCACTGATCTCTTTGATGTTGGTAACATATAATAGAATTCCTTGAAAGGTGTAAAACCTTTTTTTTTTTTTTTGGTGTAAAACCTTTTTTAAAGAGGAGTTTTCTCAGGGTATTCATTAATTCCATTTAAAAGAAAAAAAACAGCTTGTAACATTTATTTTCTAAACAGGAATGAAGAGATAATGGAACCATAAGCTCAATTTATTATTTTCTTAGGGCCTTTCATTTTGGAGGGGGTGAAACTTTATTTATAAGAGAAGAACAGTTGAACTCCAGATAATGCCCGTTTTAGATTTGCTCTCTGCTTCTCTTTACCTAGGCCTTTCAAGAAATTTAAAAATTCACTAACAATTCCAATGATGTCAAGCCCTTGGTTTTTTGATCTGTACTTCATGATTTGGCCACAAGGGTGCATAGCAAGCTGTCATTATTTATGGATTTCTAAGTCTATTAAGGCGCATAGCAAGCTGTCATTATTTATGGATTTCTAAGTCTATTAAGGCTGTTTCAATACTGAAATTGAAAGTAATGCAGAGGAGAAACTTAACCTATAATTTTCATACGCCATTAACTTTTCACTAAGATTCAAAATTCTGTAGCTTAACAAATATTCATTTGTTAAAATTAAGTATTTTACAGTTTTCCTTTTACTCTTTCAGAAGAAGAAGGTCTTCGAGGGGAAAAGAGGAAACGAGATGCTGAAGATGATGGAGAGGAAGAAGATGACTAGATCATTCTAAGACCAGATTCCCTAATGTTCCTGGGTGTGCAATAGAGTGATCACATCTTCTTTGTTTCTTCATGTACGATAGCTATCCCTACAGAAGATAATGTGTAACTTTTTATAGGAAAAGTGTGGTTTTACTATTTTTGCCTTACCATTCCAAATAAGATTAACTAGTCTGTTAATGATCATATTGTATGTAGAGACAAATTTTCATTGACCCCATTGTGAAATTCCCTAGCAATTTATTTAGAATCTTAATTTTTCTAATTGAAGTTCACTGTGTTAGTCATTTTTAGTATAATTAAAACATGATTGCTTTTACACAGGCGTAATATGGTGCATTTCATTCATAGGATTTTAAAGTTATTTATAAATTAACTGAAATCACAGTTGGCTGGAATCTGGAATGAAAATAGTCTCTTGAATGATAAGTTGGTTATTTTTTTAGGGGCAACCCAGAGATCTTTAGTTTGAAGGCAGTGACTTTTTTTTTTGGCTGAGGGTATTTGGGTGCTTTTTTGTCACATGAGTAGCTTGGAAAGTAGGAGCAGAATAGTAAAGGTTCTATTCAACAATATAGTTCATGGCTTTTGTGAAGGCTTCTAAAACCTTTTAAGCCAGGTGACTAAGAAGATTTTAGTTTCCAAGGAAAAATTGCTTATACTGATTTCAGAGACATGTAGGAGAGCCCTTTCTTCAAGTCGAAGATCATGACCTGCCAACGGTTGTTATTTTGTTTTGTTTTAAGTGTGCATTCTTTGTTTTCCTCTCAGTGATTCTTTTATGATCACCTTCCTTTCTTGTTTCACTCCCCTCTTCTCAAAAAAGAGTTGGGAAACTTATGGACACCCAAGATGACTTTGTCTTATACCTCAACCACCTTTTCAGACCTGTCTTAGCTTTAAACAAGCTAAGTGAAAGAAATTGAGTATTTTCTGAAATAGGAATATTATTATCAATACAGTTTTATGCAACAGACTCTGCTTACTGTAAATCTCTTTCTTGACAAGATGTACAGACTGTATTAGGAGGATGAAGAAAGAAAAGAAGCAGAGGAGGCTCTTGGAAGCAGCATGTGTATTCCTCAAAAGTCAGAACAATTGCCTGTTGATAATTAATGAGACATTCAAATCAGATTAGCTTTCCAAGTGATTTAGATACCACTCTGCAAAGTACTTCTAATTTTCCTGAGTAGAACCTTTAATTATTCTTTCTATAGTTTTAAAGCATTACCAGATATAGCATTTAATTGAAATATACTGGACAGTTGGAAAAATATTTGAAACTAAATCAATATTAAAATTAAGATTTGGTTTCAGGTGGATGTCCATTAAAAATAGAAAAATATTTGGGATAACTGTGAGTGTGTGTTTCCTTATACAGCTACTAAATATAATATTATGAGTAGGCAAGTACATCCCCTTTTTTTGTTGTGGAGGCTCCATGTTCAAGGCAATTGCTTTCTTAATCTTGGCTATCTAAAAATTTTTTCCCCTTTGTTTTGAATATTTGTAAGTTTTTAAAAAGTTAGTATCAGCAAATTAATTGAAGCTACACTTTCGTACTGGGACACATTTAAATTACTGAATATAGTATTGCTTCTTTTTTGGTTTAAAATGTATGACTTGGGGATTTAAAGTAAAAAATGATGAAGTTATTTGTGGATAAACTAAAAAATTTGCATAACTGACAAATAAAACTGTTGGGATAAGTTTAGTGGGGGGATTGGAATCTCCAAAAGGCTAACATTTTACTCCTTTCTAACAATTATAATGCCCTGTTTTAGTCCGTTAAGGGTTCTCATTGCATAGTATGCCAGATTATAAAATACTTATTTTAAAAGTTAAATCTATATATTGACTTTCTTATCAATCATCTTATTGTGCAATCAAAATGAGAGTTCTTTGGTTTGAAAACAACACTTAGAGCCTCCAAAAAACTTTTTAAGACTTACTTAGCTTTGTGGGTGGTATTTTCATGCAAATAAGTAAGGGTGGGTTTTATATTTTGTAGAAGTTTTTGGTCCTATTTTAATGCTCTTTGTATGGCAGTATGTATATAGTGTGTTGAATTCCTCGAAACCCTCCTTAAAAACTTTGAAGTTAATACTTTTGTGCAACTGTGTTTTGAATAAAGCCATGACAGTGTTAAAAACAAAAAAATGCAGTACTCCTCATTATTCTTTTATTATTTCTGACTGTTCCGTGTTTTTTTTTCTGTGACTGCTGTAACTTAAAGTTTTTGAAACCGAATTGCTTCAAATAAATTGAAGATTTGTTGTTAATGATTAGTTTCACTGTATGACATTCATTTTTTGAACACCACCATTGGGGGCTTTGAAGGTCTTTTTAGAAACAGAATCAGCTTGAAAGTTAACATTCAAACGCTTGGATGTGAATATGAGGTACTACAATGTAATAGTTTAACTCATCAGCTTACTAACTTTTTTTCCAAAGAGCAGAAAAAATTGATTTTCCTTTTTGAGTTGGAGATTGAGCCAGTACTTTTTGTATTTTGATTTGAAGTAATAACTTATTACCTACAGTTGAAGTAACTATATCTATAGTTAACTAAAGTGATTGTAAACCTCTTGTACACCAAATAGTTTTCTAAAATGAGTGCAAAGTCTCCATTAATACTGTATAATGTTTACCTTCAGAGTCCTTAGGTAATGTAAGTATAAATAATTCTTGCATGTTAACCTTGAGTAAATCCAACCTGATTCAAACATTTTTTTCTGCTCTCATTTTGGCTTTCCTGTGATAAGTGATTTTTAAAATGTTTCATTTGTAGACAACTCGAATCTATTTTATAAAGTCAAGGCATAAGTGTAATGTTAAGTAATGTTTTCATGATTGCTTTACAGTTTAATATCGAAAAGGTATTTTAATTATGGAATTCTGCTTCCTGACAGATGGAAAATATTGAAGTATATTTCAACTGCAGGAATTATTTATTGAAATTAGTATGGTATTTTTTGGTTTTATGGTTTAAAATATTCAAAGCCTTTTCCCTCTTGGTTAAAGAAGATGGTAGAAATACACTAAAAGTTTTTGGTGGAGGTGTTAGGCAAAGAAGCAATTCTGTGACAGATTGTGAAGGTAAAGAAGCAATTCTGTGACAGATTGTGATTCAAAAATACTTTTAAGTATTGTTTATTCCTTGTTCTATATTTTAAAGAGAGGCTTTGGAACACGTGACATTTATTTTCCCTGTTGCTGAAAATTTCCCCTCTGTTGTTCCTAGTACTGGATGCAATGATATTCTGCAGCTGTTGCTTAATAATAGCATTCTACTACTGTATTCCTTCTTCATGTACTAATCAGCCTAAGATTTGAGAACCAGGCTTGGGTAATTTGGCCTGAGGCAGCTACTTGTGTTACTACTAGTCTAATGAAGAGCCCTAACTTGAAGGAGAACAGATTCTACCACAAAATGGAAATTACAAAATGATTTCCAGGAGAATCTTTAAAAAGGCTTTATATATTGGTAAAATACTTTTATACAAATCTAGCCACTTTTTTGGGTGGTAAGACCCTGAAGCAGGGTTATCCCATGACAGCAGTTCTGCTTGAGTAGGAATCAGAAGCAAGTATGACTTTCAATGTTATGAATATTTACAAATAATTTAGATTTTTGTTGAGGCATCATTTGTACCTGGTTACTTATAAAATGGACACATCCACATTACTTGTCAATACTGACGCCACCAAATAGGCACACAACACTGGTGAAAACAACTCATTCTAGCTGTTCAAGAAGTGACTTTGTAAACAGTTCCCTATTTTCTCTGATTCTCCTATTAAATACTCAGACGGCACCATCTTGCAGATGAAGGCCATGACCTGTGCCCTCCACTTTAGTTGTAACTTTTCCTGGTTAGACTCACTCCACAGCTCCAGAATTAACTCACAGAGGCTATTGGGTTTCTCCACTGGAAGGCATTTTCTCCCACAGTCATCTTCTCTTGGCACCAAGAAGCCAGTAGCAGTGTACTCAATGGAGCTCAATGTCATTTATATAGACAGCTGTGTCTGAGGAATACTAGGGTTGGTAGAAGAATCTGTAAGTATCATGGAAGGAACTGAAGTTGGAGCAACTATATTTCTTAAGAACCAATGACAGCAGCAACAGAGGAAGCTAGTGTCTGCAAGGGAAGCAGCAATTACCATCACGCTGCAACTCTAGCAGAAAAGCCAGTGCAGGTTCAGAGCTTTTAGCTGTGCACCCCGTCCCCGTTTTCTGAGAATATTCTGAGTTATGAACAGACTCATTTCTGCAGTGTTGAGGATTTATTATTTGTAGGAAATGAGTGAACTCTTCCTGAACAGGATTCCAGGTGAGGGGTCTTATTTTTACCAAGCTATCCATATTGCGATATGTGGAGGGAAATTTCCTTTTTTTATTGTTTCGACATATTTGGCATCTTATCCTTTTGCAGTACTGCTTGATTTCCCAATGCCAAGGTTCCTGGGCTGTAAAAGTCAGTTCATGATGGATCAGAACCCTAGAAATCAGCCCCATCCATCTTGCTTTTACTCCATGCCCTTCTCACTTCAAGGACTCCAGCTTTAAGACTGAGTTTCTCTAAAACCTGTTTCTCGTAACACTCCTCTGGGGCGAACCAACCACATCTTGCAGGTAATCTTATCCCAGTATCATTGCTTCAGATTCTTGATAGCAGCCTGGAATAAACAGAGCGGGAGATTTTACTTAAATGCTTATATTGAAATAAAGTAGTCTTTTAGGGTATGTCTTTGAGGCTATCTGTGGTAGTCCTGTGGGACACTTGCCTCTTCAAATTTTTACCTTAATTTCCCTAATCCTCTACCACTGAGATATAAAGCAGTTTTTCTCTTCCTAGGGGATTGATTTTACACAAAGGCGCCCTCCAGCGATTCTGGAGTCTCACGCAGTAGGAAGAGGACCTGAGCGTGCTGGGGAGAGAGCAACAGGACTTGAAATTACAGAAATACACTCTAGTTATAGAGAAAAATAAATAAAAAGCGCCAGTCACTTTAGAGTGTGCCACTAATTTCATTCACGGAACACACGGAAGAAAGTTCTGACAAACTAAATTCTTAGATTCAAGAGCGGAGTCAAATAGCCAGGAAATTACGGACGAACAGGGGCCACCCGAATTGCTCTGCAAGGGCGCTTTCCGAGACGCCTCGGATTGGGCCAGAAATGCCGCAACCCGGTCACGTGTTTTCGCCCCGCCCTCCCCCGCCTCTAGATAAACGAGGGCCGGGGCGCCCCCTCGTCTTTAGGTCAGGGAGTTGCGCATGCGTCAGCGAGTTGCTCCAAGTCGTGCCGGGAGCCTGGGCGCCAAGGGTCCCGCTGAAGTGTTCCCTCCTCTTCTTCCTCCTCTTCCTGAGTCCGCCAGCTAACGCGGACTGGAACTCTCCCGGAAGGTGGGGTCCTTACGACCTTCCTTTTCTTTACTCACGTTTTACAGCCCTCGCTTAACGGTTTACAGAGTTTCTGTTTCCTTTCTACTTTTCAAATATTGCATGATTCTTAGTCCCACATTCACGAATATCATCCGATTTAACGACTATAAACTGAGATGTGTTATGTCTGTTTTCTAGATCTCTAAATGCGATTCGAGCTGAGGCCACTTTGTTTCTCCCTCTCCTTGTGCCTTTCTGCTTCAAGTTTGCACTTGAGTGACCTTCGTTTGGTGGTGAACTTTGCTTCTTGTCCCTAGGAGTTAGCCAGCTCTGCGGTTCCTATTCCCATTTTCCCTATCTTAAAGCCAGAATTTCTGGATTGATGTGAGCCTTAATAGTTCAGTCAAGTCGGTACCTAAGGACGAATCAATTCTGGAAAATATTAGAGCAACCAACTATCTGGAGGGAAGTCACTAAAAGATGACGCTCAGCCCATATGTAAAATGATAAAGAGCTGTAACATATGTACGATCTTTTCTCTCTCCTAGAATGAAAGAACGCTTCTACTGGGAAAATTTTGTAAAGGTCAGTTTGCAGGCTTTTAGTTAAGGCAACTGAATTGTAGTTTGTTAGAAGTGTCTCAAACTATTGAAGAGAAATTGTCATCAAATTATACTTTTTATTGGAATCGGTAAGTCACCTTTCAGAGACTATTTGATTCAGTTTGTCTTGTACACCAGAAAGGTTTCTTTGGAGGTATGGAAAATGAAGGCAAACGAATTCTTGTATACACAATTTTTATAAAAATATTAAAGGATGGGGAATTCCCTGGCAGTCCACAGGTTGGGACACCACACTTTCATTGCAGAGGGCACGGGTTCCATCCCAGGTGGGGGAATTAGGAGCCCACAAGCCGCGTGGTGAAGAAAAAAAAAAAAGAAAAAGCGTTCATGATTTTACAGAATTAGCAACTATAAATATTAAACCTCAGTAAAACTGATGCCAGTCCTTTCTCAGGCATTTTCAATGGCTTTTGCAAAACAGCCAAAAAATTGGGTAAAACAAAGGCCATCTTCTTCATTTAAAATAAAAGATGAGAACATACCTGGCTTTTTAGAAGCCAAGATCTGTTAGGTAACAGCATTTCTCAGAAGAGGATTTTCCTTTTGTCAGAAGTAAATATTTAGAAGTTTATTTATTTAGTTCTCCTTGTGTTGAGGGATTGTGTGTGTTTTCACCATGGTTTTGATACTGCCACAGTACTCAGAAATAATTATTAGCAGAGGAGGTTGATAGTGAATTTGTTTTTTACAACCCATAGGACATTGAGAAGCCACCTGCTGAGAAAGGGGCTATTGCCATCTGGTCTATGTTATGAAGCCAAATCATTACAGTGATCCCATAATAAACCTCCTTTTCTTTTTGTGTCATCTGTTTTCCCTTCCACCACTGTTTTATATTAGCCTCAGGTTGCTGTTGGAGTTCAGGGACAAATAAGAGGTCATATAATGTAGGTCATTGCATAATGATGAAATATCAATTCTGTAGTCTGTCTCTAAGGCTCTGTCCTTGATAATATAGTGTGCTGTGGTGCTTATGAAGCTTTCACTCCACACTAGATATTATTGTTTTTAGCTCACGTGACTGTATAAGTTCACTTTCAGGTTTTTATGTGTTCAATCTTTATAAGTGGCAGTTAACGGATGAAGAAGTGAGGAGGTTATGCACAGTATTTCAAGGCAAGGAGGCCTGTAGCTATGATCAAAGGCAAAGGATGTAGAAAAATGTTCATTTAACAAACTTTTTAATATCTTTGTTTAAAGCACCTAAGTGCTAGGAAAACAAAGATAAATAATACACAACCCTATCCTTTGAAAAACACAGTCTAAACACAAGATTGTGAACTGAGAGAGAAAATGATGGAAGGTAGAGAAATGACTGAGCTGACAACTTGTGCCCAGGAAGCTCAGAGGATGCCAGAACCTTGACTTGCTCACTTCAGTGAAGGTCTCATCTTCCATTTAGCATGGCTTAATTTTGTCAACGCAAAGTTGATCAGCCTGTGAGGGACAGGCTTGTGCCATGAAAACTCACAAGAGGCTAATGTCTAAACCAGAGGGTCAATTTATTGCTTTATAGGGAGATGGTATAATTACATTGACTGCGGTGTTCTTTTATTTTTTTTTAGATTTTTTTGATGTGGACCATTTTTAAAGTCTTTATTGAATTTGTTACCGTATTGCTTCTGTTTTATGTTTTGTTTTTTTGGCCGCAAGGCATGTGGGATTTAGCTCCCCAACCAGGGATTGAATCCACACCCCCTGCATTGGAAGGTGAAGTCTTAACCACTGGACTGCCAGGGAAGTCCCAACTGCAGTATTCTTGTTCAGTGTTCTTGTTCAATAGGAATATAATAATATCCACAAATGTGAGCCCCAAAAGTAATTTAAAATTTTCTTTTTAGCCATATTAAAAAAATAAAAAGAAACAGGTAAAATTAATTTTAACAGCATATTTTATTTAACCCAACTTATCCAAAATGTTATAATTTCAACAGGTAATCAAGAAAATTATTACTGAGGTAGTTTATTTATTTGTTTTTTCATACAGAGTCTTCAAAATCAGGGGTGGATTTTATACCTACAGCACATGTCAATTCAGATTAGCCCTATTTCAAGTACTCATGTGGCTATGTGAAGGTCTAGGATATGCCTTTCCTAGAAGAAGTTAACCGGGAGGCCAAGATAATAATCAGAAGACTCTCTGGTGAGCATGGAATCAGAACGGGGGGTGCTGGATAGTCTTGAAGGATACTTTATTGGCCTGACAAGCATGATGAACCTACCCTGATCCAGTAGAGTGTACCTTTTTGGTGGTTTTAGAGTTTGTTGCATTTAACATGTCTTGCATCAGCAGTAATACACTGATACTGCCAAATTCTTCTTTTGAGTTTATGTAAATCACTTTTTTCTATTAACATTTTATTCAAACAGGTTTAAATTTTTTTTACCTCTTTTATATTTAGTCATATTTGAATGCAGACTAGTCAATATTTGGTTTGTATGTTCCTAATCTCTTCAGCCAAACAGTTATTCTTTCATGGGGTTAATACTTTCTATATCTAGCTAATTTCATCCATGATGTGTTTTCTAAAAGTAAATATAAATTTATTATAGATGTATTTTAAGAATGTAAATTACAACCATATTACCAACAATTTGGAAAATAGAGAAGAACAAAATTTGCCCCAATACAATAATTGCTTATTAAAGTGCATATTTTTATTTAGTTGGACTAATAGACTGTAAATCTATATTCTGTTTGTTTTTTCCCTTCATGTAATAATACATTAAAAAAAGCAGTTTCCCGCATTTTCAGAATTTCAAATGAAATTTCAAAACAAATGGAATTTCAAATGAAATAGAATTTTTTAATGTGTTTATTAATTCCATATCTGTACTCATACACAGATTGGCATGATAGATTTTTTAAAACATCCTTTACATGTAGTTATATATATTTTATAGCCTTTTTCTTATTGTGATAAAAAACCAACATGAGATCTACCCTCTTAACAAAATTTTAACTAAAATTTAACTACATTGTTAACTATAAACACAATGTTGTACAGCAGGTCTGTAGAACTTTTTCATCTTGCATAATTGAAACTTTATACCTATAGCCTTATTTTAAATTAATATATTAATTAATTGTTTTTTCTTTTACACCTGGGTGCCCCAGTGTTGGAGGCCCCTTGTCCCAGACTCCTCCGTGAGGAGTGTGGCTCATCCCACCTATTAAGCAAACCCCAGTCCTCCTCAGTGCCTTCCTTCCTACTCAGAGTCACAGTGCAGCGCCGCCTTGGCTCAGGGCCTGTGGCCAGGTGTCCGGGACAGGGCTCTGGCTCCGACGCTGTGCAGGGGCAGGACAGCCGGAGGCCAGAACGGGGGAGTGAACTGAACACGCAAGGGGCACAAGTCTCTTCTGGGGCAGTGACGTGAGCCCCTGACCAGGAACCATGGGGCCCCAAGGTCCAAGGCCAAAGCAACCCGAACGCACATCGTTGGGGCCGGTTGTTCCTCCCAGCAGTAGTGAGGTGTCTAGAATTCGTCTCAGGAGACCATCGCTGCCTGTACCTGGAGCCTCTCCCCTGAAGAACAGACTCAGGGCACCGGTCTCTCGGACCCAGCCCAACTGCCAGCACCCTGCGATGGGGAAACTGGCCCATTTACCCAAGCCCCTCCATCCGGAAATGTTCTCTTTTCAACAGCATAGGGGATGGCTGCAGGCTGGGGCGAGGGCCAGGGCCTGGTCCAGGTGGGTGGAGTGTGGGGTTTCCCAGGAAGGTAAAAACAGAGTGCAGTTGGAGCGTGCAGAGTATACTTTGTGGCTTCGGGTGTGTGTGGAGGTGTAAATGTGGGTACAGATGGAGGGGCAAGGAGGGAATGCGCTGGGACGCGCTGACTGCGAGAGGTGGCTCAGAGGATGGCGGGATTTGAAATAGAATTTTAATCTGTGGGTATGGCATACTTTATCCAATGCTTTTTGAATATTTATCTCTCTCTCGCCTTTATTATTGTTTTTCACTCTAGTGAACACCTTGACATTGTGATTACTTCCCCATATTTTAGGATAGTTCCTTAGAATAAATTCCCAGAAGTGGAATTTATAGGTTAAAGGATATTAATATTTTTATGACTTTCAATTCCAAAAGGATTTTTAACAAACTATCATTGATGATGAGAGTAACAGTTTTATTTCACCCATCCTTGTAATGGTTATATCTTTCTTCAAACATTTATTTAACAGGCTTATCCATTTATTTTTTCATTATTTATTGAGCACTTGCTGTGTTCCAGCAATGTTCTAAGCACTCATGACACAGCAGTGAATAAAACAGACAAAAATTCCTGCCCTCATAGATCCTCCTGGGTGAAACAGTCAACTAGATAAATAAATGAAATATGTGTGCTAAAGGGGAAAACTAAAGCAGGAAGGAGAACGTGAAGTGTCATTGGGGTGAGCATTTTAGAGTGGCTAGTAAAGGTTTCATTTGAATAAGTGACAAAATTCTAAAAAATGTTTTAAATTTAAATCACAAACCTACAGAAAACTTGAAAGCATAGTAGCAAAACCTTTTTTTTCCTGAACCATTTGAAAGTCAGTGACTTACCTATATAATGTTCCACCTTCCCCAAATATTTCAGGGTGTCTTTCCTATAAACAAAGACTTTTTTTGTTTTGTTTTTTTTTTGGCGGTACGCGGGCCTCTCCCTGTTATGGCCTCTCCCATTGCAGAGCACAGCTTCCGGACGCGTAGGCTCAGTGGCCATGGCTCACGGGCCCAGCCACTACACGGCATATGGGATCTTCCCGGACCGGGGCACGAACCCGTGTCCCCTGCATCGGCAGGCGGACTCTCAACCACTGTGTCACCAGGGAAGCCCAAGACGTTTTTTTAATTAACCAAAATGTAACCATCAAAATAAGGATATTAACCCTGATACATTATTACTGTCTTATCCTCATCCCTACCCCCCCATCAAATTTTGTCAGTTGTCTCAATAATGCCCTTCATAGCAAAAAGATCCAGTTCTCCGTTATGACTTGTTACATTTAGTTATCTTGTCTCTTTAGTCTCCTTCAGTTTGAAACAGTTTCTCAGTGTTTCTTCAACTTTTATGACTTTGACACTGTTGAAAATTTCAGGCCACTTATTTTGTAGAATAGCCCTTAATTTAGGTTGTCTGCTGTTTCCTTATGATTAGACTTAAGGTTATACATTTTTGGCAGGAATATCACAGAAGCAATGCTGTATTCTTGTTGTATCTTATCAGATGGCACATAATTTCTATTTGGCCCATTACTGATACTGTTTACTTTGATCACTTGATTTAAATGGTGTCTTCCAAACTTCGCCACTTTAAAGTTAGTCGTCTTCTCTTTGTAGTTAAGTGTTTTGTGGGGAGATACTTGATGACATTTCTCATCAAATTTTCAGTTTATTTGTCTATGTCTATATGAGCTCATAGTTTCCTGTTTTAATCAGTGAGCTAGTATCATTATTTTGGTGGTAAAACTATTTTCACATTTTCCCGTTGGAACATTTCAAGCTAAGCTTCTGTGTCTTTTCATCATGTCCCGATCATTCTTTGAACATGTCCTTGCTTTCTGGCATACCAAGATGTTCCAGGCTTATCTTGTACTTTCCTGCCCCAACCCTGGAATCAGGCATTTCTCCAAGGAGCCCTTGAGAATGCTATCTTGAAGCCACACTCTGTGCGCTAGGTATGCTCATTGCTATTGGCATTTTGCTCCTTCCAGGTACTTTCAGTGGACCGAGAATATTTTTGTATGTATACATATACATATATATAAACAATATATACATATATTTATTTATACTATGTTTATTATTTATACTATAACTGTATTGAAAACCATGAGTTCACTTCAATTTCAATCCAACACTTCAGTTTTCATTCTAGTTTTATCCCTTTCCATCTTTGTACCTCTATACTGTATTAGTGGGAAATTAGCTGTCTTTATCCTCAATGTATTTACTTATTTGATCAAACCCTCTGTGTATAAATAATCTCTTCTTCCGCTGCCACCCTTTCCCCTGCCTCGATGCCCTTCTGACTGAGTATGGGCTCAATATGGGCTCCACCACTCCATGTAAGCATGTCTTCACCCTGCTCAGGTCTGACACCCCATATGCCAGGCCACCCCTCTGCATGGGTGCCCTGTTGGTCCTGCTTGGCTCTGACACACCACTATGGGCCAGTGTACCTTGTTCTGCCCCCACTGAATACCTTTAAGACTGAATTGCCAGGAAATGAAGGAAAGGGGAGGAGGAAAATAAAGGCAAATTTTTAGTAAAGACCCAAAGGAAATTAGAAAGTGAGCGATTTGATATCTTGGTAAGAGCATTCCAGATAAAGAATAGCAAATGCAAAGGCTCTGTGGTAGGAGCATGGCTTGTGTGGTTAGAGGGACACCAAAGTCACATAACTAGAAGAAGGTAAGCAAGAGGGATAGCAATATTAGATGGAGTCATGGCGATAAGGGATGAGGTAGGGTAAGAAGGGAATAGATCATGTAGGGCTTGTAAAGTCTTTGGATTTTACTTTGAATGGGAATGGACAACTATTGGAGAGTTGAGCAAAGGAGTGAGAGCATCTGCCTTAGGTTTTAACAGGTTCACTATGGCTACTCTCCTGAGAACAGAGGAAGAGGGGCAAGGACAGAAGCCAGCACACCAGTTAAGAGGTTATTGCAATAATCCAGGTGAAAGATGATGGTGGCTTGGATCCTGGTGGGGGTGGGGGAAGTGAATTGAATTCTGGGTGTATTTTGGAGGTGGAGCTGACAGAAATTGCTGACTGCTGAGATGTGGCATATGAGAGAGAGGAGTCAAGATGGTACCAAGATTTGTGGCCTGAGCAACAGGAAGAATGGAGTTGCCATCAACTGAGAAGGAGAAGACTGCAGGAGAATCTGGTTTGGGAGAGAGGGGCATTATCAGTAGTACAGAATGAGATATATTTGCATTAAGTTTGAGTCTGTTGTTAAAAATTCAAGTGGAGATGGCAAGTAGGCAGCTGGATATTCCAGTCTGAATTGGAGATATAAATTTTGGGAATCAGTGATAAATAGGTGCTATGTAAAGCCATGAGACTGGTTGAGGTCATTAGGTAATGAGTCTAAATACTATTGAATTCCTAGAGCACTTCAACATACAGAGGTTGGGGAGATGAAGAGCAAAAGAGCCTAAGAAGGAGCTGTCAGAAAAGTAGGAGGAAAAGTAGGTTAAAATGGTACCTTGTTGTTGCTTTCATTTGCATTTTTTTGGTTACTGGTTGCATGGTCCTTTGTAGATTGTTTATAACCTTTATCAATTAGGCTTCAATGATTTGATTTAAAAAAATCAATTGTATTAATTTTTTATGTAATAGGGATTTTAACCTTTTGTCATATTAGATGAAATATTTCTTCTCTTTGTCTTTTTGTTGTTATATGAATGTTTAAAATATTTATGTAGTAAGTAGTAAATCAATTAGTGTTTTTATTTGTGATTTATCTTCTTCTTATGAAACCTAGAAATTTGTCTCACCCTCCAGAGATTTGAAAATCATTTAATTCTACTTTATTCTAGCTTTTCATTGTCTTGATTTATTTTTATTAACCTTTGTTGTTGTTAACTTTATTTTACTGACTTTATTTTGTTTACCTTACAGAATTAGTTTTGGTGCATAATGTGAGGTCAGGGTTTAAACCCATTTCCTCAAGCAAAGGGCTCAGGCAATCAACACCAAGTATTATTTGGTTCAAGCAGGAATTCATAAATAGAAGGTTCAGGAGGATGCAAGGGGCCATGCACTCACTCTCCAGGAGAGTGGTGTACTTGCTTGAGTGCACCAGGTGTGCTGTGGTCAAACATGGGAGTGGGCTGAGAGTGGAGCTGAATTTGGGTGTCAAATAGCCTGAGCTTGGGTGCCAGCTCTTTAGGGAGCTGCTGGAAACACTAGCTGTCCAGCACTTGGAGGCTTTGGAGGAAGGTGAGATCAGGCACCTCCAGATACCAGCCAGCTCATTGTCAGGCAACCCTGGGGGAGCTCCTGGGCCCATTCTTTGGACACTCTTTTTTGTCTCTCCATGCTCCCAAATTGTTAGTTTTTCCAGCACTATTTATTATTGAATCATCTATCCCTTTGCCAGTGATTTTTGATATCTCCTTTTTAGCAGATATTAAATTTTTATGGTTATATTTTACTTATGTCTAATTATTTAAAAATATTAATATCATTAACAGCAGGATAGTAAACTTCATGAAGTCAGATTTTAAGCATATATTAATTTTTTTAAAAATTAATTTATTTTATTTATTTATTTTTGGCTGTGTTGGGTCCCGTTGCTGTGTACGGGCTTTCTCTAGTTGTAGCGAGCGGGGGCTACTCTTCGTTGCGGTGCACGGGCTTCTCATTGCGGTGGCTTCTCTTGTTGCGGAGCACGGGCTGTAGGCACGCGGGCTTCGGTAGTTGTGGCTCACGGGGTCCAGAGTGCAGGCTCAGTAGTTGTGGCGCACAGGCTTAGCTGCTCTGCGGCACGTGGGATCTTCCGGGACCAGGGCTTGCACCCGTGTCCCCTGAATTGGCAGGTGGATTCTTAACCACTGTGCCACCAGGGGAGCCCAAACATATATTAATTTGATATGCAAAACATATACTCTCATTTAATACAGGAACAGGTTAACGTTAAAAGAAAGCATTATTTTATGTATTTACTATTCTTATTTCTG
The DNA here is from genome assembly GCF_949987515.2 of Delphinus delphis. Lineage (NCBI taxonomy): Eukaryota > Metazoa > Chordata > Mammalia > Artiodactyla > Delphinidae > Delphinus > Delphinus delphis. The sequence goes on along the minus strand of NC_082683.1, from coordinate 107,566,192 downwards.
AGAAGTCTTAAGTTTTGTCTGTAATATCAATAGACTTTTCTCTCTAGCTTGAGTACTATGGTTCTCTACAGTAGAGAATTTTCCAATAAAGACAATGCTTAAAATAATGGTTTTCTATTTAATTAAAGCGGATATTTGCAAGTAGGTTTATTTTCACCTCACTTTTGAATACATTTGAATTGTTGTTATACTCTTTTTTTTTTGGGCCGTGCCGCTTGACCTGTGGCATCGAAACCACTCCCCGAGCAGTGGAAGCCTGGAGTCTTAACCACTGGACTTCCAGGGAAGCCCCATGTTGTTATACTTTTGAAGGTGAGGCATTTGTTTATTATTCCTTTATAATTATAGGTGGCTGCTAACATTCTGGTTCATCTTTTTTAAGTGCCTAAAAGATGCCCTCTCAGTCTGAAAATAAAATTATCCATTGGAAAATAAAACTAGTAAGATTAGTACTGAATACTAAAAATGAGTCTTGCCTATAAATATAGACTGCGAATCTTAAATAAAAAGACAAGCAAATAAATATTAAAATATATTGAAAGAATAATTAATCACAACTGAGAAATGCTTATCTCAGAAATTTGAGGATGGCTTAATAATAAGAAATCTAATCTTAAAACATAGAAAATGAAAAATCCAAGATCTTTTCAGATGCTGAAAAGATATCTGATAAAAAGTAAACATTCTATTTTAAGTACTTATTAGGAATGGAATAGAAGGATACCTCAACATGATAAAAATATTTTTCAAAATAACAGTATTCTTCTTTCTTTCTTTCTTTTTTTAATTGAAGTATAGTTGATTTACAATGGTGTGTTAATTTCTGCTGTAGAGCGAAGTGATTCAGTTATACATATACATACGTTCTTTTTTATATTCTTTTCCATTATGGTTTATCACAGGAAATTGAATATATTTCCCTGTGCTATGCAATAGGGCCTGGTTGTTTATCCATTCTTAAAATAACAGTATTATTCTTAATGGCAAAAAAAATTAAGGATGTTTCCATTAAGATGAGGAGCAAAATTAAGGAAGCCCGCTATTGCCTGTGCAAATAAATGAAGACCAACCAAATGAGAAAAGCAAAGGCTATTTATTCTGAGCTTGCTATAGCAAAGGAATCAGCCTCTGTTACCTGAGTTTTGTCAATGACTCAAAATCAGGTGCAGAAATGGGAAAGCTTCATAGTGGAAAAAGGGAAGGCTTCAGGTGTGCGCTGATTGGAGGCTGCTGGTGTGGAGAAGCTTGTAGGCAGGCTAACTAGAAATGGGGCATCCTATGTGATTGGTTAGGGGTGCATATTTGGCTTTCTATGGTTGGTTCCACATTGGAAGTGGGGACCAAAATTAGGGAAGCTGTCAGTTATTAATGAAGTCCTGGCCATTTTGAGCCATTTGTTAGAGAAGTTATTGTTTAGCTACTTGGATTGTCACTATAGATAGCAGCCTGGCTTCCTGCAAGTCTGACATAGCAGGCTGGCTTCCTGGGTTGTTTATTGTAGATAAGGGGTTGGTTTCCTGGGCAGGTGGGTGCAGCTGGTGGGTCAGGTTTCTATTTTCTATATGGTCTGGCCATTATCCATTTTTATATTTAGTCTCTCACTATAATTTAAAATTGTTTTGAAATTTCTGACTCATGCAATAAGATAGTAAATAAATAAGTGGTTTAAATCCTAGGGGGAAATAGATGATAGAATTTTTATGTTAAACTGAACATTTGAATTAATAAAGTAGTTCAGGAAAAAAAAATCACTCTACTATTCTGGCAATAATTAGGTAGAAAATGTAACGAAAAATATCTCATTCACTATATCAACAAATAAAATTCATAGGCATGCTTTTATTGAGGAATGTGTTTGACCTATATAATCCAAACTATCAAATTATTACCAGAGAGAAAAAATATTGGAAACACCCTTTAATAGAAACACCCTTAGTTTTTCACCACTGAATGAAAGGAGAGGCATGCTAAGTTTTGGATGGAAACCCTAAACATTTTGAAGATTTCACACCATCTTAAATCAACTTAAAAATTCAATACAATTCCCATTTAAATTCCTTATGGAGGTTTTTTAGGGGGGAACTGAAGGAACTGAAAATTTTTTATAAAGTTAGTCTAAAAGAATAAACAAAAAGACCAAGACAAGTTTATCCATTCAATAAGTACTTATTGATTTCTGTGTTCTAAGCCCTAGGGATACATCTGTGAATAAGATGTTACAATTTAAAAGTAATCAGGTGTAAGTATAATGTGTTATCTTCTCTTCTTATGAATTGTTATTATCATTGACAAATGTAATTTTATGAAGATAAGAAGACGTAGACCTGATATTAAAAAATTAGTGATAAAAATTTTTAAAGAAATCAAGTTAAAATAAAATGTGTTATTTTTTTCCCTAAATTCCTATTATAGCATAATATTGCTTTTTAAAAGCAGGTATATTAAAATGATAATTTAAAATTCTCATTAGATTAACAAAATTAAAAAAAATCCTTATTACTGAAATATATTTAGATAGGATTATTTCTAATAATTTATTCTAAGGAAATAATCTGTAAAGCAGATAGTGAGTGCACTGGGATGTTCACTGCAGGGTTAATTATATTAAGGAAAAACTGGAAGCAGCCTAAATGTCCAACAACAGAGTAATAGTAAATTATTCTTTACTCATAAGTAGGATATTATGGTGTTTTGAAATAATTTAAATGAAAAAGGGAAACACTGGAGTTGAAAGGAGCATTGGTAATCATAGCCTCTTCATTTTACTAGATAGTCTGGAGAGGTAAAGTGATTTGCCCAAGGGTACACAGTAAGGAAGTATGCATTGTGGTTACCAGCATGGGCTCTGGAGTAAACTGAACTGACTTCGAATCTTTACCATTTACTAGTGTTATGAAGTTGGGGCTCATATGATCCCTGAGACTTAATTTCCTAATTTGTAAAATGGAGATGATAATAATAAGGCTTTGTGAGAGTTAAATGTACCTGTTGCAGATCAAGTCCTTAATAAATATTTATTATTAATATGCATGTAATGTAATAAAGACTATATCTAGTCTTTGTCGCCAGTTCCTGGCACAAGCTTCAAAAACTTGGAATTTCCTGAGTATCTTTTGTTATTCATTACAAGCCCCTTTCTACCATACCTGAATTTATGCTAATGAAATGACTCTTGGTGGGACCTTAGATAGTTTCAAGTGAGGGACTGGCCATACCAGAAAGACCTAGCACATGATTAAAGGATTGGAACTTTCAACCCCACTCCCCTAACCCCCACTCCCAACCTCCTGGGAGGGGAGAGGGACTGGAAATTGGATTCAGTCACGTGGCCAGTGATTTAGTCAATCATACCTATGCAGTGAAACCCCAATAAATATTCTGGATCTGAGGCTCAGTGGAGCTTCCTGATTCATAGACACATTAATGTGCCAGGATGGTGATGCACTGGATTGCATAAGGAGAAGGCATGTGTCCCCCTCCTCCTGTCCCCCACCCCAGACCTTGTCCTATGTTTCTCTTCCATTTAGCTATTCCTGAATGGTATTTTTTATAATAAACTTTTAATTGTAACTACAGTGCTTTCAGTGAATTCAGTGAATTGTTCTGGCAAATTATCAAACCTGAGGGGTTGTAAGAAACCTGAGAATTTGTAGTCAGCAGATGTGCAGGTGGCTGGTGTCTGAAATGGGGGCAATCTTGTGAAGGACTTTGCCCTTAACTTGTGGGGTCTGCACTAACTCTCAGTAGATAGTGTCAGAGTCGAATTGTAGGACACCCAGTTAGTGTCAGAGAACTGGTGTTAAAATGCAATACAACTAACATACTAATGATAATAATCGTACCACTATTCTCCGAGTCCTCAAATTCTGTCTTACCTCATTTCTTATCTCCTATAACCAGTCTCTCTTGTATGTCCTATTCTTTATAAACCTTATGAGACCATTTTATTTGAGGCATCACAAACATGTTCTATTCCTAAAGTAACTCTCTGCATGTTATTGTGTCTTTTTCTCACATGAGTTTTACATAATAATGACAACTTAATTTTCCCAAATGGGTAGTTTCATTAGTAATACTCTTTTACCTAAAAATATTCTGCGGGGGAATTCCCTGGTGGTCCAGTGGTTAAGATACTGGGCTTTCATTGCCGGGGCCTGGGTTCAATCCCTGGTTGGCGAACTAAAATCCTGCAAGCTGCACGGCATGGCCAAAAAACTAAAAAATAAAAAAAAAACAAATAAATTTACGAAAAAACAATTCTGTGGCACAACCCATTGCTTATTCATCAAGGTCTTCTACAACTCTTTCCTGTGTTATTTTCATTCTTTCCCAAGATGTAGTCTACTTTCTAGCCACATTGAACTTCTCATTACCATATGTTGTGGGTTGAATTGTGTCCCCCCAAAACAAATGTCCAAGTCCTAACCCCCAGTACCTGTGAATGTGATCTTATTTGGTAATAGAGTCTCTGTAGATGTAATCTTTGTAGATGTAGTTAAGACGAGGTCATCCTGGATTAGGGTGGGCCCTAATCCCATATGACTGGTATGCTTATAAGAATAGGAGAAGAGACACAGACACACATGGAAGACAGTCATGTGAAGAGAGACACACACAGGAGAATGTGATGATGGAGGCAGAGATTGGACTGATGTGTCTATAAGCCAAGGAACACCAAGGATTTCAGGCAACCGTGAGATGCTAGGAAGAGGCAAGGAAAATTCTCCTCTAAAGCCTTTAGAGAGAGCATGGCCTTGATAACACCTTGATTTTTTATATTTATCGTTCAGAACTATGGGAGAATAGATTTTTGTTATGTCAAGCCACTTAATTTGTGGTACTTTGTTACAGCACCCCTTGGAAAACAGTATACCATATCTCTCTGGTTTTGGTCACACTTTCCCCTTTGCCTGGAATGTCCCCCATCTCTATTCACTAAGATCCTATCCATTGTCAGGGCAGTTTCTTTTATGGATCCCTCTGGATTCAGTCTTTCTCTAATGTATCCTTGGATTGCTTGTCTAGAGGTCCCACATGATGTGGCTGTTAGTCTCTTATCATCATTCTTCTGGTCCCCACCAAAATGAAAACTCCTGGAGGGCAGGAATTGTCTTTGCATCTTCCACCTTTTGCAGCAATGCCTTGTTTATAATGCTTGTTTAGATTTTTAGAATTCCTTAGTTATCAGTTGCCTCATTACAGAAGTACAAGAAGGGAAAAATTTCAAGTATAGGTTAAAAATAGCTAGAGTTTACTTTACTTGAAATATTTTTCCTTAAACTCATACTTTACTTGTTGCACTTTTATGTAATTTTATGTTACATAAACCATAAAGTTCTCTAGAGGCATTTTACCGTATCACAGAAGGAGAAAAAATAAATTGTATAAAGCATTCCATAAGAGAAATACAGTAAAATCTCCAAATTACTATATATATACGTAATCCATATATTGCCAATTCAGATTAAACTGCTTAGTACAAAGGACACCTTGATGCCCAAAGTGATGCCAGGTGAAAATAATGAAGATGTTCTGTAATGAATTAATTTACTCTGTAGACACTATTTTAAAAGTTTAAATCACCAGATGATATTGAAACCTGACAGGAGGAGATGAAGCAAGAGAATTTCTGAAGCTTACTTTCTTAAACAACAAGTGCTAAGGTAAAATAATTTCTTCCATTTCAAATCAAGGAATACACCTTTTGGCCAATTTAGGAAACAGCATCTGGATTAAAAATTCTTGTTTTTCATAAGTACTTTGGAAAAGATGAGAAAATAATCTGTATGCAGAGTTTTCTTCATAAAGTTTCAAGAGTCAAAATCATAAGCAGTAATGAACGTTGTTTGGAATTGTATCTTTTCCAAATTTGTCAGTGGGTTGGCAAAGGTAGGAAAGTTGTTTTCTTCTGGGAGTATATGCCATTGTTTAGTTATTTGAAGGTATTGTAACCCTTAAAGATTGTAATTATAATTCCTTAAAGAGTGTCTGAATAATACTTCTCCATGAAAAGGAAGAGTTTATGGATGCTTGCCATCAAAAGGATTATTGGGAATTACTATATCAAAGTGAGGCACCACAGGTGCTGTGTGATGAGCCTCCACAGTGACAGCTTTCACTGTTAAAATACTAGTGAAATGAGATGAGAATAAAATTTCAGCCAGTTCTCTCTACCTACATGAAAGGGATAGGCCTATTTTTCATAATATATCAAGCTCAGTTCTCTCCTACAATGACTTAACTTGTTTATAACAACTGCTACAAAGGTCAGCTTTCTGCTAAAGGGTCACATCAAAGTAGCATTGTTAACTTTGCCATTTTTGTCTTTTGAAGTCAGATTCTATTTTATGAATCAAATTTCAACTTGTTTAACAGCCAGTGTAGTTGGGCTACTGGACTTTTTTTTGTCTCTTGAGATTCGATAGGTAGCTATTGCCACATATTTAAATGCGTGTTTCATGTCCACTAAATTTGTCTTGCAGTGCTAGAGCAGATTCTCCTCATTGTATGTGTACTAGCCTCCAGGTTTTAATCTTGAGATTCATGTTATTAAAGGTGAATAGCAAGTATGTTTTAGTAAAATGTGATAGTTATTAGCAACCAGAGAAAGAGAGCCCCTGTACCTTTAAAAATTATGAACATGGTAATAATATGAGAGGTAATTACTCAAATGCTGAAATTCTGAATTAACAGGATATTAAAAGTACTAAAAGAGTAATGAAATGTTCCTGTATTAGTTTCTTAGTGCTGCTACAACAAATTATCACAAACTTAGTCACTTTAAATAATACAAATTACTTTTTGTATAGTTCTGGAGGTCAGAAGCCTGAAATGGGTATTATGGGAATAAAATCAAGGTGTCAGCAGAGCTGTGTTCCTTCTGGAGGCTCTAGTGGGGAATTCATTCCTTGCCTTTTCCAGCTTCTAGACATGGCCCACATTCCTCAGCACGTAGCCTCTTCGTCTTCAAAGCCAGCTATTGCATCACTGAGACCTCCACTTCCATCATTCTATCTCCTCTGACTTTCCTGTCTCCCTCTTTCACTTATAAGGACCCTGTGATTGCATTTGGCTCAGCCAGATAATCTAGGATATGCTTCCCATCTCAAAATTGTTAATGTAATCATACCAGCAAAATCCCTTTTGCCATGTAAGGTCGCATATTCACAGGTTCTGGGGATTAGGACATGGACTTCGGAGGAGAGGTGGGGCAATTATTCTGCCCACAGGCTTCTAATTGCGGTGGCTTCTCTTGTTGCAGAGCACCGGCTCTAGGTATGCAGGCTTCAGTAGTTGTGGCACGCGGGCTCAGTAGTTTGGTGCACGGGCTTAGTTGCTCCACAGCATGTGGGATCTTCCCGGACCAGGGCTCGAACCCATATCCCCTGCATTGGCAGGCAGATTCTTAATCACTGTGCCAGCAGGGAAATCCCTTCCTTTAGCTTTTTATTTTGATCCATGTCATGTAACTTTTCTATGTTGTTGTTTTTAACTTTTCCATGTACATTGTATTTAAACAATATGCATTCTGAATCATTTGGTTGTCCTTTAAAAGATCAGAGCCTAAAACCTCTTTGTCCTTGGCTTTATTATATGACTAGAAGACTTTCTAACTGAATTTAATTGGAGAGGATAGAATGAAACCAATATGAACGTTCAGCAAAGCAACAGCCTCTAAGAGGTCAGGAGTGATCACAAACTGCTCTGTGCAGCTAAAATAGATTTCCATTCCAAGGTTCTGCTAATAAGAGCTTGACAGTTATAGAGCTTTAATACTTTCAATTTCACTAAGCAATAAATAAAATATTAGATCTGAATGTGTTAATAAAAATGATATGTTTTTAATTATATAAGTGAATTAAAATTGTTTATTGATTCTTATTTCTTGTTTATTTCTCCAGTAAAACCAATTGGGCCAGTGAGAAATTTGATGAGGGGAGGAAGTTTCATTCAATGTCAGTCCAAACTACGTTTTATTTTTAAAATATCTAGTCCTCAGTCATTTGTAGGCTTTAAAATTCATAGAATCAGGACTTACACACATAAAGCACTTACATGAGGAAAAAGTCATTCATAGCAGATCTGAATAAACCCTCCTAATTAAACTTCCTAAGTCCAGATTTGAAACATCCTCTGGTATTTTATAAGAATTTTCATATTATGTTTACGACCAATACAGATTCTCTGTTGCCTGACCCTCTAAATTTTGCTAGAACACAGTACAGACACTCATACCTCCCCCCACCCTTTCCCAATCATGTTCCCTATATTCAGCTAGAAGTGCAAGCTTTATTTTCTAAGCACTTTGAAAGGAAGTGAATAGATCTAAGAAGTGAAGCTGGAACATAATGGAGTAAAGAGTTTCCCACCAGCCAAGATTTTGGGGGTGGGGAGAAGAACTGAAAATCTTAATTCTCTATATTTTTGTTTTTCATGCAGAAATGAAAGTTTCTTTTATTTCACTCAAATGAATGAATCTAGAGAGACTTTTTTTGTTTATAACTTTCAGGACTAATATGAATGTTTTGGATAGCCTTTAGCAGTTCTCAACCAGGGACGATTTTGCTCCCCAAGGGACATTTAGCAATGCCTGGAGACATTTTTGTTTGCCACAATTGAGGTAGGGGTGCTACTGCATCTAGTGGGTAGAGAGGCTGGGGTTCAACATCCAACATTGCACAGGGCTGCCCCACAGCAAAGACTTATTGGCCTCAAATGTCAATAGTATGAAGTTGAAAAATCTTTGGTCAAGAGGACGCTATCTAATTTTTGACAGACTTTGATATGTCAGTATTTAAAAATTTTATTCTAAAAGTGTAAGCACTAGAGGGCAGTACCTGCCCAACAGTTGTGACTGATATTACTTTACTTTGGGGGTCTTTCTTTGAAGTTAAAGAGGAGCTCGTGATTTAGGTTACTTGAAGATAACTGACTTTAGGAGACCCTTAAAGAACTGTTTAAGTACTTCTAGGCCAAAAGGCAGTTTTAATGACTACTCTTTCTGAAATCAGTAAAAGCAGAGCAAGCATTTTTTTTTTCTTCTTTTTATAAATGATGCCCTGTGAACTTTTGCCAGAGAAAGGGGGAAATTCACGCTACGTTTTTCACACACAGAAACACTATCATTGCCACCTACACTTCTATTTGCTCTGTCAAAGAAGGTGATGGAAAGTCGCTATTCCTAGGGCATGTGGATCATTGTAATGCTGTGGAGGATGTGTCTGGGACAGGGGGACTAACAGCAGAAAGGCAGAGCTGATTGAACCCATTAAATGAGGTAGAGTCTGAATCAGCTCTTTGAATCTTCAAAACAGGTAAATAATAACCAGTTTGTTTGAAGTTATTTACATTAGTTAACTATGGAAGAATGCAATACCATTTTCTGTTTTTTTCCTAAGGATCAGTCCACTTTTTAAGAATGAAACAATATTTTCTCTTTTCAGTGTGAGACATCCAGGCTGAAGCCTAAGATTTTAGGTATTTTAATAAAAATTGAACCTCCCTCCCCTAAACAGGACAAACCATTTGCTAAACTCACATTAAACCTACACATTCCTTTTTATTTATTATTAAACATTCAAGGTATACAACACAGTATAAAGAATGGACATTTATGAACCAGTCCAATTGAAACCTTCTGTGCACCCTTCTCCAATTGCATCCTTCTCTTCCTGTCTCTCACCCTGCCATCATGCTCAGGTGCCCAGGTAAATGACTTTGATGTTAAACAATCCCATCTGTTTCTTCATAGTTTTATTATATATGCTAAATATGCACAGTAATATATAGTTTTTGCATATTTAAAAACTTTCTATAAATGGCATGTAACTAAACTGTAATTTGTGTTTCCCTTTCAATGTTATGTTCATAAGATTTATCCATGTTGATACAAGTATTTCCAGTTATACCAATATTATTTATCATCCTCCTATTATAGTTATTTAGGTTATTTCCAATTATTTGCTAATCCACATAATGATGTTATGTATGTTCTCATATGTAGCTGTTTTTGTGCATGTGTGAGAGTTCTCTAAGGCAGGAGTCAGCAAACTATGGCCTGGTCCATAGGGCTTTCCACCTGTGTTTGTATGATCCAGAAGGTAAGAATGGTTTTTACATTATTGAATGGCTTTTAAAAGTTTAAAAAGAAACACTGATATTTTATGACACATGAAAATTCAAGTTTCAGTGTCCATAAATAAAATTTTATTGGAACAGCCATGCTCATTTGTTTATATATTGTCTATGGCTGTTTTCAGGCCCAGTGAGTAGTTGCAACAGAGATTAGATGGCCTGCAAAGACTGAAATATTTACCTTCTGACCCATTATAGAAAAAGGTTGCTGCTTTCTGCTCTAGTGTATACACATAGGATGGAATTGCTAGGTGGCACCTATTTATATTTTGCTCTCATCAATTAAATCTAAGTTTAAAAATGCAAAATCCTATAATCTGTTGCATCAGATTGTATATTTTCTCAAACTCTGAAACAGATATGAAAAGAATTCTCTGAATCTTACGCTTTCATTTGGTTTAAGTAATGAGCTTAAACACATCTTTGTTGTAGCTTCTTTCCCCTTAGCTCTGGGTAGGTACTAATTGGTGCAGTGGTACAGAATACTAATTAGGTTTATCATTCTTTTGAAAGGGTGCTGGGAATGGGGAAAAAACTAGGAAAATTTTTATAATTTTTGAGCTTACTTTTAAGGCCTTTTAAAAAAATTTATTTATTTTATTTATTTTTGTCTGCGTTGGGTCTTCGTTGCTGCGGGCGGGCTTCCTCTAGTTGCGGCAAGTGGGGACCACTCCTCGCTGCAGTGTGTGGGCTCCTCACTGCGGTGGCTTCTCCTGCTGCAGAGCACGGGCTCTAGGCGAGCGGGCCTCAGTAGTTGTGGCTTGCGGGCTCAGTAGTTGTGGTGCACGGGCCTAGTTTCTCCGTGGCACGTGGGACCTTCCCGGACCACGGCTCGAACCCGTGTCCCCTGCATTGGCAGGCTGATTCTTAACCACTGCGCCACCAGGGAAGTCCCTTAAGGCCTCTTTTAAATATCCAAGAATATGTGATCTTAAAAAAACCCAAGTAGTTCAGATTGACTTTATTGGTCATTGGCTTTACTGCCCTCTACTAGAATGTAAACCCAATGAAGACAGCAGTTTTTGTCTAGTTTTGTTTATACTTGTAAAAATGCCTAGCACATAGTAGATGTCCAAGGAATACTTAGTAGTTGAATGAATGGATATATAGAACATAATCCATCTGAATTAAAGCTTGAAATTCATTGAACTACCTGGATATTTATAATACATCCCTTAATATTAAGCAACACTATATTTGGAATTATACAAGATATTTCCTGTTTTCATCTAGGTATTTTAAACAGTAAGGGCATAGTTTGTGACTTTGCTCTCCTTGGTGAATAATAATGATGATGAAAATAGCTAACACTAGTCTGTAAGTGCTAGGCACAGTTCTAAGTGCATTACATGTGTACAGTCATTTAATCCATATACTGATAAGAGCTCTAGGAGCTAGGTACTATCATTATCATCATCTCCATTTTTACCAATGAGGAAACTAAACACAGAGAGTTTAAATAACTGCCTAGGGTTATAAAGCTACTAAGTGGTAAAACAGAGATTTGAAGCCAAACAAATTTTGGAAGAATATATATATATATTTTTTGCCAAGTCATGTGGCTTGAGGATCTTAGTTCCCCCACCAAGGATTGAACTTGTGCCCTCCGCAGTGAAAGCGTGGAGTCCTAACCACTGGACCGCCAGGGAATTCCCTGGAAGACTGTTTAAATCCAGGAGGAGGGGTCTTTGAAGTCCTGTAGTCCCTCAGGATAAGCCATATAATAGGAATATAATGTGAGCCAATTTTTTAAAAATGAATTAATTAATTTAGTTTTGGCTACGTTGGGTCTTCATTGCTGTGTGCGGGCTTTCTCTAGTTGAGGAGAGCGGGTGCTACTCTTCATTGTGGTGCAAGGACTTCTCATTGCAGTGGCTTCTCTTGTTGCAGGGCACGGGCTCTAAGCGCACAGGCTTCAGTAGTTGTAGCACACGGGCTCAGTAGTTGTGGCTCGCAGGCTCTAGAGCACAGGCTCAGTAGTTGTGGTGCACAGGCTTAGTTGCCCCGCGGTATGTGGGTTCTTCTCAGACCAGGGCTTGAACCCGTGTCCCCTGCATTGGCGGACGGATTCTTAACCACTGTGCCACCAGGGAAGCCCCTGAGTCACGTTATTTACTTTAAAATTTTCTAGTAGCCACGTTTAAAAAGTTTTTTAAAAATTGGTGAAATTAATTTAAATAATATATTTTATTTAACCTAATTAACAAAATATTATCATTTAAACATATAATCAATATAAAGATGGTTAAGATATTTTACATTATATTTTCATACCAAGTCTATAAAATGTGATATGTATTTTACACTTACAGCATATCTGAGTTTGCAGGAGGCACATTTCAAGTGCTCGATAGCCACATGTAGCTAATAGCTACTTTAACTGAACAGTGTAGCTCTAAGTTATAGAAGAGGGAATGTAAACCTTGAAAGCACATAAGTTGTCCAAAGTCATGCAATTCGTTGGGTGACTCACAGGTAACGGTAAAAATTTTATGATTTTGGAGGTTGTGGGAGCAGTGCCAGGGATGATGGCCAATGAGAGTTTCTAAAACTCTGAGAAATGGACCAGGACCAGGGCAGGCCTGTAGAAATACAGGGGTAATGTGAAGTCCTCTAGAACCACTAAGTAGGTCTCAAATGGATTGGTTTTAATGGCCAAGAGGTTATTTGTTCACATTCTGAATTGAGGTTCATCTGGCACTTATTTGTCTGCCTAATATGGCGAGAGTAGTATTAATATCCTGCATTTTTAGTAACTACCTGTCAATTATAGTAACTGGTCTCAATTATATTTGATCATTTTGCTAGCTGAACTCTACTTACTAGCTCTTTACCAATTAGAGAAACAGTCATCATCATGAAGTCCTGATTATATGCAGAAGAGCTGGGGAGTGGGTGGTAGGTTCACTATGTAAAAACCATATGATCTTGGCTCTCATTAAGCTTGAAATCGAGTGGGAAAGTAATATTAGTATAGAGATTTAGTTAAATTTTAAACTATAGTCCTAAAGTGCTAAACTCCCAAAGTACTAAATTCATGGTTCCAGAAATGCAGAAGGAGAGAGAGTTCATCATGGCTTCTGAGTTAAAATGAAATAACTAGTTATTTCAAAAACAACTTCATATTCATCCTAGCAGTCACACTGGCATTATTTACACATTATAGAGACAGTATGTTTTAAAGTTAAGCTTAATTTGTTTTGTTCCATTATGAAAAGGACCCTTTGAAAATTTTGAAAATATAAAAAAAGAAAAACATGAATCCATAATTCTAAAGACAACTATTTCTGTATATTTCCTTCTAAGTCTTTTAAAAACATTAAAAAGACTTGTGATCATGAAATAGAATTGTTTATTTTGGTTTTTTCCTTAAAATTATATCACAAGCATTAAAAATGTTCATCTATTTCATTTAAAATACCTACTTGACAATAGTGAGATGTGTCATCATTTGTTCAGCCATGCCCATTTGATGCTTCAGTGACCATCTTTGTGAACCAACTCTTTTTTGTATTTAGGTTTTTTTCCTTAGGTCCAATTCCTGGAAGTTGAGCTGCCAAGCTAAAGAGTATACCATTTTTAAGGTTCCTGATATATTTTGACACATTGCTTACTGGAAGTATTGTCCCCATCAGCGTGAGGCCCATTTCATGGCAGTCAACAGCACTGAAGTAGTCTCATTTGTTTTTCATTTGCTAAGTTGGGAGACAAAAAATGTTATTTTATTGTTTTAGTATCAATTCTTTGATGACTACTATTAAGTACGAACAGTTCCTCATATTTATGGTTATTTCTTTGTGTTTTGTTTGTTTGTTTGTTTGTTTGTTTTTTTGCGGTACGTGGGCCTCTCACTGTTGTGGCCTCTCCCGTTGCGGAGCACAGGCTCCGCACACGCAGGCTCAGCAGCCATGGCTCACAGGCCCAGCCGCTCCACGGCATGTGGGATCCTCCCGGACTGGGGCACGAACCTGTGTCCCCCACGTCGGCAGGCGGACTCTCAACCACTGCACCACCAGGGAAGCCCGGTTATTTCTTATTTATTTATATTATTATATACTTTGTAATTTTCTCAGGTTTTATCAGTTTGTTTCAGTTCTTGATGTGTTAAGACATTGCTAGTTTTTTTTTTTTTAATGGATAGTGTTGATAGTTCTTTTAAAATAATATTCCTTTAAACACCAGTTTTCAACATGTAGGGTTTTGGGATTCTAAAAAATATATTATTTGGGGAAAACATTTAGTTTCCATTCTTTTTAGGCACTCTTTGAACTGCTTTCTTATGCTGTCAATGGGTGTGGGCTCAAGTGGTGTAAACTACTTATACTAAGCAATTACTTTAAGAAAAATAAAATTACAAAGATACATTTTCTGTAAAACATACATTGGGTATACAAAAGTGTGGTAAAAAATGTTTTTGGGAAAAAAATGCTTTGGGGAATATTTACTACTTTGAATTATCTGCACTATTTTCCTACGGTAGTGCCAATAGAGTAGATTGTGTGTGAAAAGATTTTCTGAGTTTATTTATTTATTTATTTATTAAAGTTTATCTTTTGAGATAAAATTCACATGTGAAAAGATTTTTACCTTCAGATTTTGGAAGACTATATTGTTTAATTTAGAAAGGAGGCATGGACTGTGTACCTCTTCTTATGTACCCCCAAACCTGAAGTATGCCTTATTGTTAATTCCTAGTGCTCAGGACTGAATTTTTTTTGTTATTTTAAATTAGTGCTCGTTTCTATGGGCTGCAAACTTTTCCCAATAGCTGAAGCAGAGACTTCTGGGCACTGTTTTATTTCTTCTTTCTTCACAGTTTTAAAAGAGCCCCTTGCCTCCTCTGTTTGTCATTACGTGTACTGAAGTACAGAATAGAAAATGCAAAACAAGACAGCTGTACAGGAGGTTTTTCTTTTTAAAGAAGTTGATAGACAAATGGCACAGGGTTCACTGTTCTCGCCAGCTGAGAGTTTAGCTTCCAGAAACCGCTACTTTAGGGGAACAAGTGAAGTAGTGTGGAAGGCCTGAAAGGCTTCATTGACACAACAGCCGGGAGGCTCTTGTACTACTTTGTCTGGTATGCAGTGCCCTTCGGAAACCAGCTCTTCAGAACTCTACACCCCCAACATCCCCAAAAGCTTAAAATATTAGGCTTTTTTATTTTTGGTGGGTTTTTTTTTTTTTGCCACTATACTTGGTTTTCTAAGTGAAATTACTGAAAAGGAGTTTGTTTTTGTTTATCTTTTGCCTTTGAGTGTCAGTCAGTGATTCACATAATCTCTTGGCTTGCTTAGTGGTAACACTGGGGGTCTGGGCAGTAGGGCCAAATAGTTGAACCTAACAAATTAGTGGCCCAGCTTTAGTATTTGCTTTCTGAACTAGAATCTAAGTGCTGCAGCAAAAAGGAGTCCTTGGGTGGGGGAAATAAGACAAATTTGAAGCTGATGATTCTCAGCTGTCTTGAAGGTTGATCTGGAGAGATTTAAGTTTATGCTAAGGAATAACTTTCCAGTAGAACAAGATATTAAAAGTTGTTAGATTTGTATCAGTGAAGTTGTAGACTCACTTGTAGACTTTGAGAGAGTGCTTCAAGGAAGACACAATCATCTGTGGCATGTCGGTTTGGTATAGAAGGGCTGAGGCCAGGCAACCTTCTCATCAATGGTTTTCATTCAAGTATTAATAGAGCTCCTATTATGTGTCTAGCCCTGAGAAAGGATGTGGCCTGTGCTCCCGAACTTTGAGGAGCTCAGAGTCGTTGACCCATAGGCTGTGGAAGATCCTTAGAGATAAGCGGTTCAGCCTTATTCTGCAGGGAGCATTGAGGCCCGGAAAGTTGACTTGCTCGAGATTACATGGAGTTCGTGGCAGATTTTTGACTGGAAGCTAGATCATTTTACTCCCAGTTTGGTATTTTTCCATTCGACTCTTGTTGAAAGTGCCTATTGCTGTCAGAGAACAATTCAAGACAAGATATGCTGAAGTGCACATGGGAAGAGTTCATTGCTACCTGGTGTTATCTGGAAGTGTGACAGATTTTGAAGAATGGGTATGGTGCGGACATTACAAAAGAACCAGAAAAATCTGGTCTCTGTTCTGTGTTGTTGGGGGATATTTACATCGTTCAGTTCAAGTATGAGCCTTTAAATGTTATCTCTGTTGGAGCACGTGCACACAGGAAGTTTCCTTATTAAACATCAAAATGGAAGCTGGGTGAGGGTTGGGAGGTTGGAGGTGGGAGGGGAAGTGCAGTCCAAGTGATTCACAGATTTCTGAGTAAACTTGGCCATCACACATTGGAGGATGAACTTTGAGTTCATTGCTAGAACTTGGGGTCTATGACGAGAGGGGCCCTTGTGGAGCTCTTGTGGAGGTCTTGACGTAAAGAACTTGAGCGACCCCCCTGGAACTTCTGCCTGGCTGCTAGGAATTAGTTCTTGGCCTTAATATTTGATCTCTTCTCACTCTATGCCTATGCCTATAGGTTTCCTTTCCCATTTAAGAGCATTGCTAAAAGCAAATGCAACAATCTTAACCATCTGCTCCTTAAACGAGAGGAGATTTATTACTTTTAATCGAAAGGATACTTGTTCCAACAGGAGAAGTGTATGCCTCAGAGAGGAAAGCCTGTGGCAGCACATATATTTTGGTCGCTGCTCTGCAGTCAGTTGTGTGTGTGTGGGGTGCTCCCCAAAGTGCAAGCAGCAGATACAAGAGTTTAAGGCCAGAGAGAGCACTGATGGTTCAGGAAACAGAAAGTTTAGTGCACATGCAATACGGCTGGAGTATAGAGCAGGGGGCGGGGCCCTGAGGCATCTAGCAAAGGGAGTGGGGAGAGGGAGATTGGGGCTGAAGAATCCAGATCTGGAGGGCCTTGTAAACCGTGTTAAAGAAAGTAGACTTTAACTCAAGGGCAATGGGGATATGACTATGAGATTTAAATCTTAGATCACTCTGATTGCTGTATTGGGTTGGATTATAGGAGAGGGAGAATGAGAAACAGTAGAATCAGTGAGACTAATTAGAAGAATGTTGCATTAGTTGAAGAGAGAAGGGTTGGTGGCCTGAACCTGCAGGGACAGAACCATGAAAAGCAATTCTGGCACTCAAGGCAAACAGCTAAAAATTGACCTTCAAACAATTCTGTAATTCAAGATATGGCTTGTAAGTGGATGTGACTGTGATGTGCCTTCCAATAGCTTTCAATTTAACTAAATATTGTGGATAACCAGGTGCTATTCTTTTAAAATAATTGTGTAAAAGAAAAACAAACCCCAAAACAAAAAAACTTCCCTCTCTGCTTTTTTGTCTCCAAGGGAAAAGCACCGTCAATCCCTAGCAGTTAGTCTGGGGCAGAGGCAAGGGGAGGGAGGGAGGTGATCAGATTTAAGAGATAGTTGAGAAGTCGGGTGGACAAGGAAATCTTTTGAGGGAAAAAATTTTTGAGTTCTTTTTTTTTTTTTTTTTTTTGCGGTACGCGGGCCTCTCACTGTTGTGGCCTCTCCCGTTGTGGAGCACAGGCTCTGGACGTGCAGGCCCAGCGGCCATGGCTCACGGGCTCAGCCGCTCCGTGGCATGTGGGATCTTCCCGGACTGGGGCACGAACTCGTGTTCCCTGCATCGGCAGGCGGACTACTCAACCACTGCGCCACCAGGGAAGCCCCTGAGTTCATTTTTAAAGTTGTTTTTTAATTGAAAGAGTAATACATGCCACGGCAAAATTCAAACCGTACTAAAGCTGTACAATGAAAAGTATGTCTCCTTAACCAGAGTCAACCACTGTTACTAGTTCTTGTGTATTCTTCTAGAAGTTTTCTGTACCACTGTAAGCTTAAATTTTTAGTATTTTCATTAAAAATATTTCTTTTTATTAAAACATTTAATATTTTTCTTTTTATAAAAATGGGAGCATACCATACACCCTGATCTTCCCTTTACTAATTCACTTAACATTATGTTGTGGCAGTCTTGCCACATCTGCTTCATTCTTTTTAATGACTGTTTAATAGTCCATTGAATGGGGACTTCCCTGGTTGCGCAATGGTTAAGAATCCACCTGCCAGTGCAGGGGACATGGGTTTGAGCCCTGGTCTGGGAAGATTCCACATGCCATGGAGCAACAAAGCCCGTGTGCCACAACTACTGAGCCTGTGCTCTAGATCCCACAAGCCACAACTACTGAGCCTGTGTGCCACAACTACTGAGCCCACATGCCACAACTACTGAAGTCCGTGAGCCTAGAGCCCGTGCTCTGCAACAAGAGAAGCCACCGCAAAGAGAAGCTCGCGCGCCACATCAAAGAGTAGCCCCCACTCGCCACAACTAGAGAAAGCCCGCGCGCAGCAACGAAGACCCAACGCAGCCAAAAGTAAATAAAAAGTAAAATAAATTTATAAAAAAAAGAATGATGCATTTAAAAAAATAGTCCACTGAACGAATGTGTTATCATAATTTATTTAAATTGGTCTCCAAACTGATGGACTGGACATTGGGGCTATTTCCAATTTTTGGTATTTGAATTAGATTTTTACATAAGAGAAGAGACATGAATTAATAAAGGAAGAACTTTAGGTCATGAAAAAAGGTTTATATATAAACAGGGACCCCTGGCATTTTTGTGACTGAGGAACTGCTCTTGACTTGCCTAAGCCTTAGGGTGAATGTAGTTATGAGGGTGGAGGTGGGAGAGTAGTGAGTGTTTATGCAGACCTTTGAGTCTATGTGACTTAAGAACTGGGCATGTCTAACAGGGATGGATTGAAGCTGGCATAGACAGTTCTTCACCAATTAAAGATCTTTCAGGGGAGGAGGCTGCCACAGCTGTGAACACTGACCATATTCCCCTCCAGTAGAAATGCCCTCTTGTCCACCCATGGCTGTCAGTCACTGTATTGTATCCTAAATCTACCTGCTGTCACAGTTGTTTATCTGGGCCCCCTAGCCATCGTGAGAAACAGGAAGTATTTGTAAAAGAGAGTAGGTCTGATAGCTTGGGAGGAATGAGAAATGGGCCATTTTGTAAGGCTACCGCCCACTTGTTCTTCCCTTTGGTTTAAGCACACTTTGTCCTCTCCCACTGATGTTGGAAGAGTTAGTTTCAGATGCAACCATTTACCAGTTGCATGATCTTGGGAAAGTATCAATATCTCCAAACTTCAGTTCTCCCATCAGCAAAATGGGTATAATAATTCCTGGTTGGCACAGTGTTGGTAAGATTTAATAAGCCAATGGATGTGAAAGGGCCTGTGTTTCATTTTACTTTCTTCCAAGACCTTGCCAGAATGGAGTTTGTAAAGCAATATGTAATCCAACCCAAGACAGTGAAGCATATTCTATTCTTTCCTGGGATGTGCCTCCCAGTGTAAGCCTCCCATACCCTTGGCTTTTATGCTTTATTGAAGCTATTCCTGAAAGTTCATCACCTTTAGGAAAATATTACCAGATTTCTTTACATTTCTATAGCACTTTATGGCTGGCAAAGAGACCTGAGCAACAATGATCTAATTTGAGCCTCCCATCAAACCATCTGGGGTAAATAGGGCATGTTTTATTCCCATGTAAAAGATGGCGTAACTGAGGCTCAGAGAAATTGTTATAAAGAAACTGAGACTCACAGAAGACACATTGATAGAGAGCAGGAAGAGGTCCCTCTAGACTACGACAGGACTGATGAGGTGAGAGGTAGCTTCCCTGCTCTCAATCTGCTTAGGCTTGGAATTCTTGAGTCTGTTTCCCCAATCACATTTTACATCCTAGTAAAATACATGTCACTGTAAATATTTGTTTATTTATTTGGCTGCGCTGGGATCTTAGTTGCGGCATGCAGGCTCTTAGTTGCAGCATGTGGGATCTGGTTCTCCCACCAGAGATCGAACCCAGGCCCCCTGCATTGGGAGTGTGAAGTCTTAACCACTGGACCACCAGGGAAGTCCCCATGTCACTTTATTTATTTATTTATTTAAAAAGATTTTTTTGATGTGGACCATTGTTAAAGTCTTTATTGAATTTGTTACAGTACTGCTTCTGTTTTATGTTTTGGTTTTTTGGCCACAGGCATGTGGGATCTCAGCTCCCCAACCAGGGATCGAACCAGCACCCCCTACATTGGAAGGTGAAGTATTAACCACTGGACCGCCAGGGAAGTCCCCCCATGTCACTTTAAAAATAATTTCTAATTGGAAAAAAAATGTTGTATTAGTAAGACATTTCACAGTTTGCAAAATACCTTAAAATCCACGTATGCATTTGATTCTTACAATAACCCTATGAAGTAAGTAGAGCAAATGTTGAGTAATTCCATTTTGCAGATGCGGAAATAGATTTAGGAATTGAGACCTGCCCAAGGTCAAACAATCAATAAGGAGAAGAGCCAGAATGGGAACCTGGCCTTCTGGCCACAATTTCAATGCCTTTAAAAAAAAAAATTATTTATTTAATTTATTTTTATTCTTAGCTGCATTGGGTCTTCGTTGTGGCATGTGGGCTTTCTCTAGTTGCGGCGAGCAGGGACTACTCCTTTTTTGTTTTTGTTTTTGCGGTACGCGGGCCTCTCACTGTTGTGGCCTTTCCCGTTGCAGAGCACAGGCTCCGGACGCGCAGGCTCAGCGGCCATGGCTCACGGGCCCAGCCACTCCGCGGCATGAGGGATCTTCCCGGACCAGGGCACAAACCCGTGTCCCCTGCATTGGCAGGTGGACTCTCAACCACTGCGCCACCAGGGAAGCCCCAGGGGCTACTCTTTATTGCGGTGTGTGGGCTTCTCATTGCAGTGGCTTCTCTTGTTGCGGAGCACGGGCTCTAGGCACTCGGGCTCAGTACTTTTGGCTCGCGGGCTCTAGAGCGCAGGCTCAGTAGTTGTGGCGCACGGGCTTAGTTGATCCGCGGCATATGGGGTCTTCTCGGACCAGGGCTCGAACCCGTGTCTCCTGCATTAGCAGGCAGATTCTTAACCACCGCACCACCAGGGAAGTCCCTTAAAAAATATTTATTGAGTACCTTTGTGAACTGCTCACCATCTAGTTGGGAGAACGGAAAATAAACAAATGGTTACAATCAAAGACAAAATATACTTTGCAGTTTGGAGACTTGATAAATGGTTTTTAATGACAGCGTGATGACACCTTTTCCTCAAAAGTTAATGATCACTATTGACTTTTGTAAAGAGTGGGAGAAAGAAGCCACACATGCACATACCCATAACGAGCCCCCACTCCCTGACATCAGTGAAAATCATCTGAATTTTACATTCCAATAAGTAACTGGCATTTTCTTGGCATGTTAATCTGTAGGGAATTACAGGCTGCAGGGTAGTAGTATATCATCAGAGAATGTCAACTAGATTACAGTATTATGTTACTTTGATGTCACTGCCCAGCATTGTTTTAGTCTTTTCCTTACTAACAGCTACATTTGCTAGATCTTATTTCAGCAACATCATGTAAAAAAAAAAGAGAATTTGTAATAATTTTCTTTATAAACAGCATATTTCTTGTTTGATAATAAAGACTTTGCTTACTTCTGTCCTCTTGCTTTCTTGGGGCCATAATTGGTTGTAGGTCTGCTCATCCTTCTCAGTTCTCCAGGGCAACATGTGACCTGAAGCAGACTCTAAAAGAGGAAAGATAGGTCAGACTTAGAGATTCAAGATTAAACAGAGCAGTGTGTTTAGAGCACTAGACTTAGAATTAAAAAAAAAAAAAAGAGTAAATCTCCCTTGTATAATGAAGAATTAACTTTACCCAAAGAGAGGCCTGGCCTTTGCCCTCAGCTACTGGGAGGTAATATCTAGGCCCCTAAAATGTCCTACCTGATAGGAGTGTCTTTGTCTGCCTGGGGGGTTTGGCCACTGACCAGTCTAACAATGTGATTTATGATGGTGGCTTTGAAAGATGCTGTATCAGTTCTGACCTCCAGAGGACAGGAGACGACAGGTCAGAGGTGTGGGCAGTGTGTGCTGAGCCTCAATAAAAACTCTGGACACCAGAGACTTGGGTAAGCATCTCTGCTTGGCAACACTTTTTTTTTTTTGCGGTACGCGGGCCTCTCACTGTTATGGCCTCTCCCGCTGCGGAGCACAGGCTCCGGACGCGCAGGCTCAGCAGCCATGGCTCACGGGCCCAGGCGCTCCACGGCATGTGGGATCTTCCCGGACCGGGGCACGAACCCGCGTCCCCTGCATCGGCAGGCGGACTCTCAACCACTGCGCCACCAGGGAAGCCCTGCTTGGCAACACTCTTGAATGTTGGCACACGGTGTAACCGGGAGGAGGTAATGCTATCCAGGACTCCATGAGAGATGACCCGAAGCTTCATGTTTGGGTCTTACCCACATTTCACCCCATCTGTCTCTTCTTTCAGCTCATCCTGATTTGTATCCTTTTGTACTAATACTTTAATAGTGAGTACGATGCTTTCCTGAGTTCTGTGAGTAGTTCTAGCAAACTCTCAAACTTGACGGAGTAGTGGGACTCCTGCTCTTGGGACTGGTATCTGAAGTGAGGGCAGCCTTGTGGAGGACTGGGCCCATAACCTGTGAAGTTTGGCCTAAACCTGGTAGTTGGTGCTGGACATCACTGCGTTTTCCCAATACCTGATTTTAGATTTAGATTTTGGCACTTTCTAGCTTGGTTACTTCTCTCAGCTTCAATTTTTTTTTTAATCCTTAATTTGGTGTCATCTCTGCCCTACTTTCCTCACAGGGTTAATTCTTAAGATCAAAATAAGTAATGTATGTAAAAGCTATTAATAGCAAACAAGAATATGCTATTTAAAAACTGTAATGGGGGGGCTTCCCTGGTGGTGCAGTGGTTGAGAGTCCGCCTACCGATGCAGGGGACGCGGGTTCGTGCCCCGGTCCGGGAAGATCCCACGTGCCGCGGAGCGGCTGGGCCCGTGAGCCATGGCCGCTGAGCCTGCGCGTCCGGAGCCTGTGCTCCGCAACGGGAGAGGCCACAACAGTGAGAGGCCCGCATACCGCAAAACAAAACAAAACAAACAAACAAAAACTGTAGTGGGTCATCAAAATATATTAATATTATTACAATGGAACTAAATGGTTGCGATGAATTTGGCAGATGTGTGCATGGGTTAGGTACCATTTTATTCAGTCATTCATTATGCAAACAATTTTTGCATTTATATTGTGTGCAGAGTGCTAGGGAGATAACAGTGAACAAGTCAAGGCCCTGCCCCTATGGGGCTTATATTCTACTCAGGGAGAGAGATAATAACACAGTAAATGAGACAAATAATGAGACTGTGCTAATTGTAGTGAAAGAAGCAAATAGAGGGACATGATAGGGAGCAGTTCCATTGGAAGGGGTGCTTTTGAGACAGAGTGGCCAGTAAAGAGCTCTCAGAGGAGCTGACATTTGAAAAAAATTTTAAGGAAGAGAACTAGTGTTTTTTTAGGCAGAAGGACTAGGAAGGGCAAAGGTCTTGAGGTAGGAAAGAGGTTGGTGTGTTTGAAGAACAGAAACGAAGTCTGTGTGGCTGCTTCTGGGCAACATAAAGTGGGAGACGTGCATGGGTCAGATGATGAAGGGGAAGAAGTTTGGATTTTTATTTTGAGAGTGACGAGAAGCTTGGATGGCTTTATGTGTGTGTGTGCGTGTGTGTGTGTGTGTGTGTGTGTGTGTAAAGTTTTTTTATTTATTTGGCTGTGCTGGGTCTTAGTTGCATCCCATGGGATCTTCATTGCTGCATGCGGGATCTTAGTTGCCGCATGCAGGATCAAGTTCCCTGACTAGGGATCGAACCCACACCCCCTGCGTTGGCAGCTCAGAGTCTTAACCACTGGATCACCAGGGAAGTCCCTTCGATGGTTTTAAGTAGGCAAGTAACGTGAAGTGCTCTAAGGATTCCATCTGCTGAGTGGGGAAGAGGAGAAGCAGGGGGAGCTCTCCAGGGTCCTAAGGGACTTCAAAAAGGGAGGTCTGTGGGACAACCACTGGCTGTTGCTGTGGTTGGTCCTGGGGCTACAGCTGGTAACTTATTGTCTCCCTGCTCCATTATCTACTCTAAATTCCACTCTCCCTCTCTTCTGGAGATCAGTCCACTGTCACCTCTGCTGGTCTTGATGGCTTACTGGGTGGTGTAACCCACACCCTTATTCTTGAGGAGGTCTGAGCCCTGATACCCTCACCCTTCACAGGCTGGGCCGTGCTTGTCATTCATGTCACAGTTAGGCCACAGAGTGCCAAGAGGTGCCCAAATGGATACCTGAGTTCCACACATATTCCTGTCCCATGTAGTAGCAGTTCTACCTCCTTTTGCTGATGAGGCTCAGTATCCCTGAGGCCCCACTCAAAGCTGCAGCCTTGGGGAGTGACATGCATGATATAACTTATATATGTATGTATTATGTATATGTATTTTAAAATATTTATTTATTTATCTGGCTGCGACGGGTCTTAGTTGCGGCATGTGGAATCTTTGGCTGCAGCATCTTTTTTTTTTTTTTTTTTTTTCAGTTGCGGCATGCGGGATCTAATTCCCTGACCAGGGATCGAACCCGGGCCCCCTGCTTTAGAAGCGTGGAGTCTTAACTACTGGACCACCAGGGAAGTCCCTAATGTATTTTTAAAATGTCACTCTGGCTGTTGTGTGGAACCTGGATGGAAAGGGAGTGAGAGTGGAAGCAGGGAGACGCAGGGGTTCCTGTGGTGGTTCAGGTGAGAGATGGTGGTTGGGGCCAAGGAGGTGGCCATGGAAATACTTCTTCTTGCTAGACTACAAACTCCAGGAAGGCTCGGAGCTGTCTCTTTTGTGTAACTTATATTCCAAGCTTCTAGAACAGTGCCTGGCGCATAGGAGGTCCTCAAAAAATATTAGTTGGATCAATGAGTGAATAGTTACTTTCTGGAGTCAGACTGGAATCAGGTTTAGGATAAATAAAAGTGTAAGCTCTTCTAAAAAAAAAAAAGCTGCAACTTTGTGTGTCTCCCAGTATATGGGCTACAGCAGTATTCCTAGGGGGTGGAGCATATTGTCTCCAGAACAAAGAGGTCCACCAGGGATTGTGTTTCCTTCTTTGTGGATGCAAGATGCAGCAATTTGCCTTTTCTTTAGATGGGTGTCCTAGCTTACCCCTACCACTGGACCCCAAGTGACTTTACTGAAGGGGCAGTTCCCTGAATGTTCCTAGAGTTTATATCTCACCCTCCTGAGTGCTTGTGTCTTACCAAGGCTTTAAGGTGCTAGCCACCTTTTGCTCAGTCTCCTGAAACAGCATAATGTCATTGATGCAATGGATCGATGTGATATTCTGCGGGATGTCGAGATGGTCTAGATCTTTTCTGAATATATCACGACATAGATTTGGAGAGTTACCACAGCCTGGGGAAAAAACTAAATGAATGTTGTTCAGTCCACATGAATGCTGTTTCTGATCCTCTTTCCTGATTGGGATAAAGAGGAATGCATTTGCTAAATCAGTGGCCACATATCATGTACTTGAAGTCATATTTATATGCTCTAGCAATGAGACCACGTCCAGCGTGGTGGCTGCAATCGGGGTGGAGTTGAACTGGCAACAGTCTACAGTCATTCTCCAGGATCTATCTGTTTTCTGCAGGACCCAGACTGGTGAATTAGACAGAGGTATGGTAGCGACCACCATCCCTGCATCCTTAAGATCCTAAAGAGCGGCACTGATTTCTATCTTCCGTCCAAAATGGGGTATTGTTTTTTATTTACCATCTTGTCTGGGGAGCAGAGGAGTGGGGAGAGGTGCACAGTTTTGGAGGTTTCCATTTGTCCTTCTCCACTGTGAAAGCTCTTATCACATAAACCAATAACCCAATGTGGCGGCTTCGCCAACTGCCAAATATAGCAATCCCAGCTACACGTTCAGGGACTGGGGCAACGACCACTAGGTGGGGCCATGGACCCAGTGGACCCCCTTTAAGCTGACTTCAGCCAGGACTCCATTTTGACCTGGCCGATGTCCCATCACTCTAATGGGGGTCCACAATGACATTTTAGGTCTCTGAATATCAGTATCATTTCAGAGCCTGTGTCCTGCCGGATATTCCCCCCCAACCTCCTAGTTTACAGTCACCCAAGTAAAATGGCTGTGAGTCCCTTTGCAAGAAGGACTGGTAGAATTATTACAGTGTATACTTGCTGTGACATTGCAGGCTCCTTTCTCCTGGGGACTTGGACACTTTTTCATTCAATAGATTTCAAGTCTGAAAGCAGTTTCAGGTCTTTGAACTGGACAAGGGATTATGACTTTTTTATAAAGTGTTTATTTTATTTTATTTTTTGTGGTACGCGGGCCTCTCACTGTCGTGGCCTCTCCCGTTGCAGAGCACAGGCTCCGGACGCGCAGGCCCAGTGGCCACGGCTCACAGGCCCAGCTGCTCCGTGGCACGTGGGATCCTCCCGGACCGGGGCACGAACCTGCGTCCCCTGCATCGGCAGGCGGACTCTCAACCACTGCGCCACCAGGGAAGCCCTATAAAGTGTTTAAAAAAAAATATATTTAGCTGTGGTAAAAAACATAAAATTTATCATCTTAACCATTTTTAACTGTACAGTTGAGTAGTGTTAAGCATATTCACAATGTTGTGCAACCCAGCTCCAGAAATTTTTCATTTTGCAATATTGAAACTGCATCCATTTAAAAAAAACCCATTTCCCCCTCCCTGCAGCCCCTGGAAACCACCATTCTACTTCCTGTTTATATGACTTTGACTATTTTAGATACTTCATATAAGCGGGAGCATACAGTATTTGTCTTTTTGTGACTGGCTTTCTTAGCAGTCCTCAAGGTTCATCCATGGTGTAGTATAGGACAGGATTTCCTTCCTTTTTTAAGGTTGAATAATATTCCATTGCATGTATATACTACATTTTGTTTATCCATTCATCCTTTGGTGAACACTTGAGTTACTTCCACCTCTGGCCCACTGTTAATAATGCTGCTGTGAACATGGATGTGCCAATATCTCTTTAAGATCCTGCTTTCATTCTTTTGGATATATACCAGGAGTGGGATTGCTGGATCATATGGTAATTCTATTTTTATTTTTTTGAGGAACTACCATATTGTTTTCTATAGTGGCTGCACCATTTTACACTCCCACCAACAGTGCACAAGGGTTCCAATTTCTCCACATCAAGGGATCATGATTTTTTCTTATTGGGGCAACAGTGTTCAGCTCCCTGTTCACCTAGTCTTGCATTCTTTTTTTTTTTTTTTTTTTTTTTTGCGGTACACGGGCCTCTCACTGTTGTGGCCTCCCCCTGCTGCGGAGCACAGGCTCCGGACGCGCAGGCCCAGCGGCCATGGCTCACGGGCCCAGCCGCTCCACAGCACGTGGGATCTTCCCGGACCGGGGCACGAACCCACGTCCCCTGCATCAGCAGGTGGACCCCCAACCACTGCGCCACCAGGGAAGCCCTCTTGCATTCTTTTTATATATTAAACAATGCCCATCTATTTTGTCCCTAGGGATATCGTGTTCCATTAACCAACTCAGATCTCTGTGGGTTAAGCCCCCTTGCTTGGCCCTTCAATCTTGCTGTTCATTAAGATAATTGTGACCCCCTGGTTCCTACTGTTGCCACTTGGCCTCAACTGATGGAGATGGGGAGGGGGGTTTGATTATCTCCATTGCTATCAATGATCCCAGCTCTGTGATTGCCTCTCCTGCTCTGCAGAGACGAGCCACCACTGAACTCAGTGATGCTGGTGCCCCTCTAGTGGCTGTGGTGAATGGTTTGTCTTCTGAACCTTCCATGAAATATAATCCTTTGGTGGGTCTTCAGGCCTCAAATAATAGATCCATTCCACTATGTCCACTCCCTAAGCTTTTTAATCCTTTCCTCCACCGTCTGATGTGGCAATTCCAGCATTCCAACTTTGCTCAGTGTGGGACATCACTTTTTCCAGGCTTCTAGGAGCACTCTAAGAACACATTGGAAACAACTCTGGTGTCCTTGCTGAAATGTAAACCCTATATCCCAAGAGAGTGCCCCTAAATTAATAAACTCTTTCTTATCCAGTTTTATATTCTGGTACCCTTGATCAAGCACACTCAAAATCTAATCCATGGGGCTTCCCTGGTGGCGCAGTGGTTGAGAGTCCGCCTGCCGATGCAGGGGACACGGGTTCGTGCCCCGGTCTGGGAAGATCCCATATGCCGCGGAGCGGCTGGGCCCATGAGCCATGGCCGTTGAGCCTGCGCATCCGGAGCCTGTGCTCCGCAATGGGAGAGGCCACAGCGGTGAGGGCCCCGCGTACCGCAAAAAAAAAAAAAAAAAAAAAAAAAAAATCTAATCCATGGCATCCTCTCCTGCTCCTGCTGTTACATGCTGGGTGTTAGTTCCTTTTCTTCCTTCTGAGGTCCAACATGTTCTCAGCTGAATTGTGCTGTGACTTAGCACCAGTTATCATCCTGGCAGCCAGAAAAGGAGATGGGGTCAGATCCTGACCTCTGCCACCTTCTAGGGAGGGGCCTTTACTGGGGATAGGTGATGCTAGCTCTTAACGGGGAGGGGTGGATCACTTTTGTATGGGAAACCAAAATCTTCAGGGACATCTACCATCCGAGGATACCGGATGTCCCCACTCCATGTGTCAGGGTTCCAGTACAGGTTTTCTCAACTAGGGCCCTGGCCCTGGCACAACAGATCTACCCTGTCCGAAGGTTCTAGTTTCCTGCCTCAGGTGAAAGTTTGTCTTTGAAGTTCTGCATCTCTACTAGTTTCTGAGTTGGGTCTTCATTCTTTACTGCTCTCTTAACAGCAGGAGAGAAGGACCTCCTTGTAAGTTACCAAAGAAGACTCAGGCTTTCACACTTAATTTCAATTGGTTGGTAATTGCTTTTTCTTGTCTCCCCATAAGATGCCAAAGCAGTTTAGTAACAATCAGCCAATTTTCATGTCCTTGTATGAGTCATTTCCCTATACTTTTCAAATACCTGAATCATTTCACTGGCAGGAGGGTCTCCTCCATCAGATCATTCTCCTGAATTACCACTGGTGAAAGTTTTTCTGGCTGGAGACTGTTCCTGTCTCTCTATTATTTTTCCAATAAATTTTGCTTGCAAACTGAATGGTTCCTTCTTTGGTTCCTTTCTCTTGCAAAAATACCTTATCATTTACAGCTAAGAAAAGCTTACTGGTACTTTCAACATTCTGCCTGGAAATCTCCTTAGCTACCTCCAATAAGCTCATTAGGTACATTTTCTATCTTCCAAAATACCATAGGTGACAGTTTCATAAATTATTCCACCACTATTTAACACAAGGTAACCCTTTCTCCAGCGTCCAATGGTAATTTCCTCCCCGATCATCCAGCCTCTACTAATAGTCTCTTGGCTGCCCTTCTAGCCTCTGTTTACTGCCTGGTCCCAATGCCAGTGTCCTGTGTTTTGGGTTTTAAGTATTGCAGTTTCCTACTTTAGTGTTTCAGTTTCTACTGCTGAATAACAAACCACTCTCAAACTTAGTGGCTTAAGACAACAATGATTTATTAATTTCTCACAATACTGTGGGCTGACTGGATGGTTGGTCTTTGGTCTTGCATGTTGTGCTGCATTTAGCTTGCGTTTGCCCAGAGGCTCAGATGTTTGGGATGGTTTCGCGTGGTTTCAATGCCTCTTTCCCCACATGGTCTCATATCCCAAAGATGCTCGGCCAGGTTTCTTACTTGCAGCTAAATTTTAAGAGGGCCAGAGAGGACACTGTGAGACCTCTTAGGGCCTAAACTCTGGAACTTATACAATTGCACGTTCTACTGGTCAAAGCAAGTCACAAGGCAAACCCAGATTCAGACAGCACTTGGAGAAATAGCAATGCCTCTTGAGTGGGAGAAGTAAACTCACAATGCAAGAGCATGGATGGAGGTTGATTCATTGAGGGCCATTATTTAAGGATCTACCACACTTAAATTTAAGGTGCCTGTTAAAATGGAATACTATTCAGCCATAAAAAAGGATAAAATTTTGCCATTTGCAGCAACATGGATGGATTTGGAAGGCATTACGCTAAGTGAAATAAGTCAGACAGAGAAAGACAAATACTGTACGATATCACTTATATGTGGAATCTGAAAAAATATAACAAACTAGAGAATATAACAAAATAAGCAGCAGACTCACAGATACAGAGAACAAAGTAGTGGTTACCAGTGGAGGGGGATATAGGAGTGGGGGAGTGGGAGGTACAAACTATTGGGTGTAAGATAGGCTCAAGGATGTTGTATTGTACAACATGGGAAATATAGCCAATATTTTGTTATGACTGTGAATGGAGTATAACCTTTAAAATTGTATTAAAAGAAGTTAATACATCCTAAGAGTTCTCATCACAAGAAAAAAAAAAAGATGCCTGTTAGACACCCAAGTAAAGATGCCAAATAGGTACTTAGCTGTAAGTGCCTTGATCCCAGAGCCGGGGGTTAGGCCAGGGAAGGAAATTGGGAATCATCAACATACAGACATGATGCTATGTGAATCATCCTGCCCTGCGGGTTCCTGGTTGCTGCGGCAGTGGACTGTGGAGGAGTCAGGGTGCCAGCAGGGTGCAGCGCTCTGAACGAGGCTGGGTAAAGGCTGGGGGAAGAAGGACATTCTGCTCTTGCGGCGGCTCCAAGTCCACTCCCCCACTCGGGTGTAGAGGATTCCACTAGCCCTCTCCTTCCACCTCCCTCCTTGATAGAGCCACAGGCGTTAGGGATGAGGTTAGGACAACTGGTCTGCACACAGAGGATATAGGACAGGCAACCATTCCACTGCCTTGTTTTGCCACCTAAGGAACCCAGTAAAACGGGGAACGAGCCACATTGCCCTGCTTAATCTTCTTTCTGTTGCGCTGCATTTGCTGCCAGGTAGGACAAATTTGCAAAAGCAACTACATTCCCATTGTTACCACTTGTGGCCATTTCCTCTCATTCTTCATCTAGAAGACAGTTTAGGCATCATCCTCAAATGTCCGACAACACTTTGTCAACCCAAAACTGATTACCCTTATTTTAGATTTTTCTGTGTTTCTTAGGAGGAAGGGGCTGTTTGCTGTCATGGTTTTACTATATGGAAGAGGAAAAGCAAGAATGAGGTTGAGTCTAGTATTTTTGAAAGAAAGAGGTGATTTCAGAGCTATTCCAAACCAGCAGGAAAGACAGGGGAGATAAATCCAACTTGTCCAAAGGAGAAAGCAAAGAGGAGGAGGGAATAAGTCGGAGGCTGTGATGCAGATCAACAGTTCTATGTTACCTGCTCTTCTCTAAGTTACTCTTCTCCGTATTGTCTTTACGAAAATGAAAACTGCCTATGTCCCTCCTTTTTGTAGCTGCATCAGCCTCTCCCACCTGATAACTTAGGAAGAGCAGGGAATCTGTATTCTCCAATTCTCCCCAACCTTAACGTAGTTCTCTCCATACTCGTTAACTCTCCAAGATCTTATTTTTAAGCTGGTTTTGCTAATTTTTGCATTCTCCTCAAGGCTGCTTTCAAGCCCAGGCTGGGGTTGGGGCCGGAGCCGGGGTGAGGCAAGTACAAGAGTTTCTGGCTCCATCTCCCATTTCCTGAGCTGAGCTGGGCTGTACTAATTGACCTCGAGGGTCTCAGCTGTGCTAAGTTGTATGTTTGTTAGATCTCGTTAGGATTGTAATTAGTGCAGAGAATCTAGGTCAGAGGCAACTGGTTGGATTGATGGTCTCAGGGGGCATGAATAAAGGCCGGGAATAGCAAACAGGTTCCTCGTTCTTGGGTGGGGCAGGGAATGGTGGGACTTGTGTCAAACACACACAAATAGACACAGGGTCACGTGCAGAGAGGTGCTCAAAAACTGTTAGCGTGTGTGTGTCTTAGGGTGTGTGTGTGTGTGTGTGTGTGTGTGTGTGGTTGTGTGTGTGTGTGTGTGTCTGGTGTTCGCTCCCACATTTACTCGGGTTTCTTTTCAACCTCTCCATATATGGTGTGGCTCTAGAGCAGCCTGGGGATTGGCTGCTGTTGTTGGGAGACTCGGAGGTAGGAAGAAAGCAGAAAAAAGAACGAACCCAGCAAGGGGAGGGAGTGTCAAGGGGAGGGGCTGTAGCTGAGCTTTGAGGGTTGCAGAATGGGGCTGGGTGCCCTTGCCTGTAAGGTTTAGAAAGGGGAGAGATTCTTCGGGGCTGCTTTTTGTGTGTAATGAGGTAGAGCTTACTGTTCGCAGAGGGTCTGGGAGAGGGCAGGGAAGGAGGCAAAGCTATTTCCCTAGGGTCGGCACGGCATTGGTTTGTGACGGCTGGAGCGGGAGTTAGAAAAACTTGTTTTTTTTTTCCTTTTCTTTTCACCCTAAACAACCTACAGCTATGCTATGGAAATAGCATGCAAATTAATTCATCAGCTTTCCAGGTCAACACCTCAGATATTCTTCCTAATGGAGGCCAGTCAGGACTGTACCGCACTCTGTTCCCCAAACCTCTACAAGTTAATGGGGGAAGAACAGGAAAAGTTGAGGAAAATGTCATTGAAATAGGAAATGGCATTTAGTTCTTTACCTGTCTCTGCCCCTCGCCCCATGTCAACTCTGTGTGTACTGGATTTCCTCATCTCCCTTGCCTGGGGCCTCCCAAAAGATTCTCCCTTTTCCAGTTCATTTGTGTAAGAAAAGAATATAGCAAAGATGTTGGAAGAGAGGAAAGGAGGAAGAAAAATACACATCCTGAGAAACGTCTATCGGCAACTGTGTAGTAAGCAGGTTGCCCCGCACCCCTACTCAATCCACCCATTTGCCCCAGAACACGTGACTGGGAGGAAGTAAGGGAAATATTTCAGGTAAAGAAACTGGAGTGATGCAGTGAGGGAAGACGGATCTGGGAGGAGGGAAAAGCTAGAGTTCCAGCATCATTATCCTCCAGCCACAGTGCCGGTGCTCATGCTTCCTTAACAGAGATCACGCTAGCAGCCCACCACCAGCGTACGCTCTTAAGCTGTTTTTCTAGCGGGGAGCCTGGCTTTGTGCTAAGCTCTGAAATTCTTGAAGACAGGAGATCAAGCTTTCTCCCTTCTTTCTATCTCTGGCCTTTAGCCCAGTACCTGGTATTCTCTCTCCTTGAAGAAAGGCTTATGGGCACAGTCTGTGGACTGGATCAACTCGTGTACCAGAACACAGTGACAGTAACCCCATCCCCTAAGCCTCATTCTAACTGTACTCCTACCACCTGAGCTACTGTTAATAGCCCACTGAGTCAAACTAATAATAGCAGCAGCTGCCCCAGCAGCTATTTACCAGCTGGCAGGCATTTTCCATACATTGTCTTTACACTTCCACTTTGCAGATGAGAAAACTGACACTTGGAAAGCCTGTGCCTTGCCCAGGGTCTCATAACTAAAAAGTCAGAATTTGAACCCAGATCTGTCTGGTTCCAAAGCTGGCCTCATCTTACCACCTTGTGGCCTGGTTTTGGTGCCTTAAGACTGCAGGAGCCCAGCGCCCAACCCTTAGTCTCCCGGGGTCCCTGATCTTTCTTTTCTGCTTCCCCTCACCTTTCTCCTCTCCGGTGTCTCCCTCCATCCTCTAGCTCCCCTGGGAGCCACAGATAATTGGCATGTTGGGATATACATGTCATTCTTGCTTTTGTCTTTTTCTTCATTATGTGGGAGCGACAAGGAAAAGAAAGAGAGAAAAAGGAAAATGCTGGTAAAATAAATTAATACAAAAATGCAGACTTACATATAGAAAGTAAATATTTTAACCTAGGCTTTCAATATTTGTGACAACGGGTAGCTCTGCTGACCCTGCTTAGAGTTTATGTGAGCAAAACTTGTTTGGAGGATAGGAAGTCTGGAGACCCAGGCTCCCTCCCCTCCTACCCCAGGAGACTCTGGGAATGACATGTAGGTGGCACTCTGGTGTACTCTCCTCACTCAAGGATACATGTGATTTAGTTATCTACAGGATAAATCTAGGGGAAATCTTCATGACTGTGACTGGTGGGGACCGAAAGAGCATGAGAATCTCTCTTCCCTACAGATGTTCAACTTGGACGGATTCCCCCATCTTGCTTACGGGGGTTATGGAGTAATGTCAGAGCAGAAGAGTGGCAATTGAGGGTCTGTGTTTTGCCCAAAGGATTTTCCTTGTTTCCCTCCTACCCCACCTTCCTGAATGTCACACGAGGGCAGCATTGTGGCCAGGACGTACGCACAGTTTGTCCCCATTTTCTCCTCTTCTCCCCTCTCACCCTTAGGTGAACTCTAGGTTTTGGCTCTTGGAGGTGAGAGGGGACCTAGGGAAGGGGATCAGGAAGCAAGGGGTCTACAGTTGACCCTTGAACAACGTAAGTTTGAACTGCGCAGATCCACTTACATGCAGATATTTTCCAATAAACCCTACAGTACTACACAGTCTGCAGTTGGTTGAGCCCTCAGGTGCAGAGGAACCATGGATATGGAGGGCTGACTGTTAATTTACAGGTGGATTAACCCTCGCACTTTTCAAGGGTCAACTGTACTTCAAAGTGTTTTTTTTTTAACCCTTCATTACTTGATTCACGGGACTGTCCCCTTCTTTCCAAAAATCATTCATATGTCGCCTTCTTCTTCTCTGGACACTATCACTGTTATTAAACCTGATCTTAGAAACTTCAGAGGGAAGAAGCAATCAAAATGAGCTGTGTAGTCTCTACCGCAGACAAGAATGTCGGGGAGTCTGGCAGCTGCAGAGGTGGTCAGGAGGGTGGTGTGAGCATAAAGATGTTTTTCTAAAGCTGGGGCTTGATTAGTGTTGGAAGTAGGGTTCGAGGAAGGAGAGGGAGAGGCTACAGGAAACCCTAGCTTGGCCGAAAGAGGAACCTGGGCATATATTTGGCTTTCCCCTTCATCCTACCCAGCTTGCATCACAAATCAGTTTCCGTTTTAGTTTGGTTCTTCCCTGGGGTTGACTGTCCCCGGTTCCCCTGTGCTAGGCGCCCCTAGCCAAATGACCAAATCCATCCCATCCGTCCAGGGCTGTATCTCTGAATCAGTGTTGGGAAGGGTGTGAGAGAGGAAGGGAAGAAACACCTCATACAAGAAAGCCAGGCAGCGTGATCGCAATCAGAGGCTGCTAGGCGTGAGAAGCCAGTGCCCGGCGGCGGGGCTGGGGGTGTTTTAATCGCACAAACCCTCCTCGGGACTGGGATAAATTTCACTTGTGTGTGCGTGGACAGGTGGCACTGGCTCCCACATCTCTTGAGCTAGGGCTGAGTGGCTGAAATTTCACCCTCAGATTGAAAACTTGGAATGGGACACAAGAGACGGCCCACACCTCCCCCTCTAAACTTAGGAGCCCAGATACATCTTTGGGAGCAGCAGGATATTCCTCACCACACCTCAGAGGGGTGGTGCGTGTAATACGGTCAGACTGTGCCTCCGTCACCCTCTCTCTCTTCATACAGGTGAAAGCTTCTTAATACTGCTGTAGGGGTCACCTCCTCCCCAGATCTGAGGCAATTTAGGTCTCAGAGAGATAGATGGGGGGAAAGAAGTTTGGGAAATAAGGGCTGTAGGAGGGTCGGGCAGCAGCAAGAGCAACGAATTTGATCGTGTTTTTGTTTTCTTTTTTGACTGAGGTAAATAAAAAAGCTGTATCCTGCAACACTTGGAGATAAGAGTCTGTCCACCCCACACGTTCCAGACTCTGTCACCTTCCTCTACATCAGGCTCTTCCGGTACTGGCTATGCTGGCTGGGCTGTCTGAGGTGGGAGTCGGGGGTCTGCAGGTCCATCTGTCTGTACAGGTCCCTCAGCTCCCTGACTTCCTGGAGCACCCTCTTCGCCTGGCTCCAATTTGATGACGCCTCTCCCAGCAGCCGCTCTGTCTCCAGCAGCAGCTGTTCTGACTCAGAATCGGGAGGAGACCGAGGGGGGTCCTTGGCCTTTCGCTTCCCGTCTCCCAGTCCCTGAACCTCTGCCAGCAGCTCCTGAGTCTTCTCCAGTTTCCTTGCTACCAGGTCCTGGATCCGGGACAGCTGCCCCGGGTGGGGTGGGATGGGGGTCGGGGGGTCCTGGGCCTGCAGTTGGAGGGTGCGGGCTGCGGCAGTGTCCCGCTGAGACAGGATCTCCTCCAGGGAGGCACAGCGGCCTTTTTCTGCAGGGCTCAACTTCTTGGGTGCCTGGGGGGTGTAGGTGGCCCCTCTGTCTGGCTTTTCCCAAAGTCGGGGAAGGCCGCTTGCCCGGTCCGAGGAGGGCTGGATGCGGTCTGAGTCTGCTCTCCGCCGGCTGCCTGCCAGCTGGGCCACAGACTTGTCCAGGTCGACTCGAAAGCTCTCAGCACAGGAGGTTGGTTCCTCAGGGGAAGGGTCTTCCTCCTGGATCAGGTCCAAGGTCAGCATGCCATCCGAGGTAGAGGTTGAAGCCTGCAGAGGGAGAAGGAGGGAATGAAGGGGGTAGATTGTCGTTAGTGAGCATTTCAGGACTGACTGCCTGAAAGAGAAGCAAGCTGTGGTCATTTCCCTCCTCAACGTGCCTTCCTGAATGAGAAGACCCCACTCCTGACACAGCCCTCTGACTTTGTTTCCTATTGCTTATTCCTTTGATAGTGACTTAAACTTCTTTCTTTCTTTTATTTTTCTGTGACTTAAAGTAATTTCTCCTGGGGGACTTCCGTGGTGGTCCAGTGGGTAAGATTCCGCGCTCCCAATGCAGGGGGTCTGGGTTCGATCCCTGGTCAGGGAACTAGATCCTGCATGCATGCCGCAACTAAGAGGCAGCATGCCGCAACTAAAGACCCTGCGTGCCGTAACTAAGACGCGGCACAGCCAAACCAAGTTAGCAAATAAATAAATATTTTTTTAAAATACTAATTTATTAAAAAAAATAATTTCTCCTGCTTGTTTCCCGTATTTTCCACTTTACTACGAGCTTCCTGAAGAGTGTCTTTTTCCTCTGTATTGTGGACTCTAAGCATCAGTTGGGTTTGACACATACAGGATGCCTGGCATGGCAGGGTAACTGTCCTTTTCCATCTGTATTCTCTGAGCCACACACCTCAACCCCCTCTGCTATTTGGACCTCAGAACTTCTTGCCTTAAAATAAAACTTGTTCTATTTCCAGAATACTGTAATTAAAAAAAAAGTGATAATGGTATTCAGCACCTTATATGTATTGATACATATGTTGTTTCAATCACTCCTCACAGCAACCGTTCAAGTGGGCATGATTACTGCCCCACTTTACAGTTGGAGGCGGGCAGCTTCAGAGTACACTGCAAAGCTAGGTTCCAATCCAGTTCTGTCTGATTCCAAAGCCCATGTTCTTTCTTTCTTTTTTTTAAAAATTAATTAATTTTATTTTATTTATTTTAGTTTTGGCTGTGTTAGGTCTTTGTTGCTGTGTGCGGGCTTTCTCTAGTTGTGGCGAGCGGGGCCTACTCTTCGTTGTGGTGCACAGGTTTCTACTGTGGTGGCTTCTCTTGTTGGAAGCATGGGCTCTAGGTGCATGGGCTTCAGTAGTTGTGGCATGCGGCTCAGTAGTTGTGGCTCGCGGGCTCTAGAGTGCAGGCTCAGTAGTTGTGGCGCATGGGCTTAGCTGCTCCACGGCATGCGGGATCTTCCCAGACCAGGGCTCGGACCCGTGTCTTCTGCATTGGCTGGCGGATTCTTAACCACTGCGCCACCAGGGAGGCCCCCATGCTCTTTCTACTATACCCGAGTGCCTCTTTCCCTAGACACTTAGCGCTCAGACAAATGAAAGAAAATCCTTGTTCCTCTAAGTGCCTGTGATACATAATGCTGTTATCCGTCAGGACAGCTGCCACCAGACAGTAGCTTATGTTGCCTTGTACTGTATTCATCTCTTCTACTTTTCACTTCCCTTGTGGGTATATCTCATTTTCCCCAAAGGATGATACATTTATTGAGGGCAGGACTTTCAAATTCACAGTAGGTGCTGACTAAATATTTTTGGTTTGGAGGAATCAAGAAAGGGAACAGGGTGGAGGGACTTCCCTAGCCTTTGACCTTGGTACACAAATGCCTCTGGTGGGCTGTCTGAGATACAGTCCTGTCTGAGATGAACTGACGTGGAGTTGGCCCTTCAGCAATTTTTACTTTCTTTCTTTTTTTTTTTTTTTGCGGTACGCGGGCCTCTCACTGTTGTGGCCTCTCCCATTGCGGAGCACAGGCTCCGGACGCGCAGGCTCAGCGGCCATGGCTCACGGGCCCAGCCGCTCCGCGGCATGTGGGATCTTCCTGGACCGGGGCACGAACCCGTGTCCCCTGCATCGGCAGGTGGACTCTCAACCACTGTGCCACCAGGGAAGTCCAATTTTTACTTTCTTATAGTCTTACATACCACAGCCATTAGGTGTCCCCGAGTTGGGGGGCGGCGGGAGTGCTGGATTTTTGCCCTGTCTCGAGTTGGGTGTGCGAGATAGCTGTCCTCCTCAACGGTGACCTGAAGAGATGCACTGTGAGTCATGGGTGCTATTTGGAGACTCTGTCCCAACCCAGCTTCCCCTGAAGCCTGAACATGCCTGGACTGGGAATAATCCCACCTCATGAACAATTTCTGAGCAAATCCAAGGGCAAGGGATGTATTGGACATGAAGGGGCTCCTTAAGCTGGCCCAGGGCTGGCCCATGCATCAGAAAGTGGGGAAAGAGAAGTTGGCAGAAAAGACTTAGAAGTCAGAAGGAGAATAGGGTTTCAAAAGGGAAATAAAGAGCAGAGCTGGTGGGGAGCTAGTAAATGGGGCCCACACCATCCTCTTCCCTCTTCAGTGAGTCATTCTGCTCCCTCTGCCTCAGCGTCCCCTTCCCCACAATAAACCTCCTGACCTCATCCAAGATGCGGTTCTTGGCGCGGGTGATGGCGGAGTTGAGGGCG
This sequence comes from Delphinus delphis, assembly GCF_949987515.2. Taxonomy (NCBI): domain Eukaryota; kingdom Metazoa; phylum Chordata; class Mammalia; order Artiodactyla; family Delphinidae; genus Delphinus; species Delphinus delphis. The sequence continues at coordinate 107,527,257 of NC_082683.1, read as the reverse complement.
TTGATCCATGATTCCTTCTCTTCCGGACTCACTGCCAGGAAGATCAAGTTGGGTGCCTGTGAGGAGAAGATTCTTGTTTCAGTCAGGGTTTTACATTTGGCCTCACCTTGACAGTGAAGAAGTAAGAAATTATAATCTCATTCTCTTAGACCCAGCTCTTGGAAGGAGAGAGATTCTACTTCTGGAGTCATCCGTAACTAAAGGAAATCAGCCTCTATTCCTGCAAAATGCCACTGCTTGGAGGCTGTTTTAGAAACGACCAATGAGGAGCTTAGAAGGGTACCAGATATTAATACGGCACTGGAGATAATTAGAGGAGGTTTGGGGAAGGACAGGTACTAAAATAAAGATCTTTAAATGTTTGAAGAAATAGAATTTGACAGGAATGGCTTCCCTGGGTTTCCTCAGACAAGAGAAATTAGATTCAGAATTTCAACCGCCTATCACAGTACAGGGAAAAGTGGCTGTCTCCCAAGAGGGGTGTGTTTGTGTATTTGTGTGTGTGTGTGTGTGTGTGTGTGTGTGTGTGTTAGAGAGAGAGAGACAGAGACAGAGAGAGGGAGAGAGATATGATCTTTGTGGCTGGACAGTTTAAAGGCTGGCTTGCCTGGAAGGAAGGAAATGGCCATGATATTCTCAGGTTAAATAATAAAAGCTGGCAGGAGAGCAATAATTCAGGGCCTCTGAGCCAAGAGAGCTGAGAGAGAGATCCTGAAGGGGCAGGTGCTCTCCTCTGCTCCCCACACCCCTGACCTGGTCGATGTTCCGGTGGCCCAGGCGGCAGGCGGAGCGTACCGTGTTCCCAGGCTGTTTGGAGTGGGCAAGAGTGAACTTGCTATGATTCTTCTTGCTCCTGCTCTTGGATTTCCGGAGCTCTTCACACTTCTCATAGTCACTCAGGTCAAACACCTCTTGAACATTTTTCTCATCTTTTACCTAGGGGAGGGTTGGAGGTGAGGTGCTGAGGATAAAATTACTTAGTCCCTTCTCCCAAATTGTTAGTTACTGACCAGTCTTGGGAACCAGAAGAAGCCTGAGAGGGGAGGGATGACAGGTTACAGAAAGGCTGTCCTACCCAAGGCCCACAGAGGCCTGACAGTGGGGGGCAGCCCCCCATGTCCTGATTCCTCAGGTGGGTTTCCATTTAAACCCCTTGTCCCCACTCCCCTCAGCCAAGCTACCGTTTCCAGAGCCCCAGTAGGTCTCTCTTCACTGTGACTCCCACTTTGTTCTTCAAAGGACATGGTTACAGGACTAACAGTTTAATCCTATCATCCTGAAGTAAGCAAGACCCGGATGGCCCTTGATTGTCCAGAGGGAGGAGGTAAAGGCAGGGTCAATATCAGGGGATGTCTGGAGGGAACGAAGGGCTGCCTCCGCCCTCCCCTGTCCTATGTTTATGCTGTTGCCTTCTTATCCATCCCATTATCCCCTGGCTCCTTCCTTAAATATATACTATTATGAAGAGACTGATCTATCTCCTTCTTTTCAGAAGCTTCAGCACCATAGGAACAGCAGCCCCTGTGTTCAGTTTGTTGAGTTTGTTCAGACAGGGTGAAAAACACACCTGTAGTTCCTACCTCTCCTTCTTCCTTCCAAGGTACCGTGACAACCCAACCTAGCTCCTGTGGGCTTGAGAAGCCACTTAATTATCCACTGCTCTCTAGGCAAAGATGCATTTATACTCTCCCTGGAGGACTACTTGGAAAAAAGCGTTCTGCTACCTGTTTCCATGATTCCAGTTTGAGCCCTTACTGCCAGGAAGTTCTTCCTTGTGTCTAAACTGAGCCCCTCCTGCTTGTAGAATCCATCTTGCACCCGGTTCCACTCTCAGCATTTCTAGCCATCATTTGGCTCTTAACTCTCTTGTTGAATGTCTAATCAGAGACCACAGTTCCGTCTACATCCTCCAACCCCAACCAGCCTTTTATGAGTGCCACAAAGCAAATTCTACTAACATTTCTGCCAAGGTCCGTTTTAAACTTCTCAGGGTTTTTTCTCCTCTCCCCTAAGGTATTCCCATAGCCCTAATCCTCTGAAGCTGTGATTTGGCTTGCAAGAGGAAAGAAGTCTTCATCACTGGCCTGGATGGAGCAGCCTGTGATTAGAAAACCCTTTCACCCTCTGCTACTTGCGCCTGGGACTGGAAGACCCTGTGGAATGAGCTGTTCAGGTTTTCCTGGGATGAGAGATGAAAACCACCAGCACTTGTCTTGTTAAAACTAAACAGTCAAAAGTAGCCTCATATGTTCCTTGGAAGACATCTACCCTCTCTGACTGGAAGTATTTCACAAAAGAGTCCCCACATCTCAAGCTCTGAAATAGGAATTGTGTGCCTGGAGGTGACTTCATTAATCCACCTGGTTCTCTCTTCCATCCCCCAGCCGATCTCTGCTCTTGTATCTGCCTATCCTTCTGACTTGGCACTGGACCCAGGGGGCTGACACAGACTCATTGAGGTGAATGGCTGCTCATACACCCACCTTGCTTTGTTTCCACGTGACCCGGCTCCTCCAGGGCTCTCCCCTATCCTGGGCTCCCGGGTTTTGGACTAGGAAGTGACCAGAAGCCTTGAAGGCTGTAGGTGAAAGTGGACAAGATGCTGGCAAGGGGTGTCCCAGAACAATTCCCAGAAACATGGAAGCAGGGATGCTGGGTGATGCATCACTCCTCTTCCCCTCCTTCCTCAGAGCTGAGGCTATCAGCAGAGGCCAGAAATCTTGGAGAGGAAAGTGCTGGGTGTGTATATGTAGCCAGGGGAAAAGAGTTACTTGTTCTGTTTTCCTTAGGGGAGGGGAGGAGAGGGGAACGGAAGGGGAGGGGAACAGAGGGGAAGGGAAGGGAAAGGGAGATATTCTGGCTTGGACACGACTGATAAGGAGCTCTGGGGAGCAGAAGACATTGACAGAGGTTAGCCCCTCATAAGGCAGGGGTAGAAGATGGGGTAAAGCAGTGAAACAAGCATACTCCAGTGCCCAGGGAAGATGGACAACTCCAAGACCCTAGTTCTCCACTGTATTGTTTCTGCCCATCTAATTCCCACAGTCTCATTTATAATTACCACCCACAAAAGTCAACCCTTTCCCCTGATTCTTTCTCCTTAGCCCACAGAAAGGAATTTTTCCCATGCTTGCCAAAAAAAGATGCCTTGAACTCAATTTCCTCTACCATGAGGTCTCCCTAAGGTCTAGTTTCTGTTCCTATACATCAGCTCCATGATCATAAGGTGCCCTTTGACTAAGAATGAAGAAAACGATTATTAACAACAAATACAGAAGGATTTCTTTGGTGGGGGCAGTTGCAAAAAAATACTATACTGGCGCAAATTCTAGGGGAGAGGGTTAGGGATTTCCTGCATTAACATATAAATTACTGGGACTTCCCTGGTGGTCCAGAGGGTAAGACTCCTAGCTTCCCAGTGCAGGCGCTGGGGTTCAATCCCTGGTCAGGGAACTAGATCCCGTGTACATGCTGCAACTAAGAGTCCGCATGCCACAACTAAAGATCCCACAGGACGCAACGAAGATCCTGCGTGCCGCAACCAAGACCCAGTGCAGCCAAAATAAATAAATAAATAAAATTTAAAAAGCCCATGTAAATTACAAACATCATACTATATTAAAAAGAATCTTGACTCTGTTGGCTCTGGAGCTTTTGGGAAGTGGACAGAATAAAGCCTATAGTCCTTGATCAGTTTCACCTTTAACCTAGGCCTTTGTAGCGTGGAAACTGGCCCCAAAGAAGAGTACTACCAATAGGCTTATTCCCTATTTTCCTATGCCTTTCTCAGCAGTGGGCAGTTGGCCCCATGATCGGTCAGATGCTCCTGACTCACAGGATACCAGACATCCTAAGCTGCGGTCATTCCATCCTTTCCCCTGTCTCAGTACCCCTTCCTCCACAAACAAGGGTCAACTACGCTCTTTTGCCCCCTGACTCTGTTCTTTGAACAAATACAAACAAGAAAAAGATGTCTTGTTCCTTCTACCCTTTCCCTGATCACATGTTTTCCCCACTGACGTGTGGGAAGTTCTCCCTGATTGCTACTAGAGTTTCCTGCCATTATGGAGTTCAGGGAAGACAGGAGATACACTTTGACACTTGCCTAAGAAAAAAAAAAGCCAAAAACCACCCCCTGGAAAGCCCACACATTGTGGAAAAACCTTGGGTAGGATTTGGGGTTGGGCAGAGGTGACCCTTAAAAATAAATTCTCCTGTCAAAGTGTTTTCTCACCTCACTCCATCACCAAGTTCTCAGTGTAAACAGCAAGGTTTAAATACCCTTATGAGGGATCTCTTTGGCCCTGGCACAGCTTAGTTCTTTCTTAGCTGCCTCAGTAGATGTCCTGTTCAGATGAATACTTTCTCTAGGACTGCGCATGTGTCTATTTCAATACCATAAAAGGATTTATTTACCTAAATATAGTCTAGGCAGAAAGCAGAAGAGGTTAGAACTCAGGGAGGACTTCGCAGTTAGCCCTGGGTGAGGGGGCGGGTGGAGGGTCATCCTACTAGGGGAACTCAGGACAGTCTCCTAGGCGATGCTGACACAGTCAAAGAGGTAGGGACTGGAATGACTTCTAACCTACAGAGGGGCAATTTCAGTTTCTCAATATTACTATGTGTCATTTATCCCAAGAATTAGAGATAACAGAGAGAGTAATCTGGATTCAATATGTGGGCTCAGGTTCTGACCCAATGTGGACTGTGGTTTTCATTTTAACTATAGCCCCAAAGACACAGACACACAGGGATTCATAACTCCATTCTCCCTTCTGCTATAACTGGTGGGGGGCAGCTGGGCAGGAAGGAATGGAGAATGAGTTCCCTGCTTCTTTGTTTTTCAGTGGAGTGGGGATGGGGAACAGAGAACATGTTGGTTAGGGACACTGCCTTCAACAGAAACCACTGCCACTTACAAATACTCTACCTGAGGTCATGTGAGACTGACCCTGGGTTGTATGTGTGTTTTCTGTGATTCAGGGCAGCTGCACTACTGATATGACTTGTATATGTCCCTGTGAGAGACAGGAAAGGGGAGGCTAGCTGGGTTGGGATGGGGAGGGCAGGAAGGAGTGGAGAATAAGCTGAACAGTGTTTCAGCAGCAACAGCAAAGAAAAAATAATCCTACGGTCAGCTAGAGGCCAGGATAGGGTGGGGGCCAGCAGGGGACACTTAAAACTTTTGGGACATTCTTGGGAGGGAGTTATCATGGTTGTCAGAAAGGTATTTCCAAAGAAAAATTTTTAAATAAGATGCAAACTCAACTTCTAATTCTAACTCCAGTCTCCTCATTAAAGGGTGACCTTTCTCTGCAGATAAGATGGGGGTAGAGACCAACCAGACCGCTGAACTAGCTTTTGGAACAAAATGAGGAATGAGGTAAGGGGGAGATGAGAAGTAGATAAGACCCCTGCGGAGAGACAAAGTGGGGACTATGAGAAAACAGGGATAGTTAGCGGCAAAGGGCACCTACCTCTTTTTCGGAGATGTAGAGCTGGTCCCCTTTCAGCACCACGTAGCGGTTTTTCCAAATCTCCCTGAAAATCCCTTTCCCGCAGAATTTCCGGACCCAGCCGACCTTCTCAGGCGGTGCAGACTGATGATTTCCATCCTGAGGCCCCTGCCCCCCGAGCCAGATGAGAACCACACGATTAGGTGATTACAGCTTTTTCCTCCTCCCGTTCCGTCCCCAGCGCCCTCCTCAGTCCCCGGTCCCCTCCTTCCCGCGTCCGCCCCGCCGCAGCTGGAGTCTGGGAGACCCGCGTTCGCTCCCCACTTCTTCAAAGCCTTTCACTCCAAGGAACTCGCTTCCCCATCGCTCCCCTCCCCCTTCTCCCAAATAAACAACTGGAACTGCCAGTGGAAGGGGTGAGGGCCGGGCTGGAGCCGAGGGGTGGCCTTCGGGTCTCCGCCGAGCCCCCCGCCCCCTCCCCCAGCCTCCCTCCTCGCCGCGCCGGGATTAACGGCATTTTATTTTATTTCTCATTGTCTTCTCGCCGCTGCAGAGCGCGATGCCGGCGGCCGCCAGCCGCCCGAGGAAGGGGAGGCCGGGGGTCGGGTAGAAACTCAGCCAAGTTAACCCCCAGCCCAAGTAAACAAACAAAAGCCCCCGCCGGTGCCTCGTCGTGGGGCCCAGCGCGCCGAGGCCGAGGCTAAGGGGACCGGCCATCGGGCCACGGGCCGGAAGGAGGGGGCTGGCGCGGGGCGTCCCCGGCCCCCAACCCGGCCGCCCGCGGCCCCGACGGGGCTGGGGTCCTCGGGGCACAAAGTCAGCGGCGGGCACGGGGCGGGCGGGCGCACTCACCCGCTTGGTGGAATTGTTCTTCTTCATCATTCCGGGCGGGCGGGCGGACGCGGGCGCCGAGGGGCGGCCCCGCGTCGGGGGCCGAGGCCGCTTCGAGGGGGCTCCTGCCCAGGGGGAGGGTGCGGAGAGGCCCCCGGCGCCGCCGCCGCCGCTCCTCCCTCCCTCCCTCTCCCCTTCTTTGTAGCTCCGGTTACACTAAAGGCCGGCCTCCCTCGCGCTCGCACACACACGCACGCCCGCTCCCCGCCCCTCGGCGCCCTCCATCCCGGCGCCCACGCGGCCCGGGCCCCCGAAAGCTCCCCCGCCGTCCGCCCGCCCGGCCCGGCCCGGCCGCTCCCCCGGCCCGGCGCGCTGTGGGCGGCCCAGCCCGCGCCCCGCAGCTCCATCCACCCGCCCGCTGACGTTGCGAGTTCAGAATAAAGGGCGAATCGCCGAGCCGGAGAGAGTGCGCTCCCTCCACCCCCCTCCTTTGTTTCTGACTCACTGAGGGTGAAGAAGACAGACCTAAACCCCGCCGGAGAACGGCGTCTGGAGGGGCCGGGAGTCCGAGACTCCCCCAGACCGCCGGAGCGAGAGGTGGAGCCAGAAAAGACAGCCCGGGCCGACCTGCCGAGAGAGACGGCAGGGGCGGATGGAGCGGATGATAGAGAGACAGGGAGGTTTATGAAAACCGGCGATAACCTAGATCGGGATCCTCTCCCCCTCAAAGCCAAAACAAAAACAAGAACGTGAGCTGGGAGGGCGCGTTACCCAGGACTGGCAACTGGAATTCACACTCCCTAGGTGGTACTGATAGTGGTCTGGGCAGGTCAACCGTTGGGGAAAAGTTTTATGGAGGGTACCGATGTGAAGGGCGACTCCGTGGAAGAGAAGTTAATATTAATACACATTTCTTCCAGTTTACAAAGCCTCAGGCCTTATTTGAGCCTCAGGAGAATAACCCTAAGTACGAGGTACATATTATGATCTCCATTGCACAGAGAGAAAAGTGAGATTCAGAATGGCTGAGGGATTTGCAGACACACTGTAAGTGCTGGCAGGAATAGAACTGTCTGTCTCCAGAGCCCTGGTCTGTTAGACCAAGTGGCTTTACAGACAAGCTCCAGGTGAGGCTTAAACTTCCTACTACCTGGTATCTCTCCCTGATGCACTGACACGTAAAAATTCCATCCTGTCTACCGCAATGCCCAGAGGATGCCCTAGCTGGGGAAGGCTCTGCTGATCACCCCTAAGCCAGATCTGCCTCAGAGCCCAGACACCAGCATCTTGGTAACTTCATTTTTCTCCCAGTACCCATTTAACAGGAAGAGGAAAGTCAAGAAACCTAGGTTTGGGTACTAGTTTCATCACTGCCCCGTGGTCTTTGGTCAAGTCACTGAATTTCTTTGGGCCTCAGTTCCTCTACATATTAAGTAGTGACTGCCAATTCCATCAACAAGGAAAGATAGGGCAATATATGAGATAACCCATGAAAGTCCTTTAAAAATACAATATTGCCCTCTAGGGCTAATTACTAAATAATAATGAGCTAACGAACACATTGCCTGGCATATGGTAGGCAGACAGTAACTTCAAAATGAATACAAATCCCTGGCACAGAGAAGCAGGGAAAAGAAAGAACCCCTTTTTTCAGGGATGTCTCAAGATAAAAGAAAATGTTGGCCAAATTAAGGAGTGGAGTGGTCTTGGCTTTTTCTGGTATCTGTCAAATAAAGGAGGGGGCTTCTCTCTTTTCTGAGGCCCCCTTTTCCCCTAATCCAATAATATTCCTCTTAACCTCTTTTCATTTACCATACTAATTAATTCCTGTATTTTAGACTCATATAGAAATGTACCCTTTCAAAATGCTCTCATATATCATTTCTTTAACTCTTTAGTGCCACCTTGTGAGGTATATATCAATAGAATAAATATTATTCCCACTTGGAAAATGAGGAAACAGGGCATGGCAAATCAACGGACTTGCCCAAGTTTACACAGCAAGTTACTGGCTAAATAGATTAGAATCCAGGTTTTCTGACTCCACTCTGTTTAGGTTTCATACACACACACACACACACTCCCCTTCCCACCATCTCTATTTCCCACCCTCTCTATTTAACAAGTGATTTAAAAAGAATGAGAAAATCCAGGGTATCTTCATAAGTAAGGAAGCAAAATGTCCCATCATACTGGTAAGAACACTACCCTGTTTGATCTTTTGAGGGCTTGCTTGCCAGGTAGATAGGAGTGGTTTGGACTCTTAGTTTAAATAGATTCTGGTTTATGGGGAAAAAAGTAATTCATGACTTGCCCCATCTTCCTTTCGTCAGCAAATACTTGAATATGTCCTGTATGCAAGGTACTAGGGTCCTATGTGCTATATCAGGCAGGAGCTGGAGCTTTGTGGAATATCAGGCAGAGGGACTCCTAAGAAATCAAAACCCTCCAAAGTAATTTTCAGATTCCAGAACAGATGCATGTGGGCTGGAGAACCTTCCCTGCCTATTTGCTCCTGGAGATGTTACATAAATCTCTGGTTTTCTCTCTCATTAACCTGCACCGCTGCACTGCCTCATCTTATCATCCTGCCCCTACCTTCCCTTACTTTGTCTCCCTTTGTCTTGCTACTCATCCCTCTTCCCATAAGCCATACTCCTCCCCTGTCCTGTTCTTCAAGCTTTACTTCTCTCTACCAGGTGAACCTTGTGGCACCTGACTTGGGTTCTATGAACTGAGACTATTTCTGAAGACCAACTTGAAAGTGAGAAATCTCAGAGTAACAACTTATGGGTTCCATTTCTCATTTTCACAGCACTGTCTCCTCAGTGAGCTTGACATTATCGCACACACAAACCACAAAAATAACTCAGATAACTCAATGTCCTTCTTTGGTGGAGATAAGATACTGGTGGGGGGAGCTTCCCTGGTTGCGCAGTGGTTGAGAGACCGCCTGCCGATGCAGGGGACACGGGTTCGTGCCCCGGTCCGCGAAGATCCCACATGCCGCGGAGCGGTTGGGTCCGTGAGCCATGGTCGCTGAGCCTGCGTGTGCGGAGCCTGTGCTCCACAACGGGAGAGGCCACAACAGTGAGAGGCCCGCGTACCGCAAAAAAAAAAAAAAGATACTGGGGGTACTCATGGTGGGGTTACCTCCCTAACTGCATCACCATGGATAAGACACAACTGTCAGTAGCTTTATTCTTAAATTGACTATTTTATAAGTAACTCCACTTAAGCGACGAAGAAGTGAGCCATCAGAGATAAGGATTTTGAATTGCTGCCTGCATATTTACTGGGCAAAAACTGTTATCCAAACAGTTGTTTACCTAAAAACAAGCACCTTGGCTTTTGTAGAGTAAATGGGACATAGAGGTTTTGACTAGGCACTTCAATCTCTGGAAGAGAGGTCATTAAAAGCATGAGACCTTAATTAGGGCTTCCCTGGTGGCGCCATGGTTGAGAGTTCGCCTGCCGATGCAGGGGACACGGGTTTGTGTCCCGGTCCGGGAGGATCCCACATGCCGCCTGCGCGTCCAAAGCCTGTGCTCCGCAACGGGAGAGGCCACAACAGTGAGAGGCCCGCGTACCACAAAAAAATTAAAAAGAAGCATGAGACCGTAATTACAATGACGTTTTTAGGGACTTCCCTAGTGGTCCAGTGGTTAAGAGTCCACGCTGCCACGGGAGGGGAGCCCTGGTCAGGGAACTAAGATCCCACATGCCACGCGGTGTGGCCAAAAGATTGAAAAAAAAAAATGTTTTTAAAGGGAAAAAATAAAGGACCGGTAATAATGTAATCAGCTCTGTAAATCTTAAATAAAAATATGAATCTTTGATCCTTAATAAAGAAATGCCAACTTCTGGCATAAAACATCCTGAAGGTAAGGCTCATTTCTTAGACTTAAAAAAATTTTTTTTTTGGCTGCACTGCATGGCATGCGGGATCGTAGTTCCCTGACCAGGGCCCCCTGCAGTGGAAGCAAGGAGTCATAACCACTGGACCACCAGGCAAGTCCCTAGACTTCTTGATATTGTTAGCTGAGTAGGCACAATGGAAGCAGGTGAATAATGAGGAGAATGATATTAGAAAAATCTCTGTTCTTATTCCAGAGCTATCTTGCCAAGAGAAAGGCAAGCACAGGTAATCCTGCTTGGAGGAAGGAGGTTTCTGTTTATTTGAAAAGACTATGTAACTTGTAAAACGCTGCATTTAAAACTTGTCTCCCCTAGCCTTAAAAGTAAGGTTGCCTTACTTTTTTTATTATTAAAAAAAAAAAACAACCAAAACAGAACTTATTAGATCTTAGCTCTTAGCTGTAATATAGACAAAAGGCTTAGGGCTTCGCATGAGTGTAAGGTGAAGAAACAATGGTAGAGAGTTGAGAGAGGAATGGGGAAAAGGGAGATGGATCAGATGACCCTTCACCTCTTCCCTCTACTTCTTGAACTGCTGATTAATGTAGTGGGAGGATGACAGGAATCCAACCATTTTGTGTAGTGATTTTGTATCCCCAACTTGGAGACAGCAGTCAATCTTATTTACTATTATTAGTCAAATTTCCTTCGATGGTTTACTATATACCAAAGTTCTAAGTGTTTTAAATGTATTCTCTCATTTCATTTAGTCCTTATGCTCCTATGAGGAGGTACTTTATTACTTTTTTTTTTTTTTTTTTTTTTTTGCGGTACATGGGCCTCTCACTGTTGTGGCCTCTCCCGTTGCGGAGCACAGGATCCGGACGTGCAGGCTCAGTGGCCATGGCTCATGGGCCCAGCTGCTCCGTGGCATGTGGGATCTTCCTGGACCGGGGCACGAACCCGTGTCCCCTGCATCGGCAGGCGGACTCTCAACCACTGCACCACCAGGGAAGCCCTACTCTCTTTTTATAGATGAGGAACCTGAGCCACAGAGACTTAATAACATTCCCAAAGCCACATAACTTGACACAGATTTGAGCCTAGGCTATCTGATGCTAGAGAATGTTAATCAACATAAAAGGTCTAAAAAATTTATTACAAAGCACCAAAGAGGGACTGTGATATGATTTGAGCACACGATAATTTCCTGGTATTAATGACATTATCAGTTTCCACTGCTTTCAAGAGAAGTGAAATTGACACCAGTGGTTAAGAGTCCACGCTTCCACTGCAGGGGGCCCTGGTCAGGGAACTAAGATCCCACATGCCGCGTGGTGCGGCCAAAAGATTGAAAAAAACAAATGATGACTCCTTTTTAAATGAGTCATTTAAAATAAATAAATAAATAAGCAAATAAATAAATTTATTTATTTATGGCTGCATTAGGTCTTAGTTGCTGCACGGGGGTGACTCTTCGTTGCAGTGTGTGGGCTTCTCATTGCAGTGGCTTCTCTTGTTGCAGAGCACGGCCTCTAGATGCATGGGCTTCAGTAGTTGTGGCATGTGGGCTCTAGAGCACAGGCTCAGTAGTTGTTGCGCACGGGCTTAGTTGCTCTGCGGCATGTGGGATCTTCCCAGCCCAGGGATTGAACACGAGTCCCCTGCATCAGCAGGTGGATTCTTAACCACTGTGCCACTAGGGAAGTCCCATTGACACCAGAATTTATTATTTGTCTTGATAGACTTTAAATATCCTTTGGGTAGAGGCAATGCCTTCTCTAAGTTTTGTGTAAAGCCAGCTCATGCCTCATCACATAAATTCCCATAAATAGTTATTAACCCCAAAGAAACAAAAACAAATCACTTGTATCTTTTCACAAAATGGATTTTTATTGTAGTCATACATGGTTTCTCAGTACCACAGAAAATTGCAATTTAGGGACAATTTTTGGATGGTTCTTACAGAAATATGATGGGTTTTCAGAAATGAGTTGTTCAGGAATGTGGTTAATGAAAAATAAAAGGGGTCAAGAGAAGAGTCTACAGTATGTGCATCTAATTTTTACTTTTTAAAACTCCTTTAAGCTCTGATAACCCTTTTCTCAAGTAAGATCCCAACAAAATTTGCCAGAAACTGAAGTGATTGTGCTATCAAATACAAGGAATACATTTAGTTATTTGATAAAGAAAACATGAGAGAAGTGTGTTGGAATGGGCTCAGACTTATTCTCAACTCACCACTGGAGTCTTGGTGTCTGTGCCAACAGTTCAGGAATCAGCAGGCTACCTGGAGATGGGTTATAACAAGAAGCACAAAGCCCAAGGCTCTTCTCCAACACCCCTCTGGTCAGTGGAGAAAGCCTGCAGCGAGGCAAGAGGGGAAGTTGCACCATTCTTCTCACCTCTCCATCACCATTTCATCTTCTGCTTGCTAACCTTGATGTAACTTGAGAGCTGTCCTTGCTTCGGCTGTGCAGTCCAGAAGCCAGAACTTCCTCTAGGAAACTGACCAGTAGACTTGAGGTTACTCAAGGGAAAAAAAAAGAAAGCATCTCCAAAACAGAATGTCTTGCTCATGACATTTAACTAGATGAAAGGTTATCATGAATGGAAGAAGCACTGGTCTGATATTTGGGTGCAGAATAGAAGCATCAGTTGAGCACTAAAACATCCAGACTAGAAGGAGAACCCCTTTGTGCGCGTCCCCAGGGTTCTCACTGTGTCTTTTAGCGTTAAACTTGTGAGATCTGTTAAGACTAATATTTCAAGTTTGAAATTTCTAGTCAGGAACCCAGAAGTTTTAAGGGCAAGGCTACTATCAACTCAGAACCATGTTCTATCAGCACCTCTTATCTAAACTCTTGAAACTGCCTCAGAACTTGTATTGTGCCTCTAGTCTTTTCTTTATCCAGTCTACTCTCCAAAGTGGCACCAACTTTCTAAGATACAGATTATATCCTGTTGCATACTCTCCCCTCTTCTGCTTTAAAACCTTTCTTTTGCTCACAGAATAATACAGATTAAAATTCAAGGCCCTTCATAATGTGGCCTCCTAATAATACTTGTATTTCTTTTGTTCTGAGAACTGGTTTGAGCTGTGTGTGTGTATATATAGAAACGTAGTATGTGTATATATGCTATTATCCTCATTTAAAAAAATGAAGAAACCAAGCTATAGAGAAGTTAAGTGACTTGCTAAGATCACAAAAGCTAGTTAGTGTCTTAGCTGGGATTCAAACCCAGCTCTAGAATCTGTGCCCTTCAGTACCACACAATACTCTCCCTTGTCTGGTTCTATCTCCCACCAACCATGCAGCCTATGTGCCTTCCATGCCCAGCCACTCACTGTTCCCTAAACATGTCCTGAGCTTCCATACCTTTATGCTTTTGCTCTTATTATGTCCTGTGTCTGAAATGATAGAGGACATTTGTCTGATGAAATCCCTTTTGTCCTTTAAGGCTGAGGATTAAAAGCCACCTTTTCTGTGAAGCTTTCCCAAACTCTCCTCCATGCTGAACTAATCACCCCCATCATTATTATCACTTTGTCCTAGTGCTATTTTAGCACCATATTATTATTAATTAGGTACTCTATACATTATTGATGCCAAAATAGACTGTGAGTTATTTAGGGTGGGACTAACACTTATTCATCTTGGCTCTCCAGGGTTTACCACAGAGGCGGACACCTAGTAGGTACCCAATAAAGGTATACGGAATAAATGAAGTAATTAAAATAGCTACCCATTGGCAAGAAAGCCTTCTCTATAACACAGGAGTTTTGGGGGTATTACTTATAAGTATGCCGGACTCGTTCTCAGGATACAGATCTATAGCAGATTGAGGGTTGGAGAAATGACCAGGTACCTTATTATTACCACAGCTGTGCAGTCTTAGACCTGGAAGATTCTAGGCTTAGAAAATTTAAATTCCAAACTCCTTTGCAAAAGAAGAAAATAGTAAAGTAGAGGGAAAGGAGCAGAAGCTAAATTCATCTATTCCTCTACTGAACACCTCTGTTAATACTGGCACCTCTGTCTAGCCTGGCTCTTTGGCCAGTTGGACAGGAGACACTTTGAGGCCAGAAAACAAGTGTCAGGAAATGAGGCAGCATTGCCTTTCTTTTTTGAAAGATAACACAGAAGTTATTGATTAGGGACTTTTAGTAAGAATGAAACAAATATGCTGGGAAACCCTATAGGAATTTATGAGGTGATCTTTGCTTCACATGAGACTCCTACATGTGCAAAGGAAAGGAGTAACTTTCCTGAAATTATACTTAAAGATCCTCCTCTGTGTATCAACAAGACCCCACATTCTTTTTTTTTTTTAATTTTAGGTATCTATTCTTTTTTAAAAAAATTAATTTTATTTATTTATTTATTATTTTTGGCTGCGTTGGGTCTTTGTTGCTGTGCACAGGCTTTCTCTAGTTGCAGACAGCAGGGCTACTCTTTGTTGCAGTGTGTGGGCTTCTCACTGGGGTGGCTTCCTTGTTGCGGAGCACGGGCTCTAGGCGCGCAGGCTTCAGTAGTTGTGGCTGGCGGGCTCTAGAGCGCAGGCTCAGTAGTTGTGGCGCACGGGCTTAGCTGTTCCGCAGCATGTGGGATCCTCCTGGACCAGGGCTTGAACCCGTGTCCCCTGCAATGGCAGGCGGATTCTTAACCACGGCGCCACCAGGGAAGCCCAAGACCCCACATTCTTGACTGCAAAGAGAAAACACTATTTATATTTGCCAGGCCTAATTTTGTTCCCCAGGGCCATTGTGGCTTTTTAAAAAGTATCTATTTGGGGACTCTGATGAGTCATTGCAGAATGCTTTAAAAATTATAGGTGACGAACATATTGGTATCTGTACCCCAAACTTTAGACTATGTTTAAAAACAACAAAAAAGAATGATTTTTCTTTTCTAGATTTGTTTTAAATCAGTCTTACTTAAAAAGCAAACTCAGAAATCCCCTTCCCCTGTGGTACTATAATCCAATTCAATTCAGCTCAGTTCAATTAAATTCAACCAGTATTTACTGAGCATCCATTATGCGGTAGGCACTGAACTAGGTGTTCATATGAACACTTGTTATGACTCCTAACTTTAAGGGGCTCTCAGAGAGATACACAATCACAATGCAACATGAGAGATGGTATACACAGTGATGGTACCAGGAGCTAATCTAGTGGATTAGCACTATTGCTTGCCTTGGTTTGTGCTGTCATCAAGGGTACTTTCCCAGCTCTATGTAGAGAAGGAAGGTGGGCAGAAAAAATCCCTGATTTTAAAAAGTCAACCTCAAAAAGTCTTGCATCACACATTGAAAAACAAGTTTCTTCACTTTTAAGTCTTTGATAAGGGACTAGACACTAACATTTATAGGATTTAAAATTTTAATTACTAAAATAATTGAGCTGAACAACTGTGTTCCTAAACAAAGCTACATATTATAACAAAACTCTGTCTATCTATCTATCTCCTCTTTTTTTTACTATACTCCACAGATAGAAATTACATGTGAGTTTCTTTTTTTTTTTTTTTTTTAAATTAATTAATTAATTTTATTTATTTTTGGCTGTGTTGGGTCTTTGTTTCTGTGCAAGGGCTTTCTCTAGTTGCAGCGAGCGGGGGCCACTCTTCATCGCGGGAGTTTCTTATTATAACAAAGACATTGCGGGAATTTAGAATCAAATCTGAAGAGTGGTATGATGAAAAAAAATGAATGGACGTTCTGGGGGGCAGGAAAATAGAAAAATACTTACAGGAAAATAATGAGAAAAAACCCCGAGATATTTGCCTTAATGGAGTAATAAGCTTCTAATTATAGCCAAATACTTAGCTGGAGCATAGGAATTAGTGAGAGAGAGGGATAAGATGGAACTTTTATTTTTTTTTTAAGACTTATTATTATTTATTTTATTTTTGGCCTTGTCGGGTCTTAGTTGCGGCACACGGGATCTTTTGTTGCAGCACACGGGATCTTTTGTTGCGGTGCGTAGGCTTCTCTCTAGTTGTGGCGTGCGGGTTTTCTCTTCTCTAGTTGTGGCCCACAGGCTCCAGAGCACGCAGGCTCTAGCTGGGGCATGCGAGCTCAGTAGTTGTGGTGCGTGGGCTTAGTTGCCCCGCAGCATGTGGGATCTTGGTTCCCCGACCAGGGATGGAACCCATGTCCCCTGCATTGTAAGGCAGATTCTTTACTACTGGACCACCAGGGAAGTCCCAAGATGGAACTTTTTCTTTTTTTAACATCTTTATTGGAGTATAATTGCTTTACAATGTTGTGTTAGTTTCTGCTGTATAACAAAGTCAATCAGCTGTATGTATACATATATCCCCATATCCCCTCTCTCTTGCGTCTCCCTCCCACCCTCCCTATGCCACCCCTCTAGGTGGTCACAAAGCACCGAGCTGATCTCCCTGTGCTATGCAGTATCTTCCCACTAGCTACCTATTTTACATTTGGTAGTGTATATATGTCAGTGTTACTCTCTCACTTCGTCCCAGCTTACCCTTCCCCCTCCCCGTGTCCTCAAGTCCATTCTTTACATCTGTGTCTTTATTCCTGTCCTGCCCCTATTTTTTTTTTTTTTTTTTAGATTCCATATATATATGTCAGCATATGGTGTTTGTGTTTCTCTTTCTGACTGACTTCACTTTGTATGACAGACTCTAGGTCCATCCACCTCACTACAAATACCTCAATTTTGTTTCTTTTTATGGCTGAGTAATATTCCATTGTATATATGTGCCACATCTTCTTTATCCATTCACCAAGATGGAACTTTTAATACCTCAAAATACTGATTACAGTTGTCAGAGCTACCGCTGTGTTTTATACCTCTTTGCTTTTTGCACACACTATTCCCTCTGTCTAGAAAGCTGTCTCATCCCTCTCGCATTTTATCTAGTGGAACGATGCATCTTTTAAAACCCAACTCCCTCTCACAATATTCCTCTAGGAATTTATTTGTTTACATGTCTATTTTCCATGTAAGCCTATGAGTTTTTTGAGGGTACAAGTAATACATGAATACATTCCTTTTGTAAAAGTTTTAAATAGTATACATAAAGCTCAAGTCTTCCATGACTCTTCTTCTCCCCATTAGTCTCTCTAGAGATAACAATTTGATCAACAGACATTTATTAAGCACCTATGTGCCAGGCACTGTTCCAGAAGCTGTGAATATAGCAGTAAGTGAAGTAAAAAAAATTCTGCTCTCATGGAATTTATATTCCACTGGGGGAGGAGGGAAGATAAGCAAAATTGATAAGTAAAATATAATAATAATGGTGAAAACATATCACTTACTATATGCGAGGTACTATTCTAATGAGATAGAAACTATCCTATTTTACAAAGAAATCGAGGCACAGGAATCAAGTCTTATATCTTGAAAGCGACCAGGTTGGGATGCAAACCCAGACAATCTTGTTCTCTTATTCAAGAGAACTCTCTCTAGTATGTTAGATGAAGAAAATGCTATGGAGAAAAATAAAGCAGGTTTGAAGGAGACTTGGAGGTGATGGTGGTGGTGTGAGATTTTAAATCTAGTGGTCAAGGAAGACCTCACTGAGAAACTGACATTTGAGCCAAGACTTGAATAAGGCAATGGAAGACATATCTGGGAGAGGAGCAAGCACAAGGGGTCCAAGGCCTGGTATGTTCAGGGAACAGGAAGGAGGCTGGTGTGGCTGGAGTGAAGTTGGGTAGTAAGAGATGAGAATAGAGAGATTAAGGGAAGGGGATGGAGGGGAGTGTGAAGATGAGATCATGTAAGGCCTGGTAAGGATTGTAAGGATTTTGATTTTTACTTTAAGTAAGATGGGAAACATCTGGAGGATTTTGTGCAGAGATGTGACATGCCCTGAATTACATATTTCCTCAGGATCGCTCTACTGCTGTATTGAGAACAGACTATAGGGGTTAAGGGTAAGGCAGTTGTAATGATCCCGATGGGAAGTGATGGTGGCATGAACCAGGTTGGTAGTGGTGAGGGGGCATCAGATTCTGGACACACTTTGAAGGGAAAGATCATAAGATTTACTAGTAAATCAGGATGTAGGTGAGAGAAAGAGGGGAGTCATGAAGACAACAAGGTTTTTGGCCTAAGAAATAAGAAGAATGGATAAGTCTGAGGGGTATTATATTTAAGAAGAAATATCAGAAGCTTGGTTTGATCATTGGTAAATATGGATGTTTATTAGACATTCAAGTGGAAGTGTCAAATAGTTAGATATATAAATCTGGAGTCTGGGGGAGAAGCTCAGACTAAAAATAGAGGTTCTCAATGGGGAAGGGTGTGATTTTATGCCCAGAGGACATCTGGCAATGTCTGGAAACATTTTTGGTTGCCATAACTGCTGGGGTGCTACTGGCATCTGGTGTGTAGAGGCCAGGGATGTTGCTGACCATTCTATAATGCACAGGACAGTTCCCCACAACAAAGAACTGTCTGTCCTCAAATACTAACAGTGCTGAAGTTGAAAAACTCTAGACTAGAGATGTAAATCTGGGAGTCATTAGAGGATAAAATTTAAAGCCACGAGACTACATGGGAGTGAAGTGCAGACAAGAAGAGAGGTAGTCCAAGGACAGAGTTCCAGGGATTCCAAAAACAGGAGAAATGAACAAAAGAGACAGAGAAGGAATGGCAAGTGAGGGAGGAGGACTAGGCGAGTACAGTCTCGGGAAGCTAAGTGACAAAAGTCTTTCAAAATGAAGGAACTGATCAACTGTGTCAAATGCTGCTGCAAGTAAAATGAGCACTAAAAGGTGACTCTGACTTTAGCCGTGTGGAGATCCCTGGAACCACAACAGAAGCAATTGTGGGGATTGATGGGCATGAAAGCCTGAATGGAGTGGCTTAAGAGAAGAGGTAAGGTTTAAAAGAAGGTGGAGGTTTAAGAGAATATATAAGGAGAGGAATCAGAGGCAGTGAGTGAAAACAACTCTTGAAGAATTTTGCTATAAAAGAGAACAGAGAAATAGTATAGAATGTGGAAAGAGATAGGAGGTTAACAGAAGGTTTTTAAAGATGGGGAAAAATCCTAGCATGTTTCTATGCTTCTGTGAATGATCCAATAGAGTGGGAAAAACCCAGTCAGGATTGAGAGAGGAGCAGGTTTGGAGTGATGCCCTGGGGTAGGTGAGGGGATGCAATCTGGCACCCCAGTAGGAAGGCTGGGCTTAGCCAGGAGCATTCTCCACTGTGATGTGAAGGCAGAGGATAGCAGCAGTAGTGGGAGCTGTGCAAGTTCTCTTCTAATGACTTCTCTTACCAGTTAATGTACACCTCGAGTAATATCTTCTTGATGTGTGTATCCTTAGTACAAAGTAGATGTTGAATTAAGTATTTGCTGAAGGAATACATGAATCAGATTCATATTTTTTAAAGAAGTTAAGACCTCAGCTTAAATGTCACCTACCATGCTATACTTTTGCTAAATATTCAACAGCAATTTTGTCAGGAGTAAGGAAAAAGTCTGGCTTTCAACATTTATGTCGGAAAATATTAGGAATCTCACACACACACATCATCTTGCTCCTCACTGGATGTATATACTTTACCCAGAAAGAACTCATTATTTCTCGAATGGGCTGTGCCTTTCCCCACCACCTCCTGTCCTCAATTATGCTGTTTTCTCAGTCCTGAATGCTCTTTCTTCCTATGGAAATCCAACTTACTCTTTAAGGTCTAGCACAAATGCTCTCTCCCCTGTGAAGCATTTCCTGATTACTCTGCCAGAGTTAATTATATCTATTTTGGATGCATTTTATTTAACTTACATACATTAACACTTCTCAAATTTCTGTTCCTAAGAACCCCTAACAACAGAAGACAATGAATCTATTAGTCCTGAGGGTACAGTCCAAATTGGTTTACCAGCTTACATCTTTCTTTGAGGTCTGGTATTTTGTTTTAAAAATACATAACAATTTTGTTATTTTTCATAAAAGGACCTTTTAAATTTCAACATAAACATATTTTTGACAAGGAATTTAAATTAAATTCCAGTTAAATTATTTAATTCTACCCCTGAACATCCCCTCTCCCCGGCAATTCTAAGAAAACAGACACTCCAAAAGATGTGTCATGTTTATTTGGTGCCTTTGTGTGTCTCTGGTACTAATCATATCCTAATTTGAGAAATACAGATTTGTTTAAGTCCCCTATCTGGACATAAGATCATCAAAGATAGGGACATCTTACTTTCTTTGTATTTTAGGCCCTGCTTTGGAAGTGTACTTCATATAAAGCAGCTACTTAATAAATATCTTCCCTCTTGCTCCCAAACAGTATAATCATAACATTCCGTCAATATCCTTGGCTCACATTTTTTTCTTGCTGCTCTCTGACTGAAGCAATAGTAATAGCAATAGTAAACGAAACAAAACAAAAAACCAACAACTCAAATATCTGTGGACAGGTGAATGGAGAAGCAAGCTGTGGTATGTTCACACAGTGGAATGGTACACAGCACCGACAAAGGAATGAACAAGGTTACATGGAACAATACAGATGAATCTTAGAAGCATGCTGAGTGAAAAAGTATGATACAATTTTTTTATTAAGCTCAAAAATAAGTAAAACTAAACAATGCATTGTTTAGAATTAGTGATAAAAATACAACTCTCCCCATCAAAGCAAGGGAATTAAACACAAAATTTAGGATAGTGCTTACTTCTTGTAGGGAGATAAAGGATGTAATTTCAGCAGATCACACAGATAGATCCATGTTATTGGCAATATTCTAGTCCTTAGGTGAAGGATCCCAGGGTATTCATTATATTTTCTAACTTATATTTACACATACTCTTTAATAAAAACATTATATTAAGATAGAATTAAGAAAAAAAGTTATATCTATAGGGTTTCTATACTCTGAAGTTTCTCACAATCTTTAGCATGCTAATGTGAATCTCTCTCCTTTCCAGGAGGATACAGTGATTTTTCCAAACTTAGCTGGCTAAGAATCTTTTTAAATGCAATATCTATCGATATCTCCCCAAACAAATTTTCTATAGAACAGACCTTGGGAAACACTGAATTAAGATATAAAATATTTCCTTGATTATAACCAATTCCATTGAGGTTACTTTACCCTATGATACTTTCTTACAAACAGTGTAACTGCCTATTAAAAACTGTAGCTACTCCTTCCCAGTTCCCACCTTAGTACTGGACACCTGATTTATGAAAAAACAAAAAGCAAAGCAAAGCAAAACAAATAAATAGGAGCCCTTGGTCCTACTTCCTCTCCCCCTGTGAAGATACAGAACAAAAAAGCAGCCAATGGGATTCTGCATGTATCCAGCACTGTGCCTGTGTCATTCACTGGAGTATCACGCGAGGAGAAAGGACTATCCTCATAGTCCACAGGGCAAGAGATGGACTCCTCAAAGACTGAACTGCCTGTCGTATCAGTTACGTAAAGATACGAAAGGAGGTTATCATCTGAGAATGAAGAGAGCTACAGATGTACTTTCTCACCACTGGGAACATTCAAGACCACGTCAATTTGTCAGAGCAACCACAACTAGAGGAGTAGAATGGTGACCGCCATACCAAAACAAACAAAGAAACAAACAACCCCCCCAAACCCAACAGGAAACAAAGCTCCAAATTACCTATCTGTAGCAAACAGGATGTTGAAGACTCTGTGCAAGTCTATTAATTATAGAGGTACTGAGTCTGGAGGCTTCAAAGGGGAAATTTGTGTGAGCACAAATGGAAACCAAGTTACTAAAGCTTTTTCTCCAAAGACCACAGAAGTCACCTGGCAATTGGACTACCGTCAGAGTAAATTTTTACCACTGCCCCAGTATATTCCTACCTGGCATGATAATATAATTCTGCTCTCGAATTACGTTAAAGTAGTTTTCAAAACAAGTGATTTGGAAGTATGGGTGACAATAGAGGTGGTGACAATGAGTATCCAAAGTCTTTTTTTGTTTTTTGCGGTACACGGGCCTCTCACTGTTGTGGCCTCTCCCGCTGCGGAGCAACAGGCTCCGGACGCGCTGGCTCAGTGGCCATGGCTCACGGGCCCAGCCGCTCCGCGGCATGTGGGATCTTCCCGGACCGAGGCACAAACCCGTGTCCCCTGCATCGGCAGGCGGACTCTCAACCACTGCGCCACCAGGGAAGCCCCCAAAGTCTTTTTTACTTTATTTTCCCCAATGTAATAGTAATAACAACAGCAGCAGCAAGCAACACATATTAAGTAAGTGCTTACCCTGCGCCAGATTCTCCTCTAATATTTTATATGTATCACCCAATCATCATAACAATGACATAAGGAGCTATTATTACCTCCATTTTACAGTTGAGAAAACTGAGGCCCAAAAAAGTTAAATAATTTGCCTAAGGTCATACAAGTGGACATATGGCAAAACTAGGATTTAAAAAAGGTAGTCAGTCTGTCACTAGAGGCCTTGCTCTTAATTGCTGTGCTACACTGCCTCTTAGACCAGAGAGTACAATAAGGTGATTTATAAATAACAGGTCTCATTCAAGCCCAGAAGTTCTAACGATAATCCTAGTGAAAGAACTTATGTCCTAAAGGACGCATCATTCAATTGGGGAAGGTAATACAGTTTTGCAGGAGTGTGTAGAGGATAATCAACTACATACTTTACTACTTAATAATCCCAAGGGACATCAATTGACCTTTAAAAATTTGTACAACATCTTTCTCATCATTAAAAAACATTAAAATGTAGATAACATAGGAAATAAAGAAGTAAACGAGTCTCTCGTGTATCACTACACAGGATTAGCATTTTTGAGCTTTTCCTTTCATTTAAAGTTTTTTATTGTCTAACCCATCAAATCCTGAAACAAATATGCAAACACTGGATAGGGTCTTACCACACAAAAAGGCACATCCTATAAACTTGTAAAAGATAATATCATTTTCCTAAACTGCAACCTTCTGGCTGCAAGGGACAGAAACCCATTCAAACTAGCTTAAGCAAAAGAAAAAAAGTGTACTCAACGACATGGGGGTGGGGGTCTATCACTGAACCAGTGTAAGATCAGTGCCTCAGAAGGGGCTGGAATCTGGAACTGAAGGCTGCTTTGAAACCAGACAGTACATACCTCTCTGAATCTGTCTCTATTTCTGACTTTTTCATTTATTGGTCTCTTCTTTTAGCTTTGCATTATTCATCTGCTTCTTTCTTCTTTCTTTTGAGTTGAAGTAAAATATTTTTAACTAATTTTCTCCATACAAATTGATGATTTTTTTTCTTTTCTTTAATCTATTTTAAAAAAATTATTAGTTTTATTTATTTTTTTGGCTGCGTTGGGTCTTTGTTGTTGCGTGCAGGCTTTCTCTAGTTGTGGCGACTGGGGGCCACTCTTCGTTGCAGTGCGCAGGCTTCTCATTGCGGTGGCTTCTCTCATTGCAGAGCACGGGCTCTAGGTGCGTGGGCTTCTGTAGTTGTGGCTCACAGGCTCTAGAGCACAGGCTCAGTGGTTGTGGCGCTCGGGCTTAGTTGCTCCGGGCTTAGTTGCTCTGTGGCATGTGGGATCTTCCTGGACCAGGGCTCAAACCCGTGTCCCCTGCATTGGCAGGCAGATTCTTAACCGCTGCACCACCAGGGAAGTCCCAAATTGATGATTTTTAAAAATTTGTTTATTTTTAAGAATCAGGAGCAGTTAACTTCAGGGTTGGAAGGGCATGGTGTGAAGCTATAAACGTAAAATTTTTCTGGCTGGCAAATTAGTATTTAAGCATCTTAAAAATGTTAATATTCTCTGATGCAGTAATTTCATCTCAACATTGCTAGTAGTGCATTGAATCTAGGATCCCAAAAATCTGAACCTGAATTCTAGCTTTGCACTTCCTTGCTATATGACCTAAGGCAAACTACTTAACTGTCTTCTCTTAATGTTTCAGTTTCTTCACTTGAAAATTGGAACCACAAGAATATTACCTTTCGGATCATGAAGATTAAATGAGATAATATATGAAATGAAGTCAGAAAATTGTCTGGCATATAGTACATGCCCAATTACTATTATCCCAAGTGAACAAATGGACAAGTGTGTAAAGATGTATATAAAATCATGTTTGTTATAGCACTGTTTATAAGAGTAAAAAAAATATAAACAATGAATATCAAAAAATATTTGTTTTGTTCACTGCAATATATCTAGTCTCAAGATAGCTCTTGGAATACATAGGTGCTCAGTAAGTACTTGCTGAGTGAACAAAAAACTGAGGATTGGTTAAATAATTTGTGGCATAATCGGACAATAGAATGCTATTCAGTTATTAAAAATGACATATATAAGTATTTTCATTGAAAGTACACGTATAGTATATTCCACTTTATTTAAACATACGTGTGTATACATTAATAGGAAAAAACCTAAAAGGGCATACATCAAGATGGTTGATATTTCCAATGGTGTGATGGTGGTAGTATGAATATTTTTATTATCTTATTTTTGCTTAACTGTATTAAACTTTTTTCCTATAAGGATTACGTATTGATTTTGTAACAAAACGCTATTTTTAATTAAAAAATATGTTTCAATGTACAAATAAATTGGAATCAGGGGACACAGATTTCAATCTTGGGTTAAATTTAGTTTTTTAAAAGAGCATCTTGTTACAGTTATTCATTTATATGCCTATTTTTCCATTAGACACTGAGATCTTCAACGACAGAATATGTCTTCATCTTTCTAACACCTTGCACAGTACTTTACACATAACAGTGCTCAATAAATGCTTGTCAGTGACAGGTGATACACTCCATCACAGCTCTTGGCAATGGTGTTTTAACACTTTGGTTACAGGAGAAAAGTAAACTCTCCCAAAAATCTCTACCAAGAGATGGTAGATGGTGATGGTTCCAACAGTTTCAAAACTGATTCTGAAATACCTACAAGTGAAGAAGTGTCCTCTGAATTCCTCTTCCTTTGAAATGTAAATTCTGTCACAGGATCCTAATTTTTCAGTAAATAATTCAGAGATCAAACCAACTCGTGGTTATAGGAGAAGGTCCAAGTCTCTAGTGTTACTTGTTTAGGTAGAAATCTATAAAGAACCTGTTGATAATATGAATCGGCATCCTCCCAGCTTCAAATCTATCTACAGAAATTCAAAATGCTAACTGTTTTCTAAGCTCTAAACTGTACTCTCTACAAAAAAAACACTAATGTCCTGACTTTGTCAGAATTATATTATTACCAAAGCTCAGGCATCATCTCGGGTAGTAATGAAACTAACAGCTGCCATTAGTTAATCAAGTTAGTCATTTTTATCCAAAGGGCAACACTGTCTTAAATCTCATTCTTAATTATCTTTGGATGACAGAAATCTTTAAACAAAACTAAATGATTCCTTACTTTTATACTGTTTTTTCTCTGCTTTGGTTTACAATATTTTTTAGTAGGCAGAAAGCTTCACATATTTTCCATTTGATAAAAACATATTTTGCTATCTTGTGACATTTATAAGCAAGGGATTTAAAAAAATTATAGCTAGGGCTTCCCTGGTGGCGCAGTGGTTGAGAGTCCACCTCCCGATGCAGGGGACGCGGGTTCGTGCCCCGGTCTGGGAAGATCACACATGCCGCGGAGCGGCTGGGCCCGTGAGCCATGGCCGCTGAGCCTGCGCGTCCGGAACCTGTGCTCCGCAACGGGAGAGGCCACAACAGTGAGAGGCCCGCGTACCGCAAAAAAAAAATTATAGCTAGATAAATCTTCCTAAAATATTATTTCAACTGAGTGCCCAGATTGGAAACAAACTGAGTTCAATTCCAGCTTTGCCACTTACTTACTAGCTCTATGACTTTGGACAAAGTACTTAACTACTCTAAGTCTCATCTGAAAAATAAGGTTGATGATAATAATAAAAACACCTACCTCACTGGGTTGTTATGAGAATTAAATAAAAATTAAATGAATAAAGCAGCACTATCCAATAGAAATGCAAAGCAAGTCACAAATGTGAGTGGCTATGTAATTTTAAATGTTCTAGTAAGCACATTAAAAAGGTAAAAAGAAATAAGTAACGTCAATTTTAATAGCATATTTGACTTAATCCATATATCTAAAACATTATCAACTTAAAAAATTATTAATGAGATATTTTACACTTTTTGTGTACTAAGTCTTTGAAATCCAATATTTTTTAATTTTTTTTTTTTTTGCGGTACGCGGGATGGACCTCTCACTGTTGTGGCCTCTCCCGTTGTGGAGCACAGGCTCCGGACGCGCAGGCCCAGCGGCCATGGCTCACGGACCCAGCCACTACACGGCATGTGGGATCTTCCCGGACCGGGGCACGAACCCGTGTCCCCTGCATCGGCAGGCGGACTCTCAACCACTGCGCCACCAGGGAAGCCCTCCAATATGTATTTTATACTTGTGGCGCACCTCAAACTAGACTAGCCACCTCTCAAGTGTTCAATAGTTACAAAGGCTAGTGGCTACATTTTGGATAGCACGGGTATAAAGTATTAAAACAGTGTCTAACACATAGTATATGCTAAATAAATTTTACTTCTTAGTGTCATCATAATCCCCTCTTAGGAGTTGCTATGGATCAGTGTTTTTCAAATCATGTGCTCATAACACCAGCTAATATCTGGTGGTTCTAGGGCATGTCACTAAATAACACTGAAATACATAGTAAGAAAACTATTTCTTTTCATCTATCTTTCTAACCATATCAAGGAAAAAATGTCAGTTTGGTACTACAGTGCTTTGTTTTTTAAAATTTTAATTTTTTAATTGAGATATAATTCATAGGCAATAAAATGTTCCACTTTTAAGGATATCATTTGATGATTCTAACCAATGTATACAGTCATGTAACCATCTTCTTGATCAAGATATAGAACACTTCCAACACCTGAGTTAGGGCTTCTAAAAACTCAAGAAACTAAAAAAAACCTTCAATAACAACAAGAGCCATGAAGTCAACCCCATGCCCTTGAATATATAATGTCAAACTGCTTTCCAGAAAAGTTAACGGATTTACACTTCTACTAGCAATATTTGAGACTGCCTCACTGTACATTTACCTTGGGGAAATATTCAGAGATAGGACAAGGGTTTATCAATGTACAAGATGCTTACTGCAGTATTTATATCAAGCAAAAAATTGTAAACAATCTAAATGTCAAATGGTAATGGTTAAACAGAGATACGTCCTTAAAATTGAAACTATAGAGCCATTAGGATCATTTTAAGTAATTTTAATAACATGGTAAAATGTTCTCAGTATAATTAAAAGTGGGCAAAGCAAGTACAAAACTTTATAGACAATGTAATGTGATCCTTATTACATCAAAAACAAACATAACACACACAAAACTCAAAAACCTTCAGGTAAAGAAAAAAACACTAGGAGAAAATATACCAAAATATTAACAGTGGTTAGCTCTGAGTTGTGTGGTAGTATGAATGATTTTGACTTTTATATTTAAATTTTTTTATTACAATGAGCATGAATTACTTGCGGGGGTGGGGGGAGCCTATTTTTCTTCATCTGTCTTTGCTAGTTAGAGAGAAAATAACTGAAAAATGAGACCATTAATGATTGTGCAGGCTTGTTAATGAGGGTTTATTTGAATCCAGTAGTGTTATAGAGAACCTACTATGTGTAGTCATTATTATTGGTTTGAAAGGGAATCTGGCAGTAAGAGGATTGTTGATCTAGGTTTACTTTTCCTCCTTGTCAAAAGTCTTAAGAAAGTACTGATCTGACTGACAGCACTGGGGAAGACTAAAGAGCTCTCCTCATCCACAGTTCAGGCAGGGCTCAGGTAATGTTGGCAGCACTACTAATACATTCACCTCACCTCCCTTTTCTACTCCACTTCTATCCTGTTTCTGAGAAGACAGAGGGATTTCTTCTATTGGGAGAACAATTCCATCCGTACTGATCTGGTTCTTGGCCTCTCAGCTCACACAGCTAACCTAACATGTCAACTGCTGCCAGCAAGGACCAGAACTCTTTAACACTGATTGACTTGTGAAGAGATAAGGCAAAAGCCAGCTCAAAACCCAAACCAAGGTGCTCATTTATTTGCAAGGTACGATCATGTGCTTCAGAAACACAACAAGAATAATGACTCAGTAGATGAATGCATAATGGGTGTAGTTCATTTATATATGTCTAGGAAACTTGCATTTTTATAATAACCCATATTCATTCTGAATATTTTAAGATAAATAATACTTCTCAATTCATATTAACTTGATCGCCAGGGTGATCCTGCTAAAATATAACTCAGATGTCATGGTTCTACTCAAAACTCTACAATACACACAAAAACTTGTACACAAATGTATATAGCAGCATTATTCATAATAGCCAAAAGGTGGAAATGACTCAAATGTCCATCACTGACATATGGATAAACAAAATATGGTATTTCATTTCACACAATGAAATATTAGTCATCCGTAGAAAGGAACGAAGTATTGATCTAGGCTACGACATGGATGAACCTTGAAAACATTATACTAAGTAAAAGAAGCCACTCACAAAAGACTATATATTGTATGATTCCATTTATATGAAATGTCCAGAACAGGGAAATCTATAGAGACAGAAAGTAGATTAGTGGTTCCTTAAGGCTGGGGGATTCTTTCTGAGGTGATGAAAATGTTCTAAAATTGACTGTGACGGTAGTTGCACATATCTGTGAATATACCAAAAACCAATGAATTGTATACTTTAAAGGGGTGAATTGTATGGTATATGAATTTTACTTCAATAAAGCTGTTAAAAAAAACCCCAGTGTCCTACAATGCTCTCTAACTCATAGTGAAAACCAGTCCTCAAAATAGTCTACAAGGCCGTCCACGATCAGGTGCCTGATACTTCCCTGACTGCAACCCCAGACTCTTCAGTCTCCTTGAATACACTGCATGATCCTGCCTTAGGACACAGCGTTGCTGTGCCTGAGATTCTCTTCCCCGCATCTGTTTTTGGCTCATTCCCTCAGCTCCTCCAAGTCTTTGCTCAAATCTCTTCTTAATGAGGCCTTTCCCGATACCATACTGAGCAGTGTGACTGAACCCTACTGCCTCTATGCATTACTGATTTCCCTTCACCTTGCTCTGCTTTTTTCCCCCATAGAATTTATCATCTTCTGATTTACTATAAAATATACTTATTTATTAAGTTATTGTTTATCTCTGTCTCTCTCTGCATTAAAATGTAAGCTTCTTGAGGATTAGGATCTTTGCTTTTATTCACAGAGGTATTCCAATATTCAGTAAATATTTGCTGAAAGAGTGAATGAACTATTGACTATGCTCTTCTCATTTGTTCAATAAATGTTTATGCTCTTCTCATTTGTTCAATAAATGTTTATCTATTCTAGAACTCATAACTAGGGCAATATTACTTCTGACTGTTTCACAAAGACTTTGGTGAAAATATATGTGGTGAGTAGAACAACCCATGTCATATATAATCTCAGAAGTTGAAATTTGACTTATTCCCCGCTAACTGAGGATCTATTAGGCCAGTATGACTAATGAGACAAATGAAGAGGGAAGTAGTAAGGGCCAGGGGGAAGTATATCCGTAAGATGTGCAAATACTGACACAGGAGATGACAGTCTGCACACTGCAAACTTGCATGGACCCCAGAGACATAACAGACTAACTGCTTAAGGCAAGCACTTGCATGTGTTCAGGTCACTGCTGAATCTATTTACCTAGATCCTTTTTCAGGGCAGGTTCTCTGCTTTGAAAAAGGCATGAAAATTATGCCTGTATAGAGGTCCCTGTTATCAGTTACTATCTTCTATTTCTTTGATTTCATTATGTATAAAAGGAGAAGGGAAAGCAATACAAAATTCATATTAAACTTCATATGGCTACGGAGAGAGAAGAAAATATTGACTACCTCTCTTCATTCAGAAGGCAGTTTTATTAAGAATGTTGCTAAGGAGATAATTAGTTTCTGCAAAGTTCCTTGGTGTCTTAGCAGCAAACACACACCATCTATTTTAAATAGTGTTTAAAGCTAAACAAAGATAATTACAATTACACATCATCAGAGCAGGTCCTATAGAAACAACTCATATAACTACAAAAGGCCTGTAGAACTCTGTTTCACTGTCTTCAGTGCTTGAAGCACTGAATAATATTGTCACAAAAGAACTATTTTAAAGAAATAAGGTACTTAAGAGAGAGCAGCTGAAATTAGAACTCTAAATGGCAAGTTGAATTTCAGATTCAACTAATGTATATTTATTTCCTTTTAAAATCTAAGGGACATTTTAAGTAGAACAAAAAACTTAAGAAATAAAAAATGTTAGAATTTTCAATGCTTTCACAGAGAATGGCAACCACATTTAACATGGAATAATAGTCCTTTATTCTTAAAAATAAAGCAGATATTTTATAATCAAAAAAACCCCTCTAAGTGACATTTATCTGCAGGTACCTTCTGGCTTAAAACTTAGCTTACTTATACACAGGCCCTATTCTCTCACCAAAAGTTACTTTCATTTCTGGAAATATGTCAGGGAGGGAAGGAAAGAATTGCTTTTTTTTTTTTTACGATACGTGGGCCTCTCACTGTTGTGGCCTCTCCCATTGCGGAGCACAGGCTCCGGTCCCGCAGGCTCAGCGGCCATGGCTCACGGGCCCAGCCGCTTCGCAGCATGTGGGATCTTCCCGGACCGGGGCAAGAACCCGTGTCCCCTGCATCGGCAGGCGGACTCTCAACCACTGCCACCAGGGAAGCCCAGGAATTGCTTTTTATTTTTTGGTTTTGTTTAAAACTAAGATTTTGTTTCAATTCACAGTGAAGGCAATCTCAATGTATTTTAGAAACAGAAGGTATCCCAGGATGAAGGCTGTTAAAATTGCTACATGTGAGGTTCATGTGATTTTCTAGGATGCAAGAGACGAGTTTTGACCCATCTACCTATTACATTAAGTATCTTGCTCCAAATCATAAACTAGTAAGTGGTAGTGCTGGGATCTGACTTCAAAATAAATCTGTCATAATCTCAGATTTTATTTAATACATCAGGGAAATCAAGTGACCTGTATCACAGAAATATCTTGCAATTGGCATTTCCCACTCTGCAAGGATAGTAGCTTCTATATCAGCATATAACACTCTGAGCTACAAGATATGATTTCTTTTTTCTTTTCTTTTTTTCAGTTGCACCGCAGGGCTTGTGGGATCTTAGTTCCCCAACCAGGGACTGAATCCGGGCCATGGCAGTGAAAGCGCGGAGTCCTAACCACTGGACCGCCAGGGAATTCCCAAGATATGATTTCTTTTCTGCTTATTACAATGCTCACCAATCCAGATCTTTGTGGGGCATATCATATTTTACATAATTCCAAGTATAAAAAGAGGGCACGGAGCTTCCCTAGTGGTGCAGTGGTTAAGAATCCACCTGCCAATGCAGGGGACACAGCTTCGAGCCCTGGTCCAGGAAGATCCCATATGACATGGAGCAACTAAGCCCATGAGCCACAACGACTGAACCTGCATGCCACAACTACTGAAGCCCGCGTGCCTAGAGACTGTGCTCTGCAACACGAGAAGACACCGCAACGAGAAGCCTGCGCACTGCAACAAAGAGTAGCCCCCACTCGCTGCAACTAGAGAAAGCCCGCGCACAGCAGCGAAGACCCAACGCAGCCAAAAATAAATAAATAAAATAAATTTAAAAAAAAAAAGAAAAGCTTAAAAAGTGGGCACTTATCATGGCACATCTAAAAGTATACTCTGTTTCCTGGTTGCCATAGTCTCTCAAAATAATACTTCTGCACGGTAGAGTTTTGAGGTTAAGGCTGTGTCTTTGTCACTTATTCCTTTGGACTTTTAAGAAATAATCCA
This sequence comes from Delphinus delphis, assembly GCF_949987515.2. Classification (NCBI taxonomy): domain Eukaryota; kingdom Metazoa; phylum Chordata; class Mammalia; order Artiodactyla; family Delphinidae; genus Delphinus; species Delphinus delphis. The sequence goes on along the minus strand of NC_082683.1, from coordinate 107,495,270 downwards.
TGTATTACATAGGAAATTGCACAGACTCCCACAAAAATTAAACCCTAACAATTCACAGAAACAAATTGTTCAACTTCTCCCCCCATATTTTATTGCTGCTCACAGCAGCCCTACCATATCCAGGTATAAAACTGAGTTTTAAAAAATATTAACCTTCCCATTTACTGAGAGTCTGGGATTTCAATATGTATTAAGAGTTGTGAACTCTTAATTACTTAACAGTCTAGTAATACCCAAGGTAATCCACATTCATCATGAAAATTGAGCCTTTCCTCTAAAAGCTGAAACTGTTGCTTTCAATTACTTAAGCCTTTACAATAACTGGACTCTGAAATACAAATTGCACTATCTTCTTACTGATAGTGAAAAATTTCACTATTTACTTATTGCTGGAGGCTATATATTTATGAAAGTAAATTAAAAAAACCAGATTTTGGAACATTTATGTATTGCAAACATTAAATTTTTTCCAGGTTGTTAATTACCATAGCAACACCCTCTTCCTAAAAATTTCATTGATCAGGGACCACTGAACAATCCCATTCAAGATTTTATTGACCCTTCTATTGCTTAAGGATATCTGCTCAAATGTAATTTAGTGTACTGCTTAGCATATTGTTAAGTCAGACAAAGAAATACTGAGCTGGCTAGCTGGGAGAATCTAGTATAAAGCTTTTACAAAGCTGCCTTACTTTTTTTTTTTCCCTGCCTTTCTTAATTTTATATTAAAGATTATTTTCTCAGGACCTGGGACACTAATTTAAGGAAAAACCTAGATGTTTAGGTCCTCCCCTATTTTTAATAATAAAATGCAGTTTTATTCACAGTACTATTAATTAGCCAAACACATCTGAAAATATATGCATTTTTATTTCTATGTAATATGACTAAATTACAAAGAAATATATAAAAATCTTTGCCAATCTATCTTTCCATCTAAATCCAAAGTATTTTCAAAATTGAGATACAGATGTTTAGTTTTAAACGTCTAATGTTTCAAGTTAAAGAGAAAATGCTATAGTTCTTAAGTATGGGCCATGGGGCTACAAATACTCAATGGGAAATATTAACTCTCAGAAAGATCATTTAAAAGTCAATTAGTCTTTCTGAATTCTGATATTAAAGTCTATTTAAAAGCAGATAATTATATATACATTCATGAGAGAACTCATTTAGATTAAGAAAATAAAATCCATTATGGCTATCTAGTAATAAAACATTTTGAACACTAAATTATTAAATATTATTTAGAGAACAATACAGTGTCAGGCATTCAAGTAATACTTATGAAGGAAATGCACAGTGATTAAAAGCATGGACTCTGGCTTTGAGTCTTGGCTCTAGCCATGTTTACTTGGGCAAGTTATTTAATCTCTCTGCCTCAGTTTCCATATACAGAGTGGAGATAATAGTACATACCTTATGAGGATTAAATGACTTAATATATGTAAAGTACTTAGTAAAGTTCCTAGCACATAGTAGATACTCAATAAATATTTATTTTTATTATTATTTATTTATTTTTTTTGCGGTACGCGGGCCTCTCACTGTTGTGGCCTCTCCCATTGCAGAGCACAGGCTCCGGACGCACAGGCTCAGCGGCTATGGCTCATGGGCCCAGCCGCTCTGCGGCATGTGGGATCTCCCTGGACCGGGGCACGAACCCGTGTCCCCTGCATCGGCAGGCGGACTCTCAACCACTGCGCCACCAGGGAAGCCCTATTATGATTATTTTTATTAGCAGCAGCAGGAACAAAGGGAGGAACTTGCATAAAATAGTAGCGATAGCATTGTGTCACTCTGTGCTCAAAATTATTCAATGGTACCCCCACAGACTACTGAATTAGGTACAAAATCCTCAGTCTGACATTTTAGGATGCACGGTTAAGCTTCCAAATACTACCTAAGAGTTTTCAAATTAGAGTAAACTTCGCATAATGTCACTACCATTTTAAACTTTTCCAAGATCATAACCACACTTACACTTCGATTTCTGAAATCAAGGCCAACTAGATAAGGCGAAATTAAATAAAACACATAGAAATGCTGGATAAAAAATGACATACATACTTTTAAATGAATAGCTTAACCTCTTAAGAAATTAAGGGAAATCTCCAAGAGTCATCACAAAAAGGGAACCAAAATTTAGGTTGATAAGTATAAACCAATGCTTTTAACTACCCAATATATATATGCCAATGTTCATAATATGCCAATGTTCATAAACAAGGGCACTGTATTTTAACAGCTGCAGAGGGTCAGGAGACAGGGCTTAGGCCTCAGTAAGAAAGGGAATTAGAATTAAGACTCTCGCATAATGTAGAGGCCCTCACTGAAAAGAGAGAATAGAAAAACAAAAATCTTCTATCTGCACAGGAAGATCACAAGGAAACTTGAAAATAAACCAGTATAAAGCTCTGCATGGTTCAGGAACCCTTTAGTACAGAAATTAACATTAAAAAAAGTTCTGAACTGATAATACTCTTTGGGTACGTGGCCTAAATGAAAGACAAACTACACAGAAGAGATATATCTTCAACTTAGGCTCCGAATGAGTCCTGTGAGTCTTCTTTAAGATAACTCGTAATACAAAATTACATGCAGAAATGAGCCATCAGGAGCTAATGTCAGCAGACACAACAGCAGAATTAGACCTCCAAGTACTTCAGATTATAGAATTAATGTGGTTAAATAAAAATTTGAAAAGGATTTGAAAACATGAGAAGAAGAAATTAATGAAAAATCAGGCAAGTTTGAAAAAGAAGCAAATAGAAATTACAGGCATACAAATATTACCTTTGAAATTAAAAACTGAATGTACAAATTAAACACAGATTATACATAGCTGAAGAGAGAATTACTGAACTGAAATACTAATGTGAAAAAAAGTACACAGAAGGCAGCACAGAGAGATAACAGGTGGATAATATAAATAAGAGGTTAAGAGACATGAAAATAGATAAATGCCTAACATATAGCTCCCAGGAGTTCCAGAAGGAGAGAACAGAATAATTGGGGAAAAAATGCAATATTCAAAGAAATAACGACTGGAAAATTTCCAGAAATTATGCCAAACATGTATTTTCATACTAAGTAACATAAATAAAAATAAATCCATATTTAGATACGTAATACTGAAACAAGAATACCAAAGACAAAAAGATAAAAAGAGCCAGAGAAGAAAATATTGCCTACAGATGAAAAACAATTGTACCGAGAGTAGACTTCTTAAGAAGTCTACTAAGAAGCAACAATTGAAAATAGTTGCTTGTCTTCTTTTTTGGGGGGCGGGGCCACACGGTACTGGCATTCGGGATCTTAGCTCCCCAGGGATTGAATCCACGCCCCCTTGCAGTGGAAGCATGGAGTCTTAACCACTGGACTGCCAGGGAAGTACCAGTATTCCACTGTCTTCTGATTTCTAAGTGCTGAAAAAAACTATCAATATCAACCTGAAATTCTAAACTTAGCTAAACTAAGATATTTTTAGACAAAAACGTCAAGTTGACCAGAACCTGAAAGAAGTACTAAAAGAGGTTCTTTAGTAAGAAGAATACTGGATCAGAAAGAAGGGCCAGGATGAAGAGGGGGGAGAGGCAAATATGTAGGTAAATCTAAACAAATATTGACTATTGAAAATAATAATGATTCATTTGGGGATTATAAAAACAAAGTAGAACCAATATGCTGGACAATGACAGCTTGTAAGTTGGGAGTAAGGTGATTAGAGATTCTTCTAAGGATCTGTTTGTGAGAAAGGCAGAAATAGATTAATTTTAACCACTCTTTCTTCATTCATTCAACAATTATCTTTTATGGACAGGTAAAACTAATATATAATAACAGAAGTCATAATAGTTATTATTTTGTGTGGAGTTGTGCAAAGAAGGGGACATGAGGAATAAGGGAGGCTTCTAGAGATACTGGTGACATTCTATTATTTGATCTGTGTGGTGGTTACATAGATGTAATCATTTTGTGCTATTTCATTGCTTATCATTTGTATACTTTTCTGTATGTAATGAAGTATGTACATGTAATATTTCTATAAAGTTTATAAAAGGAAACTACTGCACAGTTTACACCAAAATAAAATTTTGATAGATTATAAATATATAACTTTAAATACAAGTCCTAAAAATAATGGAAAAAACAGAGGTTAGTATTTATATAATCTTGACTGGGAAAGAACTTTCTAAGCATGACATCAAAGGCAGAAATCACTGGTAACTTTGACTACTTTAAGTAAAAAAAAAAAAAAAGTTTTATACAACAAAACACTGTGAATAATATAAAACAAAAATATCAAATAGAGGAAAATATATTTTGCAAATATATTAGAAAATGGTCAATATCCTTAATTATACAGATATAATTCTTGCAAAGAATATGAACTGGCAATTCACAAACAGAAATATATAAATGGCCAGTGAGCTCTGGAAACTGACCAAGAGGTTAACTAATCTGCCTAAATTCATAAAAACAGTAAGAGGGAAATATTCAAATCCAGCCAATCTTACCTTTCAATTAATATTTGTTTAATAAATGAATGATTATATATTTAAGACTATAAGATGTTTTTATCATAGACTACAAAATGCAGGTTATAAAACAGAATGTACAATGAGGCAAATAATAATACAAAGTGAAAAAGTACACAACACCTCTAATGCCTCCCTGTGTATCTATGTATACATGGCTCAGCGTGGATCTCTCAGGGTCCCCAAACGTTAAATTCAATTATCTGTCTTTCCTACTCTTAGTTTCCAAATTAATCTTCCTAAAATACTATGACCTTCTTGTAATTTTATTGCTTAAAACTTTCAATGATTCCTCATTTTCTACACAAGAAAGTAGAAAAAAATTCCTCAGCATGGAATTCAAGACCTTCTACAATTATGGCATTCAATCAACCTTTTCACTTATTACACACATTCCAGTTAATTGACTACTTGCTGTTCTTTTTCTATGTATGTCGCCTATAGTTTTCTGTAACTTGTTCATGTGGTTAAATCTGCCTAGAATGTACTCTCCCTCCATATGTCCATTTTTTATCCAAGGCTCAGGTTATACACTATCTTCTCCATGAAACATTTGCTAGTTTCTCTTAGCCACTCTGAGAATCATGGCTCTTTTATGTCTCTCTCCAGACACTTATTTTCTTATTTTTTATGTTCTATCTTTCCTAATAGACAATCACTTACTTGAGGCAGGATATTTATCTTCTTCATCTTTGTATTCTTCTTACTAAATATTTACTGAATGAATGTACTTAATCAACAAAACAGAAAAACTCACAGAATTCAATAGCATTATGTTTGGGTATCTTTAAAATGCCAGTCTGTTCCTTGAACATAAGAAACAAAACTGTTAACAGTGAAGATTGGTCATTACTCTCCAGGTCTTTGACTGAATTAAGTGATTTATGAACTTAATAGAGTATACATCCTTCATCTCACACAAACTCTAAATTATTCTATGAACTGATGCATTTTGGTCTACAGCAGTTTGGTCAGCACTGACCTTACTTTTCCTACATAAAGGGAATTTAAGCCTACCTCTCTGGGAAAGGGGAAAGAGTTATAGGACTGAATGTTCTCCCTTACCTTTTCGTGTTATGCACAGTGGTTCCCCCCAGGACAATCCTCACTCCAGGAGTGGTACGGTTCAGGTTATAAACTGTTAGAGCCTCTTCATAGGTGGCTCCTCCAATTATAAACACAATGATATCCTGAGGTCTACAATAATGAAGGAAGTTAATATCATAGGATAAGGGGGAAAAAAGGCAAAATTTGCTGTTACTATCATATACACAGTTTTAATTTCTGAATCTTTCTTTTTTGGTAAAGGAAGCAGAATTAAAGCAGAATAGAATAAAAGGTTTAAAAAAAGTTTTAATTATCTGAAATTGGCAGGAAACAGAGCAGGAAATGCTGAATAGTGATTTGCTTTCTGTTTATGAGCGGATGTCATAATTTCTGTGCTGTGGATTTCAGAATAGCACAATAGTGTTTGCTGGAACCAAATGTAGGAATATTCTTTTATATTCAAGAGGCTGAAGAGTACTTCACTGTGATATGGTATCAATATAGCAGTAATTTATGCTTGTACTACACATCTCCTTTCACGTATAAGCCCTTCGTCAAATACTTAGTACAGTGTCATTACAATGGCTTCTGTCCAAGGACCTCAAAGTATTTTGGAAAGTACTGGTATATTTGGATGTCCCCATAACACGGGAACAAGAAACATTTAGTATTTTGAGTGCAAAAAAAGAATGGGATACATAAATTAATGGCGCTTCTAGAAATCCACCTCTTCTTAAAATCTTTGTTCCTCAATCCTTTGATAAACCAAGAAAAAGAAACCATGGAAACAAAAAACCAGTGGGTGTAGTTTTGACACTGGACATGCTGACGCATCAGCTCAGTCACTAGCCTCATTTAGGTTGCACTGCAGTTTTACGGTGCTTCAATCTTTATGAAAATAGCTTTATAACAAAAGTGAGTGGTCCTCCTATTAGATCCTTCTGAAGATATGAACAAGAAGGAGATCACATTATTTTCAAAACTGTTAAAGTCTGCCTTGTTTTTCTTTTCTCATGCCACCAAGAGAAGATAAAATTACTTAATCTTAGTAGGCAAATAATTTTGTTAAATCACTTACCGGCCATTATTTAAAATGACATCAAGCAAAGCAACCATTTTGGAGGTTATAGCACAAAACTAAATAAAAATATCTTTAGTCAAAGGATGTACATGCTTATGTATAAATCATGGAAAGAAACCCAACAACCAACCCTACATTTCCTTTCTGTTTGTCTCTCTGTCTCTTTCTAAAACACCTTGAAGGAATCACTAACTGAGAGAGTATTTGTTCTTGTGGGACTTCATGAAAACAGAATCAGATGTTGTGGCTATTTAAAAATGTTCTGGTGCAGCCACTATGGAAAACAGAATGGAGGTTCCTCAAAAAACTAAAAATAGAGTTGCCATATGATACAGCAACCCCACTCCTGGGCATATATCCAGACAAAACTATAATTCAAAAAGATACATGCACCCCTATGTTCATGGCAGCATTATTCACAATAGCCAAGACATGGAAACAACCTAAATGTCCACTGACAGATGAATGGATAAAGAAGATGTGGTACATGTATACAATGGAATACTATTCAGCCATAAAAATGAATGAACTAATGCCACTTGCAGCAACATGGATGGACCTAGAGATTATCACTTACTAAGTGAAGTAAGTCAGAAAGAGAAAGATAAATACCATATGATATCACTTATATGTGGAATCTAAAATATGACACAAATGAACTTATCTATGAAATAGAAACAGACTCACAGACACAGAGAACAGACTTGTGGTTGCCAAGGGGGGGATGGGGGATGGGGGAGGGATGGACTGGGAAGTTGGGATTAGTAGATGTAAACTATTACATATAGAATGGATAAACAACCAGGTGCACAAGGAACTATGTTCAGTATCCTGTGATAAACCATAATGGAAAAGAATGTATATATTTGTATAACTGAATCACTTTGCTGTACAGCAGAAATTAACACAACATTGAAAATCAACTATACTTCAACAAAAAAAAAACTTAAAAAAATAAATGTAAGAATGTTCAGATAATCTCTGAATTGCAGAGATACCCAACAAAGGCTCCCAATAATGAAGGGGTGATTATTTTGCAATTGATCTAGCAGAGTCAATTATGACATTTCTATGTGAACTTGGGACTTAAAATCATGCCTTTGAAATGCTACATTTTAAGACAAGGTAAGCTTCATTTGAATCTACCCACCTGAAACAATGTATTTAGCATCATGACGCTTTAAGTGTTCCATAGTGTTATATTTTCTACAATCATTTTTTGTTACTTTAAAATATACTGTTTTGGGGAACTCCCTGGCAGTCTGGGGGGTGGGACTCTGTGCCTCCACTGCAGGGGGCCCTGGTTCCATCCCTGGTCACAGAACTAAGATCTTGAAAGCCACGCGGCATGGCCAAAAAAAAAAAAAAAAAAAAAAAAAAAAATTATAAAGTAAAATATCTGTTTTTGACTAGATAAATGTTTGCACATGGTAGAATATAAAAAAAGGGCATATTGTAAAAAAAAGTAAGTTTCCTTCTCACCTCAGTCCTCTTGCACCCCAGTTTCTCTCTAGAGGCAAACACTATTACTCATCTCTTATGAATATCCTTTCAGAGAGACTATCTATGTGTATATACATATATTTACAAATTTACATATTCATATTATAAGATACATGCATATGTATGTATATATTTAATATATATTTTATATACAGTCTATAAACTGCATTTTATATATAGTTGTGTGGACATACTGCGCATTTTAAATTTTGGTAGGTATCTCCAAGGTGTTCTACAGATGTCATTCTATGAGCAATTCAGGAAAGTGCCTATTTTTCCACATCCTGTCAGTACTGTGTATTATCAAGGCTTTTGGTCCTTTTAAACTAAGTTGATCACTTGCTCCTCCTCAATACTTTCTTCACTTGGTTTCCAGGACATCACATTCTTTTGGTTTTCTTCTTACTTCATTAGTTGACATTTTTCAGTGTCTCTTCATGGTCTCATCTCATCTCCCTGATATCTTTATTTCTTTTCTTTTCTTTTTTTTGGCTGTGTGGGGTCTTAGTTGCGGCACACAGGATCTTTCGTTGTGGCACGCTGGCCCTTTGTTGTGGTGTGCAGGCTTCTCTCTAGTTGCAGCGCACGGGATTCTCTCTAGTTGTGGCATGCGGGTTTTCTCTCCCTAGTTGTGGTGCGAGGGCTCCAGAGCGTGGGATCTGTAGTTCGTGGCGCGTGAGCTCAGTAGTTGTGGCATGTGGGCTTAGTTGCCCCATGGCGTGTGGGATCTTAGTTCCCTGACCAGGGATCAAACCCACGTCCACTGCATTGGAAGGCAGATTCTTTACCACTGGACTACCAGAGAAGTCCCTCACTGAACCTCTTAATGGTAGAGTGTCCAGAACCCATTCACCGGTCCTCCTTTCTTCTTGATCTACACTTACTCCCTATATCTGTGTAATGTAGTAGCTACTAGCCACATATGGCTATTTAAATTTAAATTAATTAAAATAAAATAAAAAATTCAGTTCCTCAGTGGAACTAGCCATATTTCAAGTGCTCAATAGTCACATGTAGCTAGTAGCTACCTTATTAGATAGCATGGATATAGTACATTTCCATCATTGTAGAAAGTTCTATTGAACTGCACTTCCCTAGATGATCTCAACCAGTTTTGTGGTTTTTAAATACATTTATCTGCTGATGACTCCCAAATCTCTATCTCCAGCCCAGACTGCTCTTCTAAATGCTAGACTTAAGCATCTGTCTAATCGACATTTCTACTTGGCTGTTTAGTTTATTTCTGAATTCGGCATGTCCAAATCCCTAATCCTCTCCCCCAGGCTTGTTCCACATATAGCTCTCCCCATCTTAGTGGATGGCCAACCTATCTTTTCACTTGCTTAGGACAAAACTTTGGAGCCATCCTAACTTCTCCTTTATGGCTGCAGATATAGCGAGAGGAAGAGAGGGAGAATCTTGAATCTTATAGGCCATGGGGGGATCACCGAAGGGTTTTAACAGGTGACCATGATCAAACTTGCTTTTCTGAAGGAAAATTTTGGCAGCTATGTGAGAATGAATTGGGAGCTGCTGGTGGGAAAACCTGGAGAACAAAAGTCTACTGTAAGACTTTTGGGAAGATGTGATAAAAGTTGGAACTAAAGAAATACCAGAAGTGGAGGGGAAGGACTGGATATAGAAGACACAAAAAATGTAGACTCTTCATTCAGTAGTTGGTCAATGATTAAATGTGAAGGATGAGGATAAAGGAAGAATCTGTGATAACTTCAAGTATTCTGGTTTTGGTGACTAGGTATAGTGGTTTAAGTTTGAGAACAAAGAAAGCAAGACTGACTGAATTAAGACAAAAACATGCTGTTTTTGAGATACCTGTGGAACATCCCAATGGAGATGTCCACCAGACATCTGGACATTGAGACCTGATGATGTCCCTGAATACAGGTGGCAGCTGAAGCCGTGGGAATAGATGAGTTCTACCTAGGGGGATCATGTAGAATGAGAAGAGAACCAAAAGACAGAGTTTGGGAGGATTCTTTAACATCTACAGGATAAGCAAGAACAGTAGCTAGCAAAGGCAATTGAGAAGGAAACTGTCAGAAAGGTAGGAGGAGAACCAGAGGGAGAGGCCAAGGGACAAGTGAGTTTGAAGAACAGAATGGTTAAGTGTTAAATGCAGTAGTGAGGTAAATAAGTGAGGATTGAAAGAGACCACTGTGCACATTCCTGCAATGTGATTTCGCAAGAAGAGTTTCAGTGTATTAGAGTGGAGCAAGAAGCCAGGGTACATGGATTGAAGAGGTGAGAAGTGAAGATAGCGACTTTATCCAAGAAGCTTGACTGAAGAGAAGACAGGTTAGAGGAGAATCCAGGCTCAAGGGCTTTAAATACATTACTTAACAGGAGAAACTTCAGTATGCGTGTAGTCTGTGGAAAAGTAATTAGAGGAAGACAAGCTGAAAATACAGAAGAAGGAAGGAGGGAGAGGGAGAAGAAGGGGGAGAGAAAGAGAGAGAGGAGAGAAAGTGGAAATAATTACAGAAAGTGCAAGTAATTACAGAGAAAGGCTTCCTTCAATGATGGTAGGAGTCTAAAATGAGTGTTGGCAGAGAGGTTAGTTCTGAATTGGAAAAGAGGATGTATTTCCTTTAGAATGAAGGAAGGAGATTAGGTAGATATATGTAACTAAGTTTATAAACATGGGGGCTAGACACTGAGGGAGCTAATGTCTGACAGACTCAATTTTTTCCACTGTGAAGTAGGAAACACTGGTGTGGGTCAGGTGACTTAGACATTATGGAAAACATTCTAAACTGATGTAGTGAATGAGACAAAGAGAGAGAACTACTAAGTTTGACTGAGTATCCCTGAAGGCCCAAGTGAAGTGAGAAACAGTGAATTTGTAGTGGCCCTAATCTATAATTTGTATGATTTCCTCTAGTAGCACAGAAAAGAGTTATGAGCCTTAAGCCTAAATTATTAATCCAATATTAATCTGGTGCTTTAGGCTGCAGGGAAAGAGGTTCTTTATAAACTTATAGGAAAGCATTACCACTGTTCACGAATGACTAAAATTTTCTATACTATCAAGGTTTTTTTCCTTCAAGTATTTGCCTCCAGTTACTGGCCAGCTTTTTCTTGCTGAAAAAGGTCATTTGCTTAGGACGAGTTGTATAATTGTGATAGCAATAGTTTTCTACCAAGTATGATAAACTCTCAATTATTTGGGGACTGAATATTCAGGCAAAATACAGGTTCTTGTCTTTTTCTACATCTGGTATGTGTTGTTTCAATTCTTACTAATATTTCTACAGAAGGGGAAGGGGAATATGAACATCTAAAACTCAAGTTCAGCTCTTGTCAGGATCTTTAGGGGTATATTTCATAAGAAAGAGATCAAATAAACTACAATTGGTTGTAATTTTAAAAACTGGTATGAGTTCCTGTAACTTTTACCATAGTATTACCCTCAAGAATATACACTAAATTTCTAAGGATATATATTTTTAAATCTTCCCACTATATTGGTTCTAGAGGTACGAATGATCTGAGATAATAATGGCTTCTGAAGTGCAGTGCCAACTGGTTTAATAGTCATTAAAGAATGAGTTCTTTGGGAAAAAAAATTCCAGTGTTATAAGAACGTGCCATCAAGGAGACTGAGGACTCTACCAACAGTTTGGTCTGTGTTGTAACTATCTAGGGTCAGCCTAGGTGGAAAACAGGAGGAAAAAAAAAAGGCTGTTACAGTATTCAGAAACAATAAAATCCTCAAACCTGAAATGAGTTTTTTTTTTTGCCAGAAAATGAGTATTTTTTTACAGTAACGTTCCATAAGCAGTGCTCTTGATGTTGAGGGACAAATCTAGCTTGAGACCCTTTATGCAGCTTATCTTGAGTAAATACTCATGAATTACACAGAACACTCCATTAAGAAGAAGGGAAGCAGGTTTCTCCCTTACAGGGGTACAGTGACTGATGAGAAGAATTAGACAGTAACACTTTTGTTTTGAGCTCTTGATCCGGTAAGTCAATTTAAAAAGCAGCTAAGGGACTTCTCTCTGGTCCAGTGGTAAAGAATCCGCCTTCCAATGCAGGGGACGCGGGTTTGACCCCTGGTCAGGGAACTAAGACCCCGCATGCCACAGGGCAACTAAGCCCATGCGCCACAACTACTGAGCTTGCACGCCTCAACGAGAGAGCCCACGTGCCGCAACTAAGACCCAACGCAGCCAAAAATAAATAAAATAAAATAAATAATAAATAAATCTTAAAAAAAAAAGAAAAGCAGCTGGGTGGAGTAGTAAGGATCACCCTGGAAAATGATGTCGCTTTTCCATAGCTGCCCTCTGCCTATCACCTGTCTCTAGACTATATATCTTTCTTATGGAAAAGAAAGGCAAGAACTGGGAAGGAATAAATTCAAGCAGGTTTCTAACATAGCCAGAGAACACTATTCTTTAGTCTGATAATTTCAGGGTGCCAGAGTATTTTCATATTGATGGAGAGGGAAGAAGATGCCACAGGTGGTAACTGTGGGTGTAGGTTATATCAGTGTAACGACAAAACTTACATGTAGGGATAGGCTCTTAGAGCTTGACTCAGTTGTGTACCTAACAAAGATGACTATGTCACATTTGGTTATGAAAACATTAATAAATGTTTTCCTGAGCCTCCTACTACTTAGTCAGGCTGGCTTAAGGAGGAACACTGGTGAAAAAAAAAATTAAAAAAACATCCCTGACATTTTTCCTTTTAATTCGTTCCCCTGGTGAATTTTAAAAGTAGATGTTCTGATGAGGCCAACAGTAAAACATACAGTAAATCATTTTTATATGATGGTTGAAGCTAAGTGGAATACACAAGTTCAATTCTTTGTACACATCTTCCTGTGCTCTGTAATTCACCATAGCAACCAAAAGCATTAATTAATGCAGATAGCAAACATTAGAAAACACCAGTCTGTTCATGCTGTTATGTGTGTGTATATATATATATATATATATATATATATATACACACACACACATATACATACAAGGACACCTTGAGAACCCAACCAATTTATATCCTATTGTATTAGAAAAATAAAAAAATTTTCACACACAGTGTTTCTGGAAATCATTGCTTTAATCGTTAATCATTCAGTTAAGCAGAAAAACAAACTTTTAAGAGGCAGTATTTTATCTACTTTGTGGACTGTTACACTTATGGCTAAAATTCAAATTTTTGAAGCTAGTACTTACAGGTAGTAAAGATCATATGAGCATTGACTGTAGGAAAAAAGGCCAATGAGAAAGGACTGCTGCTTTCATAGAAACAAAAACAACAAGATTCTACTAAATTTGTATAAATGTGAAAGCGTACTTCCTTTTTGAATTGACTAATTCTGGAATGCATGACCAGATAGCTCTCTTTTCTCACCAAATGTTTAAGTTGCTTGTTTTTATCAGGGGTAAGAAGCAATTCTGGAGCAAGAAAAAAAAAACTCTAGCCTGATAAATAGGATATGTGGGAGTCCCATCTGCCGAGAAAGAGCAAACCCAATTTGTGGATATAGCTATACTGCCAAACAGGTTAACCACTAACTTAAAGCTAAGGGCTAAAACATCCCTACAACTGTTCCTGGTTTTGCAAAGTTGTGTTCTTGCCAGATCTCCTTTGCTATCTTCTAATATGACAATAACAAAAAAACGAAGAAGTTCTATCATGATGAGACTTAAGTTAGCCATAAAGATGACTAAAATCAATGACTCTTTTAAATGTGATAACCCAGTGTGAAGACGGTGCCTAGAGCTGAGGGTGGGTCTAAGTGAATACAGAGCCAAAATACTGTACAGGCAAACTGCGAAAGTCGAAATTGTCTGGTAACATCAACCAAATTTACTCTCTAGTTTACATTTCCCAACTGTAAATCTTGTCGTATCAACTACTACAGATGCCTACATAAGAAATCTGACAATATCTATTGAACATCTATATGCAAAGCACTGTGTTAAATATTGTGAAAAACCCAAATATTAATAAAACATAGTTCTTACTTCAAGATTACAATACTTAATACAATACCTAGTGGGAAGGATAGATATGTATACAACTAACCACTGTCTCAGTATCCAGAGGCAACCATTATTAACAATTTCTTTCTTCTTTCTGTTAAACAGGGCCAGGAGGTGGCATAGGTATCCCCTGTGCCCCCTACTATGGTTTCATAACCATTTCTCTGCCTTCTTCAAAATTTCCACTATCTTAGAAGCTTATGATATAGTTGCACTGTTTTCTCCTGACCTCCTTTCCTGGTCACTTTCTTATTCCCTGAAGACTTCAGCTCTGGTTTACTGTCCTCCTTTTCGTTCCTGCTCCTTTCAAGATTTTCAGTGACTTTAACACCAACATGGATTACTCATCTCACATCCTGGTCTCCTCACCCACACTGATTCGTTCTTTCATCCCTCACAGCCACCAATATCCATGATTATAACATAAACTTTTGCATTACAAGTATCCACAATATGAAATCTTGAATTGAAGACCTCTTTCTCTAATAACCACTCCCTCAACTTTTAATTCACTTATGCTAATGCTGCTACTGTAATATTTCTTTGACCTCATCGATACCTCCAATTCATTCAACAATATTTTTTTCACTTTCCAATACCCTCCTTCTTTTTTTGTTTCCTAAAATCCTGGTTGGACCCAGCTATCAGCCTTCTCCTCATTTAATCTAGTGCAGCTAAAAGCTGCTAGAGAAAACCACACAACTAGGTTCATGGGCTGTATTTTAAATTAATGAACACAGAACTCCAGTGGGCACTCAGTCGTGCCTAGAAGTCCTACTACATTTCCCTAGTAAATCTGATTACAAGCC
This sequence comes from Delphinus delphis, assembly GCF_949987515.2. Classification (NCBI taxonomy): domain Eukaryota; kingdom Metazoa; phylum Chordata; class Mammalia; order Artiodactyla; family Delphinidae; genus Delphinus; species Delphinus delphis. The sequence goes on along the minus strand of NC_082683.1, from coordinate 107,480,269 downwards.
TACAAGATATCAATTTCACAATGTTTTCTCTTTTTATCCTGTATTTTACCTGATAACTTGACGTCATATTTTACTGAGAAAATAGAAGTAATCAAACAAGATGGCCCCATGTTCTCAACATCAAAGCTGTTACAGTGGGGACTTCCCTGGTGGCGCAGTGGTTAAGCATCCGCCTGCCAATGCAGGGGACATGGGTTCGAACCCTGGTCCAGGAAGATCTCACATGCTGCGGAGCAACTAAGCCCGTGCGCCACAACTACCAAGCCTGTGCTCTAGAGCCCATGAGCTACAACTACTGAGCCCATATGCCACAACTACTGAAGCCCATGCGCCTAGAGCCTGTGCTCTGCAACAAGAGAAGCCACCGCAATTGAGAAGCCCGTGCACCACAACAAAGAGTAGCCCCTGCTCGCCGCAACTAGAGAAAGCCCACGCGCAGTAGTGAAGACCCAATGCAGCCAAAAATAAATAAATTAATTTAAAAAAAAAAGCTGTTACAGTGAAAGAAGTACCTCTGCTCCTATCAAAATCTTCTCTGCTTGTGTTCTAGATCTCCTAAAGACTTCACTTCTGCAAGTCTTGCCCTTTCTCTTCTGCGTTACCTATTTCTCCTTCTTTAGGATAATTCTCATCAAGTTATAAGTATGCTTTAGAATCTCTCATCCCCCTGAGCCTACAATCTCTTCTAGCTACAATCCCATTCTCTAACCCCTTCAAGCAAAACTTCTTAAAAAGTGTTACATACTGTTTGTTATCTCCATTTTGTCTTATCTCTTGTAACCCTCTCTAATTTGGCTTCCAAACTCACTGAACCTGGGGAATAGTCTGATGGATTTTTCACTGTCCTGACCTTTTTTTTTTTTTTGTGGTAGGCGGGCTCCGGACGCGCAGGCTCAGAGGCCATGGCTCACGGGCCCAGCCGCCCCGCGGCATGTGGGATCTTCCCGGACCGGGGCACGAACCCGTGTCCCCTGCATCGGCAGGCGGACTCTCAACCACTGCGCCACCAGGGAAGCCCTGTCCTCACCTTTTTTATGTCTCAGAAGACTGGTCTCAGGTAACCACTCACTCCTTGATATTTATGACACCAAGTTTTTCTGGTTTTCCTCCTATCTTTCTGTCTCTTCTTCAGTCTCCATTGCTGACTCCAATTTTCTATTCAGTGCTTAGTCCTGCATCCTCTTCTTTTCCCCTAAGTGATCTAGTCTAGTCCCATGGCTTTAAATCACCAAAATCTTGTTGACTCCCAATTTAGCATCGAACATTTCCATTTGATTATCTACCAGGCATCTGCAATTTAACAACAAAACCCTTGATTTCCCCCCAAAACCTGAGAGTTATTCCTGGTTTCTCCCTTACCCTTGTCCCATTACTCTACTCCATTAAATAAGTCTATTGATTCTACCTTCTCTCCTAGGTTCCTTATCCAAAGCACTTTCATTTCTTACCTGGACTATTGCAGCCACCTCCTAAGTAGTCTTTCTGCTTCTAACTTTGTCTTCAATAATCCATTCTCCCCACAAGGTGATCTCTTAATACATAATTCAGTTTATGTCACTTGAATGCTTAAAGCTCTTCAGTGGGTTCCTATGACATTTAAAAATGTTAAAAACCTCTTTACCAGAGCCTGTAAGACCCTATGTGATCCAGCCCTACTTATCTTCTCAACTTCTTATTTTCTTACTTGTTATGGTCCAACCACACTGGACTTCTTTCTGTTCCATGAACTTGCCAAGTTCTCTTTCTTCAAGGACTTTGTTCTGGTGTTCCCTCTATTTGTGTTGCTTTTCCTCCTAATCATTATGAGATTGGTTCTTTCTTGTAATTCAAAGCTCATCCTAAGTATCACTTCTTCAGAGAGGTTCTCTCCATCTAAAGTAGCCTTCCCCACCTCTACAAAGTTACTTTGTAGGTTATTACCCTATTTATTTCCTCAATAGCACTTACCTCATTCAAATTATATTCAAATTTCTTTACTAGTTTACTGTCTGTCTCCTTCATGTAAGTTCCTTGAAGGCAGGTACCTTGTCTTTCCTGTCACTTCTATTTCCCCAGCAGTTCTTGACATACTGAAGGCATTCAAATATTTGTTATATAAAAGGATGAAGTAACTGAATAATTAACTATATATATATTTAGGTAATAGTGACAAATGCCCGCAGATGCTGACAACTGATGAATGTGTGTTTTGTTGGAAGAGCCTCATTTTGAACTTTGTTTGGAAATGAATTCCCCAAATTAGAAAGGTTTGCTCTCATAACTAATCATCCACAATATTCTTCTGGTGGTCTATTATGTCCCTTTAGCAATAAGTGGCTAATTTCTTATTCAATAATTCTTATATGAAATTCATAAGAAAATTAATATTTTTACTTTTATCATGTTAATTAGAAGGCTATTTAAGAGAGTTATACCATTTTTCAAAAAGCCTCTCAGATAGGTGAATAGCTTTGGGCTGGTTTTCATTCTTACCACTTAGCTGACATTTCTAAATTTTGATGCCAAATGAGTATACTCTCTGAATTTAACCCCAGATGTTCTGCTTCTCAACCTTGGATTTTTAAAAAGATTTCTTTTCTTTTTTTCTTTCTGTTCTGTTACCAAATTACAGAGTTTTTTTTTTTTAAAGGAAAAACGTGAAAAAATATATTTTATCATACAAGAGTTATTTATGTACCTCAAAATATTTTTCTCCTTTCAGAAATTCATTACATTTATAAAACACTATTCTTCCAAAGCCTTAGATTATGATTAGCTAAAATAATATAAGAATTATACCAACAGTAACAATTCTCACATTAATCTATCCAATAGGGTTCAGCTACATATATTAGGCCCTTTATAATATGTGGTCCCAATAAAAAATACACAAGAATATAATTTATAACTAGGTAGAATTTGTGTATATTTAAAATTTCAGGTTGGCCTATGTAAGTTGTTCTGGACAACTTTTGTTTTTATTAAAACTAACAAACCACTGGATTAAAATGACAATTAATTGCTTCCTTCAGTTAATACCCAAAAAGAAAGCCATCCTTTTCTCCTGTGTGACAAAAGGCCTTTGTCACTTAGGTCTCAGTTTATATACTGGCCACATTTGGCAAAGTCCAGTCCTCACCAAAAATAGTAACAACCTGCTCTGGATGGTAATCAAGCAGCAAATCTATTTTCAGCCTTAATGTTTGAAACTCCAAATGCTAGATGCCATGGAACTGAACCTTAAACGGCACAGGTAAACTGGTCTGAGACTAAAGGACAGGACACAGTATTTGGGGCTCTCCAAAACATCTGTTTCTTTATTCTAAAAGAAACAATGTTTCAGGCTTAGTAGGGGAATTGAAATCTAACTTTGACACACGTAAAACCAAAAGAATCTTAGAACTGAAACAACTGGGGAAGGAAGATTAGAATGATATAACCTTTGTCGTAGTCTTTTACATTACCCTAAATTTCCTATTTTCTTAGTGTCTCTGGTTTTTACTATTAATATCTTTGTTATCTTACCTGTCTCTGAGTGTGCTGGGGCCTAGATAAGGATACAGGTTTTCCTTGAGCTTTCCTTTGATGAGATGGTCCAGGGTCTCATGTAAGAAAGGCTGATGCTGAGTATATACATTTTCTACTCCCTAAGACAGGGCGAAATGGTTCTTATGTCATTTTTTTTGGAAATTGCAATATGACAGTTAATGATACTCATATCAGAAAAGGACATGTACTCAATAGAGATTTCACGGGACAAGAGTCAAGCAGGAATTTTAGGAGAATTTTATAGTTAATTATTTTCATCAATTAGAAATGTTCTAATCTTATGAAAAAACTCTGTAATTTAAGGTTAGCTATTATAAAGGAATTTTTAAAATGCAGTTGCTTAAATCCTTTATTATCTCTTCACTGACACCCTTCCTTTTGTGGAAATATTATATGATATGTAGAGCAAATAAAAGGACTATGTAGCAAAGGAGACTAGAAACACTCAGGAAAATGGAAAAATTTCAGGAAACATAAGAAAGGCTAGCAGATTAAAACTCATTTTTGACCATTTTAAGAAAATAGGTTAGTATTTTTAAAAGATCTACAATTGTTTGCTTCATCTTTAATTTCCATCAGAGAAAAACAACCTAACAAATCTTAAACAAATGGAGTAAAATAGCTATGACTAACAGAACTGTCTGCCTTTTTACTCTTGGGTATTTCCTGGAAATATCTCATTATTCCCTTCTCAGCTATTTGGGCCAATGATGATGCGTTCCAATACAGAAAGTATTTAAAGAAAAAGCTTTCAAGAGGATGTCTGCTTTAATTTCATTTAACTGACATAGTACTGGATCAGCAGCAATCCTGAAGTTACTTTGAAGATCATATTCATTCACTCTCAGCTTCAGGGACTTCAACTGTTTCTCATTTAGGAAAGCATAGAGATATCATACCTTCAATCCTTTGAGGAACTGTTTGGTAATAGCCACAGCATCTTTGGGGCTGAAGAGGTCACTTCCTCTGATCCGTTTACCACCATATTCAACAACTGTAGACACAAGCTTTTTTTTAAAAAAAAAAAAGAGAAACAACCTCTTATTGCTTGTGGAACAGGAAGAAAATAACTTTATTAAGGAAATGAAAACATGAGAGGACAGAATTATACATTTCTGTGAATAAAAACAGTATGACATCATTTGTCAGAGTTAAGGCTATAATACTAGAATTTGGTTCCTGTTTGATGGGATTAATATAAATCTGGTTACCTTGCGATACTTCTCAGAAACACCTTTATTCCTAAGGTCCATCATTAATCCTGGTAGGCTATTGCTGCTGTGTCGCTCATAATGTAGAGCATAAAGCATCACCAGGCGCGCAGCATCAAACTCCGTCACTTTGGGGTTCTGCAGGAGCCTCTTTACATTCTGAAAAAAGAGAGAACTAATATTTATCCTCCCTTCACTTGGGTGATGTATAATATCTTAGTTCTAATAATTATGGAATGGTAGTGATACATCTGACTAAAATACATGTGACTAAGATCACTACTATGGCAATGTACAAGTCATAGGTTTAGCAACTGTTTCAACTACAGAAAATTAAATGCCTTTTGCCTAAGATAAGAATTAAATAAGGACATAAATTCTCACTGTAATTGCTTTAAGACAAACTATGGTTATTTCCCCTTTTCTTTCCTTTGATTGAGATGGTCCAGGGTCTCATGTAGGAAAGCTTGCAATTTCCTCACTGAAATAAGGAACACATACTATTTCCACCACTATTTCTACCACTTCAATCAATACAGCACAGAAGAGAACTGACCAGTTGACTTGTAAAACTCTACTGCCTTTTTTAGTGTCAGTGACCGACCAGTGAAACGGAGACAATTTGGGAGAATTTTACATAGGAGGACTGGGCTTAATCTCCAAGAAGCATCATATATAACAATATGTCTCAACATGGCTTACAGAGATATGAATATGTAACAGCATATAATCTCTAAACTGAATACGTAAGATCTTAAGAGGGCAGGTGCTGATAGCAAAGGAAGCTAGACAAAATCATGTTTAGGTTGTATCAGTCCTCACATTAAGGGACTTCCCTATACTATAGATTTATATTTATTATGCAGAACAAATTAATTAGAGCCAACAAATACTTTTTTTTTTTTTTTTTTTTTGCGGTACGTGGGCCTCTCACCGCTGTGGCCTCTCCCGTTGCGGAGCACAGGCTCCGGACGCGCAGGCTTAGCGGCCATGGCTCACGGGCCCAGCCGCCCCGCGGCACATGGGATCCTCCCGGACCAGGGCACGAACCGTGTTCCCTGCATCGGCAGGCGGACTCTCAACCACTGCGCCACCAGGGAAGCCCCAAATACATTTTGATCACTCTATAAGCAAAAGGCACTATGCCAGGCACTGGAGGGGACAAAGAGATGAGTTGGAGACAGTTTCTGTCCTCAGTGAGTTCATAGACAATGGGGTAAAGGGGGATAAAACAAGTATGTTCCATTCTGCTATAAAGTATGTTTCTTAATGCACTTAGCTCTACGAGATTGGTAACTATGGGAATAACACAGAAGGCATATTGGTTTACATGTAAATTTTTCAGCAAGTTAATATTTAGAAAAGATCAGGCACAAGTTTCCTCTTTAAAGAGGAAGCTTTACCAATATGTTAAGGAAAAAAGATGAAAATCCTACAGAAGTGTTTTTTTTAGAAGTAACTGATTTTGTAGCTTTAAGAACTGCTGTGCTTTCCACAATGTTAAGCTATGTGGGGAAAGGGCAAGTGCAAATGAAAAGGATGCAAAGATATTTCTGTGTTAAAAAGCAAAACAAAACAACCCCGAACTGACTGATATTCCCATATCGTATTTTTAATTTTGATGACACAAGTCTCTATGAGAAGCAAATATTTTTGAGACCTTATATGTCGAAGAATAAAACATGAGCCCCAGGAGTAACCACAAAGGATGGTCTGAGTGCATTTCTAGGGGCAAATGCCAGCGAAATTTAACTGTGTTAGCATTTTAATTAGGATTATTATTTTATCAGGGCTCTGATTACAAAGTTATATAGATTTTTCTTTCTCTTTTTTAGTTATATAAATTTTAAGTGATCTGCTTATAACCCTATTTTCCCATAACCTTTGTTTATTTTTAGTGCATGATTTTGCAGAATGTGAAGCTTTTTCAGGAACACATATGTGGTATTATAACAGAAACATATGCATGCAAAAACCAAAAACTGAAAATCAGTGCAATGAGGGACAGGGGACACAAAGTGAAGAGAAGCTCATCTGGTTACTGAGGGATCAATTATAAAAGGTCTTAAAAACTAAATTTTGGAATTAGTTTGAGAGACTGAAAGAGATGCTATTAATAGGAATATGGAAATCAGAGAAAGAAATGAGTTGGGCTGACAGACTAGTAAGAGCCTTCAGGCACTTGATTCTGAGGACATAACAACTAACATCTGTATAGTACTCTGCAACTTACAAGATGCATTTACATACATTGTCTTTTTAGTACTTCACAACAACCAGGTCTCATGACTAAGAACTCTTTTCTTCACACTAAAGAGGGACTATGATGAAATGGGGAACCTCCCAGGTAGTTTTCAAGTACAAAGTTCTCTGGGTAGGATTCTTATTGTTGCTTTTTAGGCGAACATTTCATTACCATCATCCTTACAGGATCAAAAAGGAATAAATTTCTCTTCTACAGATTTAAACCCTGCAGTCATAAAATTTTCCTTACCTCTTTTGCCTTTTGTGGTAACGTTTCCACACAGCAGTGACTAAATACAGACTATTTAGAATATTTGTTTAAATGTTCCACTAATTTCTACTATAATATGGAGAAAGTTCAGGATACAAATTAATTATCAAGTAAAAATACACAATTTCATATGTATCTCAGTCAACCTGGCATAAGTTTAAAACATCCATCTGGGATCTCTGTTGTCGCTTTTCTTATAGGCACAATATTTCATTTTCTGCCCTTGCAGTCACTCTCTTTTTACCTCAAATCTACTCAATTTCTGACTGACCTGTCCTTGTACTTCTAAGCAAATCTGAGATACTCAAGTAACTGTAAACCCACAAAAACTGGTATGGGGACAGTCAAAGACTATTTGCAGTAATCAGTTTATACCCTTCCTATTTGCTCCTTTCTAATTACCTTTCCTTGAATCTTGACTCTTGGCTCTATTTCCCATTTAAAAAATCCACTTCTAATCCTTGAGATTTGGTACTGGTATTTAGAGTCCCCGGCTTGACTCTTAGCTCTCCCTCAATGGGAGGCCTTCTGATCCAATAGCCCAGATCTGGCCCAAGACTACGCTGAGTAGAGTACTTTGCTTACTTTTGAGCCCTTAGGACCCAACCCATGGCTCAGGTCAGTGTTCCAGTTAGACTTATCTATTCCCTCATGAAAAGAAACCTGTAGATACAAGCTGAATTCTTTCTTCTTTTTCAGCTATATAAGTCCTTGAAGAAGCAGGGCCTTTTTGTCTGCCTGGATCCCATGTTATCCTTTGACTTAATTTTGAACTATTTCCCTCATGGCTACTTGACTCATCAACTTGACTGACAGTGACATACATTATATTGAGATTCCAGGGTACTAACCAGAGAAGAGGAGAAAAAGAATCTGAAAGACTTTAATTACATAGGAGGTATGTGTTACACAGTGGTATTTATATGTTGGAAATATGACTGAATTATATAATGAACTTTTTGGTATCTCTTTTCTTATTAAATTTCCCATAAACCTTGAGATAATCAAGGGAGAAAAGTATACTCTTACATAATAACAATGGCTGAATAAAGAGTGAAACAGAAAACTATTGTCCACTTAAGAAGATGGGATTTGGGCTTCCCTGGTGGCGCAGTGGTTGAGAGTCCGCCTGCCGATGCAGGGGACGCGGGTTTGTGCCCCGGTCCGGGAAAGATCCCACATGCCGCGAAGCGGCTGGGCCTGTGAGCCATGGCCGCTGAACCTGCGCGTCCGGAGCCTGCGCTCCGCAGTGGGAGAGGCCACAACAGTGAGAGGCCCGCGTACTGCAAAAAAAAAAAAAAAAAAAAAAAAAGAAGATGGGATTCAAAAATCTTCCACTGAATTCTAACATTAGTGTAGGCCCAATGAAGGAATAAGAAAAGAAATGCAAAAACACTATCTTTGAAGGTCAAGTTTCAAAAAGGAGCTAATGTTCATTCAAAAGACATTGATTAAAAAACATTCTTCTCTTCTGATATTTAGGGATTCCTCCATTATTTTGGGCTGACTACTTTTATACTTTTCTGTTTTCTTCTACCAAAACTATGATATAGCAGTACAAGAAAAAACTTTCATAATGACATGCCTATACTTTAAACCATTGTACAAATTACAGTTGAAGTCTGCAATTAAAGATAGTCCCCATTTTTTTTTTGCTTTAATTTAACCTAAAGAACAGGATCTGTACCTTGTTATCAACTATCACAGTAATGTAGTAAAACACTCAATGAATAGCATTATAAGCCAATAGATTAGAACAGCAAGATGAAATTGGTAGAAGTCTTCAACATGCTGATATGATTAAATAATGAGTCTAATCTAACCGTTTGAGAGAACAGTGTTATGGGACTATAAAGAGCTTATCTAGGAAAAATGATAGAAAGTAGGTAGGACCCAATTCCACTAACTGGTAAATACATGAGTCAGTATTCTTTTACTTAATGACTAGTCAAATTTAGCTTTGGTGTAGGTCTTCTGCTGGTCAACGCTGTTTCTGAAATACTAGTCAAATGATAGTTTAGAGAGAAAAGGATCATTTTTACTCTTAGTTGGTAAAAGTAAAATTGTCAGCTCAATGTGTCCAAGACAATTTTCTTACAATTTTAACGAGAAGCAAAAAAACCCTTCTAAAATCAGGGAGAGTTCCAAGATCATGAGTGAATTAAAAAACATGTCTCGGATGCCATAAAGAAAAGAGAATGTTTTTCTCTTATTGAGAAACAATAATACTGAAAATAGCGATAGTTAATATTCATTGAATGTTGTAAGTACCAGGTACCGTATTAAGTGCTTTACATGTATTAGCTCATTACACCCTCACAAAAATCTTTGAAGTAAGTACTGATATTTCCCCCTATTTTACAGACAAAGAGACTAAGACTTGGAGTGGTTAAGAATCATTTTCAAACCCAAGCCATCAAAGATTCCAGCTATCAGCCACTATTCTATACTGCTTCAAACAGAACTCTTTATCTTCATTTCTCTAATGAATATTTGTTGTCCTTACTACGTGTTATTAATGGGATGATTTGAGATCTTTTACTCAAGGTCAGGAAAGAAGGATATAAAAAGACTAGATCCTCCTTCCAAATGAAAAGCTGTAATATGACAACAAAAGGGGGAGAAATTATTTACTTTCTGAAGATTTTTCTCTTTATGGTATGAAAAAAAATCTTCCTCACTAATCAAATGAGTCTTTTCCAAGGCTATGCATATGTCTCAATGATAGTACACTGCAGTTTGGTTCTAGTGAAATTCTTCTGAATCAAATTTTTTGTTACCCTGTAGGGTAACTGGTTAGAAGTGGCAGCAATTTATAGGTTAAATTTTAGCAATGTATGAGCTTTTTTTGCCTCACCATGATACAGTTACTATTCAATAAAGCAAACCTCATCTTTACTCAAAAGTCAATTCATCGCTTATTATCACCTAAGGTCAAGCCAAGGAATGCTGTAACCCATCTAGGGGTCAGGCCCCTGGCATCTACTCATTATTAAAAGTTCTCTTTATTGACTATTTCTATCATGTTGTCAAAGAAATCCTTTATGATGGGGGAGTCCAAATCAACTGCTCACTGTAAAACCCTAATACCCTGGGCAAGAAAGCCTTCAAAAGATAATTTTTAAAAATATAAAGTGGATCACAAAGGGAATTCATATTTTAAAGTATCTGTTTTTCTTTTAAAATGAACAAAAAATAAGATTTCAGGCAAGGAATTACAGTAGCCTTTTCTAACTGCTTTCCATATGGTGAGATACAAATAAAGATACTAAAATTGGCTAGTGATTAAGTTTGGTTCTATTGTTTTAAAGGGAAAAATAAAATGATAAAGAAACATAAGTAAATTTAAATTTAGTTACAGGACACAATTCTGTTTTTACTTAATAAGAGAAAAAAAATCATTTTATTGAGAAAAATAAAAAGTTTTCATAGGAATGCTTCTATTAGGCCCACAAACCAACTATAAACTCTTATTAATAGTGTTGTTTAAAGTAAGTTGGCCAAGTTAAATAGATTGTGATGTATCTTTACAAAGGAATACTATTTAGTGATTTAACAGAATGAGTGTTTAGGTTCTGGTCTGGAACAATCTCTGAGATACACAGTTAAGTGAAAAAGCAAAATGCAGAGCTATGTGTACAGTATGGTATCATCTGAATTTTAAAAAGAGAGAGAAGGAAATATACACACTCATAGAGGCTTGCACACACACAGAATAACTGTAAGAATGCAAGTGAAACTAACAGACTCAGTTTTTACTATGTATCTCTTTCATCAAGTACTTATATTATCTATTTAAGAATTAGAATTTATGATAAACCATAATGGTATACCATAACAATGATATAAAGAATATAAAACAATGTTGATATATGTATAACTGAATCACTTTGCTGTACAGCAGAAATTAATACAACAGTGTAAATCAACTATACTTCAATAAAAAAAAGATTAAAAAAATTCATATTTAATACAACTAAAAATATAAAGTCAGCCTAAAAGTTCTTTGTGAAGATTTAAGAACACAGAGATAAAATTAAGTGTTGACAGAAGTACTTTTCATAAATATAAAGCCAATAGCATCTTTATGATTTTCAAAATGATGGTGTTTTCAGAGGAACTCTTGATAAACATTTTTTTTTTTAATTTTTTTTTTTTTTTTTTTGCGGTACGCGGGCCTCTCACTGTTGTGGCCTCTCCCGTTGCGGAGCACAGGCTCCGGACGTGCAGGCTCAGCGGCCATGGCTCACGGGCCCAGCCGCTCCGCGGCATGTGGGATCTTCCCGGACCGGGGCACGAACCCGTGTCCCCTGCATCGGCAGGAAGACTCTCAACCACTGCGCCACCAGGGAAGCCCAATAAACATTTTTAAAAATTAAAAACCAACAACTATCAACATAAATCACAGTGAAGACTTTGGTATAACTAGAGCAACCACAGGTGGGTGAATTTCTTTCTTTTGATTGTACCATATCTTTAAAAAATTGTACTTAGAGGAAGGAAACTAACCTTTACAAAGTACCTACCATATGCGAAGCATTTTATATCTCATTAAATCCTGATAACAACCTAAAAGTTTGAAATCATTATCCCTGAGGCTTGGGCAAAATAAGTAATTTTCCCAGAGAAGCTTTGATACATAGAGATAGGACACAAGCCAGGATAGTCTGTGTTGTTTCCATTATACCATGCTGGCTTTATTTTATAAAGCAAAAGTGCAGCAGGGAAAGAAAGAGACTAAGTTTTAGAATATAGGGTCCTATTAATAAGGAAATGTGCTTCTTATAATAAGTGGCTTAGAAACAGCTATTTCCCAAAGGACTCTCATTCCCAAGTTACTCACTCTCAGTGATACCACGTTTTGCCACTTCTCAGGAATTTTGGAATTATCTCTGATTTGTTCTGCCTTGTTATCCTTATATCTAATCTGTCACTAAATAGTTATTTTCTCCCTTTGAAATGTCTTTCATATTTGCCCTTCTGTACATTTTTACTACTACCACTATGAGTCTTCTAGCCTCTCTGACTTGAATTTTTTTCATCTCCAAAGCATCCTTACTAGATTAAATTTCCTTAAATACTGCTTTCATCATATCAACTTTTAAGTAAGACTCTACACTGGATCTCTTTGCCTATCTCAGCAAGTACAAATCCCCCTTACAAGTGTTTTCATAAACTAGTTCCTGTTTACCAATTCAATTTTATCTCCTATGTCTCTTGCACACCCACTCTCAACAGGTCATGCTGTTTATTATTTTCTGCATAGTTCTGCATCTTTTCTTTGCTGAAATCCTCCTCCAGATTCTATTCATTATTTATGGTCCATCTTAATATCACCTTCTCTAAGAAACTGTCCCTAATAACCTCAAATCTTTAATTATAGTCAGTACCACAATTTTGACTTAATTAAATATTAACTTGAAACACTGCCTAATTGTTACTCATGCTTTAGTTTTGTCTCTTCAACTTATACTGTAAATTTCATGAGGCTAGGGTTTGATTATGTCACTTTTTTCTAAAATCTTCTGATAGCTCTCATCATTTTAAGATTAAAGCCCAACCTCCTTTCAATGGCCATAACCAGGCCTCAATCTGTCCTTCTGGCTTATCTAAGACCACTCCTCATCTTATATTCAGCACTGGCTACATTGAATTAGTCTCTGTTCCCTTAAAAAAAAAATTTTTTTTTTTTCGCATCTCCATGCCTGCATTCCCTCTGCTGAGAATTTCCTTCCTTTTCTCTGGTTGGTGCACTTCTACTTAATTACTTGTCCAGAACCAGACCTAATGTCATTGTCTCTAAGAAGCTCTAAGAAGATTCATCCTTAGGGAAAACAGTTGTCCTTCCTTTGTATTCCCATATCCCTTTGTAATACCTCTCGTATAGCACTTATTGCATATATTATAATTCCTGGTTTAAATTTCTTTCTCCCCTACTAAAATGTGAACTTTTTGAGGAAAAGGATGGTATCTTATTCATTTTTGTACCGCTAGATCCTCACAGCACCATGAACATGGAGCAGGCATTCACATGTTTGTAGAATAAACAGCAGATGTTCAATAATAAAAACCTAGAAAATGCATTTTAATATATTATACCTTTAAAATCTTCCTAACAACCTGTGAGATAAATATCATTATACTTATTTAACAAATGAGGAAAATGGCTCAGATTAAGCCAACGGCTCCAGGTCACAAAGCCAGCAGTGGCAAATCAAACACTGAAATTCAGATCTTCTGATTTTAGTCTAGCATTCTTTCTAGTTGACTAGGCTGCCCTCCTAAACACTCAATTAATTGCCTGAACCCTTTGAGATTGCACATTTTTCTTCTACTGTCCCTCTTATCATACATCTATCTTAAATAATACTAATTTGTGTTCTTGTCTCAACTGCCTGTTACACTGTAAATTCCATGTTGGTTAAAAAGGATTACTTGCCTTTGTATCTCTTGCTCTGCCTGGCACAGTGCCTTACACATAGTAGGTGCTCATCAAATTGGATTGAATAGATACCTGGAGAGCACTAGAATGGTCATTTTGACAGGCCAGTTCTTGCTCAACCTCCGAAACCTCCAGCAGATTCCGCTCACTGACCAACCGAGACAGCTCTCCAACCACTGTCACGTGCTTTGATACAGTCCCAGACATCTTCTTGAATTGTGGGTAATTCTCAACAAAGGCCTGCCATGGGAAAAACATCAATTAGGGGTTCTGTTATTTCTTGATGAGGATAGGCATATATGAAGAAGGAGAAAAAAAAAAAAAAAAAAGGAAGGGATTATTCTTCTGCCCAGACTAAGGCATCTAATACTTTCAATCACATGGCATTTTGTTATGCTTAAGAAGAGAAGAACTAGTATATGTCAGTAGACTGAGTCTTTAAATAGACCAAATATGACTGATGAATGGAAAGAAGTACATGGCTTATTATGAAGTTTTCACTATATTTTTTCCTAAAGAGAAGTATTACAGAAAATAATCTCAAACCAAACAAAAGGAATCAAGGCAGAAATCAGACCCAGAATATTCCAGAAATGCTGCTTACATGAATAGTTCCAAAGTCTTGTATGTTAATCATCCATGTACATGTTCAATTTACCTTCATGTCTGCTATTGATTCTAGTTTTTGCTGTTCTTTTGGTTTCTTCTTCTGAAAGTCTTCCATGAGATTCTTTATGTTGCTACCAATCTCAGCAAAGTTCAGGTACATATTCTGTGAAAAAGGAAGTTGGAAACACAGTTCTATCAACAAGTCTGACTTTCAGACAATTTAAAAGAAGTAAAAAAGAACACTGAATACAGTGAGAACTGAAGGGCAAGAAAATTTCATTATCATTACCAAATCTGGATATTGGCCAGGACACTGGTGATGAATACCATTACCATTTTCACAAAGGGCTAAGGACAGGAGGGAAGTAAATAAATTGGGTTCTAATTTTAAAAGTACAAAACTAAGTATGTGATTACTGTGAAAAAAATATTGTTAAAGGGTCAGAAAAAAGTCTGCCTTCCCTTGAGATGCAGTTTATCTACAGGATGCCTCTATCATCCTTCTACATGAAATCCCCAACCTGCTCTCATTCTAACAAATCAATATTAACCTTCTTACATAAAAACAACTAAAAAAATTTAAAAGAATTTTAAACCACTTACGTTAGCATAGAATTCATCATTTTCGGCAGATAGGACCACCTCTCTCAAGTCTTTACTGATCCCTGGCACTCTAGAAAGATCAATCCGATTGTTGTTTATGCCCAGTAGTTCATGGACCATGGCCTGATATGTCCACTAAATAAAGAATTATGAGAAAAAAAAATTGGTAACTGACAAAACATGGAAATAGTACACGTTCAGAAAAACAAATAAAAACTGACAACATTCTTAGTAACTAGTCTTGTTTACATGGAGGTTCTCTATTTAGCTCAAATTTTATTAATACTTTGTGCCATACTAAGCATTAAGATTGTCATTTTAATTGGTTAAACATCCGACAGTCAAAACGCTTTTAGATCTCACACTTTTGGAAGAAGGGCAGCCAGATTAATATTCCTGATAGAAAGAAAACAAATTAGATCTATCATTAGCTCCAATTTTTGCCTGTGAATTAAGAGTATATTTTTGGCTTCATAGATAGGGCTATATTGGTACTGCAGTTACAAGCTGTACCATTTCCTGTACACTTCTGTGGTTTTCTGCAGCATGAGAAGTGTGTTCTTGCAGATCTGAGTGGTGCTATATTTATCCTGGGAACACTAATATTACCAGAAAAAAACCTTGTGAGTTGATCAAAACACACATATTCAGAAGCTTGCCTCTGAATCCATTTTACTTTATATTTTTACTTAATATGCATTGTGAAGAAGGACCGGTTTCCAGTCTTACTTATTCTGTAAAACTGGAAAGGAGAAACCCCCAAATTTGCCTTCTCACCTTTTATGGAGAACAGGTTACTTTTAGTCACAGGCCCATTAGAGAAAACTAAGTATTTTCCAGCAAATTACCCTCTAAATCTAGAGTCTAAATACTAGATTTGTTAAAATAACTTCAGAGGTTATAAAAGTAGGTGCTTTATTTCCTAAAATATTTGCCAATGAGTCCTTGAAAAAGCAAGTTTCATTACAGCATTTAAAATAAGTACAACAAAATGCTTTATGCTTCCATAGACAGCATCCTGTGCATGCTTTCGCCATTAGCACATACTTCATAATTAAAATGATGTTTACTTTCTCCTCATTGGATCATGAATTCTTTGAGAGCAGAGACTGTATCTTTTAACCTTTTATCTCTAGTACTTAATACAGTACCTGGCACATAATAGGTCCTCAGTGAAATCTGTTGAATGAATGATTGCTTTTCTTTGGGAAACTAAATTATAAGCAATTATTTTTCTTTCTACTTTTTTATATCATCAAAATTTCTTTAGTTATATTATTAAAATGTATATAAAATATGTAACACATAATATGTAATATATAAAGTTATATTACTTTGAATTTTAGGAATATAAGCTATCTATCATATCATAGAGAAGTTGCATTGCACAGCACAGATTTCCCCTAGCATTAACATTATTATTATAAGCTGGGATGGAACTGAAATATAGACTGTGCCTTTTCCTATAAATTTAAAGTCACTATTAATAAAGTATCTACAAAGTGTAAGCCACTGTGCTTGTATTCACAGAAGAACAAACATTAGTAAGACACAGTCTGCCTTGAAGGAATGTATAACCTAGGAGACTGTGAAAACAATCAAAGGTACAACATAGAAAGTGCAGCATGAGACATAAGATGTTTCAAAAACACTTAAAAGATGTTTCAAGTGGTTTTAAAGGATAAGAATTTTGAGAGGTGAAGATGGGAAGAGAATGTATTCCAAACATGCCAGAGTTCAAAGAGAGGTCACAACATGAATAAAATGATGGCAGGAAATCATGAGGTATATCTACACAGTAGTGGGCTGCAGTTTTCTATAACGTTGAGCTTACATTGTGAAGGCTCATGGATGCCAAGTTCAGGAGTCTGTATTTCATCCAGTAGGCAAATGGGAAACAATTAAGATTTTTAAGCCAGGAGTAATAGGATCAGAACTTACTTTAGTAAAAGTAATTTAACAACATTGTATCCTTGAGATACATTAGAGTGGAGAGAAATTAAAAGTGGGGAATCAAGAAGATGACTATTTGAGGATTCCTATAAGAGATTAGATACACCAGGATAATGGCAATATGAATGGAAAAGAGCAGACACTGGAAAAGTAGAATCTACAGACCCAGAAGTTGCCTTAATTAGGGATGGTGGCAGAAAGGGACAGGAAGGATGAGGCAGAAGAAAGAGCTGAAGATGACTGTGGCTGGAAGAACACTGATACCAGAATGCTAGGAAACACAAGGCAAAAACAAGAATAGCTGAAAATAAGAAGGCAAATAAATGGACCATGTTGTTCATTTCCACATCTGCATTTTGATGAATACCACTTGAAATCATCTTTTCTTTATGCTAACAAAGGGCTCTGCACCTGGTTTAGCAATGGGGTGATGGCATCATCGCAGCGATCTAAAATAAGTAGCAATGGAGGAACCTCAGTCCGCCGGAATTCAAACAGTTCATATTCTTTAGTTATCACCTGCTGTGGGTAAGAGAGAAAGACGGTTTGGTGAACCAATTAGTAGCAGATAGAGATGATATAAATAGAAAATTAATACACAAAAACCACATTTAACAATAGTTTCTTGCACTTTCATATGCCTTCCATAATAGGATTCAAAAGCTTGACAAAGTTTAGTAGCATTCTGTTTAAGGGGTTAGGATTTGAAACTCTATTTTACAAGTGGTTTAATAGGATCAAAAGAAGTTAAGTAGCTTGCAAATGTTTCTTGGGTTAAACCTAAGAATCTTAGCTCTAATTTGTTGCTTTTGGTCTTGAATTACAAATGCCTACTTCCTTGCCAGTAAACCTAACACATCACCTCCTTAGTTTTAGATAAAATATTCCTTTAATTTCTGAAATATGAAAAAGAAATGAATGGTCTTGATGTTTTGGAACTGGAGATAGAGAATGCCATACCTTAACACATTCTGCAAGTCTCTTTGCTGTCTCTGATGAAAGCTGGTAACGAATCATGGGACATTTCTTCAGAGATAAAAGGAGAGCTGTCAGTCCTTGAGTTGCTCTGGATAGTTGGACTGGATCCCAATTTCGACCCTTTTTGTTAAAACATATATTCAGAGAAAATATTTGAATTTTATCTTACAAGTCCAATTACTTACTGAATTAACTCCTACCTGATAAATAAACTTAAAAAAAAAATCCTTTCTTTCCATACCTGGCAGCAACCCAGAATATTGAGGGAAAACAAATGTGGATTCACAGCAATGTAATCACCATAAAATTCCTGCAAACAAAGCACCAATATTAGTCAGTCATTCCATAAACTCCTAACTGTATCATGCAATAATATTTTTCATATGTGATATAATACTATGTGATACAATCAAATTTGAGGAAATGCAGGTATAAAAGAGAAAAATTGATCAATTAACAATTGAGTAACAATAGTCAATGTGAGGGAATTAATAAGATAATCATAAAATAGTAGCAATAATAATAAATCTTTAACAAAAAAAACCCAAAAAACAAAGTTGTATAAATATACATATCATACTTAAGAAGACTTATCAATTAGTAAAAATAAAACACTGCTAAAGATACACAATGTTACACTCAGTTAGATGAATAAGAACTTTGCTGTCCAGTGTATTCTCATGAGGGAGAATATGATTTAAAATAGGTCATTCTTTTTTCATTCATTTATCACCTAGCGCATCCTCCTGAAAATCCAAAACTTGTTTATTTGCTTCCCTGAGGACGATATTCTTCACTTAGGTGATAAATGTATTCAAACATCTGTGATAATGTATTCAAGAACACTAAAGGGTTTAAGAAGGAAAAGGTAACATGAAATGTTCTAATGTGAAGTATTACATAGAATGCAGAATAAACATTTAGGAGTTGCACGTTTTAACCTAATGACAAATCTGCTTACTACTTCCCAAAGCAAGATAATCACAAACAGAACTTTAATAAACCTCATTCACATCCCTTACTTCCTATTCTCTCCCAATCAGACATAAACTATAACTGTGTAGATGAATATTCTTATAGTATAGCTCATAAAACTAGCATAAGACATATCTGGCTCTGCCCCCAACCCTGTGAAACCGTCCCTACCAATCCAGTACCTTTCCAATCTCCTCATTCCCACTGCCTACTTTAATTCTATTCCCACTCAATTTGATACCTCTTCCAAATTTTCTAAATATGAGTATAGTCTGGTGCAATGCACATTTATTGTGTCTGATCAATAGCTTCCTTTCTTATGAGACAACACCTTCCATATTTTTAGACTCAAATCTTTAGAAAGGGCCAATATAAGATATGTATTAGAGGACCAATATGTTTACCTGAACCTCAGCCACCACTTCCTGTTCATCAGCTTCAGCTAATGACTTCACATCACTCTTGCTGATCACATTACTGAAATCTGAAACAGACATATAGGTTGTGGTTGACTCAGAGGAGATCACCTCTGCTGCAATTAGACATAAATGGGCCTGACAGTTAAAGTCTAATGACTAAGTGAAATTTAGTATACATTGTGGTATATGTCAAACACCTTCACATTGGAATGAACAGCACAAATATGTTTAAATCTGTAAATTCATAATACTTAAAAAAAAAAAAAAGGGAACCACCATTGTAGGCATTGGAGGATGCTAGGGAACCAAATCATTATATTGAAAATAGCAAATACTGGGAAAGAAGTAAGCTTTTATCCTTTTATATGCAAACTGTACCACCAGATAACCAAACGGTAGATGAGGGGGAACTCCTCTTTAAAGAAATTTTCCAGCTAAAAAGCAAAGGAATGATAAGGATAGAATTAAAACACCATCATTTTTTTCAAACCCCAAATGAATCAATGGATGGAACTAGGCATTGGGCATTAACCTCTGCTAGTATCACAGTAAGAGACAATCAGTGGAAGCACACAACACTACCTATGAAATATTCTCGTCAAAAAGAAATCAAATC
The DNA here is from genome assembly GCF_949987515.2 of Delphinus delphis. NCBI lineage: Eukaryota > Metazoa > Chordata > Mammalia > Artiodactyla > Delphinidae > Delphinus > Delphinus delphis. The sequence continues at coordinate 107,460,420 of NC_082683.1, read as the reverse complement.
TGAATCTAATTAAGCCTCTGTATCCAAGTACCAATTTACAAGAACTAGAGGACAGAGGGAACATTTTAAATTGCAAAGAACATGTTAAAGTACCCCATGCAGACGCAATCAGCAAGATCCAGGCTGTGGGAAACTTTAACAGAACAATGTAGTTTCTTCAATAAATAGACCGCATGGCGGTTGGGGTAGAGAGAGGACTTATAGAAGATTAAAGAAACTTACACAACGTATCAACCAATAGCAATGTGTGGACCTTACTATGATCCTGAGTCAAACAAACAGTGGTGAAAAAAAAAGGCATGAAAGAATTTGAAATTTGAACACTGAATGAATATTTGAATAAATAGGAATTTTCTTCATTATTTGGATATAATAATGGTACTCTTTAAAACAAGTCCTTATCATTTAGAGATGTACATGGAAATATTTATGGATGAAATCATGTGATGTCTTAGGTTATCTGCAATATGATATTGATGGGGGAGTAGACAGCAGTATAGCTAAAACAAGATTGGCCATGGTATGATAATTGTAGAAACTGGGTGATGGGTACATTGGGATTTATTAGACTATTCTGTCTACTTTTTACATATTTGAAAACTTCCATAATAAAAAAGGTTTTTTTTAAATAAAGGAAGGGAGGAGCCTGTTATACAAGATGTTTAGTAGACATAAGAATATACAAAAATAAAATTATTAAAAAATGACATGAGCAGAAGGCCAGTTTTGTGCTAATTAATATAACTTGTGCTAAAAGTCTGTAAAGAATAAAATCACTATATATAAACTCATTTTAGTTTATTTCAATCAAATAAAATTGTGAAATTGATTGCTCCACCCAAGACATTTCAACAGTCCATTTTTCCTAGGTTTTAGTGCTAACTACTTTAACATATATAATTTTTTTTGACTTCATAGATTTACAGCCCAAATCAAACAAACTTTACAACCAGAAGAGTAAATATTAGACTTATTTTTGGTTATTAATCCCAACCACTGCATCAAATAACTTTTCAGAGGAAAAGGGGGTCTTTCATCTCATGATCTATTCAATTTTTAGCTAAGAGACTCAGCAAAACAGTAATTCTGTTAGATGTCCAGATAAATTTGACAGTATGGGGAATCAATCTCTCTCTCTATATAAATATATGTGTGTGTGTATGTGTGTCTATGTGTGTCATTGAATACAAAAGTTTTTATACTTTCCTATCCTCAGTACCTAGCTTGTAATCTGACTTAAAAAATACTGGAATGACTGCACACCTATCAGAATGGCTAAAATGAAAAACAGGGACAACACTAAATGCTTGTGAGGATACAAAGAAATTAGATCACCTGTACACTGCTAATGGAAATGTAAAATGGCATAGTCATGCCAGAAAACATTTAGCAGTTTCTTAAAACACTAAACATGCAACTACCATATGACCCAGCAATTGCTCCCTGGGTATTATTTATTACAGAGAAATAAAGACTTACGTTCACACAAAAACCTATACACAAATATTTATAACAACTTTATTTGTATTAGCCCGAACTAGAAACAACTGAGATGTCCTTCAACAGGTGAACAGATAAACAAATTGTGGTACGTCCATACCATGGAATACTACTCAGTAATTAAATAAATAAATAAATAAATAAAAATGAGGACTTCCCTGGTGGCACAGTGGTTAAGAATCTGACTGCCAATGCAGGGGACACAGGTTCGAGCCCTGGTCTGGGAAGATCCCACATGCCGCGGAGCAACTAAGCCTGTGCACCACAACTACTGAGTCTGTGCTGTAGAGCCCGTGAGCCACAACTACTGAGCCTGCATGCCACAACTACTTAAGCCCACGCACCTAGAGCCCATGCTCTGCAACAAGAGAAGCCACCGCAATGAAGCCTGAGCACGGCAATGAAGAGTAGCCCCTGCTTGCAGCAACTAGAGAAAGCCCGTGCGCAGCAACAAAGACCCAATGCAGCCACAGATAAAATCAAATAAATTTAAAAAAAGAAAAGAAAAGAAAAAAAGGAAAAAAAAGCTTAATTGAAAAAGAAAACCCGTGATTATTAGCCAAAAATAAAACAATAACAAAAACAAAAGTAGGATGACAGAAAAGAATAAAATTGCCTGTTTTTACCTCCTGGGGTTGTTTTAAGGGCTGAATAAAATATGAGAGAGTTCTTATAAACTACAGTGTCTTATCACAAATGTTAATTTTTTGTACCATTATTAAATTGTAGTATATGCGGAAGAAAGTATATATCTTAGACTATAGTTTAAACCCTAAAACTCCAAAGCCTTCAAGTAAACAATACAAATGCTATGAAGATCAATAAGGACATCTAGAGGAGAAAAGATGTAACTTCCAAAGCAGAATGTATTACATTAAAAAAATCCATATCAATTGTATAGTAACCACAAACCCAGTTTATTTCCAGGCCTCCACCCCCTTTCCCCTCCCCAAAAGTTATGCAAATAGGAGATATCTACCTGATGACTTGTACTTTCAAGTATTACATAAAGTTGCAAAGAGAAGTAGACTGTTTTCATCTGGTATGTAAAGTAAATCTCTGCTTTTCCAACAAACTCAAGTATATCCTCCCTCCAAATAAATAAATCAGCTTCTATGCCTCCGTTCATAAAAGTGTAAAATAGAAATAAATATACATACGTTTTTGGCAAAGGTAGAATGTGAAAGTTGACTACTTACAACTTTTGACTTATAAAGAAACTTGAAGGGCAAAGTAAAACTTAACAAAAAATTTGTTTTTAACCTAAGCAGTCTATGATGAGTGGAAATCACATTTAGCTCTCAGAAACAGAATGTTGGTCCAACACTTTTAACACTTTTAATACTTTGAAATGACAAAAAAACTCACCAGACTCTTTCAGTGATGGATTCAATTAACTTACTGATGATATGAAGTACCCAATAGAACATATTAGCTAGGATTTAGTTACATGATTGAACAGGTGAAATAACATACTTACAAATAAAATATATACTGTATTTGGGTCTTCGGAGCTCCTGAATCAGATAATCCACATTCTCCTAGAAAAGAAAAGAACAAACAAATAAAATACGAGAACTGCTTAAGTGAAAAAGTAATAAATACGTATCATCCACTGATTTATTTAAGTATTTACTGAGTGCCTACTGTGTGCTGAGGTCTAGATTAAGTGTGTGTATGTTGGGAGGGGTGAGGGCTGGGGATAAAAAAGAGCCACATTGAATACAATGATCAGGAATCATGTAACATTAACTAGCTGCATTGCCTTGGCCAAATTAAGATTAAAAAATATAAAGGACATAGATGTTGAAATACAACATAAAATAGATAATAATTCTGCAAATTTGCCTCAAGCTGTTTGTTTATAAATTTTATTCATCTGATCAAAATTCTTATGTGGAACATCAAAATGTGTCTAGTCCTTTAAAAACCAACATTCAAGAGAAAATATAGTTAAATATATTCACTTGGACTTTTAACTAATTGGGACCAGAGGCTGCAGAACTGCAATATTTGTGAAGTATTTGCAAACAGTAGGCTAAGACCTTTTGTATAATTACATTATTTAAAAATACAACATGAAATTTAGAACTAAAAGTTGATTTTCAAATGGTCAAAACATAATAATTCCAATTACATACGATCATAATGCAGATCTTATCTACTTTTGATACTATAACATATGGTTAAATTTCAGTATAAAGTTGATCCCCAAATTATACATGATATAAAATATCATTTTTGAATGTTAAAAAACCATACATTTCCTTATAGAATTAAAAGTAATGTAAGCAATACATATTGCTTGTTAAATGGGAAAAAGACTTTAAAAACTGTAATTTAAATTTAAAAAACACATTAAAAATTAACTTTATAATGTAATCTTAAGGAAAAATTGTTTTTGACAACACATTTTGAGTTTGAGAGAACATACATATGGCACTGAAAGAGCTTCTCCAATAAAAAATGTTAGGAAATGATAGACTGATAATCTCTAAGATCCCTCCCAGAGCCAAAATTTCATGACTAATATGAAACAATTGGAAACTACTGTATCAAAGAATTAATTGATGTATTAATTAATTCAGGAACTATTTATTGAGTATCCATTATGTGGCAGGCAATGGGGACAGAACAGTGTGAAAATATGCTCTCCTGGAGCTTACTGCTGGCAGGTGAGACATATTAATTAATCACACAAACCATACGAGACTTCAACCATGACAAGTAATAGGAAGAGGAAGATGGTGCTATAAGTGTTTATGAGAGGGGAGTTTGAACTGGTCAGCAAAGCCAGGAAAGATTTGCTTGAGGGAGTGAAAACGTTCCAGGCAAAGAGAAGAACCTGTGCAAAGGTCCTGCGGCATGACGGAATACAGTGGACTGAAAGGTTAGTGTGGCTAAGAGCAAAAGGGGAATGGTTTGAAATGAGGCTATAGAAATAGTAGGAACTAGACCATACAGGGCCTTGCAGGCCACACTTAATGGAGTTTTGTCTTTATCATAAAAGCAATGAGCAAACGTTCAAGGATTTCAAGCGTGGTGATATGGTCAGATTTGTATATTGGAAAGTAGATAATGTACAAGCACTGGAGTTAATAACATGAATATAAAACAAGAGAACATACAAAATAAGATTGAAATAGTAAAGGAATTTTAAAGGAGGACTCAAGTTAGATTTAGAAGATGATGGCTGAAAACTGACAGAAGGCTAAAGAATCTTTAATCAGGGGAAGAGAACAGAGGACAGGAATGAGTATGTAAAGGGATCATAAAAAGGCCAATCTGGCTGCAGTGGAGGAGCAGAGGTAGGACATAGGAGGTTGAATACATAAGGGCAGACCAGACCAGCTAAAGGAGGGCTCTGAGGGCTACTAAATATAAACTTAATGATGGAAGTAAAATTGAGTCATTAAAGGTTCCTGAGCATAGATGTGAATAAAATGATAAAGACTGAAAACACTGATATAAGTATGTATTGGTGGCCCTGAACCAAGATGGTGGAGTAGAAGGACGTGCTCTCACTCCCTCTTGCGAGAACACCAAAATCACAACTAGCTGCTGGACAATCATCGACAGGAAGACACTGGAACTCACCAAAAAAGATACCCCACATGTAAAGACAAAGGAGAAGCCACAATGAGATGGTAGGAGGAGCACAATCACAGTAAAATCAAATCCCATAACTGCTGGGTGGGTGACTCACAGACTGGAGAACACTTATACCATAGATGTCCACCCACTGGAATGAAGGTTCTAAGCCCCACATCAGGCTTCCCAACCTGGGGGTCTGGCAACAGGAGGAGGAATTCCTAGAGAATCAGACTTTGAAGCCTAGTGGGATTTGATTGCAGGACTTTGACAGGACTGGGGGAAACAGAGACTCCACTCTTGGAGGGCACACACAAAGTAGTGTGAGCATCAGGACCCAGGGGAAGGAGCAGTGACCCCAGGGGAGACTGAATCAGACCTACCTGCTAGTGTGGGAGGGTCTCCTGCAGAGGCAGAGGGTGGCTGTGGCTCACCATGGGGGCAAGGACACTGGCAGCAGAAGTTCTGGGAAGTACTCCTTAGCGTGAGCCCTCCCAGAGTCTGTCATTAGCCCCACCAAAGAGCCCAGGTAGGCTCCAGTGTTGGGTTGTCTCAGGCCAAACAACCAACAGGGAGGGAACCCAGCCCCACCCATCAGCAGTCAAGCAGATTAAAGTTTTACTGAGCTCTGCCCACCAGAGCAACAGTCACCTCTACCCACCACCAGTCCCTCCCATCAGGAAACTTGCACAAGCCTCTTAGACAGCCTCATCCACCAGAGGGCAGACAGCAGAAGCAAGAAGAACTACAGTCCTGCAGCCTGTGGAACAAAAACCACATTCACAGAAAGAAAGAAAAAATGAAAAGGTAGAGGGCTATGTACCAAATGAAGGAACAAGATAAAAGCCCAGAAAAACAACTAAATGAAGGGGAGACAGGCAACCTTCCAGAAAAAGAATTCAGAATAATGATCGTGAAGATGATCCAGGACCTCGGAAAAGAATGGAGGCAAAGATCAAGAAGATGCAAGAAATGTTTAAAAAAGACCTAGAAGAATTAAAGAACAAACAAACAGAGATGAACAATACAATAACTGAAATGAAAACTATACTAGAAGGAATCAATACCAGAATAATTGAGGCAGAAGAACGGGTAAGTGACCTGGAAGACAGAATGGTGGAATTCACTGCTACAGAACAGAATAAAGAGAAAAGAATGAAAAGAAATAAAGACAGCCTAAGAGATCTCTGGGACAACATTAAACACAACAACATTCGCATTATAGGGGTTCCAGAAGGAGAAGAGAGAGAGAAAGGGCCCAAGAAAATATTTGAAGAGATTATTGTTGAAAACTTCCCTAACATGGGAAAGGAAATAACCACCCAAGTCCAGGAAGTGCAGCGAGTCCCGTACAGGATAAACCCAAGGAGAAACACGCCGAGACACATAGTAAACAAATTGGCAAAAATTAAAGACAAAGAAAAATTATTGAAAGCAGCAAGGGAAAAACTACAAATAACATACAAGGAAACTCCCATAAGGTTAACAGCTGATTTCTCAGCAGAAACTCTACAAGCCAGAAGGGAGTGGCATGATATACTTAAAGTGATGAAAGGGAAGAACCTACAACCAAGATTACTCTACCCAGCAAGGATCTAATTCAGATTCGATGGAGAAATCAAAAGCTTTACAGACAAGCAAAAGCTAAGAGAATTCAGCACCACCAAACCAGCTCTACAACATATGCAAAAGGAAATTCTCTAAGTGGGAAACACAAGAGAAGAAAAGGACCTACGAAAACAAACCCAAAACAATTAAGAAAATGGTCATAGGAACATACATATCAATAATTACCTTAAAAGTGAATGGATTAAACGCTCCAACCAAAAGACACAGGCTTGCTGAATGGATACAAAAACAAGACCCATATATATGCTGTCTACAATAGACCCACTTCAGACCTAGGGACACATACAGATTGAAAGTGAGGGGATGAAAAAAGATATTCCATGCAAATGGAAATCAAAAGAAAGCTGGAGTAGCAATACTCATACCAGATAAAATAGACTTTAAAATAAAGAATGTTACAAGAGACAAGAAAGGACACTACATAATGATCAAGGGATCAATCCAAGAACAAGATATACCAATTATAAATATATATGCACCCAACATAGGAGCACCTCAATACATAAGGCAACTGCTAACAGCTCTAAAAGAGGAAATCAACAGTAACACAATAATAGTGGGGGACTTTAACACCTCACTTACACCAATGGACAGATCATCCAAAATGAAAATAAATAAGGAAACACAAGCTTTAAATGACACAATAGACCAGATAGATTTAATTGATATTTATAGGACATTCCATCCAAAAACAGCAGATAACACTTTCTTCTCAAGTGCGCACAGAACATCTCCAGGATAGATCACATCTTGGGTCACAAATCAAGCCTCAGTAAACTTAAGTAAACTGAAATCATATCAAGTATCTTTTCTGACCCCAATGCTATGAGATTAGAAATGAATTACAGGGAAAAAAAAGTAAAAAAACACAAACACATGGAGGTTAAACAATACGTTACTAAATAACCAAGAGATCACTGAAGAAATCAAAGAGGAAATCAAAAAATACCTAGAGACAAATGACAATGAAAACACGATGATCCAAAATGTATGCGATGCAGCAAAAGCAGTTCTAAGAGGAAAGTTTATAGCTATACAAGCCTACCTCAAGAAACAGGAAAAATCTCAAATAAACAATCTAACCTTACATCAAAAGGAACTAGAGAAAGAAGAACAAACAAAACCCAAAGTTAGCAGAAGGAAAGAAATCATAAAGATCAGAGCAGAAATAAATGAAATAGAAACAAAGAAAACAATAGCAAAGATCAATAAAACTAAAAGCTGGTTCTTTGAGAAGATAAACAAAATTGATAAACCATTAGCCAGACTCATCAAGAAAAAGAGGGAGAGGACTCAAATCAATAAACTTAGAAATGAAAAAGGAGAAGTTACAACAGACACCACAGAAATACAAAGCATCCTAAGAGACTACTACAAGCAACTCTATGCCAATAAAATGGACAACCTGGAAGAAATGGACAAATTCTTAGAAAGGTATAACCTTCCAAGACTGAACCAGGAAGAAACAGAAAATATGAACAGATTAATCACAAGTAGTGAAATTGAAACTGTGATTAAAAATCTTCCAACAGACAAAAGTCCAGGACCAGATGGCTTCACAGGTGAATTCTATCAAACATTTAGAGACGAGCTAACAACCATCCTTCTCAAACTCTTCCAAAAAATTGCAGAGGAAGGAACACTCCCAAACTCATTCTGTGAGGTCACCATCACCCTGATACCAAAACCAGACAAAGATACTACAAAAAAAGAAAATTACAGATCAATATCACTGATGAATATAGATGCAAAAATCCTCAACAAAATACTAGCAAACAGAGTCCAACAACACATTGAAAGGATCATATACCATGATCAAGTGGGATTTATCCCAGGGATGCAAGGATTCTTCAATATATGCAAATCAATCAATGTGATACACCATATTAACAAATTGAAGAATAAAAACCATATGATCATCTCAATAGAGGCAGAAAAAGCTTTTGACAAAATTCAACACCCATTTATGTTAAAAACTCTCCAGAAAGTGGGTATAGAGGGAACCTAACTCAACATAATAAAGGCCATATATGACAAACCCACAGCAAACATCATTCGCAATGGTCAAACACTGAAAGCATTTCCTCTAAAATCAGGAAGAAGACAAGGATGTCCACTCTCACCACTATCATTCAACATAGTTTTGGAAGTCCTAGCCATGGCAATCAGAGAAGAAAAAGAAATAAAAGGAATACAAATTGGAAAAGAAGAAGTAAAACTGTCACTGTTTCCAGATGACATGATACTATACATAGAGAATCCTAAAGATGCCACCAGAAAACTAGTAGAGCTAATCAATGAATTTGGTAAAGTTGCAGGATACAAAATTAATGCACAGAAATCTCTTGCATTCCTATACACTGATGATGCAAAATCTGAAAGAGAAATTAAGGAAACACTCCCATTTACCACTGCAACAAAAAGAATAAAATACCTATGAATAAACCTACCTAGGGAGACAAAAGACCTGTATGCAGAAAACTATAAGACACTGATGAAAGAAATTAAACATGATACCAACAGATGGAGAGATATACCATGTTCTTGGATTGGAAGAATAAGTACTGTGAAAATTACTATACTACCCAAAGCAATCTACAGATTCAATCCCTATCAAATTACCAATGGCATTTTTTATGGAACTAGAACAAAAAATCTTAAAATTTGTATGGAGACACAAAAGACCCCAAATAGCCAAAGCAGTCTTGAGGGAAAAAAACGGAGCTGGAGGAATCAGACTCCCTGACTTCAGAATATACTACAAAGCTACAGTAAACAAGACAATATGGTACTGGCACAAAAACAGAAACATATATCAATGGAACAAGATAGAAAGCCCAGAGATAAACCCACGCACATATGGTCAACAAATCTATGACAAAGGAGGCAAGGATATACAATGGAGAAAAGACAGTCTCTTCAATAAGTGGTGCTGGGAAAACTGGACAGCTACATGTAAAAGAATGAAATTAGAACACTCCCTAACACCATACACAAAAATAAACTCAAAATGGATTGAGACCTAAATGTAAGACTGGACACTATAAAACTCTTAGAGGAAAACATAGGAAGAACACTCTTTGACATAAATCACAGCAAGATCTTTTTTGATCCACCTCCTAGAGTAATGGAAATAAAAACAAAAATAAACAAATGGGACCTAATGAAACTTCAAAGCTTTTGCACAGCAAAGGAAACCATAAAGAAGACGAAAAGACAACCTTCAGAATGGGAGAAAATATTTGCAAACGAATCAATGGACAAAGGATTAATATCCAAAATATATTAACAGCTCATGCAGCTCAATATTAAAAAAACAAACAACCCAATCCAAAAATGAGCAAAAGACCTAAATAGACATTTCTCCAAAGAAGACATACAGATGGCCAAGAAGCACATGAAAAGCTGCTCAACATCACTAATCATTAGAGAAATGCAAATCAAAAGTACAATGAGGTATCACCTCACACCAGTTAGAATGGGCATCATCAGAAAATCTACAAACAACAGATGCTGGAGAGGGTGTGGAGAAAAGGGAACCCTCTTGCGCTGTTGGTGGGAATGTAAACTGATACAGCCACCATGGAGAACAGTATGGAGGTTCCTTAAAAAACTAAAAATAGAATTACCATATGATCCAGCAATCCCACTACTGGGCATATACCCAGAGAAAACCATAATTCAAAGAGACACATGCACCCCAATGTTCATTGCAGCACTATTTACAATAGCCAGGTCACAGAAGCAATCTAAATGCCCATCGACAGACGAATGGATAAAGAAGATGTGGTACATATATACAATGTCATATTACTCAGCCATGAAAAGGAATGAAATTGGGTCATTTGTAGAGATGTGGATGGATCTAGAGACTGTCATGCAGGGTGAAGTAAGTCAGAAAGAGAAAAACAAATAGCGTATATTAATGCATATATGTGGAGCCTAGAAAAATGGTACAGATGAACCAGTTTGCAGGGCAAAAATAGAGACACAGATGTAGAGAACAAATGTATGGACACCAAGGGGGGAAAGCCGTGGGGGGTGGGGGTGGGGGTGTGATGAATTGGGCGATTGGGATTGACATGTATACACTGATGTGTATAAAACTGATGACTAATAAGAACCTGCTGTATAAAAAAATAAAATTCAAAAATTTAAAAATAAATAAATAAATAAATGGCAATGGTGTTCAGTGTGATAGGTATGGAGGTTAATCCAGGAATAAAGTGATGTGGGTCTCTGCTGGGATAGTTAGTGGCTTTGGAAGTAGCTGAGAACCTTAAAGACACCTTGAAGGAAAAACTGGCTGTAAGCAGTGACTGAGATGTGGAAAGGAGGAGAGTCATGGTTATAACTCTGATAAACCAGCATAATTATGATGCCACAAATGATGATAATATAAATTTATTTTGCCTTAATAATACTTCCAGATCATAGTGTGCTGTATTTGCCTAAGCAGACGGCAGCTGTTTATGTAGTACCTTTGTAGGTCGAAGAAAACAAATTGCTTTCAGGTGTTTCATGATCTCTCGATTTTGAGAATCAATGCGTTCAAAAAGGTACACTTCCTTCTGGAGAATTTCCGATTGTGTGTATACCATACTCACTATGCCGGTCTGTAAAGAAAAAGAATTAACTAATATTATGCTAGTCCAGAATAATAAAAACAAGCAGCCATACCTAAGCCTTAAAATCTTTTTTTTCATTAACACTACTTAGTTGGATAACTTAAATACTAACATATGTAATAACATTTACTGAGCATCTAAAATAATAAGTAATGTACCAAAATGAAACGTTCTCTCTGAACACGAACAACCCATAAATTTCCCATCACCTTAAAGAGTTCTTTTTTAAAATTTTGTGACCAATAAATAATAACCTGTCACCTCAGTTTGAGCCCTGACAGCTTTCCTTTAAAAACATAACGCTGAGTGGAAATAACAGGACCATCCCAAAGTCCTCCGAGTGCGCTGTCTTATATATTATTTCTTGGCAGAGGCATTTAAAAAACGATTTCTGATTTCAATAAACTGTTCTGGGTACAAGAACCTCCGGCAGTGGTTAGAGCCATTCAAACTGCAAACCTTCTAGGCAAGCTTTACATACACAACCTTTCAGTTCCACACTGAACTGACCCTCACTTATAAATCTTTAATTACATACTATATCCTACAGTGGAATGGGACCAGCTATTGCAAGGGAGGAGGGTTCCCTCACAAACACTGAGCAAAAGCAAACTCACCGTCTCTTTATCCATAAGAAGTACTTTCATGCCCGGTCCGCTGTCCTCTATCATTTTGGAAATGTACTGCTTCACAGCAAAAACCACGTTCATGGTGGCGAATTGACAGGTTAGCACTATAGCTCTTCCCGCCCCCCGTTTTTCTTGCTAAATTAACCCCCGGCCTCTTATCCGGATCTCAGCAGCCTCCTCCCCGCCAGGCTTTGGCTTCCGGAAGTCCGGTCAGCTGTGGTCCTGGGAGTTGTAGTTTCGCTACGCGGTTCGGACAACCAGCCTCCCGGCTACTTGGAAGAATTCGGCTGAGACACCCTAGGATGCCACGCCCGGACTTGATTCTCGACCCACCTCTAGCCCGGAGGTGTTTGAGGCCCGGACGCTCAGATCTCTCCCGGCCCTTGGCCCGGGGTCCGGGCCGCGGCCTGACGCCCCTCCTGCTGGCTTGGGGAGAGGGTGGCGCCTCGCGGTGTGGAGGAACTTGGCATAATGCTGGCTCGGAGGCAAGAACAGCAGAGCTTGGCCGTGGTCGCTATTTGCCATTAACGCTTTCTTGGGTGCCAGTGAAGGATGGAGGGAAGGGAGATGGCCTTGTGTTCCCGGCAGATGCTAGGGACTCCGAGGTTCGGCATTTGGTAAATCTCACGCGGTATTTGCTAAATAGTGGCCGAGATTCGTCTTCCCCGCCGTATTTGTGTCATTAACAAGGCGAGGACACAGTTCGGGCAAAGTGAGGCCCTAATTGCTTTTCCGAAGACTGAGGGGTATCGGAAATTGAACAAATACTTATTGAACGAATAAATAGGGAACGCCCTTTAGGAATGTTCTGGGAGAGGCCTCGGATCTCCCAGGAGGGCCTGGAGGTGGGGTCTGCCGCCGGAACTCGAAGGCCGCGGGTCCAGCGGAGCCCGGAACCACCCAGTTTTCGGCTCCCTGGGCGTTTGGACTCCGTGGGTTTCAACTCTCCCAGGTTGCTGGGGACTTGCGATGCTGAAACAGCGGCAGGAGAAGAGTTAACAGGGTCAAAAATGGGTAGGGGACATGTATTCGGTGGGGATAAAGCAAAGTAGCGCGGGGATTTTAAGGAAAAACTCAAAATTTTAATTTAAGAAACGACAAAAACTTAGCAACAAAATGAATCTTAAAGCCATCAACTTCCACATGTCTACATCTGTGTTTATACCCCGCAGGTCTTCTCTCCATTATGCCATTTCTCGAAAAGGATGGTAAATGTTAGTTTTCTGCACCTTTGCGTTGGGGAATTGTAAAATCGGGAAGACAACAGGAAACAACTGCAAGAAATCAGAGACTTTAATTGCTTGTAAATATTTCTACCCAAAAAATGACCAGTGTTTGTTGTGTTCACAGTTTAATCAATAGGTTCAGCATTACCAAATCAATTTTCTTTCATTACATTGTATGAAGTTTACCGTTAAAACGAGACCTAGAGCACGTCAACAGGAATCTGGCTGTTAAGATTACTTTATAAAACTTTGTATACAATTTTCAAATCCTTTAAGGGAGATCAGAAACCACTTGAAATACCATAGGTTTTTGTCACCTCTGAAATTGTGAAGATGTGTTTATTTTCTTTCCTTTTCAATTTTTCTACCACATAAATAAAACTTTCCTTTGGACATTTTTTTCTATTTTTGAGATACATTTTGCAAGAACAGTTATATGAAAATGAATCTTTAAATGGATACAAATGAGAAAAATCTAATGTTATCTGAAAATTCTGTTCTTATTCATTTTAAATGTTTTAAAAAATTTTAAATACATTGAATATTTTCTTCAAAGTATATTACAATTTAAAACATAGAAAACAGCAAACCAATGCTAATGAAAAAGTAACTGCAAATCCTGTAAGTTACCAATATTTGAAAATTAATTTCCACTCTTGTGTCATTTGGTTTTTGTTTTTTCTTACCTATAATTTGGATTTCAGTATAGTATAAGGTTGTTTTCCATTTTATGCATTTTTTAGAAAGAACAAGGAGAGAGAGGCTTGTCTATGAACTTTGTGCTTTTTTAGACAATTGTCAATCTGTAAGTAATACATGGAAACTGCATCCTTTTAAGTATTTATATTTGGACAATTATAACATTTTAGAGGAGTAAGAAAAATGCCTATTTTGACAAGACTTACTGACTCATTCCTTTGCCCATGAAATTCCACTGATGTCAGTGGCAGTGTTATTTTACACGTAGGTAAGATACAATGTTTAATAGAATGTAAACATTTTGTACAAAATATTTATTATATATTTAGTGGATTCTATGATGGTCCTGAAGTTTGGCAGCCCATTTCCTTTCTGAAGAAAACTAAAAAAGCCATTTTAAATGTCTCCAGATTAAGAACTTCTTTTGTATTCCCATACCTCTAAAAATAGGACTGAAACCAATGATCAAGTCCAAACTTTTGCTTTGTGACTCATCCAGTTTAAACCCAGTGACTTGTTTTGTTGTAGGCAAGACAGCAAATCCAGAAGCCAATATGAAGCACATTACTTATTTTTTTAAAAATCAAGGGTGTAAATAAACTGTAATAATAAGAAATATTTTTAATAATAGAAACTTCAAATTTAAAAAATACTTTAAATATAAATGATTACATTAATTATAAACTTCCTAATGCAGTTACTTGAAAATTTTTTTTACTAGGTTCAAGGAATCAGTGCTTTAAGGGTGAAAAACAGGAAGTTAAAAATTATGGTGTTTATATCTGTACATTTTGTTTAGACTTGTAAAGATGTGTGTAAATGAAGTAATCAAGAATGATTACCTGAATAATGACATGTGCTTCAGCTTCTTACAAAGTGTGTACTATTTAGAGGTTTAACTGTCCATTTTATATTTAATCAAAATCATGTTTCTCCTCCATAAGAACTCAAAGTTTGATATAAAACAAAGGATATGTAAATAAGTTTAGTATAATTGTAATAACAATATGGCTAACTCTTAATTATCTTAGATTATTAATTATTTACCATTCTCCTTGTTGCTATGTGTTAACATAGCCCTACATAGGAGGGAAGTGAAGATGAAAGTCAATGAAACTCAAATTAATTAGATTTTCTGCTTGTTAGCAATTGGAAAAATATTTAGAAAAAGAATGACAGTATTGTTTGTGTCAGACAACCCATCCTTATGCAGTGTTTTTAACCTTTCTAGCCATTTACTCATCTGAGAAGTGGTGGTAATATAATCTACCTTATGAAATTGTGAGAATTTAATGAAATAATGTGCAAGAAAAAAATGTGCCTGGTACATAGTAAAGGCTCAATAAATATCAGTTTTAATTATTTGAAATCAAAAGGTACCCATAACTTTTATTTTTTTACATATGGCATAATTCATTTTCTTTGTCAATAATATTTAAAAAGAGAATGGATTTCAGAATTTGTAAACTATCTTCCAAATATAATTTCCATAATAACTGTATCTTGCATTACTATATGATAATAGAAATATTAATGGGAATATTTGGCCTGCTCCATCATAATTTCTTTAAAGCATACGGTTTTCGTGAAGACAAAACTTAGGAAAAATGCTTCAAGTGATTTCAGAGACTTAGTGCCTACCCAGCCTCAACTCAAACAGAATTTGTTAAGTTTTTGTCACAGTTGGTAGTTTAGTACCAAACTTTATGGTAGCAAAAACGCTGAAGAGCTTTAAATCATTAAGTAAAAATTATTTGCATGGAGGGTTCTGTCTGTACATTCAGTAATTACAGTGATTCCACCTTTCTGGTGGTGATGTTAACTTTGATCACTTTATTTAGGTTGTGTCTGCTGGGTTTCTCCACTGTAAATTTACTATTTTTCTCCTTATAATTAATAAATATCATATGGAGAGATGCCTTGGTGAGTTGCAAATATCCTATTCTCATCATACACCTGATAATTTTAACTGGAATCCGTTGATGGTTCTTCCTTGCAACAGTTGGTGTTTACTGAATGGTAATTATTTTCCTCATTCCTTCTATAGTTATTATTTGGAATTCTTCTGTAAAAAAGTGATCCTTTTCCCCCATTTATTTATACAATCGTTTATGTCAGACTCATGGATATTTAAGAAAATTGTCACTTTTAAATAATAGAAAGGTATAGATAGAGGTTGAGAGTGCAGACTCTGGAATCAGGCAGCCTGGATTTGATTCTGCTGTGTACTAGTTGCAGGACATTGGTAAGTTACATAAGCGATTAGTGACTCAGTTTCCCCATTTGTAAATGGAGAAAATAGCACCTATATCAGGTTAACATGAGAATTGAGATAATACATGTAGTCTTTAGCCTAGCTTTAACTATTTTTTCTTAGTGAATATTTTGTACTGTGCTTAGTTTTGCTATTTATGTTTCCCCACCTACAAACAGAATAAAAAATATTTTGTTATGTGCTTGCCCCCCTGAGAAATTATTAAAATTCACAAAATAAATTTTAAAGTGCTTTGTAATGTTAAGGAGATGCATAAATTCTTATTTCTAAAAAGAAAAAAAAGATTGAACTAGAAATTGCTAAGATCCCTTTTATGATCATGATTCTGTTTTTGGGCTGCTTTTATGTTAGAAATGTAGCTGATCATGAAACACAATGAAATTATTTTCAACATTTTAGATATTTCAAGAGAATAGGCAAGGCATATGAAATAAGTACTAGAAAATTCATGTTCTTATGAATCCTAAATTTCGGTAGTGGTAAAGGAGTCTTAACTATGTTTTTTATACTGAAATAATTCCTTTAGAAATACCTAGTTATTGATTTAATCAAGCATTTGATCAGGATCACTTATTTTTCTTCGCTAGAAAGAATAATGTTGAAAAAATGAGATACAAAATATTTTGTTTATGCATCTTTCCATTTGAAGCAAGTGAAATTTAATGTAGGATGCTGTTATTTAAGATTTCTCTTAATATTAATAAATAAAAACAACCACCTTTTACTGAGCTTTTACTGTATGCTGAGTCCTTGCAAATATCTCAGTTAATTTGTGCAACTTTCCTTTGAGGTGAGTATTATCTCCGTATTATAGATAAACTGAGGTTCAGAGAAGTTGAATAACTTTCCTGAGGTAACAGAAAGCAGCACTGAGAGAAGCATATCTTTTTCAGTGGACATCTTACCCTATATTTCTTTGTTCACATCCTTATTAAAAAAGTAGATTGCCATTTCTTTGAGGATAGAGAATTTTTTCCCCATCCTTTTCACCAAGTACAGTGTCCTGTACACAGAGATGCCCAATAAATATTTAACATTGGTGATACTCATTACTGGGCAAACGGCTACAATGGCATGTTAAATAAAGTATAGAGTTTTACATGGACAGAACAAACAAAGAGATCAATATACTTATCTAGGTGATCTATACCAACAATTTTATTGAATGATGTGGAATAAATTCTGGGGAAAATAGCATGGGTTTTCTTTCCAATTCCCAGGTAAATTATAGGGATGTAAGACCAAACCATTCTGGTACTCTTGTAACAATGACATTGTCTTTTCTGACAATATGTTAGCAGTGATTAAAGAGAAGATTAATTTCATAGACTTGTTAAGAATTTACTTGAAAAGCATCAGCTTTAAAAAAAGTAATTTAGCATTGAACTTTTTCTGCACCCAGACAGAGGGCGCCCTTGGACCACTAAGAAGGTATCAATAATTTACAGGATCTTTTCTTCTTCCACTTACAATGGGGTTACATCCCAATAAACCCCATTGTAAGTTGAAAATATCGTAAGTTGAAAATGCATTGACTATACCCAACTTACCAAACTGCATAACTTAGCCTAGCCTACTTTAAATGTACTCAGAACACTTACATTAGCCTACAGTGGGGCAAAATTATCGATCACAAAGCCAATTTTATAATAAAGTGTTGAATATCACACACACACACACACACACACACACACACACACACACACACACAAACTTACAAGATCTTTGTAACATTGGGTGCTGGTTCACCGAGTAATGGTAATGGTTACACGAATGAGGGAAAAATGCATTTTTTGGCCAAAATAGGTCACAAAATGCTTTAATGTTGTGTTTAATCTGTTTTGGTTTTAAATCTTATTGAACTGTTACATGAATTGACTGCTTTATAATTTTTTCATTTCTTGAGGAACTAGATAAAACTAATAGCTACCAAGTTCAAATCAACAGGCATTCAGTTTGGGAGATTATTCTAATAAATATGAAGTCTAAAATTTGAAGGCTGGGAATCTGATTATAACTTCTATTCATGTCTGACTGCAATTGACAGTAGATCTGTCAACATGAATATGTATGTTTTAGGCCATGTGCTGAGTACTTTCCATGCAACTAAATACAGCATGTGATCCTTTTTTTTTTTTTGCCACGTGGCTTGCAGGATCTTAGTTCCCCAGCCAGGGATTGAACCTGGGGACTCGGCAGTGAAAGTGCAGAGTCCTACCCACTGGATTGCCAGGGAATTCCTGGCAATTAACTTCTTTTTTAAAATGAGAAGATTGAAGCTTAGAGAGATTAAGAAGATTTCTTCTAAAAAGTGACAGAACTGGGATATGAACCTGGGAGGTGTGAACACCAGAATTCATGTTTATACCAGAAAACTATACTGCAAATGACAGTTTCCTCTGTTCATGGCAGGAAATATGCAATTAATTGTGAAATTGGTTTTTTTCCAGTTATTGTTGAAAGACTACAGCAACATCCAGGCTCACCACAACTTAATTTAGGCATAATATTGGGAAGTTAGGCTTTTAATTTCCAGGTGATGTAGTAATTTAAACTCAGGTGCTATAGAACTCCTGGTCAAGGAACACTCAAGTTTAGAGAGTACCATGATAGAATGAAAAGAGTAATGAATTGGGAGCCAAGTAATCTGATTTATAGTATGTTTCACTACTAATATTTAGATGAGTTTCAGAGATGATTCAAGCTCACTAGACCTCTGTCTTTCAAATGAAGGAAATGGACTAGAAAACCTCAGGTCATAGATCTTTGAGTTTTATATTTTGCATATGGAAATTGTTTTATATCTTCATATTGTACATCGTTTTCAATTTCTGAGAGCAGTATATTAATAGAAATCTAACAGTGTCATGCCTGCTTTAGCACTGGTGTGGAGCCCCCAGAATAGTTCTACATAGGCATCTAGTTCTCAGCACTGATTACTAGAGGATTTGTGGAGGGTATTTATTCTATCAACAAGCATTGAACACCTACTGTGTACTAGCCATGGAAATACAGTCATTTGTCTTTGACATTTCTTAGGACATGCTGTCATTTTCTTTCTTTGCATAGGTTCCTGGGGATAGCTTTTTCTTGCTTTCTTAAATGTTGGTTAAAGCATTTCCTTAAGTGTGGGAAGAAGAAGGATGTATCTCCCTTCTTAAACTCCTGGAGGGAGGTGTGGATTTTATCAACTTTTTGAGAAAAGACTGTGTAAATGTGAGGGCAGAATATCTCTATTAATATTCTTTTGCTTTCTCCTGCAGAATATTTAGGAACTATTCCTTTCTGGAAGTAAAGTAATGGCATCCAGACTTAAGATAGGAAAGAGGTAAAGGGAATGGTGGTCTAATTTTTATGTGACTATTTAATGCTGCTATTTTTAATTGAGTTAAAACATCTAAATTGAACGACACTTAACTTCCCCAAAGTCATTTTTCTGTGTGGTTCTTAGAGAAAATTGTCTGGGTCACCTATGTAAGCATCTAGTTCTCAACTCTGGTTACTAGAGGATTTGTAGAGTGTATTCATTCTTTCAAAAAGCATTTATTTAATACCTACTATGTGCTAGCTGTGGAAATAAGCATTGCAGGAATTCCCTGGTGGTCCAGTGGTTAGGACTCGGCACTTTCACTGCCGTGGACTGGGGTTCAATCCCTGGTCAGGGAACTAAGATCCTGCAAGCCATGCGGCTCAGCCAAAAAAGAAATAAGCATTAAACAAAACAGACAAAAATTCCTAATCTCATGGAGTTTACAATCTAGTGAGGACATTCAGACAAAGAAAATAGGTAAAATTTATGGTAATTAGATGGTAATAAATTCTATAGAGAAAAACAAACCAGGTTTAAAGAAGGGAGATGGAGTATTTATAGATTATAGATAAATTATAGATAAATCTATAAATTATAAATTATAGATAAATCTATAATTTATCTATTTTAATACTAAGTGTCTCTTTTTTATAAAGTTCGCAGTTATAGATAGGGTGGTCAGGGAATCATTCACTGAGAAGTGGACATTGAACAAAAACCTCAAGGAGGTGAGAGGAGTAAAGCCATGTGTTATCTAAATAAAGAAACTTCCAGGTATCAATCAACCATACTCCAATAAAAAAAATTTTTTTAAGATATTGTCACTGGGTATAGAATTCTAAAAAAAAAGAAAAGAAAGAAAGAAAGAAAAGAAACTTCCAGGTAAAAGGAATAACAATTGCAAAACCCCTGAGGTGAGAGTCACCTGTTCATAAAAGAGCAAAGTGGCCAGTGTAGCTGGAATTGAGGCCGGGAGGGGGAAAGATAGATAATGGGAAACAGTTTGTGTAGGACCCTGTTGTGAGAGCGTTGACTTTTATTTTGAATGAGATGAGAAGTCACTGGAGAGCTTTAAGGAGTGGATCAATCCAGCTGCTGGGTTGAGAGTAAACTGCAGAGCAAAGGCAACAAGCAGGGAGACTAGTTAGCAGCATTTACAATAATCCAGGTGAGAGGTAGGTCTGAACCAGGGAGATGGAGATGGTGAGGAAGTGGATGGATTCTGGAGACTGACAGAATTAACTGGTGGTTTGGATGAAGGATATGTGAGACAGAGAGGAGTCCCCGCAAGATAATAGGTTTTTTTTTAGCCTGAACAACTAGCAGGATGAAGCTGCCATGAACTGAGATGGCGAAGACTGCAGGAAAAGAGGTTTTGTGAGGGAAGACTGCCCTTCCCTCTTCAATTTCACTGTTACTACATCATTCACATGCTACACACCAGGAACTCTGCAACAACAGATTTTTAGCTTCTTCCTTTTCCAATCCACCCTGTATGCCATAGGAATTAAGATTAGTTTGTTTAGATTGGGGAAAAGCAAATGCTGGGTCAATAGCTAATGCATTTATTTTGTTTATCTAATAAGGATTTGCCTTTCTATTTGTTTTTGAAATTTTTAATTGTTCAATGAACGCTGAATAGAACTACAAGCAATATAATTATTGCCTCTGGTTTATTAGAGATGGTTTATAATCATGTTAATTATGTTCTAACTAAAAAAGGCTTGCATCTCTTCTTTATAATTGATGTTTATACCTTCTGTAAGATAAATATAAAGCCTGTTGTTCACATTTTAATATTCTTGAGGACTTGCTGTAAGATTGCAGGGAGTTTAAAAGTTGGCAGTGGAGTGGATTTGTATTATTAGTCTGATCTTAATGTTGTAACATACTGATCATGTAAAATATGATGAGTTTTTGTTATGTTATATGATATGTTTTTGTTATTTCACATGCAGAACTGTAACAACACAAACTAGAGAAGATGGCATAACGTACAAGAGAGCAAGTAAATTACTATCTAATTAAAACATTTAATTCTGATATTAGCAGAGTTCTCTAGAAAATGTTATCTTTCTCAATGCTTTTTTGTCTCCTTTTTCCAAAAACTTCCCTCTACTCTGGAGGATGACTGTTGAGGAATATTTCTGATTTTAAGAGCTTAGTTTAAGAGCTTAGCTTAGTTTAAAAACAAATAAAATGTTATCTTTTTTTCAACTAAAACTTGAAATCTGAATCTAACACTCCTTGATACTATTACGATTCCCTTGGCACCGCTGGACAATATTCTGTTTAGGGACCTTGGCTACAACTACTACATAAACATAGTGATATATAATTTATCTATTTTAATACTGTCTCTTTTTTCTATTAAAGGCGCACAATTGAAGAACCATTTTCACAGATTAATACATCTTGTTTCTGCTTTAAATTTTAAACTCATTTTTTCACCTTATAAAGATGCAAGGAGTAGATGAGTTATTGTGTAGGTAGATTGTAATATTGGCTTGTTATATATAGTTTTCTTTGCCATATTTCCTTGACTTTCATGTAAGCAGTGAATGAGTTTATTTGTCCATTGCACACCTGATTTTGATAAGAGTTTTGTATTTTTAGCTCTTAGGTTGGGATTAGCCATCACATATATATACGCAGAAATATGATCTAAACTAAACCTTTAACAACTCTTAAATTCGAACAAAATATAATTGTGTGAGATTTTATTTACTCAGACCAGTTTTTGTATACATTGTAGTAAACCACCAAATGTATTTGAATGCTTGATTATGGAGAAATAGGCTTCCAGTATCATCTGGAAGTGTTATAATGATTATAACTCTTACTGAGATCATGAACCTAAAATTAGAGAATCTTAAGAATCCTAGGAGTTGGAAGGGAATGTAGAAATCATCTGGCCTGAGGTAAAGTCTCTCTTCAACATCTCTGGCACAAAATCATCTGTGATCTGCTTGAATATGTCCAAATAGAAGTGAACTCACTAATTCACAAGAAGGCTATTCCATTTTTGAAGAGTTCAAATTGTTAGAAATCTGTCTACCTCTAATTTTTGCCCTTTGGACTTACCCTCTAAAAATGATATAGCATAAATTTAAAGTATCTTTCATATGAGTGCCATCTCTTTTGTTCTTCCTATCAAGTTGTTTTCTAGCTTTAAACATCCTAGGTTTCTTCAAAATTCTTTATGTGACATGGTTCCTAAGACCTTCCTACCTGGTTGACTTGCTCTGAACTTACTGAAGCTTATCAGGGTTTCATGTAAAGCAATAGTTGTTAAATTTCAGTGCGCTAGAATAGACTCATATGGGGTGCTTGTTAAAAATGTAGATTCCAGGCCTTCCCTGGTGGTGCATTGGTTAAGAATCCGCCTGCTAATGCAGGGGACACAGGTTCGAGCCCTGGTCCGGGAAGATCCCACATGCTGCGGAGCAACAAGCCTGTGCACCACAACTACTGAGCCTGTGCTCTAGAGCCTGAAAGCCGCAACTACTGAGCCCGTGTGCCAGAACTACTGAAGCCCGTGCACCTAGAGCCGGTGCTCCGCAACAAGAGAGGCCACCGCAATGAGAAGACCATGCACCCCAAGGAAGAGTAGCCCCCGCTTGCTGCAACTAGAGAAAGCCCGCACACAGCAACGAAGACCCAATGCAGCCAAAATAAATAAATTTATTTATTTAAGAAAAATGTAAATTCCTGGACCATATTCCCCAGAGATTCTGACTTAATAGATCTGAGATGGGGCTGTAGAAGCTCTGCTTTTAATTAGTACTGCCTGGTGATTCTGACGGGTGAGGTCTCTGGGCCTCCTTTTGAGAAATATTGTTTCAAAATGTAGTACTAAGAGATCTCTGAATTCCTTACCAAAAGGCCTCAGCTGGTGAGAAAGATGAATGTGTAAAAATGACCCTTAGAAGGCAGAACAGGGTGAAATGAACGTTGGGGACCACAGGCTGGACAAAACTTGGTGATTTTTAGCTAACTTGATGGTGCCAGTCTTGGGGGCAGTCTTCCCTGAAGTGGGTGCTGGTTCTCTGGGCAGATATATGGGAGGGGAGGAGTGGGAGGAAAAATATATATACTGCCAACAAGTAGCTAAAAAATAACTATCTGCTTGTAAGGTAAGATGAACTCTTGTAAATAACTTTTGGGTTGAAAAAAAGCAAAATTGAAATTGAAGACAATACTGAGAACATTACATAGCAAAACCTATAGCATACAGAAAGTAGTATTAAAAAGAAAATACATAGCTTTAGAAATGCACTTAGAGGGCTTCCCTGGTGGCGCAGTGGTTAAGAATCCTCCTGCCAAGGCAGGGGACACAGGTTCGATCCCTGGTCCAGGAAGATCCCACATGCTGCGGAGCAACTAAGCCCGGGTGCCACAACTACTCAGCCTGCACTCTAGAGCCTGCGAGCCACAACTACTGAGCCTGCGTGCCACGGCTACTGAAGCCTGCGCACCTAGAGCTGGTATTCTCCAACAAGAGAAGCCACCACAATGAGAAGCCCGCGCACCCTAACGAAGAGTAGTCCCTGCTCGCTGCAACTAGAGAAAAGCCTGCATGCAGCAGCGAAGACCCAATGCAGCCAAAAATAAATAAATTAGAAAAAACACAAAAACACCTCCATACTGTCCAGATTACACCCAGAGTATTGACTTTTTATAATTAGCAAATATTCATGTAATTTTTAAACTAAAAATAGGAAGATATATGATAAGGCCTGAAATCTGTGAAATAAGATGTGAAGTCTGTTAAAGTAGATACTTATCCAACTTTTAAGATTTTGTTGCTGTCATCTTGTCTCTCATTCTATTTGTTCCAGAACGCATATGTTTTTATTGCCATTTTAGTGGGGTTTACACAAGGTAAACACTTGAATCCACTGTCTATAGTCTTTTTCTTCAGATTAAAAAACGAGCAATAAGATAAAAAAGATTTTATTTTAAAAGGGGGATGGTAGTATTTTGTGCTACTTGTTGAACATTTTGAGATCTATTCTACCAAGGACAGCTAGCATATGTTCTTAGAAATTGATCTTCAGTATCACTTTCATTAGATAAAATTCTGAGTTGACTGGACCATATCTGACTTAATTTTTGCTAGCTCTTATTTTCTCATATATGCTTGAAAATATGCATAACTAAAGCAAATACCTAATGTAAAAATTAACTGTTATATTTTGTGTCTATAGGATGAATATGAGCAGTGGAAAAGCAGTTTACCATTACTTTTTTTTTTTTTGCGGTACGCGGGCCTCTCACTGTTGTGGCCTCTCCCGTTGCAGAGCACAGGCTCCGGACACGCAGGCTCAGCGGCCATGGCTCACGGGCCCAGCTGCTCTGCGGCATGTGGGATCTTCCCGGACCGGGGCACGAACCCGTGTCCCCTGCATCGGCAGGCGGACTCTCAACCACTGCGTGACCAGGGAAGCTACCATTACTTTTTAAAGGCCTGGACCACAGTTTTTATGTTGCTTTAGTATAAATCTACCTGATGAATAATTCAATTCTAGGAATGAATTAAAGACATACATGAACTCAAATGATTCAGTTTTATGGCTGTTGTTAAATTCTTGTGGGGCAAATATTTATTAAGTAAGATGAGTTATTTCAATCAATATGAAAATCACCCTAAAGCATATTTTAATTTCACAATATTTTTCTGGATTCATTCCCTTGTGGATTATTCCATTGAAATGATTTTTCTTATATTCACCATAGCTTTATTTATGATCATAAAAATTTCAGCAGTGGAAAAATGATTGATTACATAATGGTGGCTGTCCTCCTTGGAATACTGAGCATTCATAAAAGTTATGATGAAGAGCACACTTACATGGTAAATTCTCACAAGAGAACAATGTGTGAGCAAGCGGCAGGCAAAGATATTTCATGAGGGAGGCAGTGTGATGTCATGAAAAGACACTGACTGAACCCAAAGCAACCAAGGTCTCAGTCTCAGCTTAACTCCCTCACAACTTGTGTGCTTGGCTCCCTGGACCTGTGTCCCCATCTATCCAATGGGATATTGTTAGCTACTCTGCAAGTTTATTGTGAAGATGAGAATTAAACCCCTACCTAGCACTGCCCTTGCCACACAGTGATAACATTATTTGAGCACCTACTACTACTGCAACCATAAAAAAGACTTAAACCTAAGGGAGATAGTAGAAACATACAAATGTGGTAACCCCAGTGCTAGGGATATAGTTGGCATGTTGCTTTTCTAGAAACTGGAACCCAGGCAGTTGACAGTTCTGTGTAAGAGGACATTAGATGTTCTAAATGTCACTGTATTTTGTAAGTGAGGGCACCCATGCCACTCACACCTGCACCCTGTGTTCCTCTCTCTGAGACTTTGGCCTCAGGGACTCAGGCTGCCTTTTTCTTCCCCAATGCAACACCATTGGGCTCAATCTCTTCCAAGCTTAGCTCTGGATTGGAAGACTGTATTTATCATTCCTCCCAGGCCTTTTTCATTTAAAACTTTTTTATTACAAACCACTTTGGGGAGTCACAAAGACCAAACACTGGGAAATTACAAAGCACATGAAGGTCTTGTAATAGTGGCATTGGGCTATGGCGCCTGCTTCTCTTTGGGATGGTAACTCAAGGGTGGAGCTTACTATAGTAAGCTGAATAATGCCCTCCTCCTGAAAGATTTTCTTATTAGCATTAGGATACTTGGAACTTGTGAATATGTCATGTTAGATGGCAAAGGGGCATTAAGGTTGCAGATGGAGTTAAGGTTGCTAATCAGTAGACCCTAGTTAGCAAGAGTATCGCTGACAATAGTAGCTGGTGACTACTATAGTAGTATGGTATATTGATGACTATAGGAGTTGCAAGGTTAAACTATTTTCAAAAAATTTTTAGACATGATGTACCTTTTTCCCCCTCTGTTGATATTACATTGATGGTGCAAAAGCAATTGTGGATAAGACTGTGAGTCCCTTAACACAAATTAAGCAATGGTACCAAACTATACTATTTGTAGTCATTATATTCTTCACTGCCAGGCAATTGCAGAAATAAAGAGGGGCGAGGGGAGAAGAGGAGAGAAGGAGCAAGGAAGGGAGGGTGGGAAAGAAAGAAAGGAAGAAAGGAAGGAAGAAGAAGGAAGGAAGGAAAGAAAGAAGAAAAAAGAAAGAGGAAAGAAGGAAGAGAGAAAGCAAGAGAAAGCAAGAAATGCCGGTTTCACTTAAGACTGCTGATGAAGCAGGAAATTTTATTTTATTAAACTTCGACCACTGAGTACATGTGTTTTTGATATGCTGGGTGATGAAATAGGTGAACATAAGCACTCCTGCTGTATACCATGGTATGAAGGTTGTTTTTTGGAAAAGCATTTGTGCAATTGTTTGAATTGTGAGTTGAACTAACCAGTTTTTTGGTCATGGAACACCATTTTACTTGAAAGAATGTCTGACAGTCTATGGATATTGAGACATGGGTATATGGCAGGTATTTTCTCAAAAATGAGCAAAGTGAGCCCATCACTTCAAGGGAAACAACTGACCAAATTTGTTGCCAATGATAAAATCTGGGCTTTCAAACAAATACAGGAATTTTGGGAAAGTTGTATCTGCCATTGTAAACTTGACAGCTTCCCACACTTAAAGATTTTCTAATGAGATTATATTCATAAATGTAATATATTGATATTATACAATGAAGTGTGTTAACATTTGGAAGATCTGCATAATTCAGTGGCTCAGTATTTTTCAAATGACCAGTACAAAATAAGTGCAAGATAGAGTAATGGGTTTTAATGTAACAGAGTGTGAAAAATTCATTGATATGGGGCTTCCCTGGTGGCACAGTGGTTGGGAGTCCGCCTGCCAATGCAGGGGACACGGGATCGTGCCCCGGTCCGGGAAGATCTCACATGCCACGGAGCGGCTGGGCCCGTGAGCCATGGCCACTGGGCCTGCGCATCTGGAGCCTGTGCTCCGCAACGGGAGAGGCCACAGCAGTGAGAGGCCCGCGTACTGCAAAAAGTAAAAAAATAAAAAAAAATTCATTGATATGCTTTCAGATTTCATATTGCAACTAGCCTTTTAGAGACTACTACTTGTTGAGTTTTGGTGTAGTATCAAAGAAAAATATCCACAATTATTTGAAGAAACCCTTGAAATATTCCTCCTTTTTATAACTATACATCTGTGTGAGGCTGGATCTTCTTCAACTATTTTAACCTTTTAAAATAACATATCCCGGGGCTTCCCTGGTGGCGCAGCGGTTGAGAGTCTGCCTGCCGATGCAGGGGACACGGGTTCGTGCCCCGGTCTGGGAAGATCCCACACGCCACGGAGCGGCTAGGGCCGTGAGCCATGGCCGCTGAGCCTGCGCATCCGGAGCCTGTGCTCCGCAACGGGAAAGGCCACAGCAGTGAGAGGCCCGCGTACCGCAAAAACAAAACAAAACAAAACAAAACATATCCCAACAAATTGAATGGAAAAGACATATGAGAGAGAATCCAGATGTCTTGTATTAAACCATATATTAAAGAGATTTGCAAAAATGTAAAACAATGCCATCCTCTTCTATTTTTTTATTTTGAAAAATATAGTTATTTTTCTTAAAACGTTGTCTATGTTAACATATAATGGGTTTATTTTAAAATGAATTAATAAGTAGTTTTGACCAGATGGACTGTTGAGGTATCACTATGGCAGCACTGTGTTCAGGAAACTCTTATTTGGCTTAAAAATGGCCCCAAACTGCAAGAGTAGCGATGCTGGCAATTCAGATATGCCAAAGAGAAGCTGTAAAGTGCTTCCTTTAAGTGAAAAGTGAAAGTTCTCAACTTAATAAGAAGAGAAAAAAAAATCGTATACTGAGGTTGCTAAGATCTATGATCACATGGAACAGAAATAACACAGAGAGTTGGCCTCATCCTCGAAGTTTCTGATGTTTTTTCCAGCATTTGCTAAATAGGCAAACATTTATAGAGCTCAAAACTTATTACAAGTTATTTTAAAGGTTTGGCGGATACAGATTTTCCACTTGTACCGGCAGTGTGACCTCCAGTTAACAAAGCATCTCAGCTCATGAATCTCTCCTGCCACTCATCCTGACAAGTTGGAGAAGAAGAGGCTGCCTACAGATGGTGTTTCAACTGTGTGGTTGACAGGGTCTTGGTGCTCCGGCCGGGCATCAGGCCTGAGCCTCTGAGGTGGGAGAGCCGAGTTCAGGACATTGCTCCACCAGAGACGTCCCGGCCCCAGGTAATATCAAACAGAGAAAGCTCTCCCAGAGGTCTCCATTTCAATGCTAAGACCCAGCTCCACTCAATGACCAGCAAGCTACAGTGCGGGACACCCCATGCCAAACAACGCAAGACAGGAACACAAGCCCACCCTTTAGCAGAAAGGCTGCCTAAAATCATAACAAATTCACAGACACCCCAAAACACACCACCGGATGCGATCCTGCCCACCAGAAAGACAAGATCCAGCCTCATCCACCAGAACAGAGGCACCAGTCCCCTTCACCAGGAAGCCTACACAACCCACTGAACAACCTTACCCACTGGGGGCAGACACCAAAAACAACGGGGACTACGAACCTGTAACCTGTGAAAAGGAGACCCCAAACACAGGGAGTTAAGCAAAATGAGAAGACAGAGAAATACACAACAGATGAAGGAGCAAGGTAAAAACCCACCAGACTGGGCTTCCCTGGTGGCGCAGTGGTTGAGAGTCTGCCTGCGGATGCAGGGGACACGGGTTCGTGCCCTGGTCCGGGAAGATCCCACATGCCGCGGAGCGGCTAGGCCCGTGAGCCATGGCTGCTGAGCCTGCGCGTCCGGAGCCTGTGTTCCGCAACGGGAGAGGCCACAACAGTGAGAGGCCCATGTATCGCAAAAAAAAAAAAAAAAGAAAAAAGAGACATGTACCACAATGTTCACTGCAGCTCTATTTATAATAGTCAAGACATGGAAAAAATCTAAGTGTCCATCGACAGATGAATGGATAAAGGAGATGTGGCACATATATACAATGGAATATTACTCAGCCATAAAAAGAAATGAAATTGAGTTATTTGTAGTGAGGTGGATGGACCTAGAGACTGTCATACAGAGTGAAGTAAGTTAGAAAGAGAAAAACAAATACCATATGCTAACACATAGATATGGAATCTAAAAAAAAAACGTTCTGATGAACCTAGGGGCAGGACAGGAATAAAGACGTAGACGTAGAGAATGGACTTGAGGACGCGGGAAGTGGGAAGGGTAAGCTGGGATGAAGTGAAAGAGTGGTGTAGACATATATACACTACAAAATGTAAAAGAGATAGTGGAAAGCAGCTGCATAGCACAGGGAGATCAGCTCATTGATTTGTAACCACCTAGAGGGGTGGGATAGGGAGGGTGGGAGAGAGACGCCAGAGGGAGGGGTTATGGGGATATACGTATATGTGTAGCTGATTCACTTTGTTATACAGCAGAAACTAACACACCATTGTAAAGCAGTTATACTCCAATAAAGATGTTAAAATAAATACATAAATAAATTAATTGATTTTAAAAAGTAAAAAAGTAAGTAGTTTTGAAATATCTCAGTTTTAATTTTTTTTTTTTTTTTTTTTTTTTTTTGCAGTACGCAGGCCTCTGACTGTTGTGGCCTCTCCTGCTGCGGAGCACAGGCTCCGGACGCGCAGGCTCAGCGGCCATGGCTCACGGGCCCAGCCGCTCCGCGGCATGTGGGATCTTCCCGGACCGGGGCACGAACCCGCGTCCCCTGCATCGGCAGGCGGACTCTCAACCACTGCGCCACCAGGGAAGCCCCCAGTTTTAATTTTTAATATGGTAAATATCAGTAGCTATAACCCACATAATAAAAAAACTCTTTGAAGTCCTCAATAATTTTTTAGCGTATAGTGTTCCTGAGACCAAAAAGATTGAGAGCACTGAAACAGAAGTTTAATATGACATTTTGTGTGTTGATCTTATGAAGAAAGCTGCTAAAATTAAGTATGCAATGAATCTTGTTATTACTCTAAGTCATAGTGACATTTTTTAAAGGCCCCTAAGTAAATTTAAAAAATAAAATATGCGGGTTTGTACAAGTCAAAGCTTGCATATATATTTATATTTTTGGCCTAATCTAATGCCATAACAGCCCCCAAAAATTTATAGTAAAAAACTTAGGAACTTTTATAGAAGCATTGGAAAACAGATTTCTATATTATTCTGACAGAGTCCTATTATGCTAAAAGCCAGAGGGCTGAGCTGCTTCAAATGTTTGCAGAAATGATTTCTTTTTTTAAAGTAGCTCTGTCAGCTGGAGAACAGAAAAAGAACAAACTTGCTGAATGAGGATGGTTTGGAGTAGGCTAGAACTCCTGTCATAATTCTGTAATTGGCATTCCTGCTGCCGCTAGGAGAAACCTAATTGTGTGGGAGATCTATAAGGCTGTCATCTACATCTAACTCAGAGTGCTGATGTGAGTAATTTTTAAGTTCTAACGCAAGTATAGAACTGGTTATGACCTTAATGGAGAGCAATGACCATGTGAGATGTTGTGTTTCTTGTTATCCTGCAACAGACGGGTGCAGTTACCTAATCTGTGAACCGATCACGTGGTCTCTTCATTATGTTCCACAGACTTATTATCATCAGCACCAAACTATATATGTGAAATCCTTTTGAGAAATTAAAAGCATTTAATGAAAGAGATTTATTTTTGATAACAATATTCTTAGAGACATTTTAGTATAGTGGTTTTGGAGTTAGACTAGCAAGGCTTGAATTCTGGCTTTGCCACCGATGATCATGTAACTTGAAACGAGTTTCTTTAACTTGTGTGACCCTCAGTTTTATCTGTTATAATACTTAAAATAATACTTATCTCCTGGGCTACTGTAAGGATTACTGAAATTATATTACAGCCCCTCAACATAATAAAGTGTGCAGTAGATGATAGCTGCTGTTATTAACGATTACAATAATAATTACACTGATGGTAATTTCATACCTTAATGATAGAGGTTAGGAGGGACTGAAGATATTCCATATCTTACTCCTATTATTTACCACTGGCAAGTTCTTTGAGGCATAGAGACATCTGGGTAATGTTGATATCAGTTAAGGCCATAGCTAAGATTCTTATTTTCTTCTGACCATTTCACTTAGTTGTCTGGACAGCAAGGAAAAGAATGGGGTTGGCCAGCTGGAGGAAAAAATATTTTGTCCTCAAAAGACCATATTTAAAAGATGCTTATTATTGTTTAGTAGACCTTTTCTGGGCAGTATCAATAGCTGTTCAAGGAAATGAGCCAGTGGAAAGGTAAAGCAATACAATATTTTGGTCAGGCAATTCAGCAATATGTATTAAAGATCTTTAACCCAGCATTTCTATTCTTTAGGAAACTTTTTTAAGGAAAAGAGACAAGGATGTATAAAAAGATATGTGTTTATAGATGTTCTTCACAGCATTATTTACAATAGTGAGTTGGAAACAAGTTAAAAGCTTAACGATAGAAACAGCTTATGTAAAGTATGGCCTAGTCATAGAATGAAAGAATATGTAACTACTAAAAATCACATTGGGTATAAAAAGCTTAGCCAGTAAACTAAATGTGTGAATCATCTGAGTATGAGACTCTAGCAAGTGGTGAGAACAATGATAAACTGGAGAGTTCGTGCACCCCTCTAAGGCATTAAAATTCAAATTATAAAACAACACTTTTTGGCCAAGAAAGGGTGAGGTCTGAATTCTGCCCATAGGTTTACCAGCTTGAGACACCTACTGTTGAAGAATATTAAAATGTGGGAAAATATTCATGGCATACTTAAAAATTTTTTTACTTTATTGAAGTATAGTTGATTTACAATGTCATGTTAATTTCTGCTGTACAGCAAAGTGATTCAGTTATACATATACATACATTCTTTTTCATCATGGTTTCTTTTCCATCATGGTTTATCACAGGATACTGAATATAATTCCCTGTGCTATACAGTAGGACCTTGCTGTTTATCCCTTCTATATATAATAGTTTGCATTTGTTAATCCCAAATACCCCATCCATCCCTCCCAAACCCACCTCTCCCTTGGCAACCACAAGTCTCTTCTCTATATCTGTGAGTCTGTTTCTGTTACCTAGATAAGTTCATTTGTGCCATATTTTAGATTCCACATAAAGTGGTATCATATGGTATTTGTCTTTCTCTCTCTTTCTTTTTTGTTTTTGGCTGCACCATGCGGCTTGCAGGACCCTAGTTCCCTGACCAGGGACTGAACCCGCGCCCCCTGTAGTGGAAGCGCTGAGTCTTAACCACTGGACCTCCAGGGAAGTCCTGTCTTTCTCTTTCTGACTTACTTCACTTAGTATGATAATCTCTAGGTTCATCCATGTTGCTGCAAATGGCATTATTTCAATGCATGGTATATTTTTAAGTGACAAAAGCAAATAAGAAAAGTGGTATAGTAAAGGATGATTCCAATATTTTTTAAAAAACATGTTTTTATAGACCTACCCTTTTCCTGTCTGTTGGTTGGTCTTATCTATCTGGAAGAATATTTGGCAAAACAACAATAACAAACACTTACATAGAACTTACTATTTGCCTCAGATTGTTTTGAGCACCTTATACATGTTAACTCATTTAATCCTCAGGGCAAAAATAGATTCTATCACTACCCCTATTTTATAGATGATAAAGCTGAAGCACAGAGAGGTTAAGTAACCTGTTTAAGGTCACACAGCTAGAAAGTAGTAGAGGTGGGATTCAAGCTAAGGCAGTAGAGTCTGGGCTCTTAGCTACTATGCTATACTAACACAAAAAAGTTATAATTTCTTCTCTGAGGTTTTTTGTGTGGGTTTTATTTTCTTTACGTTTTTTGGTAGTTAAAATGTCTTCCATAAAACATATGTATTTTACATTAGAGAAATGCAAATCCAAACTACTATGAGGTATCACCTCACACCAGTCAGAATGGCCATCATCAAAAAATCTACAAACAATAAATGCTGGAGAGGGTGTGGAGAAAAGGAACCCTCTTGCACTGTTGGTGGGAATGTAAATTGACACAGCCACTATGGAGAAGAGTATGGAGGTTCCTTAAAAAACTAAAAATAGAACTACCATATGACCCAGCAATCCCACTACTGGGCATATACACTGAGACAACCATAATTCAAAAAGAGTCATGTACCACAATGTTCATTGCAGCTCTATTTACAATAGCTGGGACACGGAAGCAACCTAAGTGTCCATCGACAGATGAATGGATAAAGAAGATGTGGCACATATATACAATGGAATATTACTCAGCCATAAAAAGAAATGAAATTCAGTTATTTGTAGTGAGGTGGATGGACCTAGAGACTGTCATACAGAGTGAAGTAAGTCAGGAAGAGAAAAACAAATACTGTATGCTAACACATATTTATGGAATCTAAAAAAAAATAAAATGATTCTGATGAATCTAGGGGCAGGACAGGAATAAAGACGTAGACGTAGAGAATGGACTTGAGGACACAGGGAGGGGGAAGGGTAAGCTGGGACGAAGTGAGAGAGTGGCGTGGACATATATACACTACCAAATGTAAAATAGCTAGCTAGTGGGAAGCAGCCGCATAGCACAGGGAGATCAGCTCTGTGATTTGTGACCACCTAGAGGGGTGGGGTAGGGAGGGTGGGAGGGAGACACAAGAGGGAGGAGATATGGGGATATATGTATATGTATAGCTGATTCACTTTGTTATACAGCAGAAACTAACACACCATTGTAAAGCAATTATACTCCAATAAAGATGTTAAAAAATATGTATTTTATAATCAGAAAAAGCACAATATTTTATTAAATGTGCACATTTATTGCCTAAGCGTGTGCTCCTTTTGGCTTCTCTAATTACTGTTCTCCATTAATGAAAATTAGTTTGTCTGATTTGCTGGCTGAAACCTTAGGCCCTGAGGAAATAAAAAGTAGGACAGGTAAATTTTATGGAGGTGAAAGGGAAAGCACATCAGTAACAGGTTCTCTGGGACAGCTGAAGAACATTGAGCAGGAAAGAGCCAGACTAGGTTAATGAGGAATGCAATGCGGGTGGCTATTGCTGGAGAGCAGTTTTGTTTGGGCCTGCCCCCATACCTCATCTAAAATATGATGTTACAGTGCTCTTCCATATCACTTAACATTTTCATTGATGTATTTAACAAATAATCATTAGGTTCCTCCTTGCTAGGCACAATCGGGCACACAATGAAAAATTGTTTAAGGAGTCTATAACTTAGTAAGCGAGATTAGGGAGTACTAGAAAATGATCACTACAGTAAAAAGATACTATGTACCTTGAGAGGTCAAAGTGGGGAGAGATTTATTTATTTTTCCAGCTTTATTGGGATATAATTGATATATAACTGTATAAATTTAAGGAATACAAGGTGATGATTTGACACACTTATATGTTGCAAAATGTTTACCACAATAAGGCTAGCTAACACCTCCATCATCTCACTTAATTACCGTGTGTGTGTGTGTGTGTGTGTGTGTGTGTGTGTGTGTGTGATGAGAACATTTAAGATCTACTGTCTTAGCAACTTTCAAGCATATAATACAGTATTGTTAACTATAGTCACCATGTTGTACATTAGATGTGCAGGGAGAGCTTCCTTTATCCAAATTTTTTTGAGCCCCTGCCAGCTGTTAAGCACTGTTCTTGGTACTGGGAGGACTGCAGATGACAAGACAAACACAGTTCCTGCTCTCACTGAGCTCATATTCCCACATCGAAGACAGAGAAATAATTATAACTTAGCCTAGTGTAAAGGCACAAAAAAAGAAAGAAAATGCTCCAGTTCACTTTATAACCTGGCAAAGCCAGGATATCAAAAACATACAAATTTGCACCAGAAAAGAATATTATACCCCATTTTCACTTATTAACACAGTGCAAAATCTTAAATATTAGAAAATAAAGTCAATAGTGTATTTTTTAAAAATAAATTTATTTATTTATTTATTTTTGGCTGCATTGGGTCTTTGTTGCTGCGCGTGGGCTTTCTCTAGTTGTGGGGAGCAGGGAATACTCATCCTTGCGGTGCACAGGCTTCTCATTGCATGGCTTCTCTTGTTGCGGAGCATGGGTTCTAGGTGCACGGGCTTCACTAGTTGTGGCTCATGGGCTCTAGAGTGTAGGCTCAGTAGTTGTGGGGCATGGGCTTAGTTGCTCTGTGGCATGCAGAACCTTCCTGGACCAGGGCTCGAACTTGTGTCCCCTGCATTGGCAGGTGGGTTCTTAAGCACTGCACCACTAGGGAAGCCCAAATAGTGTATTAAAAGAATAATCCGTCATGACAAAGTAGGATTTATTCCACGTTTATAGAATAGTTCAATATTAGAAAGTCTATAAATATAATTCACTAGATTAATGTACTAAAAGGGGAAAGATCATTTCAGTAGATGGATAAAAAAGATTTGATAAAATCCAACACCCATTCCTGAATAAATAATACAAATTCTTAGCAAAAAAGGAATAGGAAGAAAAATTCTTAACTTGATAAAGAGTTCTTAATGTATACACAGACATTATACTTAATAGTGCAACTTTAGAAGAATTTCCAGACAGGGGAATTCATCACTACTATTCAACATTCATTAGGAGGCAAACAAATATGAAAACATGAGAACAATAAAAGGCATACAGACTGTAAAAAGAAAATTGTTTTTATTTGAAGATGACATGATGATCTACATAGACAAGAAAATAAATGGGCAAACTATTTTTAAAAACACCATACACAAAAATAAACTCAAAATAGATTAAAGACCTAAATTTAAGGCCAGACACTATAAAACTCTTAGAGGAAAACATAGGAAGAACACTCTATGAATAAATTACAGCAAGATCCTTTTTGACCCATCTCCTAGAGAGATGGAAATAAAAACGAAAACAAACAAATGGGACCTAATAAAACTTAAAAGCTTTTGCACAGCAAAGGAAACCATAAATAGATGAAAAGACAGCTCTCAGAATGGGAGAAAATAGTTGCAAACGAAGCAACTGATAAAGGGTTAATCTCCAAAATATACAAGCAGCTCATGCAGCTCAATATCAAAAAAACAAACAACCTAATCCAAAAATGGGCAGAAGACCTAAATAGACATTTCTCCAAAGAAGACATACAGATGGCCAAGAAGCACATGAAAAGCTGCTCAACATCACTAATTATTAGAGAAATGCAAATCAAAACTACAATGAGCTATCACCTCACACCAGTTAGAATGGGCATCATCAGAAAATCTACAAACAACAAATGCTGGAGAGGGTGTGGAGAAAAGGGAGCCCTCTTGCACTGTTGGTGGGAATGTAAATTGATACAGCCACTGTGGAGAACAGTATGGAGGTTCCTTAAAAAACTAAAAATAGAACTACCATACGACCCAGCAATCCCACTACTGGGCATATACACTGAGAAAACCATAATTCAAAAAGACACATGTACCACAATGTTCACTGCAGCTCTATTTACAATAGTAAGGACGTGGAAGCAACCTAAGTGTCCATTGACAGATGAATGGATAAAGAAGATGTGGCACATATACAATGGAATATTATTCAGCCATAAAAAGAAATGAAATTCAGTTATTTGTAGCGAGGGCGATGGACCTAGAGTCTGTCCTACAGAGTGAAGTAAAGTCTGTCCTACAGAGTGAAGTAGGTCAGGAAGAGAAAAACAAATACCGTTTGTTAACACATATATATGGAATCTAAAAAAAATATAAAATGGTTCTGATGAACCTAGAGACAGGACAGGAATAAAGATGCAGCCGTAGAGAATGGACTTGAGGACACGGGGAGGGGGAAGGGTAAGCTGGGACGAAGTGAGAGAGTGGCAATGACATATATACACTACCGAATGTAAAATAGCTAGTGGGAAGCAGCTGCATAGCACAGGAAATCAGCTCAGTGCTTTGTGCCCACCTAGAGGGGTTGGATAGGGAGGGTGGGAGGGAGACGCAAGAGGGAGGAGATATGGGGATATATGTATATGTATAGCTGATTCACTTTGTTATAAAGCAGAAAGTAACACAACATTGTAAAGCAATTATACTACAATAAAGATGTTAAAAAAAAAAAGAGTACCCGCCACTTGCCGCAACTAGAGAAAGCCCGCACGCAGCAACGAAGACCCAATGCAGCCAAAGATAATAAATAAATTAAATTAAATTAAATTAAAATTCAGAGATGACAATGTGGTGCAGTAAAAAGAGCAAAGGCTTTGGAGAACCCATTGCATTTCCTGGCTATGTGGCCTAGGATGACTTACTTAAATCACTCTGATCTTCTGTTTCCTTATATGAAAAATGGGAAGCCAGAAGAATGCTAATACCAAATTGCTTGTCTTCAGGGACTGCGGAGCCTGAAAGAATGAACAACCTCTGCTGGAGGCAGCTGTAAATAAATGTGTTCCTAGATTTGCTTTGGGTTAAATTCTGAAACTTCTCCTGGAATCTTTAATAAGTTCTACTTATTAAAGTATCTTAATAAGTAGAACTAAGTATACTTATTAAAATACTGTCTAAGCTATCTAGTAGTACAAATCTAAAGCAATCTCAAGGGATAGGGTCAAACTTCAGTTACTTATCTGCTGGAAATAAGACTTTACCTGAGTCACAGTTGAAACATAGACCTCACACAACCTTATACTAGGCCAAATGATCTTGATAAGATTTACTCCAGTGGTTACTACAGTGTAAGCCGGGCTCTTTAGAGCTTGCTGCTACCTGCTTGGTTCCTTGTGCTTAGTTTCACGGTGTCTGTTGAATTAAGGACACAGTTGACAACTGTATCCTAGAGCCTTGCCAAACCTGTTTGATTTAAACAAATAACTCTTTTGAGTAGAATGGTTATGTACAGATCACCTAATGAAAACATGAATATCATTGAAGATTACCTACTATCTAATAACTTAATTTTTCTATCTGAAGGAATTCAACTTAAATTTCTGGTTTCATTATTTGGATATTGATATATTATTTTGGCTATTTCAGAAAGCTTTTTTTCTAGTATTTTCCCCTGTATTAAAAATGTCTGAGGACTTCCCTGGTGGCACAGTGGTTGGGAATCCGCCTGCCAATGCAGGGGACATGGGTTTGAGCCCTGGTCTGGGAATATTCCACCTGCCGAGGTGCACAACAACTGCTGAGCCTGAGCTCTGGAGCCTGTGAGCCACAACTACTGAGCCCGTGTGCCACACCTACTGAGGCCCGCATGCTTAGAGCCCATGTTCCGCAACAAGAAAAGCCACCACACTGAGAGGCCCGCGCACCGCAGCAAGGAGCGGCCCCCGCTCGCTGCAACTGGAGGGGGCCCGCGTGCAGCAATGAAGACCCAATGCAGCCAAAAAATAATAATAAATAAATAAAAATTTTAAATGTCTTCTGGTCTTGGCTAATTAATCATCTTAATAATTTGAACTCGTCAAATTAGTTGAGGAAGTTTCTTTTCTACTTGAAATCTCTCATGATAGAGTAGAATAGAATTTATATATTTCATAGGGAAGGGATAAGGTAAAGAACTATTTTTAATTCGGAATTTTAAGAAAATGCACTTTGTCTTAGCACTTACTCTTTTAGCACTGGAGGAGACTCGTAGAGTAGTCAATTAATTATTACAAAGAATCTTCTTTGATAAATAAAGTTGGAAATGTCCAGCTGATCACTCCTTCCTTTGTACCATTGCCCACCTTTTACTTATCTCTATACTATTGTAACTATTTATTTCCTCTGCGTCCCCTACAGAGGATAGGGATAAAGGCATAATCTTATATCCCTGGAACCAACCTAACAGGGTGCCTATCACATATAGAAGGCACTCAGTACAATACTATAGAACACAAAAGGGACTTCCCTGGTGGCGCAGTGGTTAAGAATCCGCCTGCCAACGCAGGGGACATGGGTTCAAGCCCTGGTCTGGGAAGATCCCACATGCCGCGGAGCAACTAAGTCCGTGTGCCACAACTACCGAGCCTGCGCTCTAGAGCCCGCGAGCCACAACTACTGAGCCCAAGTGCCACAACTGCTGAAGCCCACGTGCCTAAAGCCCATGCTCCTCAACAAGAGAAGCCACCGCAATGAGAAGCCCATGCACCACAATGAAGACCCAAGACAGCCAAAAAAATAAATTAATTAAAAAAAAAAGAACACAATATATTTGATTTATATTATCTGAAGCCCGAAAGTTAAAGATTATTTAAGCAGGAGCTCATCACACCATTAATGGCATACACTGTATATGCATACAGTATAACTTTGTCTAGAAATTAAAAATTTTTAAATATTTAAAATTTAAATACAAATATACTTTTTTTTTTTTTTTTTTTTGGCAGTACACGGGCCTCTCACTGTTGTGGCCTCTCCCATTGTGGAGCACAGGCTCCGGACGCGCAGGCTCAGCGGCCATGGCTCACAGGCCCAGCCGCTCCGCGGCATGTGGGATCTTCCCGGACTGGGGCATGAACCTGTGTCCCCTGCATCAGCAGGTGGACTCTCAACCACTGCACCACCAGAGAAGCCCCCAAATATATTTTTTTTTTCAGACAAAGTTAGGTAAAATTGAATGTTTATCATAATTCACAACAGACTTCGTGTTTCCCTTAACTTGGGTGAACATTTCTTCACCTGAAACAGTTTAAATATTATCAAGAGTTGCTCTGGAGGTGGATTTATTCATAACAACTAACCACACCATGTATTTTGTAGACAAGGTAGTCATTCTTGCTGAGATGGTCATGGTTCCCAGCACTGCTGACGTGGCCAGTAGCCTGACCTGCCTTTTTCCCAGTGCACAACTGAGTGTCTGCAGGAACACCGTGAGCTTCAGGGCTCCTTCCTTGTGGGTGGACATTGAGGAATCCCCAGGGCTAGCAAGCACTAAGAACAGACAGCTCCTGGAAGCTCCTCAGGACTCCAACATGCTGGGCAGGTGACCTGGTCACAGTGCACAGATTCACTCCTTCTAGAAGT
Organism: Delphinus delphis; assembly: GCF_949987515.2. Classification (NCBI taxonomy): domain Eukaryota; kingdom Metazoa; phylum Chordata; class Mammalia; order Artiodactyla; family Delphinidae; genus Delphinus; species Delphinus delphis. Next base: position 107,419,933 of record NC_082683.1, on the reverse strand, counting down.
GTTCATTTCTAACTCTCTCTGTCACAGCCAGTGACATTGGAGCTCAGGGAGCACAGTTCCCACTGCACTGGGTGAGAGAACATGCATGGTTCTTGGAAGTAAACCTTCACAGTGAATGGCTTGCAGAGCATGATGGCGTCATGGTAAGAGGAAAGTCCAAATATACTTTTGATTACAAATTACAGAAAGCCAAATGGAATGAACTTAAGCAAGAAAGGGGATGTATTGGCTCGTATTGCCAAACTGAAGAAAGGGCAGGAGTCACGCTGTTCTCATAGCTGACTGGCTCCAAGAGCTTAGATATCATCCAGGGTCTCCTCATTTCTTTCTTTTCACTTTTCACCTCTGCTTCTTTCTCTGTGTTGGCTTTAATCTTTTAAGTTGCTGTCACCATATTTCAAGCATAGCCTTAAGTAGCCCTGAGCTATATACTTATGACCTCATAACCTAAGAAAAATCCAACTAGAAAATTCCAGGGAGTGTCTGTGATACGTTGAACTTGGGTTATGTGTCATCTTTCTGCTAATCACTGAGGTCAAGGTGGATGGCAATGTTACATTTGAAAGAACTTGGGTCAGCAGCTCATCTCTGTGGCCAGGGAAGTGGAATACTATTATTGGCAAGTCCCTCCAATATCACATGGTTGCAGTTGGAGAGAAAAAGTTCCCCGAAGAAGATAAGTACTGTTATAGTCAGGCAAAATAGTAAATATTCATTGCATGGCCTATATTGTTAGTTTTCTTTTACTATTCCTTCCGATCTTCTTCCTTAGTAAAAGAATTTCTCATTTTAACTTGGCAAACAGCTACCCAGAATAAATAATATATTTACATTTATGAACTTTCTCTGCAGCTGGGTGTGGTCACGTGACCAAGTTCTGGCCAATGATGTAAGCAGAACTATTGTGTGCAGTGTCTAGGAAATGTTCTAAAAGAACATGTGCTTCTTCATTTTTTTCCTCCTCCCTTTGAGGAACACTGGAAAGCTCTCACTCAAGGCCACTGTTGCTCCAGAGCTCTCCAGATCCCCTTGCAGCCCTATAAGACTCTCCCCGCTCTGCTTCCCCTATACTGTTTTGTTCCAAGTATGAACATAAGCCCCTGACCACGTTGGCTTCTCCAATCATGTAATTCTTATGGAGGCTTCCATGTTCTTTTTTTTTTTTTTTTTTTTTTTGGCTATGCTGTGCTGCATGCTGCAGGATCCCCTTTTCCCAATCAGGGATCGAACCAGTGTCCCCTGCAGTGGAAGCACGGAGTCGTAATCACTAGACTGCCAGGGAAGTCCCGGCTTCCATGTTCTTATATGACTCCTTGTAGCTGGCCATGCTCATTGGTCTAGGGCCAGACACAAGACTCAAACATAATATTTCACTATTCCCAACATTAGACATAATTCATTGGTCTGGTGATGGGCACCAGACCCACTTTGGTTCAATAAGAGCCCTTCTTCCAGATTTTTTAACTTGGCCAGAGAAAGCTGGTCTCAGATCTTCTCTGGTGGTGAGAGCACTGTGAGACGTGTGGCTCCTGGAGTTGTTACTCCCTCTTGTGTAAAAGAAGCCAGTCTGTGCTGGGAGAGAGTAAAGCTCAAACGTAGAAAGAACTTTACTCATGATAAAGGCTGCAGAGAATCCTGGAAACATTTGAGCCCTTGGTTTCAGTCACTCCTTCCTGAGGTCGCTCATATGTTGGACCTTCCGCAACTCAGCTCAGATCAGGTTGTGGTGTTTTATAAAACTTCACTGAAGACTTGGGGTTAAAAGAAGAATTGTTGAGAGGATTAAGTGAGAAAACCATCATCAGTCCTTTAGTTTTCTGTGCCTGGCATACAATACACTCTAAAATGATAGCTGCAATTATTTCTATTTATTGAGATATTTGTTCTCAAATCGCTATATTTATGTCTTTACAATTCTTGTCATATAATGTCATTCAGGCTAAACTCTTAAAACATCAAAAAAAATTTTTCTAGCTTTTGTGCAGAACATGGAAAGCAGCATACAGATCAATACCTTTAACCCTCTTTGGTGTTCTTCATCAAGCCGTCTGTTCCTAGGCTTTATCACCTTGTACTCAAATCCCTTATCCTCTTTATTGTTCTCCTCCTATTGAAGCTAATGTTCCCTCATAAGCCTGTGAGATCCTTTATTCCCCAGAGTGCAGAGGCAATAATCAGGGACAAGCTCCTGCCAGAAAAACTGTTACCTCAGACATTATTGTTTGCTGTGGTCTCATTCTTGACAACAAAAATGAAAATGGCTCTGTTTGAAGGGACTTATAATTTGTGATCTAAAATAGATCATAGGGGCTTAGAAAAGCTAAGCAGGAACTAGATTTGACTTGTAAAATGGAATATTTATTCCATTGCCTTATGCAGATAAATACTTGTGAAGTCTTTTTTATTAATATGCTAAGTAGTGGTGCTCCACTGAGAAATAATTGCCTTTCCTGTCCCTAGAACCCACCACTAACTGATGTGTCACAACTAGGAAGGAAATAGTTCTCGGCTAAAGTAGTTCAATTCTGTCATCACTCACTAACACGTGTAGAAGGAAGCAGGAAGTATGGATGTCACTAGGTCAGGCTACTATATCTTTCTGTATTTAATGTCAATAGCCCTTCCTGATTCTGCTTTCACACTATACACCGGGTAAGAGAAGTCTCCCTGTCTTTTCTAGTGCCTAGTCCCCCACAGCCAGGTATCATTTAATTGTATAAACCTCTTGCCACAATGATGGCAAACAATAAAATCTTATTGGATACTAATGTCCCTTAGCTGAGGCTCCTGCAGATAATGTTCTGGCCTTTTAGCAAAGAGACTCCTTGGGTTTTTTAGTAATAGGGCACTTTGAGGTGTTTCTTTTTTCTCTTACGTTCTTAAAAATACACCTACCATTGGACATAAGATGAATGAAATATTAGATGAAGTACTAGATAGCTGAATAAAACTGCAGGTAAATGGAGAGTGACTCCTGACCGACTTGCCCAGGGGACAGACTCCCATCCGTTGTTTGTGGTTTGCAGAGTCTGTTTTAGAGACATGGTGATAAGATGTCATTACATGGCCTGTGGAATCTGTCTATGCCAACAAGTCTACTTTCCAATGAACTCCCAGGTGATGTACTGTTGCTGGTCTGAGAACCACGTGAAGTACGCGCTCTGTTCACGTGAGCATGTGTGGACGTGGCTGTTTTACACAATTCCAGGTACCAAGGGCTGGAGTTGCTCCCTCAGCCAGATCAGCTGCTTCAGACTTAGGCATGAGGCTTTATAGTATTGGTTACAGTTGAAGAGTGTCGAATTAACTCCGACTCATTACTACCTCCATTCTGAGTTCCAGAAGCTGGGGCAGGGAAGCAGGAAGAATAGTTTTTTTAAAAAGAGAGAGATATGCTAGATTTTTCTTCATTTTGGAATAAGAAACTGTTGTTTCTTAACGACTGTTGAAACTGTTGAAATGACTGGGTTAGATGTTGTATTTGGTGGCAAGAGAAAGTCTAGTGTAACCACTGTGTCTATAATGTTAGTGAATTTTAAATGTCCACGTTCGCACCTTTTTCTCCCTTTTGCCTCTCTTCAGGAAAGCTGCTCAGTTTGCTGGCCATATGCTTATTCTAATACATCTTATATATTCTTCATACATATTGTTGACTAATTAATAAATGGATTCCATCAACTGAAAGTATCCATTGAGCACTAGAGCCTGGATTCCATTGGGCTGCTGCTGTCGTGTCTTCTTCACTAAACCTGACCTGGGCTTAGCCCATGTTTGCTTATCCCATACCAGGGAGCTCTGGTGCTCAGTCTATTTCATTCTGTACTGGACCCTTTCACCTCATACCTGCCTTAGTCATGGTACTTGAGTTTCCTGAGTTCCTGCTCTCTGACTTCATCTTCTGTTTTTGGCTCTGAATTTGCCCCTTGGACTTGATGACAAGATTTTGCTTCTCCAGATTAATAATTAACCCCTGCCGGACCTCCCTAATATAGTTTTACACTCACCCTCTGGCTTCATTCACTCCCAGCGGCTGTGAGTAAATACCTTTCTCAAGTCCTCCTAGCCTCTGGGACCCTGCCCAAGGCTGGCCTGCTTTCCTCCTCACCCCCACTGGAAAAAAAAATCAGACATCAAAAGGCTTACAATACACTATTGAGCAAAACAGAGCATTTCCTACTAAAAGTATATGACCCAAAGGGGGAAATTCTGAGTCACTGAAAAAAGATTGTTAGATTTTTTTTTCTTTTGAGAGAAAGGAATACAAAAGAGTCGATTCATTTGCTATTGAATAAAAAGTCTTTTAATCTATGTACTTAAAAAATATGTGACTTTCCTTTTATTAGAAGGCTGATGGAAGTGGAAGGAGGGAGACTGAGGCCAAGCAGAGGAGAAAAGGTGGGAACAGCAGTCCCAGCAGAGACCAGAGCAGGACCAGATAAGGCAGACTAGGGCCAGGATCCAGGCCCTTGTTTGGAAGCTAAGAAATCAACAAGTGCCCATAATTATTTTGTTACACCAAACATGTGTGGGGAAAGTATAATTTTTAGATACAGACAATTATTTGACAGGGGTCTGCTTCACCTTAGAGAAAAATTTCCAGGTAAATCAGTAGCTGTAAATAAAAATCTAGGTTTGTAGTCCAGTTTTAATCAATAGCAGGGAAGCATATTTTCTCTTAAATATATAGTTCTCTAGTCCCAAGCACTTTATTTTAAATAGGTTCACTCCTAACATTCGTAGGCATGGGGCAAGAGTACAAATAGAGGCCCATATACCATATGCCTAAATATTTAAAAGTCATGCATAGAGCTAAGAAGTTATTAGATAAAACATGTTTTATCTTCCTACCTTAACAAATGTATTTGCATAACAACTTGGAAGGCAGGGTTCAAATTTAGAATTATTGGTCTCCTGGGGTTGTGGCCTGGGGTGTTGCAGCGTGGGAGGAGCTGGCCCACTGGTGTTTGTGATCACCCTCAGAAATCTTGACCCGGAAAGAGGCCCACATAGGCCCTGGAAGTGGGCTCAGGAATTCCAGATTCCCAAGCACCTAGCATGTGCTCTAGAAGTGGGTGCCAGGCTCCAGATGTGTATGTCTCCTGATTCTACAGAATCCTAAGGCCATCAGAGGAAGGTAGGAATGGTACCTTTTCAAGTTCAGGGCTCAAAGCAGAGGCCCCTTGCATGAGCCCAGTGGGTGGTATAATTTGTCACCTGGGAACCACCCTTTATAATTCCTACTCTACTACAAAGCCCCTGTCTTTTGCTTCTTTTCTTGTCTACTGTCTTCCCTCCAAATACACAGAGGTTACCAACTGTTCTGCTCAGATACTAGTTTCACTAAATAGGACACAAGGATGGTATCTTCCATTATTTCTCTCTTTGATTCCAATTCCCTCTACTAATTATCTGGGACCTTTCTTATTAGCAAAGTTAACCCAGGGGAGGAAAGAATGTGGGTGGCAATAAGTCTGGGGAAGAGACATGGCGTTTTGTTTTCACTGAGGAGAAGGCCTTAAGAATACTACTGTTCACTGGGTTTGTGGCAGATTCCACCCCTGGGTAGAGGAGCGGTGGCCCCTGTAACAGTCACACTGGGAGGGAGGGAACACTGCTTGCTGACCACAGCTGGAGGAACAGAAAACGCACAATGGAACAGGCCTCTGAGCAGACCATTTTGAATGAAAGGAAAATGAAAAATGTCAACACCATTATCAGATAGGTATTTATTTAGTACTCATGTTGTGGGCACTGAGCACACACTGGGCCCCCGGAATACTCACAGGGAACGGGAGTCAAAAGGGAATACACATCTCTCATCAAATCGTAACCCATGTTTCTGTGAAGGTTCCAGTGCTTTTGTACAGATACCAGTGAGATTCAAATGAAACTGCCTTAAGCCCATTCTCCTGTATGGTAAGAGCCCTCAGTCTCTCCTGGAATTCTGGAGGTGGGGGTGTGCCTTATGCCTTTCCTTGTTACTAATTGGTTCAATGGATAGATTGGTTCACCATCTATAGTGGGCTGTTGCTGTTTTCCACCACATTGCCCCAAGATGTGAAATGACCACTTTCATTTTCCCCAGAAAATACTCCTCGCACAGGATATTTGTGTATGTGTTAAGCTTTGCTGAAGATTTGGAGGCGATGAAGAAGTCTTATATTGCCATATTGCTTGTTCCTTTCTCTTCGCTTAAAGATGCCTTGGGAATTCCCTGGTGGTCTAGTGGTTAGTACTCTGTGCTTTCACTGCTGAGGGCTTGGGTTCAATCCCTGGTCGGGGAACTAAGATCTCTCGCTAAGCCACACGGCACAGACAGAAAATAAATAAATAAATGAAAAAGACTCCTCATTTTCCTGATCTCCTTCCACGGGGCTCCCCTCTTATAATTTTATTCTCCTTTTTTTGTTAGAGCCAAGGACTCAGTAATGTGTCATGCCAATTTGTGGATCATCAGTTCTAGTTCCCATCCTGAGACTCAGAAGGACCAACTGAGCCTTGCAAAGGCCACCACTCCCTTCTTCCATTTCTGTGAGGGGAAGCAGGCAGTGTGAAGAAATTTTCGTTTTCTATATGAATTACATCACTGCCTTTAAAAGGCAGCAGCTGTAGTCAATTTTGGTTTTAAATAACATTACATATTTTCTTTCTCAGTTTACGCAATGATCACAAAGTAAGCTACGAGCTCTTTGAATTCTTTTAGTCCCTCAGGGATGTATAGTGCCAACCACATTGACCAAAAAAAGTATTCTATAAGTATATGATAATATGATTATAATATAATAATATATATGTAATAGAATTATAATCTTTAATTTAATATTATAATATACCTATAATAATTATTATTATCATCATTATTATTATTGGCAGTAGCTACATTTTGCTTCAAGGACAATTGAAGGTTTTTGAACAGGGGAATGATGTGACCAGACCTTAGTTTTAGACAGGGCATGAAGGATAGTAGGAGAAGAGAGAGCTGAAAGGCAAGAGACCAGTGGTGGACTTATTTTACAGTAGCTTAGGTCAGAGGTCATGAGCTAGGATTATGGCAGTGGGAATTGGGTGAAAGGAACAGATTTAATGATTCGATGTAGAGGTATTGACAATAGATTCAGACATTAAAAGAAAACTAACCTGGGTTTAAGCAGGGACACTAGTGACAAACTGAGTCTGTGGTGTAACCTAACTGTAGATGTGTGTATGTCCAGTGCTAGGGGTATCCCACAGAATAGGCCAGAGCACTGGGCTGTGCTTCAGTGTTAAGAAGTAACCACCATGGGCTTCCCTGGTGGCGCAGTGGTTGAGAGTCCGCCTGCCGATGCAGGGGACGCGGGTTCGTGCCCCGGTCCAGGAAGATCCCACATGCCGCGGAGCGGCTGGGCCCGTGAGCCATGGCCGCTGAGCCTGCGCGTCTGGAGCCTGTGCTCCGCAACGGGAGAGGCCACAACAGTGAGAGGCCCGCGTACCGCAAAAAAAAAAAAGAAGCACTTTGCTGCATAAGGGCCTATAAATACTATTCATCTAGAGATGGAGGCGAGGAGGAAACTAAAGATCAAAAGGAAGTCATGTAGGAAGCAGGAAATCAATGACAGAATGTACAGTACGGGCAGTAAGAATTGGCCCTTTCAGCTTCTTTTAGGAATGGATGTCTGTAGTCAAAGGCCACATTGTCCTTTTATACTCTACATCACCTTCCTTTTGTGTGTGTGTGTGTGTTTGTGTGTGTTTCTTTTTTGTGGTTTTTTTTTTTTTTTTTTTTTTGCGGTACGCGGGCCTCTCACTGTGTGGCCTCTCCCGTTGCGGAGCACAGGCTCCAGACGCGCAGGCTCAGCGGCCATGGCTCACGGGCCCAGCCGCTCCGCGGCATGTGGGATCTTCCCGGACTGGGGCACGAACCCGCGCCCCCTGCATCGGCTGGCGGACCCCCAACCACTGCGCCACCAGGGAAGCCCCCTTTTTTAAAAAAATATTTATTTATTTATTTGGTTGTGCCGGGTCTTAGTTGCGGCTCAAAGGCTCCTTAGTTGTGGCATGAAAACTCTCAGCTGTGGCGTGCATCTAGTTATCTGACCAGGGATCGAAGCCAGGCCCCCTGCATTGGGAGTGAGGAGTCTTAACCACTGCGCCACCAGGGAAGTCCCACCTTCCTTTTTTTTTCTGGATTAGGTGAAGGCTACGTGTCATAGAAGGATTTGGATTTCTAATGCCTGGTCCTGCTCATGAAATCTCCTTAAAGACTATGATTGTATTTTTGCATGCCTTACACATGGTGGGTGCCTAAAAATAGCAAAAGAATTCACTGAATGGTATTAATTCCCATTTTGTTGCTCCTGTAGAGGATCTAAATAAGGAGGCAAGTGTTCTGGCGCTATATTCAGTATCATTTCCTGGCAAGTAAGAGCAGAGCTGCCACTTGTGTGTGATCTCTGGCCCAGAGGAGGATAAAAAGGACACTGCTTGGGGGAGGCTAGACCACTCAAACGCTGTTGCAGGGGCAGCATCCCTGAGTAGCACTTGTAACCTTCTTCGAGCAGGTCTCATTTTTCAGCCCCTCAGTTTTCCTTCCTTTCTTTTCCCATAGTCAATGCTTTCTCATAATCAATGTCCCTCAGGCCTTACACTTTCTCTTGGGTGCCCCTAGAGTACTTTACTCATCCAAGCATCTCCCTAGTTCTTGGTCTTGTTCTCATTTCTTCTGACCTCAGGATTTCATCTCTTCTTCGACTAGGAAGGTTACCTAACGTGCTAGGGTAAGGGTAACCTAAGGTAACATTTTGACGCTTTTCAAATCCAGATTTTTTTTTTCCAGCAGAAAAAAACTATCATCCATTTACTTCTCTATGAGGAGCTGCTATGATCTGCAGGCTTGTCTACAGAACATAAGCAACATGGGAAAAACCCTAATGCTGATCAGTTCAGTAACCTGGAAAGAGGTAGTCAGAGGGTACCTATAGTCACTCAACTATACCACTTACAGCTGGATGGTAGCTCTCCAAGGCAGGAAAGAAACACATATTTATAATTTAGAAAACATTCCTAGTGTTCAGTACCCATAGAGCTCAATATGGACCATTTGTCTCATTAAAAAAGGAGAGTTTGGTGCAGTCTCACATCTCCTATCCCTTGAATGCTCTGTCAGTTTCCAGTAGCCTGAATTTGGCCTGCCTCCCAGGGCTGACCTAGTCAGGGGACAGAGTGACTTAGTCACTCCATTCCCCCGCCTCTCCTCATTGCCCCAGCCAATGTGTTGGCAGTCTAATTATTTGCTTTTCCTCCAAACCTAAGAGTGTCACCTGTGAGGTGGAGATGAAGCTGATCCACCTGGATGGCATTCCAATCAGGTAAGGTAGCACTTGCTCTCTTCAAAGCCTCAGGAACTGGCTTCTCTTCTTTACCTACCTGTTGCTAGGCCTCTGATGGCCTTAAACTCCCATTCTTACATCCTCAGGGGATTTGTCAGGACCAGAATAGGAACAAGCCCAAATCTTGCCAACAGCCTTGTAGTTAATGTCCTAACATAGCTCTCCTGGGGACCAGCACTTGCAATAATTGAGAGCTGATAGGTTCTATTTACAACAATGTACCTCCAGTGATCTTTACTACTTCTAGGGCCTGGAGGCAGGATTTTCTGCTTAGTAGTTCCCCTAGTGCCTAATCTTAGGAACCCTTTAGAAGATGTGGGAACGTAAATGGTATCACTGAACTCTTCTCTCTTGCTGTTTTATTATTCCTAGGTTCTTAAATTAATTGATTAAATAGTTGACTGATGAGCAAATGTTTGTGAAGACTAACAGTTCAAGACAATTTTTAGATTCCAATTGATTGGTAAAGACATTTATAGTTTAGAATTTTATGGGAAGTCTTTAAAAGGACATGATACAGGTTGGGCCTTGAACTCTAGGGAGAAAACTTATAGACAGAAGAAAGGAAGGTGGGTAGTAGCATGGTAGAGTCCTCTAACTGGCTTGCTGGTGCTGATTGCATGTCTCTTCCCGACTCTGTGTTCAGTGATGTCATATTAGTGGCATGAAATTATCAGGAGTAGAAATATTTACACAATGGAAATTGGTAAAGGCTATAAATCAGGACCTTTTCCACCTGGAGAGCTCGTTGTTAATATTTACCATTGATGGTAAAGAAAGCAGAAAACCATTGGAGAGATGGAAATTAGCAAGCCACATTCTGGAGTTAGTACTAGACTGGGGTCAGATTGTATAGGATCTTACAGGGGAGACTGAGGAATTTTGGCTTTATCCTATAGATATCGAGGAATTGTAGATGGCTTTATATTAGCTGAGATGCTTTTCCTTACAAGCAATAGAAAAACTAAGTTCAAAATTGTTTAAACAATAAGGAAGACGTATTCTTATATAATAAGAAACTCAAGGAGGACGGCTGAGGGTTGGCTAATTCAGCAGTTCACCCAAGACCCAGATTCTTTTCATTTTTTTTGCTCTGCCATCCTTAGTATGTCACCTTGTCCTCCAAACAGAACAGCAGTTCCAAATCCAGCAACACTCAGCAGCAAAAGAGAATCATTTCTTATTTCTCTTTGTCTCTTTGTAGGAGCAAGGAAGTCCATCAGATTTCCTCAAATCTCACACTGGAGAGAATTTTATCATAGTCCTAAACCAAGTACTGGCAAGGGGATTGGAACCCCGTGATTGGTTTAGATCCATCAGTGTTTCACCCATCTCCCTCCCACTCAGCCCCCACCCCTACACTGGAGTCAATCTCCCCTGAAGCCCATGGCCACATAGAGAAGGATGGCTGCTTAAACATGATCAGGATTCTATAAGCAAGGGCGGGGAAGGGGGATGGACAGTGGTTAAGCAAGCAACATGCTGCTACAGCTTTTGAAAAGGGAGAAAATATCAGTGAAGCATTTTAGGAAGCGTAATCTAGCAATGGTATGCGAGCAGATAGAAGGCCTGGAAATAGACCCAGTTATATTATTATGAGTCTAGATGTGACTCTATTATAAAATAGAGTCTGATATGTACTACCAAAGCAATGGTTCTCAACTGCCAATTCATTCACTCATTCACTCAATAGATATGTAATGAATGACTGCCATGGGTAAAGCACTATGCTAGGTACTATAGATAAAACGGTGAACATATCTGGTGGAGCTTTGCAATCTAACTGATGAATCAAATATCAATGAAATAATCTACAAGTAAATGTAAATTTATAACTTGGTTAAGTGTTATGAAGGAACCCAAGATGTTTGTTTTCTATTTTTTAAATTGAGGTAAAGTTCACATGGTGAAATGTGCAGATCTTAAGTACACAATTTGATGTACATGTGTAACAGCTACCTCATCAAGATATAGAACATTTCCGTCACCTCAAAAATTTCCCTCATGCCCCCTTTCTATTCAATCTCCACTTCCCCCCAATATGCAGCCATAGTTCTTTTTTTTTTCTTTAATAAAGTTATTTATTTATTTTTGGCTGCCTTGGATCTTTGTTGCTGCGTGCGGGCTTTCTCTAGTTGCGGCGAGCAGGGGCTACTCTCCATTGCTGCGCGCGGGCTTCTCATTGCGGTGGCTTCTCTTGTTGCGGAGCACGGACTCTAGGTGCACAGGCTTCAGTAGTTCTGGCACTCGGGCTCAGTAGCTGTGGCTCGTAGGCTCTAGAGCACAGACTCAGTAGTTGTGGCACATGGGCTTAGTTACTCTGCAGCATGTGGGATCTTCCCGGACCAGGGCTCGAACCCATGTTCCCCTGCATTGGCAGGTGGATTCTTAACCACAGTGCCACCAGGGAAGTCCCTGCAACCACAGTTCTGATTTCTATCATCATGGTTACTTTTGCCTGTTCTCGAATTTCATATAAATGGCTTCTTTTTCTCAACAAATGATTTTAAGACTTATCCATGTTGTTGTGTTTAAAGGGAGTCCATTTTTTTAAAATTGTATTCCATTGTTTGATTAGTGTATTTTTTCTGTTGGTAGACATCTGAGATGTTTCCAGTTTGGGTCTATTATGAATAATGTTGCTATGAACATTTACGTAAAAGCTTTTTGTGGACATCTGTTTTCATTTCTATTGGGTAAATACCTACGAGTGGAATTGCTGGGTTACAGAGTAGGAAAGCGTTTCACTTTATAAGAACTGTGGATATTTTTAAAAAATATAGATTCATGGTCCTCAGTCCTAAGAATTCTGAGTTAGTCATCTGAGGTTCCTAGGCACATACGGTATGTAGTTTTTAAGACTCCACAGAACCACTGGTCTAAATTATAGTGGTGGTAGTGGAAAGGAAGTTATTTTGGTTTGATTTTCTTTTCTACCACAAAAGGATATAAATGCAAACAATTGCCGGGTGGCTTTTTTTGTTTGTTTTTTGTTTTCCTGGTTAGCTGCAAAATAGCTTTCTCTGAACATTTCCCCCTACTCTATCCATTAGCCCAGGTGTTGAAATAATCTCTCCTTTTAGTTTCTCTGCTGAAAGGCAAAGCTCTGTTTTTTTCTGCTCTTGCTTAAAGTGAAGTGAAAACTCAGGGAGCTCCTTGGAGTAGCCCTTAGAATTGCTAAAATGAGTAAACAGGCCTTTAGGGTGGATGAGAACTTTGTACTGAATGGCAGATAAGGCTGTGTGACCCTGTGTATACTGGTAGGGTTTTCTCTGCTGTTTTTACTTCCCTTACTGTTTTTCTACCTGTCAGCAAAAAATAATCACCTGTGTTCTGACTTCCCACAATGACACTGGACAGCTGCTTCTGAGCATTTAGCATAGTGACAGCCTGAATGGCTGCACATCACTACAAAAGAGGTCCCCTGCTTCTAGGCAGAGAAATTGACACATAGGAATAGGGAATCACTTAATGGATTAGGGGCTGGCTGAGCTGGGACCAGAACCCAGGTGGCCTGGCTCCCAGCCCGGCTGACCACACTGCTACGCATACAGCCTGGGCTGACCCAAAACAAGCAGCCCATTGAGCAACTGCACAAACAACAATGAGTGATGGATGGTCAGAGCAAGAAACAGGCACAAAGCAACTGCAACCCCATCACTTCCTGGCCCCTAAATTTCCAGGCAAGCCTATAAAGTGTGGTCACTTAAATGAGTTTGATCAGCAACTTGGCCCAGCTTTCAAATTTGGAAACTTTTTGTAGTCACTGCCAAAAGTAAAGGTCAGCCTTGTACTGAGAGGTGGAGAAGGCCTTTGAACGTCATACCTGGTCATAATAAGTCTGTGGTAGTGGAGTTAAGACTAGAAAGACGTAGTTAACAGATGGGCATAACCTGGTCCTGGGAGGGCCTTGGTGAAACAAGACAGCTTTAAATTTTTGAGGCTCCTCATCTGTGGACCTTTCTTCCTACCTCAGATCTAGCTGGCAAGGGTGGGTGTGATCCATGGAGTTCGGTGACCAAGTCTCATCCTACTCCTTCTCAAATTTGCCACTGAACAGTGTCCAAAATTTGTAGTCCCCACATGCTTGTCCCCCAAATGCCTCTGCCTGCCAACCTGTATTGCTGGTCCTGGATATGCCTCATGCTAGGTACTCTGACCTACTTGGCCTTGGTATAGCCCTAGGCCCTAAATCTTCAACTCTAAATCCAGGATATTCCCAAGAGATATAGCTGTCTAGGAAGTTTCTTGTTTCAGATGTCAATTTTCTAGTCTTGAGCTGGATAATTCTAAAGTGTCTATGCTCCCCTCTTTACCTTTAGAAACTGAAGACTTCAGAAAGTAGTGAGGGGACAGAAAAGTTGACTGTAATATTTGTTTTTAAATAGGCCTAATGGGCACAACATTTTGAAAACGCAAACCAGTTGCCACAATGTTAGGAATCTGAATTAAAATTTAGCATTTCTTGCGCTTCCCTGGTGGCGCAGTGGTTAAGAATCCGTCTGCCAATGCCGGGGACAAGGGTTTGAGCCCTGGTCCGGGAAGATCCCACATGCCACGGAGCAACTGAGTCCGAGCGCCACAGCTACCGAGCCGGAGCGCTAGAGCCCACAAGCCACAACTATTGAAGCGCGTGCGCCTAGAGCCTGTACTCTGCAACAACAGAAGCCACCGCAATGAGAAGCCCTCGCACCTCAACGAAGAGTAGCCCCCGCTCGCCGCAACTAGAGAAAGCCCCCACGCAGCAATGAAGACCCAACACAGCCAAAAATAAATAAATAAAATAAATAAACTTAAAAAAACTTAGCATTTCTTTGGTCAGATTATAGCAGGGGCTGGCTGCACTTTGTGTTTGTCATAAAGAGGTATTTATTAAATGGCTCTTCTTACTTGAAACTGTCCACGTTCGTCTAATATTTATTCATTCAACAAATATGGAAGGTCTGCTATGTGCCAGGCAAGGCTTATGTTCCCATAGCCATAGGTCCTTGTAAATCACACAGCACATATGTGAGTTCTGCCTTATACAATACAGTTTTGTGTTTTACTAAAGTGTAAGACCCTTGATGCCTGGAATTATGTCTTATTCATTTTTGTGTCCCCAGGATCAATGAGCACAGTGCCTTGCACGTAGTAGGGACTCAATATTTGTGAATTGAACTATGCTACAGCATGGTTGTTGTACAAGGCTGTTAAAAGGTATTACCAAAAAAGCACTACATAACTTGTTTTGCTTGTGCTAACAGTCTAAGGCAGATATGTCAATAGGGTATTATCATTATTCAAGTAAATAAATATTGAGTATTTACAGAGAAAAGTATGCGGTTGGCCAAAAAGTTCGTTCGGGTTTTCCCCTAACATCTTACACTATGTTCACTGCAGGAGTGAAGGAGGGAGAGTGCTTAACTGGGTGGAGATTGGTCTGGAAGAAGTGTTAATTTTCCTCCGGTCAGTCCAGAATGATCGCATAGAGTAACTAGAATTTCAGTCTTCTCAGTCTAAGTATTTTCATCCCTCTCACCTTTCTAGAACTACCCCGCCTCTTTCTGCTTCTTCCCAAAGGGCTGTGTCCAACTAACTACACCTCAAAGTCTCAAGAGTCCACCCAGTAGCCCTCCAGCTCCGGTTCAAGAACCCTCCAGAACAGGGGCTTTAGGTACACGGGCCAGGAAAACACGGGGTCACGCACGGGGCAAGCACCAAACTGGCCGCAGCTAGGGGAGTGGCGCTAAGGGCGGGGCTGCTACGGGGTGGGGCGGGGCGGGGCTGGGCGGGAGGAGGCCCGGGGGCCGCTTGGGTGTCACCACCAACCCGCTCCGGCCGGAAACTGGCGCTTGTTTCCGGCCGGACGGCCGAAAACCACCGATCCTGAACCAGCAGCCGGAGTCGAGTGTGGAGCAGGCAAAAAGCCACTGGGGGAGGCCAGTCCAGATCAGTCCCGTCTGGCTCCAGCTCCTGATCCTGTGCGGAACAGCAGCCGCGGTCTCAGTCTCTGCCACCGCCTCCGCCTCCATCGTCGACGGGGGAGGGGCCGGCCGGACCCCGGGGTCACAGCAGAGGAATGAGGAGAGGCAGCCGGGCCCCGCGCTCCGCCCCGGCCTAGGGCCTTGCCCCGGGAGCCGCGAGGGTAACGGAGCCCCCGCCTTGTCACCCTCCCCCGTCTGCTCCCGCCCCTCCCGCCTCTTCAGACTCCCAAACTCTGACCCTCTGATCGCCACTGTTCCCCATCTCCTTTCTGATTATATTTCACCCTGAGCCATCTCCTCTCGGCACCCCCTCTTCGCCCTGACTGTTCCTTGCTTGGCCCCAACCTTTCCGCGGTTACTCCTCCCTTTCACCTGCGTCCCGCCTTCCCAGCCTCCCTTCCCCGTTCGTGGCCTCCCTTCGTCAACTGTGCTGGGCAGTTTGGACGGTCCTCCCTTGTCAGCTAGACTTTCGGGGAGAGATGGTGGAGTTTTAAGGTGGCTAGGAGTGCAGGGTACTACCCTCATTGTAGGATAAAGTTCATTTTAAAGTCTCAATATAAAAGTAAAATGAAAAGAAAACAAGCTGTTCTCCCCTATCGATAGCCAAACTGAGGTGCGTCTAGTAATGGAGGAAGGGAGCGAAAAAGAAGTGTGTGTGTGTGTGTGTGTGTGTGTGTGTGTGAGAGAGAGAGAGAGAGAGAGGGAGAGAGAGAGGTTGGTTCTAGGGCAGGCTTATGAACTTTAGAAAAAAGAAAAGTTGCCGTGAGCCGATGGAAACTTTAGAAGCTGATGATGAGTAAGCCGGGGGCTGCGTGATCTCACTCCTCTTCTCATAATTACTAGGTTAACGGTGTGGCTCCGGTCGGGATGGAACGGGATTTGTTTACTGGGCCGGCGTATTTTTAGCTTGTCGGCTCACAAGGACCAGCGCTCTGAGTCTCTCTCTCCGCCTCTCTCTTCCCCTCCGTCTTTCCTTCTCTCTCTTCCTCTTTTTTTCCCACCCCTCACCCCCACCCCCCCACGGTCTAGATAATCTCTCTGGAGCCCAGGTGGCTTCTCTGGGCACAATACAGATATAAAAATTAGGTTCAAAGAAATTTTCTGTAAGAGGTTCTCCCCAGCTTTTCAGGGAGTTTTCATGAATGCAAAGGCAAAATTTAGTTGACTTTTAGTACATATATGTATAAAATACTTTATAGAAAATCAGAAACAGGTAATGTTCAGTCTTTGGCTTCTCATACTGTATATTTAGATCTTAGAGGACGCTGGATCCCTTTGTCTTTCAACCTATTTCTAAAGTGGGAAAGGACAAAGTAGAGAGAAGAGGTAGTCGATAAGGCGGGTCCAAAAGGGTAGTTAGTCCTAAATCTTTTAAAAAACATTTTCTATACTGTATTACTTTAAAAAACAGAAACTTTCTTTCCTAATAAGTGAGATTGCATTCTTGATGGGATGGAGAAGACAGCAGGGGCTTATGCTGGGTGCCTAGGGAGAATCAGACTTGTAATTAAACATTTGCTGTGCATAATTTACAAATGAATACATTATGGGCAAACAATTATACTCTTTGTCCTCATTGTTTTTCCGAGCCTTTCTTTTAAAGGTTAGTAACCAACCTGCTGTGCTAGTCTATTGATATTTTGAAGGCTGGACAGAACTGTAAAATAAATGAAATTGATGTTGCTCATCTGGAAGCTGAATACCAGTCTGTTCTAATTTCCGCTAGCTACGCAGCATGCCTCAGAGCACCTCCCTGAGTTAGTGGCCAGTTACTATGTACTTAGAGATTACAAATGAATACACATATTAGCTCATGCTAGGAATAATTGAAATGATAAATACGCTGAAAAGATTTTCCAAAACTGAAATAGATTATTTTTCGATTTTTTCCATTTCGGATTATCAGCACCTTTCTACCGATAATCATCCATTAACATGAATAATTTAGAGTTGAACAGATATCCACTTTGGACAGTACGCATTCAAGCAGGAAGGAAAGATGGAAGGAAGATAGTTTCCAAACTATTACTATTTTTGTTGTTGTTGTTGCCTGCTTTGACTTATCCCTTTCATTTAATGCCAAAGACTCCTTTGTGAAGAAAAAAAGTAAACCTTTGCCAAAGAAAGGGCTGTCTACTGACTTGTATAAGGCAAGCTGACCAGTAATGAATGTTAATTACTAGTTGGACTTTGTGTAGTTATGTTACCAACAACGTGGAAATTTTCCTGAAGCTTTATTTCGTTAATCTCTTTCTTTTGGGACCCCTATTGAAAATGACTTAATTTGAAGGGTAATATCTAATTTTTAAAAATCACACATGCTGTTCCAGAGTCTGTTGACTATCAATAGTTGTTTTAATTTATGAGTTAGTTCGTGCCAATATTAGTGATGATATCTGGCAAATTCAATTCATATCTGTATTTAGCAACTTCCCCTAGTTGAACTACATATATTATTCCAGGGGTTAGGGGTGGGGATTGAAGGAGTGAATAAACTCTAGGAATAAGTGTAGCAGCCCAATAGCCCATCACTGTTTTCAGTTCTCAGAAGGCTTTGTTTGGAATTTTGAGATTCAATATATATGTAACTAAGTGAATTATGATGGAGTAACTCAGTATTAAAAATAAGTTTTCAGACTGTTACGGGGGCACTAAGTGCCACTTGTTAAAGTTTTAGAGCTCCTGAATGTCTCAAGCATGCTAAGTATGCTGGCAGAGGACTTTATAAGGGAGCACACGTTCTCCTTACGCCAGACATTCATCCCATCAAGGGAAAAATCCTGAAACAATGCTTTGAAGTGTGACTTCAGCAGTATCTTTCCTATGCAAACTTAGGAGCTGTGGAATGGCAGCCTGGAATCTTTTCAACAGCCCCTGATAAGTCAGACAATTAAAATCTGTGTAACTAGAATGCAGATGCAGGACAGTTTTATCATGAATGCCTGAAATTAGTTGATTTTTTAATATGATAGAAGAAGGAAGTTGATTTTTTTTTTTTAAGTAATAAATCCTTGCTGAATAATGACTGAACACTCCTGTGGATAAGGCAGTTTCCAAGTGTCAGTGACAGGCTTTGGGGAGATATAAAAGTTGTAAAAACAGGTGTTCTTGCCCTTGGGACAAGGGTGATGTTGGGGAAGGCAGTATGTAAATGAGAAAGCAGACTATTATAAGCTTTAACATTTAAGAAAAAACATATAAACAAAACCAAGTTTAATGTGCTACAAATGAAGTATGTAGAGATTAGGAAATTCGAAGTAACAAAGTATGAATGAAGTAAATTAGGGAAGATTTCTGAGTCAGTAAAATTTGAAGTGGACTTGGGAGGCTATGGATTACAGTCATAATGAGGCATGGGCTATGGAGTTAGACGATCTTGGTTCAACTTGTGGTTCTACTTTTTACTAATGTGACCTTGGGCAATTTACTTCTCCATCCTTATCTATATAATAGGTGTGAGCATTCCAATAAATAAAATAATTATTCTGTGTTAGGAGTAAAAGGAGATAAAAGATCTTCTGGGCAGAAAGTATAGAATGTACAGTGTGCAATGATGGTATGAATGACTAAGTTGTGTTTGTGGGGAGAATAAATGAGAATGACTGGAGAGAATGTGGGTTGGTCAAGTCATGGGTAGAGCAGGCGAGAGGGTGGAGGGGACTCAGAGGCCAGACTCTGTTGGGTGTTGATGAAAGGGTCAATAGAGTCATTGTAGGTCCTTGAACAAAGGATGGATTTAATGAGAAGTATTGAGCCCTCTGATCCAAGAACTTAGGGACAAGGAGTCAGGCACCGGTAAATTGTGACTCTCCTACTTCTCTTCTGGACCATCCTGGCCTAAAGAGATCAGCCAGGAGACGTAAGATTCCTTGTAGAAATTTTTGTATTTACACACCTTACTCACTATGTTGAGCTCTGCTTGTGACTGTCTGATGTTGTACCAACCTGTGGGGAAGTCTCAAGGCTATGTCTGGATTCTCTTCAAGAGCTTATGGTAAGGGCAGTGTCATGTTTCCAGTGCATTGAACTTTCAGTTGTCTCTGCTATTGTAGGGAGCACTAGTTTAGGTAATTCAGAACTTCAGAAAGAAAGTTCTTGGTTTGAAAATGCATTATTTTAAAAACCAGACTTATTTTAGTGTTTTGGGGATCATACTGATGAAATGAATTGGCATTTCTAAGCCTGAATTACCTGATAGTGAGGAAAGTATACTGATGGTGAAGAAACGTCAGTCTTGGATTAAAGATTTTGCCTCAGAAATCCATAAAATGAAAAGTCCATATGAGGGTAATTAAGACTGGGCTATACTGAGTATGTTAATGAAGACCAATTTCTTTTCAAAATCTGTGTGTGTCCAATGTGGCCTCAGGCTGTCTGCCTTATTCCTAAGAGCTATTGGTAGAAGATGCCTATGTTGCAGCCTGAATAAGTCTTTACACACAGTATCTGGAAGAGTCCTACTGTGTGATACTGCATTGTTGAAGATTAAGCTGGCTTTTTTTTGAAGGACTTGGGCTTTGTAGAGGCTCTTCAGATATTAGCTCCTTTGAAAATCTATTAGATTTTTCCTCCTGGAGTAAACTTGTTTGAAAATGTGGCCAATTTAAGAAAAAAAAAAAAAAAGAAAAAGGAATGAGGAGAAGTCCACACTTAAGAAGTAACCAAAAAAATCACACAGCTGTTCTTCCATCCTTGTTCTTTCAGTTGACTTGCTTTCCTTCATCCTTGCCTACCCCCAGCCTTCTCATAATCATTACCAAACTATGTGCTTGTGATGTCATGGGCACAGGATTATTATTTACCACTTAAGTCAGGAGATTGAAGTATCTCTGAGCTAAAATTCAGAGGTGGAAAAATCAGTCATCTTAATTTATACAGTTTAGTTCAGGATTATTTTTAACTGTGTTTTTTAGGATTATCTCTTATACCTTATA
The DNA here is from genome assembly GCF_949987515.2 of Delphinus delphis. Classification (NCBI taxonomy): domain Eukaryota; kingdom Metazoa; phylum Chordata; class Mammalia; order Artiodactyla; family Delphinidae; genus Delphinus; species Delphinus delphis. The sequence goes on along the minus strand of NC_082683.1, from coordinate 107,399,668 downwards.
CTATAAGAAATAGTTTTTGATAGGAGAGACTACTAAGCTGTTATTTTTAGTGATCCTGCTGTGAATTTAGTTCTACTAAGTGGTATGGAGGATTAGGAAAAATGACAGTTTTGTGCCCTTGAAGAATTTACAGCCTAGTTGGGAGTAAGGGGAATAGGAAGGAATGAATACCTATTGAGCCTCTTTATGCCAGAGAAAAATTTAAAATGTGAAAGTGTATTATCATTTGCATAATACAGACCTCATACCATAGGTGTTTTGGGAGTAGAGTACTCAGGTAGTTATGAGTGATGTCACAGAGGAATTGTGACTTACTCCAGATCTTAAAAAAAATTGTATTAGGTACAAGAAATGAAAATGAAGCAAATAACAAAAAAATCATTTAAATTTGGAGCTGAGAGGGATCAAGCAGAAGCCTGGGCACAGGAATGTACTTGGAATGTTCTTGGGACAGTGATGAGACTGACCTGAGTCGCAGTGAATAGTAGTAAAACACAGGTGGTTAGGATGGTCTGGAGCTATGTTTATAGAGGGTCTTAAAAGTCAGGCTTATAAGTTTAGATCTTGAACAATGGAAAATAGCTAACCACTGAGAATTTTTTATTAGGATTGTAATATGATGATATTGGGAAATAGATTGGCTTGGAGGGAAGGGAGATTAGCAGCTGGGATGTGTGAGGTGATGAGGCCTGAGCTAGAGTTGTGGAGGGTGGGTTAAGGAGGGGAAAGAGTGACAAAGAGATTGTGAAGGAAAAAATTGAAATCAGTGCGGGCTGGATGTGGAAGATGATGGAGAGTGTTCAATCAAACATAATGATAGCATTTTAAGCCTGGGTTTCTGAGATACTGACTGGGGTAAAGAAGTTAGGGAGGTTTCCTCATTTCTTAAGGAAATATGATGAGTTCAGTTTGAGATGTTTTGGATTTAAAGTGGCAATGAAACATCCGAATGAAAGGTGTTCCAGTTGTTAGAGAAGAGCCTACAGCTGGTGGAGCGGTGAGGGTTAATAATGCTTGAAAGTGTTGTTTTGCAGTTCATCAGCATAGATGTGGTAGCTGTAGCCAAGAAGATGAATAAACTCTCTGAAGACTAGAGTTTAGGGAAAGAGCAGAAGGCCAAAGATAGTGGTACTGATAAATACTACTATTCTCCACTCTTCAGGCCATCTTAATTGAGTTTTTCTGTCTCCTTTCATGTTTTCTGTTCCTCTGCTCCCCACTCCATCAAATACCCATTGAATGTCTCTTGTAAACACTGTCTTAGGCACTAAGGAAGCAGATGAGTCAGACAAGATCTCAATGTCCAAGGGGGTTATGGGTCTAGTGGGAGGAGAGAGATGTGTCAGTATATAGATGGAATGAAGTGTGATAGGTATTGTGTTAGAGGTATGTAGGGGGCAGAGTGGGGGCCTAAAGGTCAGTTCTGCCTTGGACATTCAGAGGTTGGAAAGTGCCTCCCAGAGGAGATGATATTTGAGCTGAGTCTTGAAAGATGAGTTAAGGATATACCCTACAGATGAGAGAGAGAAGTACACTCCAGGCTGAGAAAACAGCATGAACAAAAGCTTAAAGGAACGAAACAGTCAGGCTTCTTCAGGTAACTTTTAAGTAATTATTATGGCTGGAGGACAGGGTTGGAGGGCGGGGAAGAGGCTGGAGAAGTAGGTAAGGCCGATCATGGACAGCTTTATCTTGTGCTACACTAAATGATAAGCCATTTAAGGGTTTTTAAGCATTGGGTGATAAAGTAATTTTCATGTTCTAGAAAGATTATTTTGTTAGTGGTATATAGAGGGTGGATTGGAGAGGAACAAAGCAGAAGACTTTTAAAATAACTTTATTATGTTTAACAGTAATACGTTTGTTGTTGAGTGATCATGTTTGTGGAATCATGGAATCAGAGAACTAGAGGGACTGTTAGGCTTCTTAGTCTCCCTCATTGATTTTCAAACGGAATACCTGAGATTTACTTAGGATCACAGAAGTAGTGAAGTGATAGCTTGGTCTGGAATTCAGTCTTCAGTGGCTGTAATGAGGTAGGTGATTAATAAATGTTAGCTCACCTCTCTCATTCCCTCACAAGTCCCGTTGCAGTGTTTGTTCCATTCTGCCACACTGCATTGAGCTAGAAGACAGAAGGACTTCTGTCGTTTCACTCCATTGTCCTTTTTACTAGTCCAAAGTGAACAGTGGTATTTTCCCAGGTCTGACTGAGGAAGATCTGTTCTGAGAGTACCATGGAGAATAGGGACTTTGACCTGGGGCAGTTGGATGCCCTGGAGTGGAGTGAATAGGATGTTAGGATTCTTCAGCGATAGTGATTCAAATGTAGAAGAATGTCAGGGTATTTGTGTTATTGTGTGTGTAGATGTATTTATCTCTCCTGCTAAGTTGCCTTCAAGTTTTCTTTTAAACTTAATTTTAAATTGTACTAATGAAACTTTGGTAAAAGAAATAAGCTATGATAAATTGGGCACCGAAAAAAGTATATCTAAAAAACAAGATTTGTCATTATACTTGGATTCTAAATCTTTCTTCCCCATGTTTTTAATTTCATTGGATTTTTGTGAAGGTAAATAAATTATTTGGGTTTAAAGCGTGAAGTAAGAGTTTGGATTTTGCGTTTTAGTCTTTTTTGCTGGAGAAAAACAGAACAGGATAGAGGACATCTTAGAGGTCCTTAGATTCCCCTGGGGAAAGTTGGGACATGAGGGGATGTAGAAGGATGGATGCCTTCCACTGGTAAGTCTTCATCGAAACTTAACTGAATTATGATTTCTCTACTCCTTTCTCTGGGCTCTGTCAACATCTCCAGAGAAGGGCCTTGGATTGGATACTGTCCACTTTAGCAGAGCTGCCAATTCTTAATTCTTTCTCAAGTGGGCAAGGGTACATTTTGTTTTTGTTTATGAGTGTTTGGGGGAGGGGTGGGGAGAGAGGCGGCATGGAATAGCTACTCACAGTGAGTCTTTATCTGAATTCCTGTGTAACTGGAAGTTTCCTTGGCTTTGTTTTGCGGCAGATGACTTGGTTACAGGGCATTTAAGCTACGTGGGAAGGTGGTTCTCTCTGCCTTCAGTTATCTGACCTAGGATGGCAATAAAAACTTCCTTTCTGTCCATATATGTCAGCCTCCACCTCACTCTGTTCTAAGTGCCTTTTGTGCACACTAGGTGGGGGATCTGAAGGACGCTCTTCAGTCTAAAACTGAGCTTATCAACTGTTCCCTTAAAGTTTAGGGGAACCAACCTGCTCCTGATTATTTTTGTGTTAATGACTCCCCTATTCTTCCAGTTACCCGGCCCTTTCTTAATTTAAAAATTTTGAATACTAAGATATTTTAAATATTTAGAAAAGTTCAGGGGAATAAACCCTAACACAATTTTGAGCCCACAACCCAAATTTAATGGATATTAACATTTTGTCATATTTGTTTTAGATCTCTCACTTTCTGTTAGGTATTAGATATAGCCAAAGTCCTACTCTGCATCCTTATCCCCTTCTTCTTTCTTGGGAAATGAATCCTGTTCTGAATTGTTATGTATCATTCCGTTTCATGTTTTATACTTTTTTAAAAAATGTGTAATATAGACACAAACAACATATAGTTTTATTTTGAAATCATAAATAGAGTCATACTGCATGTATATTTTTGCAACCTTTTCTCTCAACATTGTTTTTCACATTTGTGTACATGTAGATCTAGTTCATTTAATCACCTTAATCTTGAAGCCTTTTTCCTCTACTGTCCTCCCCACTTGCCTCATGAAATAATCCTACCCATCAGAGTCCCAGTTTAAACCCTGTCTTCCATGAAAACTTTCCTGTTTTTTTTCTCCTGCAGGCTGCGATCTTTCCTACTTCTGAATCCGCCTATCATTTTATTGGTACTGATCTGGTGGTGGTTGTATATTCTTGTATTTTAGTTTATTTGTGCCCTTAGCATGGCTCTTCTACTATACTGTGAGCTCCTTGAAAGCAGATAAGTAGTTTATTTTATCTTTGTATCCCTCAGGGGCTTGCCACAGTAACATAAACATAGTAGGCATTTAGTCGCTATTAGTGACTAAATGGTTAACTAATGAATAAAAAAATAAAGACAGTCCTTTGAGTTGGTGAACTGTTTAATTATGAGTGATATAGTGGCCCTAATGAAAACTAAAGCTTATAAAGAAACATTCAGCACTGAAAATTATATAGAAATGCACATAAAAGTTGAGAGCAGTCAAGACTAACTTCCTGTAGGAGATGAGAGCAAACATTCCCTGAAAAATGAAATAGGAATTGATTGGTGATATCATCCCAATGAGGAAACTCCTGGGAATTGATCCTGATGGTATTTGAGGCAATGTGCTCCTGTGGCCAGACACATTTCACTAGCTATCAAATTCTGCTATTGTCATCAAGGTCTTGACACCTTCACTGGAGATTTATATTGGCATTGGGAAAAAGCAGCCTATCTGTTCACTTAATGAATACTGCTGAGAAACAGGAATTCTTAGGCCTCTAAAAAAGAAAGCCTAAATAATGTACACATTTGTACATATATATGTACTTATACTTTTAACAGCACCTTTTTTATTGATGCGACCAGATTGTATCTCAGCAAAATATTTTTAAGCTTTTAATTGTGGAATGTGTAGTACCAGTATAACATTGTTAGGCCTCACGGAAGCCCTTCCCTCCCCCCACCAGGAAGAAATTAAATGTTAAGTTGAACTATAATGAAATTGCAATTTTAGAGGTAAAGTAAGTAAAATATCACCAATGGTTATTGCTTAAACTTATGTTTATGTTGTTATGTTAAATGGTTATTATGTTTAATGGTTATTATGTTAAATGGTTATTGCTTAAGCTTATATTTAATGGTTATTGCTTAAACTTAAACTGTAGTTAAACTTAACATGTCACGTCTTGATTTCCTATGGGGGTTCTGAAGAACATTATTATGGACCTTTCTGAGGGCTAATTCCAAATCTATTTATAATTCTAAAATGCACTTCTGAACTTTAATTTACAACCGATTATCTTTTGTAGTTATCTTTAGCTCAAATTTTTGATAAAATGTTCTTATTTCTCAGCACACATTTAGTATATTTGGGAAGGTTGTAGGGGAATGTGTGAAGGTTATAGGCCAGAGTACCTGGAAGATAAGGCTGAGATGAAAACTTACGCTGTCAGTAGCTACATATAATTGATTGAATTGGCTTTAATGAGCTTGCAGTTCCTTTGAGTAGATGACCACCCCACTATCCTTTCCTGCCACCCCCATGTCTCTTCTCTAGTCTTGATAAGAGAGATCTGGTGGTGGGAAGAGAAAATTGCTTGTGACCCTTGATTTTATTGATATTTGGAGACTTAACAGGGAAGAGGGTAAGAACCCTGGCTCCTGGCACCAGATTCTTACCCATGGTTCCCCAAACAGTTCTTAGGGTAAGAGCGAGGAGGAATGCGGAAATCAGGAGAAAGAGCAAAGAAACAGAGTAGAGAGCGAGAGTTAGCAGAGGAGCAGAAATGGGAAAAAGGGATATGTATAAAAATTTAAAGAGGTTCTGTTTCCTCTCATCGTTCAAAACCGCTTAGAATTCTTTATAAACCTTGTACCTAAACTATATCAAAGTTGTATCCAGGCCACATACCTACTTGGAAAACATCATATATAGACGTCAGCTTTGAAAGTATCAGCTTTGTGTTCTAAAATGATTCTTTGAAAAGTTAGGTCATTTTAAATGAGTTGGTCTGCTAGTGCCTTTTGAATCATTAATAACTGACTTCAAAGGAAAAGAAAAGAATTCCTCTGAGGCTTTAGAATGAGTAAGTCTTGATATTTACATGAAGATAGTCCCAAGTGAGGAATGAAGGCAAGACAATGGGAAAATATAATGCTACTAACAAAAATATTTTGGATAGCATGCTCTCATTTAAAAACTTTAAGGCTCTAATGAGTTCCTTTGTGAGTGTTTGCTTTCATCTTCTTTGAACTAGGAGCTCACCTGGCTGAGTGTTTGGACTCTTCATTTTCTGAAATTTTCCATCAGTACTAAGGACAAGATTATCTGATATGAAGAATACTTGGTCCCTGTTTACTGTCTAGGGATAGAGACTTAACACACTCCTCAGAATTCTGCAAATAGAATTTGAGAGTTAGACTTAAGATTGGCTGCATCCTAGTTTCTTTGGATGCCTAAAATAAATTCCTAGCTATTTGACACAAGGTGACCTCTCATTTTAATATTAAGTTCCTTCTCTCTCACATCATCTTTGTAGTTTTTGGTAATATACTAGTTCATTATGGAAAGTAAGATTGAAAAAAATCATCTACGCAGATTTCCCTTGATGTTTGCTGTCTGGCTGAGACTATAAATTCCTTTCTACTGAACACCTGCTGTGTACTGGAATTTGGACAAGATGCTCTGAGGAGATGCCAAGGAAGTGTTACCCAATAAATAAACTAAACAAGTAGTAGGAGACTTGGCCCCTTGGGAATATATATTCTGGGTTAAAATAGGACATAGTGTTATATATTTACACACACATATTTAGAAAAAAAGAAATACAGGCTATGTAGTATTATGTATAATCTCACGTAGCATTTTAGAATGGAAAGGAAATTTACATGTTGTCATCATTGTCTGGGTGAGGAACATGAGGCCCAGAATATTTCAATGACTTGTTCAAGGTAGTTACCCTCAACAACAAACATTTTGTTAGATATCTGCCCTCTGAAAAGTTAGGCCTCAGGTATAGAAAGAGTTAAAGTTATCAAGAACTTAGTAAGTTATGAAGACTGAATGTTTGCATAAAAAGATAAATAGTAATACAAAGTCATGGGCATTACGTGTCAAGTGAGGGATACAGTTATATAGAGTTATACAGAAGTTTAGAGGGAGTGGGTAGGGAAAATTTTTACCCTTAGGATAATCTAGGCCTTAGAGAAGAGAGAAGACTGGGTAATTATAGAGGGGAAACATTCAAAGTATGAGAACTTTGAGCTGAGCCCATCTTGCTTGGGAGGCAGAACAAGTAGACATAGTGTTTCACCTAGGAGAGCAATGAGATTAATAAAGTTGGAGAGTTAGGTAAATTGGAGAGGGCCTTAAATCTGAGGCCGAGGAGTTTGGTTTATCCTTACAGTGAAAAATTCCTGAGCAGGGAATTGTATATATAAATTAGTATTTTAGGAAAATTGATTCAGCCGTGTGGTGTGAAATGGAGGAAGAGAGAGCAGTTAGAGGACTGTTACAAAAGAGTCTCTACAGGGGTGATGGGAATGGAGAAAGGGGAGAGACTCATGTGATTTGAAGAAAACTAAATAGAATTTGGTAACTGCTTTTATGAAAAAGGATAGATAAGAACAATGCTCATGTTTTTATTCTGGGTTATAGCAGTAGGGGACCTGGATTTGGTTGGTTTCTGATCTACTCTCCAAAGGGATACCCTGGTGGAAGCAAGCACTGAGTCTAGCCCAACACTCAGATAATACTGAATACAAAGAGTTTAAGTGGCTGGTGTGCATGCCTCATAAGTAGTGGAACTTGGTGTAGAGCCCATTCTTTTGACTGTTGTTCAGTGCTCTTTCTATTATATCATACGGCTTACGAGGAGGTGGGTCAGGTGGTTAAAAACACAGAGCAAATGCCTGGAAGTGAAATGGGAAGTTGAAGACCACATTATGATGAGGTTTAACCACAAGCTGTTTCAGTTCTGCATAGATTTTCCTTATATTTAGACGCTAAATGTGTATACTTCTGTCAGGCTCGTAATGTAACAGTGATCTAGGTTTCTTAGAGCCATCTTCTTCTGAGTTTCACTTCTTCACAGTCAAGGAAAAAGATTCTTTCAGATTTTGGATTTAATTGCATATATTCTCTGACCCCCAATTTTCAAGATAAAATAGTCCTTCTCCCTGCATGTAGTTAGGTTGCTTTGGTTACAAACTATAGGTGAAGTAGCCTCAAAGGCCACATTAGTCTTTTTGGAGGAGGAGAGTTTTGGACCCAAATCTTTCAAGCTTATTTACCCTGTCAGCAGTTATGAACAGTTTCCTTACACAGATCTTATTACCTAAAAAGGGCAGTAAATACTGTGAATCAATAGGGTATTTTTGCTAATGGTGTGTTTTTAGAGAATTGAATGGCTTTCTGAAGAATCCTTTATGTTTTGTTTTTAAATATGTAGTCAGGTATATTTAAGATGTGACTCTTTTTTTTTTTTTGCAGTACGCAGGCCTCTCACTGTTGTGGCCTGTCCTGTTGTGGAGCACAGGCTCCGGACGGACAGGCTCAGTGGCCATGGCTCACGGGCCCAGCCGCTCCGCAGCATGTGGGATCTTCCCGGACTGGGGCATGAACCTGTGTCTCCTGCATCGGCAGGCGGACTCTCAATCACTGCGCCACCAGGGAAGCCCGTGGCTCCTTCTTACTCCCTTTTTTTTCCTTTCCTTTCCTTTCCTTTTCTTTTCCTTTCTACCAGGCTTTTATCTATCTGGTAACAGATACCTGCAGATGCAAAATAGCATTTTCTGGATCAGCTAACACTATGTATCTACTATAAGGGTCTGGCACTGTTATGTAATTTCATCAGCCAAGATTAAATATTCCTGGATTTTATGTTAGCTCCCTTGTAGTCAACATATTCCAATGTTTGGCTTCTACAATTCTTATCCCATTTTAATCCTTGCCATGACTCTTCTTTTATAACTTGTGACCTGCCTGGGGAATAAAGGGAAGAAAACTTTGCTATTTAATAGTGAAGACCCTACCCTCAGCTATACCAAGTGTTTTATATAATCATCTCATTTAATACTGATAACAATTCCGTAAGTTAGGTAGATATTCTTATACCTGCTTGCAGGTAATTCATCCAAAGTATTTATTACTATGTTAATAAAATATTAATTCACCAGAATATTTAGGCGCTGTTTAAGGTGCTGAGGGATATCACAGTGAATATCAGATGAGGTTCCTGCTAAGGCACAGAGAAGTTAAATAACTTGCCCAAAGTCGCATAGCAAGAAAGTGGCAGAGGTAGGATTTAGGTATAGAACTGATGGATTCCAAAGGGAATGTCTGCAACAATTATTATCAATACAATATGCTACTGTTTACATGTACTACATGTTCTCTGTAATTGCACAAATCAAGCTATAAAAATAGGTGGGTTCCCCCAGTATTTCTTTTTAAAAAGGCTCTTGATGAATCTGAGAAATAAATCTGCCTTGGTGCTGGCAAGCACACCTGCACAGTAATGCTTTTCCTCTCTTCCCCTCCCCTCTACCCACTCTCTCTGAACCCACTCATACCTGGGCATGAACTGGACAGTGAGACCTGCTTTGGCATTTGGATGTGTTTGTGCTTTGAGCACTGGGAGAGTTTTATTTGTTTCCTTGACTTCCTTGCCCGCTTGCAAGTTCTTTCTTGTAGCACAATGATGAGTAATGTGTTGTTAACCTCGTGATGTAGTCATGCCAGTTGGAATATGTTTTTCTTTTTCCCTTGGTTCTTTCTGATGAGTATGTGACTCTTGGGTCACACTTGCTTTCCACAGTTCATTCAAATAGAGAAGACTTTCTGTATTCAGAGGACTAGAAAATAGTCTCGAGGTTGAGAAGACTGTTAATATTCAATGTCTTCTGCCCAGCTGAAATCCAGTTTTGTTAGCATTTTAGGTTTATTCTTTAGCAAGTGTGATCCAAGAGAATACTTGTTAGATTATGGCCATTATCACCATGTGCCATATCTGGAATGAGTGGTATTCTGGAGTTAGGAGCTTAAAAACAGGCACAGGGAGTTTTTTCATGAGCATTACCTAGCAGAAAGCATTAAAAGATGCTTAAGTCTGTGAGAGTGATGAGCTAAATTCCAGTAGTTGAATTCTAGGGATTAATAAGGTGGGATCAAGGTTGTAAGTGTCAAAACTATTTAGTATTGGGGATCCAGTCAATTTAGTATTTGGATTCCAGGAATATCTGGGCATGGCTCATGAGGTTAATGAGATGATTTATGTGGGTGTGTCTAGCCTAGTGCTTGATACTTGATTTGGTGCACAGTAAACGTTAGTTAAATCTTAAAAAGATACTTGAATGCTGAGTATTATCACTTTGTCTTCCTAGGGCAGCTTCCTCATCATTAACTGTTCCTTCTTTAGAAGAGTATTTGTTGAGCCTTTACCTGTGGGTAAAGCATTTGGGAAAGGGGTTGGGGTAACAAAGATTTATAATATCAGATTCTTGCTGAGACTTAACATTTATAAATTGAATCAGTTAGGCCTGGCATATAAGGGGGTATTTGTGATTTTGCTTTGCTAGAGTCAACCCTTTGCTTTTTTGATAGAAATAACTTCTTGACCCGTTGGTAGAATTAAAAATGCTTGCTTTTCAATTCAGTTAAACTGGGTTTGATTTTTGATATTTGAGACAGTTGCCTATGATATTTCCTTTTATCCCCTCTCCATTTTTTTTAGTAAATAAGATAATATATTTGAAAGTGTTTTGTGAACCACAGAGCTAGTGGTTGCTATCACCACCACCATCATTACTAATAATAACATTAAAAATATTAATGGAATGGGATTCATTTTTACAGGGGTTGGTTTCCTGGATTAATTTCAAGGAGAAGAACTCAGAGGACAATGGGATATTTGCCAGATGACTTGTGTACTAATTGATACCTTTTGTAGTTTTTCTGGAAGGGAGAAGGAAAAGCAGATACCTGACACCCTGAAAACTTGGCCTGGTGCTATGTCTTCATGAAGGGTTACCTACACTATACCTGGTGCTCTGTGGTGGCAAGAAAATTTAACAGGATTTATCATCTGTTTGACCTTAGAGGCTTATAGTACATTTTACTGGAAGCATCTGTCTACATAGGAAACAACTCATCCCAGTTTATTGGTAAGATCAACCACATTCCTATATTATGGATCTTATAATAAATAACAAAATTATGTTGGTCCAGGATAGTATCTGCCTGGCCTCCCAGTGTAGGAAGATTGAGGAAACAGTGCCTTTGACCAAAATATTTGGTTAGATGTTATCATTAAAAGCCTTTACAGTCAACTTCTGATGATTGGTGTTCTTAGAGAAGAACATGTGATTTTTATAATCCAAAAGAGCAACTTGTTCAGCAAATTTTGAAAAAACCTCTTACTTTAAAAAATTTCCTTGCCATCCTTTTCTGTCTCTAGGCCTGGCACTCAGTAAATCTTTGTTGAATAAAGGAAGTTAGCTGATACTGATCTTACGGTTTTCTCTGGAACCAGCCCATTAGATGAACTTCTAGAAAGCAGGGATAATGCCTTATTAGTTGATGCATGATGTGTCCCCTCCGCTTAGCAGACTGCCTGGCACTGAGGGGGTCCTTAATAAGTGCTTATTGAATGATTGAGTCAGGAGGTTAAAGTTTTCATAAGGGGAGAGTTGTGTGACCTCGGTGCTGCTGTGCCGATGGTGGCCCTTCCTAAGAGGAAGAAGAAATGTAGCTTTTCTGCAAATAAACATGAATAAATGTGAATGCGAGGAAAGTGATTGCTTTGATGCTTCAAGGCATTTTACATTTTTGGACAAGGAGAAGTAATGTGTTAAAGGTTGGTGCTTTATCTCTTGGTTTTTATGTTTTATTCTGTTCAAAATTTAGTTATTGCTGTGATTTCTTAACGTATGAGAAGTGTATTATAGCTTCAAACTATCAGTAGAAAAGAAAAAATCTCTCCCTATGTCATACATAATTTTATAAAACTTAAATTTTACAGAACTTCAGACCTTAGGGATATAAGGCTAAAAGAATACAGTATTTTCAAATCCAATTTATATTTTTAGTGGTGACGATCAGAACAAAAATGATGATTTGAGCATGTTTTCATGATTTTCTTTATAGATGATTTCCCTTCTCCAATATGGTTTGCTTAAGTGATTAAATTTCCCAGGTACACATTTTTTTCTTTGATATACATCTGTAGAAGTAAGAGATTTATCTGGGTGGCAGGAGGAAAAGACATTTTCATATATCAATCCACAGTGCAGATTACATGGAGAATTGAAAGTTATCAATATATATGAAGTCAAGTGAAGATTTCTGGAATGGGAGTTAACAGATTTATGTTCTATACACAGTTTTCTCGCTAGTTAGCTGTGCGGCTTTGGGCAAGTCACTTAATCTCACTCACCTGGTTCTCAGTGTTCTTATCTGTAACTTGAGGGTATGGAATGAAATGATCTCTGATATCCTAGTTCTAAAGTCCATAATTCTAGAGTGCCAAACAAGGAAAATAGACTGACTTTCTGTACCTTACCACCAGCCTTGTTCCAAATAAGACCTGAATGTGAAATGTTAATTATGTAAATATATTAGAAGTGTATAACTAGGTAGACTAGACTTGTCAGATTGTATTATATGCTTGTAACTAATTTTATGTGCATAAATATGAGGCTTGCTTGCTTTTTTTAAAAAATAAATTTGTTTGTTTGTTTATTTATTTATTTTTGGCTGCATTGGGTCTTTGTTGCTGTGCGCAGGCTTTCTCTAGTTGTGCCGAGCGGGGGCTACTCTTCGTTGCCTTGCGCGGACTTATCGCTGCTGTGGCTTCTCTTGTTGTGGAGCATGGGCTCTAGTCACGTGGGCTTCAGTAGTTGTGGCGCATGGGCTTAGTTGCCCTGTGGCATGTAGGTTCTTCCTGGATCAGGGATCGAACCCGTGTCCCCTTCATTGGCAGATGGATTCTTAACCACTGTGCCACCAGAGGCTTGCTTGCTTTTAAAAGAGAAATTATTATCACAAAAGGTACAACCTATACAAATGAATGAGACCCAAATAATGCTCAGGATACCCTGGGTTGGAGTTTCTGCTTCTTAACTCTAACCTGGAAATAGAAATAGGTGTGTGTTGGCAGGATTGCTGGGGGATGGGGAGGGTGGTGGTGGCTAGAAGACAGTGTGGGTGAATGTGGATAGTAGTTATAAAAGCAAAGTATTAAAGAGTTCTTCAGCTTGTGGACTTTGCATGGCTAGACTGATTTCATTTTGCTATAAATCCCTGGAGAACTGATATGAACCCTGTATTCAAATTCAGAATATGTAGGTCCAAGCTCCTTGCTATCTGGGTATCACTCAAGCTTTGTAAGCTTCTCTCTGTGTATGTGTTTTCCATCAGAAAAGAGGGGATTAAAAATCTCAAAGGGTATATAATTTTTAAAATTGTTATTAAATGAGGCCATATTTGTGAAAGTGCTTTAAAAACAAAAAATTACAGCGAAAGAGACGCTATTCTTAGTGAACAGACAGCTGTACAAATGTATTTGTTCATATAGACCTTTATTTTACATGTCTATGGGGTGAATGGTGACATTTGAAACCCGTAAATATTCACCAGCCTATTTTAGGTATAGATGAGCTCTTAGTTTACCACACACATGGACTACCATGAATAATTTAGAACCACAAATATTTGTTGGGCATCTACTATGTGCCAAGCAGTTTGTTAGGCCTGTTTAGAATTTTTAAAAGTATAAAAGAGAGGTGCCAAGCTCAAGGATCTTAATTCTACCTAGAATGTATCTTGTCCTCCAGCCTTACACATCCTAAAGACTAAGTTTGAGAAACTTCCCTAACCCATCAAGGTAAACTAGTTGCTCCTAATACCTCTTCCTACCCCACTGGGCACTAAAAGCATGTTTAGATTTCTCACACCAGACTGGAGTGCCTTGAAGGTAGGACTCTGGCTTCTCTTCTTCATTTGTATCCCCAGGCTGTGGTGGACCCGGCTTGGTAAATTTTGAATGAATGACTGTTAGTCAAATTGGCGAGGTAAATTTCCGGAAGGCCAACTAATATGATAAGGCAATATATGATAACAGCAAGTGCCACTGAATTTTTCACATATTGTACCTGTAGGAGTTCAAATGAGGATTAGATATAGCCAGGAAAGATGGAACAGTGGAACTTGCAGGTGGAGAATTAAAAAAAAAAAATAGTAATAAAAAGTGTCTTTCTTTGAACTGAATTATATCATTTTATAAAACGCAGATTTCATTTTCTAATTGAGGCTTTTATAAAAATTAGTAGTTGTATGCTGAAGGAAGTTAATTTATCAGAAGGAATTTACAAAGTGAATTAATTTCCTGTGGATAACTAATCTCAGATAGGATAGTAATTGGAATTTTTTTCCCTTCTGCTATTTCTTCCCTTGAATGGAAGTTCTGTAATTGACAGTGAAATGACCAGTAGTTAGGAATCAAGAAGGGGAGAGAAGGTTGTCAGCTACTGAATATTTGAGGGTTGATTCTAGAGAAATAGTGTGTTTTGCTATTAGACTAGCCTCTGTTGATTTGTAGTATTTATTTTTCTCTCATGTCGAAAGTTCAGGGCTTCCCTGGTGGCGCAGTGGTTGAGAGTCCGCCTGCTGATGCAGGGGACACGGGTTCGTGCCCCGGTCCGGGAAGTTCCCACATGCCGCGGAGCGGCTAGGCCCATGAGCATGGCACTGAGCCTGCGTGTCCGGAGCCTGTGCTCCGTAAGGGGAGAGGCCACAACAGTGAGAGGCCCGCATACTGCAAAAAAAAAAAAAAAAGTTCAGTAATGAGAATATTTTTTAAATAAATTTATGTATTTATATATTTTTTATTTTTGGCTGCATTGGGTCTTCATTGCTGTGCGGGCTTTCTCTAGTTGTGGCAAGCAGGGGCTACTCTTTGTTGTGGTGCACGGGCTTTACTTTGTGGTGGCTTCTCTTGTTGAGGAGCACGGGCTCTAGGTGCACAGGCTTCAGTAGTTGTGGCATGTGGGCTCAGTAGTTGTGGCTTGTGGGCTCTAGAGCACAGGCTCAGTAGTTATGGCACACCAGCTTAGTTGCTCTGCAGCATGTGGGATCTTCCTGGACCAGGCTTGAACCCATGTCCCCTGCACTGGCAGGAGGATTCTTAACCACTGTGCCACCAGGTAAGTCCTATTTTTAAGGGCTCAGTAGAACTTCTGTTTTTACAGGCTATTCTTTTTTTTTTTTTTTTTTGTGGTACGCGGGCCTCTCACTGCTGTGGCCTCTCTGGTTGCGGAGCACAGGCTCCGGACGCGCAGGTTCAGCGGCCATGGCTCATGGGCCCAGCTGCTCCGCGGCATGTGGGATCTTCCTGGACCGGGGCAGGAACCCGTGTCCCCTGCATCAGCAGGCGGACTCTCAACCACTGCGCCACCAGGGAAGCCCTACAGGCTATTCTTTTAAAAGTTGAACTTACTGAGAATCAAACCTTGGGCTATCCTTGACCTTAGCTGAAAGGAAAAAGAAAAAATTCATTGTGTGTGGCAAATAGACATACTGGTCTGGATCTAAAAAAAAATAAACATTAACATGGTTTCTGTTTCTATTCAAGTTACTCTTGTGCCAATATTATAATAATAGACTTTCTCTGTGACTGTCTCTGCCCTTATTTTTCCAAAGGTCACTTCCATTGTACAAGCCTTCCAAATTATTAAATTTCCCAAATAACTGTAATCCAGGGAGCCTTTTATCAGTAGCACTGAAAAGACAAATACCAGTTCATAAGGAGTTCTCTGTGAACTTCTGTCTCATTTGTATATTAACATTTGGCTATTTATGGGATTTGTCTCTTAGAAATTTATTTTGCTGTTTGTAGCCCGATAAAAACTAGAAACTTTTGAAAAGAAATAGTTAAATCTTGTTCTGACTCATACACATACCAGTTGTAGTGATAAAGTCCAGGGGCCAATTCTTGAGTCCTTACTGGTGTGTATACACAATAACATTGTTTTGGGAGTGGTAAATTATATGATCGGGTTAAGTTTTTTTCTCTTGAGTTTGTTTTTGGGGGAGAAAATAGACATTCCCCAAGTATACACTGTAGTGGAGGTAGAAAACATCTCAGAATTGTGCAGGGTGAATAGGATTATTCCTTCCAATAATCCAAAAATAGACATTGTGCATGAGATTAGGTGAATATTATAGAGTCTTTGAATCTGGAATGAGGAGAGTAGTAAGGTGGGGAGATAGGGCTGGTAGATTAAGGCATTAGAATTTCGGTCAGTATGTGTGAAATTGCTGTTCCTGGAGATTTGGGGATGAAGGAGCTATTTAGCTATGTCTGTACCTCTAGGAGAGGACAGACATTTTTCTTTGGCTCTTTTTTTTGAGGGACCATCCGGTAGAAGATGCAACTAAGGGAGTTCCCTTTACGACGTTTTCTTGAGGACTTGAGGAGTTGAAAGACACTGGAATGGGAGTGATAGAGCATGTACAATGTGTATGTGTTAAGACTGTGCCTTGGAAACAGTTGTAGGACTGGAGGGTTTGTTTGGAGAAGTAGGGGGAGCTTCTGAAGGAGAGATACAGAGGCTGTGTTGGGCACACAGTGGAGTGAGGCAGAGCGCGTGGGAGGGAATTAGGCAAGAAAGCAAATGACATTTTTTGAGGACTTACTGTGTGCTAGGCACTGCCCTAAAGGCTTTTCATATCTTAAGTTATTTAATCCTAACAAGAGGTCTGAAGTGTAGGTATTTCCCCCAATTTAACATGAAGGAACAGAGGCACAAAACAGTCATATTACTTACCCATGATTGCACCACCGTTAGTAGTACATCAGGGATTTGAACCTAGATCTGTCTGAATCCAGAGCCTATTCTCTCTCTCCAGGTGGAGTTGAAAGGAGTTGAAGCAGTGAGGGTGGACTTTCACATGGTGGACTGCCTGTGTTTCCTCAGTCCTCCTCCCTGGACTAAGTGTGATTTAGTGCAAGTGTCTGGTCTTGGGAGTCAGATTGGCTGGACTCATAAAGATTCTGGTTCTACCACTTTTTAAAACTGTATAACCTTGGGTAGATTGTCTAACCTTTGTGAGCTTTAACATCTCCATCTATAATATGGAGTTAACAATACAGACAAACCTCTAAGAGTTGTTTGGAAGTTTAAATGAAAACAGTGTCTAAAACTGTAACACATATTACTTCTTTTCCTTCTTTTCTTCCATTTAGACCCATCTTATTATCTCTGGGTTATAACATTTAGTGATATATAGGTCTCTTTAGTATGGAACTCGGTCAATTCTTTTTTTTCTAAGAAGGTTATATTCTGTTTCTTTCACTTGGAAGGATGTATATTAACTAAAAACAATCTGCCAAGACAGTCTTTCATCTCTCCCGCCCACCTAGTCAAGAATTGTGTGAAAGTCTAAGGGTTTCTGTCCCTCCTCTTTCTCCCTGTCTGGATTCCTTGGGACTGACATCATAGACGTGGAGGAGTTGCTGACCTTTGAAAATTCTTGACAGTCTTGAATGTTGTGGTTTTCCAGTGAGTTTGGGGAGGAGTTGGAGAGTACTCAGACACAGCTGTAATGCATCACTGGGACCAGGAGAGTGGGTATAGTGTGAGAATGTGGACACTTTGGGGAATGTTGTAGATGGGAGAATGTAGGGTCAGTAGTTTCTCACGCATTTTAACATAGCTGTATTATCTACAGTCGGTATTTAATTTTAAGTCACTTTTCTCTGTTACTAAGTAGTTGGGCACTCAGATCATGCAGACTGGTTTTAATATTAGTCTGAGCTAAATGTTTAGGGAGAGAAATCTGTTGCAAATAAGATCATATTACAATCTTAAGCAAATGTATTTGAGATGAGCAGCGTTTACAACACTGTAAACACTTTGAGATGACTTGCCTGTTTACAACACCGATTATCTGATTATCGACAATACTGTTTTGTGTGTGTGTGTGTAGTGGGATACTGTACAAGTAGAATTCAGTTCATCTGAACAAAAACTGAGTACCTCCCAGGTGCTTGGATGCTAGGAATACAGGATGAACAAGACAAGATTCCTGCCCTCAAATTGCTCATGGTTTAGTGGGGAGAGAGACATGTAAATAAACACAAATACTGTGCAGTGTGATAAAGAATATGATAGAGGTAGAGTACAAGATGTAACACCAAGGAGGAAGCAGGCACTTTAACTTGAGAAGCCAGGGAAGGTGTTGCAGATGAGGTAGTACTTAAGTTAGCCTTAAAGAAGAGATAAGAATTCACCTGCTAGGCCAGGAGTTGTTCCAGGCAGAGGGAACAACATTCACAAAGGAACTGAAATGTGAATCACGTAGTATATGCTTGGGGAACTACCAGTACAAGGAGGGGAATGATGGGAGGTAGATAAGGCTGGAGGGTTAGGTAGAGCTAGATCATGAAGGGCCTCGTTTGTCATGTATAGGAATTTGGATATTAAGCTTTAGTCACTGAGGATCCAATAAAGAATTCAGAGCAGTGGGATATAATACTATCATATTTGTATTTTAGATTGATCAGCCTCTACAAGCAACCATTGTGAAAAGTGGCTGGAGAGAGGAAGAGGGAGAAATTAGGAAGCTACTTACTGGGGTCCAGGTTATGAACATCTGAAGGTGTTGGATGGATTTGAGAATTTTTTAAGGTTAAAATTAGTAAACCATAGTAAAGGACTATTTGTGAGCGAGGATAAGGCACAAGAGAAATCCAGGGTGGTTCCCAGGCTTGTGACCTGAGTGATAGGAGGGATGGTGGTACCACTTGCTAGAATAGGCAATACCAGAAGAAGAATAGCTTGAAAGGGTGGGGGACAGAGATAGAGAATGGGCTCATTTTTTTAATGTGCTGAGCTTGAAGTGCCTGTGGGATTCCTGGGTGAGTTGAAAGAGTTGGGGACTGTGAATGCATTTTTTTAAATGAATGAATGAATGAATGAATTTTTGGCTGCGTTGAGTCTTCCTTGCTGCGCACGGCCTTTCTCTAGTTGCGTTGAGTGGGGGCTACTCTTCGTTGCGGTGTGTGGGCTTCTCATTATGGTGGCTTCTCTTGTTGTGGAGCATGGGCTCTAGGCGCACGGGCTTCAGTAGTTGCAGCACGCGGACTCAGTAGTTGTGGCTTGTGGGCTCTAGAGTGTGGGCTCAGTATTTGTGGCTCATGGGCTTTAGAGTGCAGGCTCAGTAGTTGTGGCACATGGGCTTAGTTGCTCCACGGCATGTGGGATCTTCCTGGACCAGGGCTTGAGCACCACTGCACCACCAGGGAAGTCCCTACAAAGAGATACTTTGGATAAGCAGTAAGGAGGATGGTGATGATCTTATCTATAAGACAGTGGTGCCGTTGTCTTTCTATAGAAGCCCATTTTAATAGGTCGAGGACTGACCATAAGATGAGAAAGTAGCATCAGTGACTGTAGTCTAATTTAAGGAGTTTTGCAGGGAAGAAGAGAATAGCAGCCAGCAGGTAGGGCAGAGGAGGAAGCCTGAAGGAACTCCTTTTGCTTCATTATTTTTTCTGTGAAGTCAGAGGGAAGGTCATCTACCAGGAGTAAGGGAGGTAATAAGGTTTTGGTGGGAGGCTCAGGGAGAATGGCAAAGGTGTGGGGTAGTAGCTGAGAAGACTGGTTAGGTACCAAAGTCAAGCAAAAGACTGCAGTGTTTCACTGAAAGGAATGAGATGGAACGCCATATATCTGTAGTCACTTTACTCTGTAGTATTATGTGATCTTGTCTTGTGCAGTAGCCCTATTTAGTAGCAGAGAAGTTGAATGTAGGGTCCATCCAGGTTGGGCCAATGAAATGGAAGGATAAGGATAGGTTTTTACAGGAAAATAAAGTCATCACTCATTGTGTTTATGTTCAGGTAGGTAAGAAGGAACAAAGTGGAATCTATCTGTTTTTCTCAGTCTTCTCCGCTCTCATCCTAGTCTAGCTCACCATCATCTCTTTTCCAGCAGTTTTCTAAACAAGTCTCCCTAAATCCACCTGTGTTCCCTACAAACTATTCCCACTGCCACCAGGATGATCTTTTAATGATTTAAATCTGATCATGTCCTATCCCTGCCTACAACCCTTCAAAGCCTTCTCATTACTTTTAGGATAAAATCTCAATCTTCATTAGGGTCCACTAGGCCCTTTTTTTTTTTTTTTTTTTTTTCCGGTACGCGGGCCTCTCACTGTTGTGGCCTCTCCCACTGTGGAGCACAGGCTCCGGACGTGCAGGCTCAGCGGCCATGGCTCACGGACCCAGCCGCTCCGTGGCATGTGGGATCTTCCCGGACCGGGGCACGAACCTGCGTCCCGTGCATCGGCAGGCGGACTCTCAACCACTGCGCCACCAGGGAAGCCCTAGGCCCTTTCTTCATCCTCATTTTGCACCATTTTCACTTCTGTGTTCCTCCTTGCCACAGAACATTGATATGTGTTTCCTCTGCTAAGAGCATTCTTTCTTTCTTAGTTTGTCTCCAGTGCCTACTCGTTCATCAGTCCTTAGGTGTAATGTCACTTTCTTGGGAAAGCTTTTCCTGACTCCCTATAGGCTATAACACCCCTCCCCCCAATATTTTTCCCTATTATAATTGTGAAATTTTGTGGGTTTTTTCCTCCATACTGGAAGCTTTGTGAGGATAGAGATTATGTCTAGTTCATGGTTGTGTTCCTAGTCCTGACCGTAGTGCCTGACACAGAGTGGGCACTCCATGAATTTTTGTTGAATTAATGAATAAGGTGGTTAAGGAATTGGATGTCTTAGTCTGAGGTGAGGATGTCTTGAGGTGAGGTAGCAGGTTTAGTAGTAAGGGAAAGCTGGAGGGAGATGAGGTTGTAGACAGAGTAAGATGTTAGGAGTTGAAGATTTAGAGGTGGAATGGTTTCAGGGCATGGCAGTGTCCAGGACTGAGTTGTTGAAGTGGAGATGGAGGTCTTTGCATTTGATGAGGTTATGAAACTCTAAGGCAGAAATGTTGGATGGATTATGCAGGTGGGTGTTGAAATTGCTCAGGAAGGTGGTAGGCTTTGAACTGAGGAAAATATAAGGCAGGTGTCTAAGTCATTAATAAACACTGAGAGATAGGCACAGCCCTTTCCTATGGTGAAAGAATTGAATGGATAAGAATCAGTGCTGTTCTGGGAATCAGTAATGACTTAGTCCCTAGGGAAGCAGCATGGTACAGTAGAGAGAGCATGTGTTCAAAATATCTGGGTTCAGACTTTGGGTAACCCACCTGACTTTTCAAACCTTATACCTTTCTCTACTTGTAAACTGGGAATAATAAGCCTGCTCTAGGGGTTTTGTTGTTAATGAATAAGATAGTGTTTTTGAAAGTGCTTACTTAATATTAACTTGTTAGTTTTTATTCTTGATTGCTGTCATCACTTCAAGAGGGCATGAAAGTGTGGAAGTAGGGATGAGAGGCAAAGATAGCAGCAGAAGTGAATTTTGAACAAGGTACATGACTTCATTTATTCCACTTGTTGAGTTTGTACTGTAGGGTCAGCATAAACATTTATGAATGAATACAGGTAAAAGCAAGTATTGATATAAGGAAGAATTTTGTAAAAGAAAAAAAAAGGCACTGGCTGGCTTATGATAACATTGCAGTGTTGACCTACAACACATTTTTATGGAAAGAAATGCTTTATCTGTTCCTTTTCCATGAAAATTCCATCATTCCTGGGAGTAGATTTTATTGTTCTAGAGAAGAGATCAAGGACCATTATGTGAGAGAGAGAGGGGGCTGGTGATTTAGTTTAAAAAAGCATTTTCTAACAATTAGAGCTGTCCAACAATAAAATGGACATTGTGGCAAAGAAATGAGTCTCCATCAGAGCTTGTATTCATGTGGAGACTGGATGATTTATCTGTCAGAGATGCAATAGAAGGATTCTTGCATTGGGGCAGACATTGGTTTAAGTAATTGCTAAAGTCCCACCAATTGGAAGGTTGGAGGATTTTGACTCCATTTTAGATTTGTCTAAACACCATTCAATCAACAAATATTTGAGTACCTCTTCTGTTTCATTTTGAAAGCCAGTGTTTTGTTTTCTTTTTTTTCCTTCCTGTGTGCTGAGGTCAAGGACTATGAGTCTTAGTCATTGCCTTGGATATTCCCATTTGGAATTTAAGAAGCTCAAGCCAGGTGTTGGTGGTGATGTAACAAAAGCTGCAGTCCTCACCTGTTGGGTGGGCTTAGGGTGGAGTCCATGGCATGCACCTGGAGACATCAAATATAAGAATGGGCTGCCAAGAAGTTTGGTTTAGTGCTTCGAATTTTTGAGCAAGTCATTCTAGATAATGTTGGACCTTGAAATTATTTATTTATTTATTTTTCAGATGACTTACTCAGAATTAATTCTTTTTTTTTTTTGGAAATTATTTTTTAAAAATATTATTTTAAAACTTTTTTTTTTTTTTTTTCTGTATGCGGGCCTCTCACTGCTGTGGCCTCTCCCGCTGCGGAGCACAGGCTCCGGACGCTCAGGCTCAGTGGCCATGGCTCACGGGCCCAGCCGCTCCGTGGCATGTGGGATCCTCCCGGACCGGGGCACGAACCCACGTCCCCTGCATCAGCAGGCGGACTCTCAGCCACTGCGCCACCAGGGAAGCCCTAAAAATATTTTTTTAAAAGAATATCCTACTACTTTGGCATATGAGGTCTACGATGCCATGACATCGATGGTATTCATTGGCTTCTCTCACTCAAAAGCCTCTGGCTGGCTGGGAAATTGCCTATAAGCCTGTGGCTTAATCAACTCCTCTCTTCTGCTGAGTACCTTTTTGTTGATTGTTATTTGTGTACTTACTGTATATTTCCCACATCCTTTCAGTAAGTTATTAGAGTGGCTTTACCAAGTTCCTTTGCATGTTTTTTTAAGAGAGAAGGTTGAAATTCATTTTGCAGCTGTGCTCTTGGTTTTAGATTATTCATGTGTTTAAGTTATTTGGGCTGCTACCATGCCCTGTGACCTAAGACAGTGACTAAAATGGGCTTGAAGAAGGAATTCTTGTCTGTATTAGAGGAAAGGGAAACCACTCATTCATCTGTGAATTTTGAAGGAATTTAATTGTTAAGTATTTTATCTGAGGAACTAAGTTGTTTAAAAACAACAACATTTTGAATTTGAGGCATCTCAGGCCAAAAGTTCTTTATGTAATGGTAGTCTTTTCTGACAGTTGTGATATTAAAATGGAAGTAAATTAGACATTGATAATATGCAGACCAAAAGAGAATGTAAGGATCATGGTTTCTGAGGCTGTAGTGAACTAAAGAAGTTCATTTTTTAAACCTGGGAAGAATCTTAGAAGTCATCGAATCCAAGTCTAGGATATACAAGAAGCAACTGACACCCTGTAAGTAATTTGACCAAAGTCACCCAGCTAATATATATAAGTGTAGGTAGAACTCTTCTGATACGAGGGTGGTGGAAGTGTCAGTATGTTGATGTCTCTTTAGAAAGGAGAGTTTGTAAAACTTTGAGAGATGGATTGGGACTGGGACAGACCATTAGAAATAGTGGGGTGATGTGAAAGATGAAGTACCCTTGAATTTCTCTTCTTTTTATGTTTTTTTTAAAATTTATTTTTGTTTTTATTTATTTATTTTGGGCTGTGTTGGGTCTTCATTGCTGGGTGCGGGCTCTGTCTAGTTGTGGTGAGCGGGGGCTACTCCTCGTTGTGGTGCGCGGGCTTCTCACGGCGGTGGCTTCTCTTATTGTGGAGCATGGGCTTTAGGCGCGCATGCTTCAGTAGTTGCAGCTTGCAGGCTCAGTAGTTGTGGCTCGCGGGCTCTAGAGTGAAGGCTCAGTAGTTGTGGTGCACAGGCTTAGTTGCTTGGCGGCATGTGGGAACTTCCCGGACCAGGGATTGAACCCGTGTCCCCTGCATTGGCAGGCGCATTCTTAACCACAGTGCCACCAGGGAAGTCCCACTCTCACATTTCTGATCTTCTGAATTAAGCCTTAAATTGATTGGTTTGGTGGTGGCTGATGTGGAGGTTCAGTTAGTCATTTAATCATTTATTCATCAGGCGTTTATTGACTGTCGACAGTAATGTAGATGCTGTGCTAGATGTTGCGGCACGAATAGGAATTAAACATGTCCCTCTGCTCCTGGACCTCTTGTACTCATGGAACAGTACAAGAAGGAATACTTTATATTTTGCCATCTCTCTCCAAAAAAAAAAAATTTTTACATGAAGTTATTAAGTTAATGGCCTACTGGTTTTATAACCCACAAATCACTGCTTTTTATTTGCCTTACTATTTCTAAGGAATTTAGATAATTAGGATCTGATCACACTACTAAAGAATCTGTGTCTTGGGGTCAGGGGAGGTGTGATGAAAAAGTACCTGAGAATCACCCTTAGAGTTTAGGTTGTTTAGAAGGAGATGCTTCTGAAGAGACAGTCATCTGAGCCACTCTGTTGCCTTTGAGAACTCTACTTTTGGCATTCCGCCAAAGCAGGGGACTGGTGGGTTTGGTGGGGCAGGTATGTGCCTGGTGACTTTACCAACAAGTCCTCTTTTACAGAGAACTGTAAACCTGTCTGAAGTGGCAGATTTTGGTGAGAAGTTGTTTTTCACTCGGTTATTGCTCCCTCCGCTGGGACTGCTAACTTCAGAGGAATGTGGATTGGTGCCAGGCCGACAGGTCAGGGACATAGTTTCTGCCAAAGTCAAGTCTGAAAGAAGTGATCTTTTTCAGGTGAACTTACTTGGTGGTCATTTGTCCTGAGTGGAGAAAGGCATGTTTCCTGGGTTCATGAAGTTAGTGGACAAAGATTGACGTTTGTTATGAACCTTTGGGATCTCCACTCTGCTTTGCATAATCGCAGATTGTTTTATTTTGAGTATTCTTATTTTTAAAAATTTTTTTGGCTGCGCTGCTCGGCTTGTGGGATCTTAGTTCCCCAACCAGGCATCGAACCCATGCCCCCTGCAGTGGAAGCACAGCGTCCTAACCATTGGACCGCCAGGGAAGTCCCTATTTTGATTAAGTTTAGATATCAGTTTGCTCCTCCCATTTCCTCAGCTAGCATCAGAGTACTAGTCAACTCTAAAGTTACTCAGTGTATAGTATTCATTCATTCAGTAAAATGTTTGCTGAGAGCCGTGTGCCAAGCACTGTGCCAAGGGATACATGCTGGGGATACATTAGTGGACAAAACACACAAGCTCTGTACTTTCAAGAAACTTTTACGTTGGAGGAGGAGGCTAGACAGCAACCAACTAAAATAATTTCAGGGTATATCAAGTGCCAAGAAGGAAATAAACAGGCGCTATGTAAGAGAATAATGCAGGGGGGGAATTCTTCAGGGTGGTAGTCTGCTGCTTCCTTCCATTAGTTTGGATAAGCAAACTGATGGCTAGAAATGTAATACTCTAGAAAGGTAGAGGAAGAGCATTATTTGGAGTGGTATTATGGTTTTGTGGTTAATGTAGTAGTTAAGAAATTAATATAGGTGAAGTGGGTGAACTGTATGTAATGGATGGTAACTAGACTTGTGATGGTGATCACTGTAGTGTTTATAGATGTTGAACTGTAATGCTAGACACCTGAAACTTATATAATAAAAGGAAAAAAAACTAATGTTAATGAGAAATTAGGAAACTAAATGTTACTCTTTATAATAAATTCTACTGAAATGAATGAGCTAGGATAGTTAGTTTCCCCATTTGGTTAGGAAGCTGCTGAAATTGGGCTATGATCATCCCGTTCCAGTGTAATTTGGGCCTTATGTGTTTATTTCCTCCTCAGGTGGAGGCCTGAATTTTGATCTATGTCCTCCCTACATCAGCTGCCTGAAAGTACTTAATGATCACATGACCCTGGACATGGATGCTGTCCTGTCAGATTTTGTCCGTTCCACAGGAGCAGAGCCAGGGTTGGCCCGAGATCTCCTGGAAGGTAAGGAGTCTTTGGGGGAGAATGAGAAGAGAGAAAATAAGATGTGATATTTATTGTTAGGATGATTTGGAACATTTAAGGTGAACAGAAAGACACTTTGTGTATGGTAGGCCTTACATTTAAGTTACTTCTAATAATCTACTTTGTGTATTACCCACCATAATTTTAAAATGCAAAATTCCCTTTTCACCTTGAATTTTTGGGTAGCTTTCTCCACTGTCAATTTAAGCTCAGGTAATGCAAGTGAAATTTGATATTAGTCCACTAATAATTAATCCACTAAAACCATAATTTTAGATCTGTAAGACTTCTTTTTTATGTATAAATGATTAGATTTTCATATTTGGGATCATTCATGTTTTTTGTCTTTCCTTCCCTAACTTGTATGGGTCATTCTATATAGAGTGGATTAATTTAATGTTTTCATTTAGCTGCTTTTGTTTACTTATATCTGTATGTATACGTAAGTGTGAATGTTCTAGATTTTAAGGTCCTTTAAGGCTTGGCCTCATGTCAGTAGGATTCTTTGTTTGGAGTCATAGTTAACAGATGCTTTTTGGTGAAAATATATAATGACGCAAATAGGTGAGCCTGTGGGGGAAGGAGCAAGTTCTTAGCACACATAGGTAATTTTCTAGGTTGTCAGCCCTTAGTAAGGTGTGGCAATATGACATTTACTTAGGCACCTGTGAGAATAAGGTTGGTTTGGAAACGGAAGATCAGGGTTTAAATTCTAGTTTGATAATTCAGTATGGCTTTGCCCTTAACTTGTATTTTCAGTTTCATCTCCTACTACCTTCTCCCACAGTTCCTGTGCTCCAGCCAGGCCTGACCTGTTTCCTTTCCCTGATCATATTAAGTTGTCTCCTAAGTCTGCAGTGTCCTTTCCTCCATTATTCTCTTGAAATTTTCCTCATCCTTCCGGATTCAGCTCAAATGCCTTCTCTTCCTCTTGTAACATGTGTTGAACACTTCTATGTGTTCAATATGTGTGAGGCACTTGAAATATATTACTTTATTCTCACAACCATTCTGCAAAATAGGTTTTATTATCCCAGTATTACAGCTTAAAAACTGAGGTCCAAGAAGTTAAGTAGGATTTGAACCTAGGCCATCTGGTTTCAGAGTCTGGCTTTTAACAAGTGTGTTACAAGTTAATGCTTGCATGTCGTCTCTCTTTCTCTCACACACACCCATGTGCACACACACTCATACTATGAAAGAAAAGTTGAGGGTGCTGTGGAAGTTTAAGAGAGAAACCTAATTTGGATATAGAGTTCAGAAAGGCTTTTTCTGAAGAAGTGACATGTGAACTGAACACAGAAGGATGCACAGGAGTAGCAAGACAAAGGGATGTAGCACAGAGTGTTTATGTAAAAAAAAGTAGCTTATACAAGGACCCTGAGGTGGGAGAGAGTTTGGCACTGCTAGTGAGCGAGGTAGGAAGAGTAGTACAAGAAAGAGTGGTAGGAAGCTGGTTAGATAAGCAGGAAGCAGAATATGGGGGGCCTTTGTAGGCCGTGGTAAGGGTTGTGCATTTCAGTGTATGTTCGGTGGGAAGCTGGTGAAGGATTTTAATCAGGGGAGAGAAATGATTGGGTTTGAGTTTCTGAACAGTGTACTGATAAAAGATATGGAACCGATTGGAAGGTGGCCAGAGATGAAGTGGTAAAATCAGTTAAGAATGTTGCCATAGTTCAGGTGAGAGGTGATGGTGACTTGGACTACAGTGGTAACAGCAGAGTGAGAAGTGGGTAGATTTAAGGTATAATTTAGAAAGGGAACCAAAGGATCTGATCCTCATTTTCTGTCTCTATCTTTCTGTCTCTTGCTTTTTCCTTTGAAAGTTAACCCTGGTTGTAGTGTAAAGAACAAATTATAGAGGGGAGGGGACTAAGAGTAGAGAGACTAGGGAACCCCCTCCCAAAAGACCAGGTGAAAATATGAGGACCTGAATTGGGGTAGTGACAATAAAAATGGACAAGAAAGAATAGATTTGAGAAATGTCTCAAGGGTACAAACCACCTTGAGAACTGAGTAGATAGTGAGGGAAGAGAAGGAGTGGGGTCTGAGGAATGGTGAAGAGCTGAAATGACTGTAGTTTCTGGCCTGGAGGGGTTGTGATGCCATTACTGATTTAGGGACTATAGAAGAAGGAGAAGAAGCAGGCTTTAGGAGGGAAGATGATGGACGTTCAGTTTTAGACATGTTGACTGTTAGGAGGACCTGATTTTAAGGACTTTAGCAGACAGTTGGAGATAACTATCCAGTGCTCAAGACAAATCATTTATTCATTCATTGGTTCAGAACAAAAGTCCTCCATTCTTTAACAAATATTTATTGAGTACCTATTATGTACTAGGTTCTAGATGCTTGAACAAAACAAAACAAGCAAAAATCTCTGCCCTTACATTCTAGCCTGAGAGATAGTCAATAAACAATAAACATGATAACCAAGTAAGTTGTAAAGTACATAGTATAAGGTGTTAGGTGCTGTGGAAAATGGTAAGGGGAATAATGAGGTAGGTTGTGATTTTTAGTTGGGTAGTCAGGGTAGGCCTTTTTAAGAGTGTGACATTTGAGCAAATATCTGAAGGAGATGAGGAATTGTGTAGATATATTGGAGAAGGAGCCTTCTAAGCAGTGGGAATAGTTGGTGGAAAGGCTGTAGGTGGGAGCAGGCTTAGCACATTTCTGGGAACAGCAAAGAGGCCAGTATGACTGACGCAGAGTGTAGAGTGAGCAAAGGGAGTTGGAGCAAGTGGTGAATCTAATGGTTCAGAAATAAATTCATCTGGCATGGATGATTAATACAGCTTAACTGGAGAATTATAATTATAACAAGAAGCATAACAGCAATGGCAGTAAATACATATATAACACTTTCTGTGTGCCAAGCACTGTTTTAAGTGCTTTCAGTTAATTTAATCTTCTTAACAATCCTATGTGGTATCACTTCCACTTTCATAGCCAGGGAAGTTGAAGCACAGAGGAAAGGTTAGAAAAGTAAGCTAGGTCATAGAAAGCCTTGAACGTCAGACAAAGGAGGCTAAACTTTATCCTGTAGGTAGTGGTAAGCCACTAAAAATTTGATTATGGAACTGAAATGATCAGAATTGTGCTGTAGAAAGATTAATCTCATGGGATCCTTTAGAGTAGATTGGAGGTGGGACACTAGGTGATATAGGAATTGAATTAAGGTGGTGACAAATGGAATAGAACAGAAAGAAGTGTGAACAATTATGCAATATGTTATTTATTGACTAATTTAACTGGAGAAAGCAACTGAAAAATCTGCTGTGACAAATCTATCCTTCGGGTGTTTTCTTCAGCAGAGTAGTGATTCTTAAATTTGAGGGGAATTAACAATTCCCTTTGATAACCTGATGGCAGCTATCAGCTCTTTCTTTAGAACACACATACCTATAACTTTGTATACAGTTTCAGGTGGTTTAGGACACCCCAGAGCACATCTAGGCTCAGAACTCTCTGGATCTCAGAATTAGGAGACCTGGGCTTGAGTCCAGCTAAAGCCCTGGTGTGAACTACCCGTGACTTTGGGCAAGTAACTCTACTTCTTTAGGCTTCATTTCCTTTATCTGTAAAATGAGGTTACTAGGTCTCCAAGGGCCCTTTCAGTTCAGAGAAACAAATTCTGTATGCACACAGGGCTTTCTTAGGAAATAGACAATAAGTAAATAAAGAAGTTGTGGTATTCCAGATCGAAGTGTTATGAAGGAAATTAAAGTAGGGGAAGGAAAAGGAGAATGACTGAGGTACGCATGAGTATATGCTCGCTGGTTTTGATAAGATGCTTAGAATGATGGTTCTGTATCTTTCCTCAATTTTTCTGTACTCTCAGCTCCCAATTCACTTTTTGCTTTGTGTCCTGACAGGAAAGAATTGGGATGTGAGCGCCGCCCTCAGTGATTTTGAACAGCTACGTCAGGTCCATGCTGGGAACCTGCCCCCACCCTTTAGTGAGGGGAGTGGTGGCTCCAGGACCCCTGAGAAAGGGTTTTCTGATAGAGAGTCTACTCGCCCTCCCCGACCCACCCTACAGCGGCAAGATGACATCGTTCAAGGTATTGGGGTGCTGAGGGCTGTTTCCATATGCGGAGTAGAAAGAAAGGGAGGCAGCTGCTGACCAGTCAGAGAATTTAGTGATCCTTTAGAGATTATTCCATTCCTCCCCCACCTCCCCAACCAAATGATCAGAGGTGACAGTCTGTCCAGATGCTGGAACCCCTCACTTTCTGCATCTTGAGTGCCATCCTGTATAAATGCCATCTTCAAAGAGATAGAGGAAGAAGAATAACGATCTAATTGTTGAGATAAGGTACACATAAAGATAGAATTCAAAGGATCACTATCATCTGCCCCTTTGGAGGATATTTTCTTAATATTTATTAGTATCTGTCAATTTTTAAATGCACGTATACTCTATCTCAGCAATTTTGTTTCTAGGAATTTATCATATATGTGTTGTGTGTGTGTGTGTCTGTGTGTGGTGTGTATCCTTTTAAATAAATACATACTTACCTAATTCATAAATAGACACAAAGACATGTAGTGTAAAGCTTAAAAGTTAAAGCTTGAAAACAACTTTTAATTATCCATTAATAGAAGAGTGGTTAAATAAATTGTAATCATCCATATTATGGAATACTTGGCAGCCATTAGAAAGAATTAAGTAGAACTTGATGTGCTATTTTGGAAAAATCTCTAAAATCTATTGAGAAAGGTAAGATGCAGAACAATATATATAGCATGTTCCTGTTTATGTTTTTAAAAATTGTTATAAAAGTTGTTTGTGCTTCTATGTGCATAAAAAATTCTAGGAATTCCCTGGTGGTCCAGTGGTTAGGACTGCGTGCTTCCACTGCAGGGAGGCACGGGTTCAGTCGCTGGTTGGGGAATTAAGATCCCACATACCACGCCGCACGGCATGGCAAAAAAATTCTAGAAGGATACAAAACATCGCCTCTGGGGAAGGGATCAGGAATTTTGAATGAGAGGGACATTTCTTTGTAACACTTCAAACCTTTTGGTAGTATTTTGATTTTTTACCATGGGCATGTGGTACTTTTAAAATACCTTTAAAAAGAGTTTAAAAAATAACACTATAAAATAACTTTAGACTAACTACTTACTTTATGCATCATCCCTGGCAGATATTGGATTAAGACCTGATACCCAATATAATTTTTAGCTCTTTCTGATAGTCATTATATAAGTCAAGCCATGCAAATGAATTTCAATACTATACTGAGCAAATTATTATCACACTGGAATATCTGCTGGAGAATTATAAGTGCCATGTATTCAAAACAAATGAAATAATTTGGGGCACTATCTATATTACCGCCTTCCTCTGTAGTATGTTAAGTAAGCATTGACTGTACCTATAAATTTCTGATAAATATGAGCATCAAGAATAGTTGTAGTAAATAACGTAAATAAATGTTATTGATGGTAGATAAGAAAGTTCCTGAATGTGTAAGATTTGTCATTAATTTTCTATAACGGAAATCCTTTTCTACATTCTCCAAGGCCCTGAAAATTATCAGAGAGATTATTTGACTCAGTGTAGCCAAATGAAACTCCATTTCCCTTATTCCCTCTTCCTCCCACCAGACAATGACTAAGTTGCCAAATGAAGGGTCCCTATTATGTTGGGAAATGGAAGTGGAAGAAGACAGTGTCGTGGAGAGAAGTTCAGGCAAAAGGGTAGAAAGAGGAACGTATATTTGGTGCTAATGCGAGTGCCTGTGAAAAGGCCACTTTCTATGTTTCTCCAACTGTGTTTGGCATGAGAAAGAGGGTCATGAAATTTGGTAGCCAGTTAGACTTACAGTTTTTCCCTGACTGGAAACCTTGTCAAGAGGTAACCATCACCTCATGAGTGGAAAGTTCTCTGAGTGGGTTGTGTTTGTTCTAAGGTGACTCCATTTCTCATTGCAGAAAAACGCCTGTCTAGGGGCATCTCCCACGCCAGCTCCAGCATTGTTTCCCTGGCCCGGTCCCATGTCTCCTCCAATGGTGGGGGTGGGGGGAGCAGTGAGCACCCCCTGGAAATGCCCATCTGTGCCTTCCAGCTTCCAGATCTCACTGTGTACAATGAAGACTTTCGCAGCTTCATAGAGAGAGACCTCATTGAGCAGTCCATGCTGGTTGCCTTGGAGCAGGCAGGTCAGTGAGCACTTTCTTTCCCATGCTCTTCCCTCTGCTCTCCATGTCTAGGCAGCCATGTGGAGGGGCTGGGCTTGACAAGCGTCTTCCAGTCTAAGCCTGCGATCTGATTGACTGCAGTCAAACTCGGCAGTCAGTCAGAGAGACATGTACTGAGCTAGGTGCTTCTTCAAGTTAAAGAAAGGACACAAATAAGACACTTTCCTCTGGAAATTTCCTGTTTGATTGAAGGGAAACCAGATACACATGTGAAAGGCCTACAAATCAATACCTAAAAATCAATACATGAAAAAAATACAAATGAATTATAATTGGCTCTGGAACACCTTGTGTGTTCCAATGCTGTAGATGGTTGGTTCCAAGAACCAGTGCTGTACATGATGCAAGTGGTGATTAAACTAAGTCACATTTATTTATACGAACCTTTCCCAAAAGATTTATTTACCTTTACAATTATGTTTGTCTTAAATTATATTTAAAATTTGTTGGTATGTTGGGGTGAGGCAGCTGGGATTTCTGGGAAAGCTAGTCAGTTATTAAAAACCTCCCATGGAAGAAGGACGGGGCGGGTGGGAGGTGGGGGCACAGAAAGGAAGGTCTTGTTTTTCATTTTGTGCCCTTCTATACTAATCATGTGCATCTATTTACAGTTTTTTAAGTAGTAAGCAGTTTATCTGACTGCTGTGATTATAGGCCAGTTTTTCTTTCAGTAGACTGTCCAGTAATTCAAAAAAACTTTTAAGCATTATTCATAAATTATTTTCCTTATATAAGTAATGGATCAGCAATTATAGGATGACTACAGAATTGAGAATCATTTTCTTGGGTATTTTAAGTACTTTGTCTTATTGCTCATGTCTTTAAAGTCGTACCACATACATGGTGACATGCTTACTGTCATATATGCAGATGATATTGCATGACACTTTGAATATACATGTTGGGTTGTTTTTCTTTTACTGATGATGGATTTGTGCTGACCTTTATTGCTACAGTGTCTGCTGGTCTGTTGACCAGAGTGAAGAAATCAGAGCCAGACCAAGTAGCCAACACAGATTTCGACCTATGACCTAGGCCTCATCATCTAACCCAGGGTTGTTCAATCTTAGCACTACTGACACCTAAGACCAGATGATTCTTTGTTGTGTGAGCTGCCTTGTGCATTATATTGTGTTTAGCAGCCTTCCTGGCCTCTACCCACTAGATGGCAGTAGCATCTCCCCACCACTTGTGACAACCAAACATATTTCCAGATGTTGCCAAATGTCCCTTTGGAGACGAAATTGTCCCTACTTAAGAACTGATCTAACCAGTTGTGCTCACCAGATTCTGATGAAGCAGATATAAGTGAAGAAGATACACAGAGTAATAGAGTGATGGTTTGATTTTGGATAGGCTTCCTAGAGGAGGCAAATTAGGAGTCTGTTTTAGAAATAGGGAAGTAGGGAGAACTTCATGCATCATCTGCTGCTCTCCTTTTCGTCCTGTTTCTGTAGGGCGTTTGAACTGGTGGGTGAGTGTGGACCCCACCTGTCAGAGGCTCCTTCCTTTAGCAACTACTGGAGATGGAAACTGCCTCCTGCACGCAGCCTCTCTTGGTGAGTCTTGAAAATGGTCCTTCATTCCCTCATAGAAAGGAAGCAGTAGTTAAATCTCATGTGAAGGGCTTGATCCGACTATTCTTGATCTCAGACAGAAGTGATGGCTCAGAGCAAGGCTGTGTGTGTGTGTGTGTGTGTGTGTGTGTGTGTGTGTGCGCGCGTGCATGCTCACTGGTGCAGGAGGAGATGGAAGAGAGCCCTGCCCTAGTTTTTCAGTCTTGTTGAGAAATCGTATGGAGTACATAGGATTTAGCACAAGTCCCACTCGGAGAACTGGCCCCCAGAAGTAATGCGCAGCAGTAAGCAAGCAGTATACTGTATGTGTATGCATATAATTCCACTAAGTATTTATTCTTTTGGTATATAAAAAAGATACGTTTTCATCAGTCCCCTGTGAAACTTGTTTATTATTATTTTTTAATGTATGTCTAATCTAGAATAATGTCTTTTTCTTTTTCTTTCTTTTTTCTCTTCCAGTTTTATTGATATAATTGACATACAGCACTGTATAAGTTTTATACAGCATAGCGATTTGACTTACATGCATTATGAGATGATTACAATAAGTTTAGTGGACATTCATCATCTCATGGATACAAAATTAAAGAGATAGAAAAAATTCTTTTTTCCTTGTGATGAGAACTTTTAGGATTTACTCTCTTAACAACTTTCATATATAATGTACAGCAGTGTAATTATATTTATCATGCTGTACATTGTACCCCTAGTACTCAATAGTCTTGTAAATGGAACTTTGTACCTTTTAACTACCTTCATCCAATTCCCCCTGCCTTTGGTAACCACAAATCTGATCTCTTTTTCTGTGGGTTTGTTTTTGAAGTATAATTGACCTACAACACTGTTATACCCTGGCACACAACATGGCGATTCAATATTTCTATATATTTCAAAATGATCACCACGTTAAGTGTAGTTACCATCTGTCACCATACAAATATATTACATAATTATTGACTTGTTTTCTTTAAATTGTTATGCCTATTTATAATTCAAATATTATTTGCCTTAGCTTTTAAAAAAAGTCCCCATTTTCCAACCACCCCTCAAGCTTTGATGCTGATTACCATGTGCCAGACCCATCTTATCTGCTGCTACTCTGTATTTTACTTTATTTATTAAAAACAATTTGTTTTTAATTGGCTGCACCACGAGGCTTATGGGATTTTAGTTCCCTGACCAGGGATCGAACCCAGGCCCTTGGCAGTGAAAGTGAGGAGTCCTAACCACTAGATGGCCAGGGAATTCCCACTCTGTATTTTAATTTGTTAGACTTGGTATCACGAGTAAAGGCTTCTTGTCAGGAGTCTGTAGGATGTGGTATATCCCCCACTTTCAGGTTCTCAAAGTTTCTGAACCTCCAGAATAGGAACATCTTTTCTTTCTTGATTACCTTTCCCCCAAGTCACAGCAGGGGTTTCTTTGAACCTGGGCTTCAGCCTGATTTCCTTCATGCCAGGGTCTGTGTATCATAATTAATGAGTGGAGTTGAGTCGAGGTAGGGTGTCTTAACCATAATGTTTTCTTGCCATAGGGATGTGGGGTTTCCATGATCGAGACTTGATGCTACGGAAAGCTTTGTATGCACTAATGGAGAAGGGAGCGGAGAAGGAAGCATTAAAACGGCGCTGGAGGTGGCAGCAAACTCAGCAGAATAAAGAGGTGAGGGAGCTTGGGCAGGAGCACCTTGTTTCCCAAAGTTACCGAGGGGAAATGCTCAGTGCCTACCAGTAGGAAATGTCTCCTACTTAGGTGCTTAGGTCAGTGTCACTCCTCTTGTAATCCTGGAAATGGTTGAAAATTCAGATACCACCATAGGGTACATGCCTTCTGATAGAGTTATGAGAACTGGTGTGGGGAAGTGGAGACTTGTAGAGGAGGTATCTAACGTTGTGCATTTCTACCCGATAGGCACTCAATAAGCCTTTAGTGGCAGTCTTTTGCAAAATGAAATACGACAAGCTCATAGGATTTTTGTGTTGTTTTGTGTTTTTGCATATAATAAGGCTAGACCAATTTTTAAGGACTTATGTTTTCAACCATTATAGAAATGTAAATGCATAAAAATAGTTTTGGCCATATATACCGTGTTTTGTATGTTCAGTTTATCTGTTAAAAAATTGTAAAAGCATGAGTTTGAATGGTACTTCTATTAGAAGTTCAGCAGATGTTGAGTTGAGTTTAATTGGTACTTCTCAGGGATTTAGTAAATGTTAAGGCTGCTTTCGTATAAGAAAGCAATACTGGGAAGTTCCCTGGGGGTCCAGTGGTTAGGACTCCGGCGGTTTCACTGCCATGGCCCGGGTTCAGTCCCCACCACCACGACGCAGCCAAAAAAAAAAAAAAAAAAAAAAAGAAAAAAGTAACACTGGACTGTTTGTACTTTCCATTCCTATAAACGGGCTGGGCAAAATATAGCCTTTAGGGCTTCCCTGGTGGCGCAGTGGTTGGAAGTCCGCCTGCCGATGCAGGGGACATGGGTTCGTGCCCCAGTCCGGGAAGATCCCACATGCCATGGAGCGGCTGGGCCTGTGAGCCATGGCCGCTGAGCCTGCGCGTCCGGAGCCTGTGCTCCGCAATGGGAGAGGCCACAACGGTGAGACGCCTGTGTACCGCAAAAAAAAAAAAAAAAAAATATGGCCTGTGGGTCAAATCCCACCAAATATTTTTGTTAAAAAAAATTTTTTATTGGAACACAGCCTCCCCAACTCAATTCATTTACATGTGTTTGTGCTACAGCAGCAGAATATAGAAGCTGCACGTTGCCCCACCGCAAAGCCTAAAATATTTCCTGTCTGGCCCTTTACAGAAAAAAGTTTGCCGATTCCCTTCCCTTTAATAATGACGTTATACAGTTAAATAAAGATAATGAGTCTTCCTATTTCCTTTTGCCCTGGTTCTCTGTCTTCTATGTTTATCTCCTGCTCTTCATGTATATCTTTTTTATTTTTGCCATGTATATAAAGCTGGGTGTTTCTGGCATTAATATGGGAATATCTTCAGAAACTTAATTTCCAGCTTCTTTTCCTTCTCTTTTTATTGCTCTATCATAACTGGCCATAATATAGAACTAACAGACTTTTGTTTGTTTCAGTTATTAGAATTTTATGTTCTCAAGATTTAAAATATGGAAGTAGAATGTGTTATGTTTCTTTCTCAAAAATAAAGAACTCAACCTTAAAATTAGGATGATATTAAGATCAGAATCCGGTCTTTGATCAGCCAGTCTGCCCCGGAAGATTCTTGAGGGAAAGAAATGCACAGGGGCAAGGCCAAGTAAACAGCATTCTTTATTGACACCAAACCCCCTGGCAGTCTGGTGAGCTGAGCTGGACTATGTGGAGAGCTTTTTTTGTCTGAGCTAGAGCCAGCCTAGAGTTTGCCTTCCTCATTGTTGAATTCAGGCTATACCTGAACCTTAGATTTGACCACTTCAGAGACAGGAAAAGACCAAACCAGGTCATGCCAGCTAGTAAAGTAGACGTGATAGCCACAGTCAGAGGATAGGTAGGCCCAATTCCAGCTATATTAAGCTGTTATAGTTACTATTTTAAAGGTTAGGTTAGATTATGATGGTATTTAGCCAGGAGACCCAGAAATACCCAAGTTCTATTCCTGGTCAGCTATCTATTCCCTCTCAAAGTCCTCAAATGGAAATACATGCCTGGAGGATAGTAGATATTGAAGGACTGATCTTTTTACTCCTTTTGCTCAGCACATTGAAAGTTCCACATGGAAACAAGATAATTGTTTTAGCTCAGACCATTCATAGCATTATAGTGGGGTGGGGAAGGGGGTGACGGACTGCGGAGCTACTTTTAGCCAGTACCAAACACCAAACAAACTAAATTGGTTTTGATTTCCCAGGCCTCCTTGTTTTGTTGTTAAAAATGGTGGTAAAACACAGTAAGAACATTTTCAGCCTAGAAGGGTACACCACCTAGTGGCTGTGTGTATAAAAACAGCAAACAAAAATAGGTGAGAGCAAGACGGAGACAGATCCTCATGAATGTGTATCAGGGACCATTTATCAGAGTGACCAGAGCACCCCATATATAACCTGTGCATTGTTCTTTTGTATTTTTAGTTGAAAAAATCTGTGATAGAATTTTACACATTGAAAATAGCTTTGTCTTTTTTTTTATTGTTAAAGTAAAATGTGGTCACAATAGCTCTTTAATTCCTGTTAAATTTGTTCTGATACTTCTCATGTTTCCAGTGTGATTCTTTCTACTATGTCAATGTGTGTTTAAAGTATAAACTCATTTTAACACTTATATAGGTCAAATATAATTAATAATATAGACTTTCTTCCAAATCATCATATACATCCTAAAGCCAATATGGTATTTTAAGATTGTTTGTACTACTCCTTCTACTCCTTTAATAAAAAGTTAATAGTTTTACTGAGCATGTATTTACTGATTACTGATCACATAGTAGGTACTAGGCATATTGCATAAAACATGGTCCTGGTTCTTAGGAGTAGTAGTAGGAGATGGACATGTAAATACATAATTGCAACAAAGTAACAGGTTATGACTTCTATGATAGAAGTCTACATAGCACTTGAGGAGGGAGAGCACAAAGGAAGGAGTGAGTGGTTGATGTACCAGGGAGATTTAGGAAGGGCTTCATAGAGGAGTGATGCTTGAGTTCTTTCCTGACAGTTGAGAAATTATTCACCAGGTGGATATGGAGTGGGCTGCTCCAGGCAGAAGGCACAACCTAGACAAAAGCTCAGAAGTATAAAACAACACAGTGCATTCAAGGAACTATGACTAATTAAATGGTATTAGAGAAGTGGGTTGGGAGCCAGGAAGTGGAGTCTCTGCTATGCTTAAGGAGTTTGAACTGTATCTAAGAGGTAATGACAGGTCTTAATTTGTAGCAGGAAGCAAACATCATCATATTTTAATTTTAGAAAAATCTTTCTGGTAGCATTGTAGAAAATGGATCGTAAGAATGTATGACTGGAAGTAGTAAAACCAATTAAGGGTCCATTGCCGTAGTTCATGCTTAATAACTGTTGACTAAAGGGTTAGTAAATCCTTTCACCCATCCCAGGTATGGGATGGGTGAAAGGAGAGGAGTCGTAGATAACCCCCTGGTTTCTAGTTGGGTGTTTGGGTGATAGTGTTGTTTACAAAGGTAGGAAAACAGGAAGAGAGGGTTTTTGAAGAGGCAGAAGTTCAGTTTTGACTGCACAGAGTTTGAGGTAGTCATGGGCAGGTGGCAGTCTTCAGTAGGCAGCTGGATGTGAACATAGAAATTAAGAGGAAATCTGGGCTGGAGAAGAAGATTTTTGAATCCTGAGCATGTAGATAGCAGTAGATGAGATTATAGTAGTAGAAAAGATAACCTAGAAAGAACCAAGGCTAAAATCATTGACACAACATCAATATTTTTGAGGTAGACAGAGTTCAGAGAGGTAAGAGAAAGTAGTGTTGTGTGAGCTAAACGAAAAGAAAGTTTGAGGAGATCAAATGCCACATGAAGGCTAAGAAAGATGAGAACTGAAGAGTTTGCTGAATTTGGCAATTAGAAGGTAATTGTCTTTGCTAGAGTCAGTTAGGTGAAGTAGTTTGTGGGGGTGAGGGAGGGGGCATAGGCTGGAGGGCAGATACAGAAGCTAGACTGCTGTGGGTCAGAAAAGAATGGAAGAAGTGTGAGTGATCATAGACATTCTTTCATGGATCCTGACTATAAAAGGGAGAAGAGATTGGACTTTGTAGTAAAAATTGTTAGCCAAGTGGTAAGAGAATAGGGAGTGGAGTAACACGAGTGAGTTGGAATGGCTATTGCCTCTTGAACCTAGCCTCTAATTGCTTGATATTCCTTGCCTGTCTTTCACACAGTCGGGGCTGGTATACACAGAGGATGAGTGGCAGAAGGAATGGAATGAGCTGATCAAGCTTGCCTCAAGTGAACCCCGCATGCATCTAGGTACCAATGGAGCCAGCTGTGGTGGGTAAGTATGTCTAACTGGAGGAGCAGGAAATAATCTTTGCTGAGTCCTCAGTGTCCAAAGAGCTCTGTGCTAAGAGGATGTTAGAAGGAGAGGAAGAGAAGCCATGGCAAGGGCACAGAAGGGTGTAACAGCATGGTACGTTCTAGGAAATACAGGTAGTTCAGTACTGCCAGAATATAGAGTATGTGGCGCAGAATGGTAGATGAGGCTAGGCCGTCCAGATTTTTGTGTGCCATGCTAAGGAATTAAAATTGTATTCTATCCAGACTTTGGGAAACTGCAGGATAAATGGCCTGGTTTCCTCAATAAATAAAGACAAAGAAAACAAAAAGGGAGAAAGAACCTAAGTTTAAAGACACTTTAGAGACACATCAACCAGCTGGAATGTATGGACATATATAAGACAGTTGGGGAAATGTGAATAATGTTTACATTATTGTTAAGTTTTTAAAGTGTGGTATTGATGCTATTGTGGCCGTTTTTAAAGGAGTCCTTTATTTTTTAGAGATTGAAACTGAAATATTCATGGATGAAATTATGTGATGTCTAGGATTTGCTCCAGAATAATCTGGTGGGGTGGGGTGGGTGTGGGGGCCATCCCTAGGAAAATATATCAAGGTCTAGGTGAAACGAGATTGACCATCTGTTCATAATCGTTGAGGCTGGGTGATGGATACATGAGAGTTTAGTATAATATTCTTTCTAGTTTTGAATATGTTTAAAATTTTAAATTTTTCTATAGTTAGAAAGTTAAAAAACTATAACCTATCCAAACTTTATTGGGCGTAAGAATAATCTGGGAGGATTGTTTAAAATGCAGCTTTTTGGACTTCCACCCTAAGGAAGTCCAGTTGAGTTGGACTGAGGTGAGGCCCAGAAATCTGCATTTGTAGCAAGCACCCAATGTTGAATAACATTGCTTTAGGGGGCAGGAAGCCACTAAATTGTGAGTTTGTGAGTGACGGGAGCAAATTCATGTATTTGAACACACTGACAGCAGAGTGGATGATGAAGCGGAGGGGAGTAGTAGTAATGGGTATGAGCAAGAGTGGTGGGTTGCAGATAGGCCAGAGGAGACAGTTACAAGAGACACTTAAAAGATGGAATTGGTCAAGCCAGGTGATTAATTGAAGATGAAATATAAAGAACAGTAAATATTTCACAGATTTCTGATTAGGCTACTAAGCAGATGGGTGAGGCTGTTCTTCAAGTAAGTGAACATAGAAGGAGGGATTTTTGTTTCTTTCCTGTTGTGTTTTGTTTTGTCCTTTTTTGATAGGACATGGTGAGTGTGATGTGTGCGTTGTGGTGCGTAAAGTGATAAGCAGGATGAAGCTACACAGCTGTACACTGAGCTACTGGACAAAGAATTGGGGAAGGTTGTTGAACAAGATGGGTATTAAGAGAGGGATTACGTGCCGATTCCTAACACTACTTTAACTCTTGAACCTTCATATTTCTTTTCTTGTATTTCCCCATCTGTGAAACGGAAGTAGAAACAGCCATGGTAGCATAAAAAATAATCAGCTGTGTGTGTGACAGCCTTAAGACTGGAAAACAAGGAAGGGACATTGTTTTTTCCTCTTTGCAGAGCTGGTCTTCATGGGTCTCTTGTTTTGTTTTCTTCCCTCTCCCTGCCACTGCACCCCTTCCACTCTCTCGCCTCCTGCAACTCTAGGGTGGAGAGTTCAGAAGAGCCTGTGTATGAGAGCCTAGAAGAATTCCATGTTTTCGTCCTTGCCCACGTGCTTAGGAGGCCCATAGTTGTTGTGGCAGACACCATGCTGAGGGACTCTGGTGGGGAAGGTGAGTCAGTCAGTCCTCACTCTACCCTGAGCAGCCCTATTTGCAGAGCCTTGGGCTAAGCACTGGAAGGAGGGCAGGAAAGGGGTTATATAGACCCTTGGGAAAAAAACAAGGTATAAATTAGAACAAGGCAAAATTCTCAGGAGATTCAGAGTAAAGCAGCTGAGGTTAATTGATGTGGCTTCTTAGGAAAGAATTATTAAACATGGGTTGGAATGAGAGGGGGGCTCAATTGGCAGAGTGGGGTGGAGGGATTTCCCACTAGGCAAGAATATAGCCTTAATAATAATCTCCGTGGTTTCCTGCAGCATTTGCCCCTATTCCCTTTGGGGGAATCTATCTGCCCTTGGAGGTTCCAGCCAGCCAGTGTCACCGCTCCCCTCTGGTGCTCGCCTACGATCAGGCCCACTTTTCTGCACTTGTGTCCATGGAACAGAAGGAGAATGCCAAGGAACAAGGTGCGGAATGCAATGTCTGTGTCTCTGGTGTCTTTTGGTCCGCTTTATTTTCACTTCGAAAAACTGAAATGAGAGAGAATGTAGGAGGAAAGAATTAAGCGACATGCAAGCTCAGACAGTGCATGTTGATACTGTTTTACTAAGCTATAAGATATACAGAGGTTTTAAAATTAAAAAAAGAAAAAAGGTTTGGAGAAAAACACAGCCTGTATTCCCTGCTCTGGAGTAAAGAGCTAATACAGTAAGGTCATAGTACCTTCCAAATGATGCTTTGCTATATTTGTCTTGATAATGACTTTGAATTCCCTGAATCTCCGTTAACTGGCAAGAACATCATAGGTGCTAGATGACTGGTGGGAAGTCATGGAGATTAGTGGCCTAAATTGTGTGCTGGGTTACAAGGGAAAACCTGCCTGTTAAGTTTTT
This sequence comes from Delphinus delphis, assembly GCF_949987515.2. Lineage (NCBI taxonomy): Eukaryota > Metazoa > Chordata > Mammalia > Artiodactyla > Delphinidae > Delphinus > Delphinus delphis. The sequence continues at coordinate 107,357,525 of NC_082683.1, read as the reverse complement.
AAATGCTAAGGTAATTCACATGTTACGAACTGAGAAGTGACTGCAGTTAGAGACCTTTGGTATGGTTCAGCCTCCTTTTCACTGAAGTCAGTCTGTGTTCAGTTGCCTTCCTCTCTCCTCAAAGAGACTCCTTGATCATGTTTCTTTCCTTCCCAGCTGTGATCCCACTTACAGATTCAGAGCATAAGCTGCTGCCCTTGCACTTTGCTGTGGACCCTGGAAAGGGCTGGGAGTGGGGCAAAGATGACAATGACAATGTCCGATTGGCCAGGTGAGGCAAGCCTAGCCTTTCTATCTGCTTTGTAGCTGCGATCTCTTCCACATATGATGTCCGATGTCCGTCTCCCGGGGACTTTTCCTCAGCTCAGAGGCAAAGACAGTCGCATCCTAGTTCCAGTGTCTTTGGGAAGATGGAGAGGAGGGAGACAGATTGGGCACCAGGACTCTTGCAGCTGCCTTTTCTCCCTGTGAAAGACAAGGGAATCCTGGGATCTCCTTACAGTATGAGGAGTGTTCTTGCAGAATCCCCAAAACAGTGATCAGAAAATCAAGATAATCAAATCACACTTCTTCTCCCAGCCCAAATGAGAAGGGTTTTAAATAGCTGACCAAAACAGTTTGGTCTGGGCTTTTGCCTTTCTGGAACTTAAACAGCAAGAAAAATATGTTCTCCGCCCCCCTGCCATCTCCCAGAAGTTGGCTTCCTCCTGCCTCCAAACTTCCCATAAGAGCTTATGAATGTAAAAGCTCCTCCCTTCCCTCTTAGCCAGTGCCGCCTTCTTCGGGCTCCTAAAACTGAACCCAACTGAGACGGTTTGATTTAAAAACCCAGCGTTTATGGCTTTTTAAATAGTTCTTACCTAATTATGAAAAGCTCCTTCTGAGTAATACTTACAGCAACAACAATAATAGTGGCTGCCGTTTAGAAGTATTTCCTAGTTTCCAGACACTGTGCTGGGCCCTTTTCAAATACTATTTTAATCTTCACAGCAACCTTGCAGGATAGATATTATTATCTATACCCATTATCAACCCCTCCCTGAGTTTCAGGGAGGTTGAAGTGACTTGCTCAAGGTCATAAAGCTTAGTAACTGGTGGAGCCCTAATTCAAACTCAACCCTGTCTGAGATCCCAGCCATGTAGCCCTCTCCCACCCTACCTCCCAAATGGATCACACTGCTCTGCTTTTTAAAGGTCACAGTATTTTGAAATTCTTTTTTTCTCCTTTTCACAGTGTAATCCTGTCCCTAGAGGTCAAATTGCATCTGCTGCATGGCTACATGAATGTGAAGTGGATTCCAGTGTCCTCGGATGCACAGGTGAGGACTTCTCCCACCCCACCCTTGCATGTCCTCATTTTCATGTCAGGGAGAACAAGGAAATCTGGTGGTGGTTCCTTCTGAGTCTCTTCTGAGTAGTGGCTTATGATTCAAGGTTAGGAATACCTAGAAAATATCAGATAAATTCCAAACGACACTTTTTCTTGCCTTTCTACGTGTTAGTGCCCTTTGTTTTCTATATCTTCTCACCGGCCAGGCTCTTCTTTCTGATACTAAAACACATTCTTCAAGAAAAGTTTTCTGAACTTTTTGGTGAACTTGAGATTGTTATTACTTTGTTCCAAGCCCTCTGTACATAGACCTCTGTGTTGGGCACCAGAGGAGACAGAATAGTTTAAAGGGCTCCTGATACAGTAGGTTCTGAGGATGTCATTATTATCCATAGAACAGGAACACAGGAGCAAGGGCCAACTGATGGACTCCAGTGCTGAATGTCTAGAACTTGAGGGGATGCAGAATGGTTAAGGCTTGGGGTGGTTATTCAAGACTTCCTTGAGATTAATTTTGAGCAGAATTTGGCATAGAGAAATTTATAATAAAGGCCATTCTAGTGTCTATAGAATATTCTCCCTCCTCACCCAGAGGCCATATATTTGTATAGTTGCTCATTGTTCTAGAAGAGCAAAATCCAGGCTTCATTTTGGTATCCCCTTATTACAGAAGGGCATCAAATTGCAGGGGGTGAGATAAAAGTTAGATATTAGATACCTCTTTCCCTGGTTCATGGGAGAGCTGATGAGCTGGGGAAGGACAGTGCCCTCCTGGGTGACCCTTCCCCTGTCATGACAGCAACCCTTCTCTGGAACTAGGCAGTCACTCCAAGGAAGGAGTTCATAGGGGTGTTACCACCCCTCTTCCACATGGCTAATTCCTATAGCAACAGCTGCAGGGAGCCCCGTGAGCCAGATGGATGGGCTGGAGGTTCCTGGGGGCTTCCCTCAACCCAAACCAATGGGATAACTGTCAGTCACATTCTTTTTTTTTTTTTAATTAAAAAAAATTTTTTTTATTGAAGTATAGTTGATTTACAATGTGGTGCCAATCTCTGCTTTACAGCAGAGTGACTCAGTTATCCACATATACAAATTCTTTTTTAATACTCTTTTCCATTATGGTTTATCACAGGATATTGAATATAGTTCTCTGTGCTATACAGTAGGACCTTGTTGTTTATCCATCCTATATCTGTCAACCACTTTCTTGTCTCTTCCAGGCTCCCCTGGCCCAGCCTGAGTCCCCGACAGCCTCAGCTGGAGATGAGCCCCGGTCCACTCCTGAGTCTGGGGAATCAGACAAGGAGTCAGTTGGCAGCAGTTCTGCCAGCAATGAGGGCAGCAAGCGGAAAGAGAAGTCAAAACGAGACCGGGAAAAGGACAAGAAAAGAGCAGATTCTGTGGCTAACAAACTGGGCAGCTTTGGCAAAACCTTGGGCAGCAAGCTCAAGAAGAACATGGGAGGCCTGATGCACAGCAAGGGTTCTAAGCCTGGAGGGATGGGAACAGGGTCGGGGGTAAGCAGTGGTACTGAGACACTGGAGAAGAAGAAGAAAAACTCACTGAAGAGTTGGAAGGGTGGCAAAGAGGAGGCAGCTGGGGATGGGCCTGTAACTGAGAAGCCCACATCTGAGTCTGTTGGTAATGGAGGGAGCAAGTATAGCCAGGAGGTGATGCAAAGCCTGAGCATTTTGAGGATTGCAATGCAAGGGGAGGGGAAGTTTATTTTTGTTGGAACCCTGAAGATGGGTCACCGTCACCAATATCAGGAGGAGATGATCCAACGCTACCTTTCTGATGCTGAGGAGAGATTCCTGGCAGAGCAGAAGCAGAAGGAGGCAGAGAGGAAGATCATGAATGGAGGGGTAGGGAGTGGGCCTCCTCCAGCCAAAAAGCCAGAGCCAGATGGCGGGGAGGAGCTGCTGACTGCCCCTCCAGCAGAGTCCAAGGCGGTGGCATTGTCTACTGGCTACCCTGGTGGCTTTACTATCCCTCGACCTTCTGGGGGTGGAGTCCACTGCCAGGAGCCCCGGAGGCAGATGGCAGGGGGGCCATGTGGGGGGGGCCTGCCACCATATGCCACCTTCCCCAGACAGTGCCCTCCTGGGCGACCCTACCCCCATCAGGACAGCATCCCTTCTCTGGAGCCAGGCAGTCACTCCAAGGATGGAGTTCACAGGGGTGCATTGTTACCACCCCACTTCCGCGTGGCTGATTCCTATAGCAACGGCTACAGAGAGCCCCCTGAGCCAGATGGATGGGCTGGAGGTCCCCGGGGGCTTCCCCCAACCCAGACCAAATGCAAACAACCGAACTGCAGCTTCTATGGACACCCTGAGACAAACAACTTCTGCTCCTGCTGTTACAGGGAAGAACTGAGGAGAAGGGAACGTGAACCGGGTGGGGAGCTGCTGGTGCACAGGTTCTGAATGGGGAAACCCTGGAGGGCAAGGGGGCTAAACAAAGAAAGTTAAGCTCAATTAATTGGCTCATGAGACCCAGCCTCCATGTTGATGGGGCAAATGCAGTAATGTTTGTGTGAACCTGGCCAGAAACTTTTAAGTGTGTATGCTCTGGAGAGCTGCCAGGCTGGCAAGAGCAGGTCAGGGCTGGATGGTGCCTCAAGGGCTCTACTGGTCCTTTGCCCATCTTGACTTAATGGTACTGAGGAGGTACAAGCGGGGAAAGATGGTAATTCTGTGTCATAATCCCTTGGGTCCATCCCAGGACCTAAGGGAAAGTGTAAGGGAAGATTTGATGTGAGGGGGTGGGGAGGTGGGCAGAAGTCTGGGGGAGGAACTGGCAAAGGAGGTTCTCAGTCAATAAAAGAAAAAAACAGACCAAAGTTCTTTTAGGTTGGAAAAAAGCACATGGTGGTGGAGTTGGGAGTGTGGAGGGAAACTGGGAAATTAGTCAAATTTTCTATTGAGTTGAATTAAGGTAGAAATTTAGTGTTGGATAAATTTTTCCTCTTGAAGGATCTGGAAAGACAAGGCAGTAACATGTGCTTATGGATGCTTATTAGGAGGGGGCTGGCTTAAATCAGTTTAGTGAGCTGGGAAAGGGAGAAACTTAAAAGGGGAATCTTCTTCCTCTTGAGTTTGATTTCCTTCTAAACAGCTATCTGTCATCCCTTCTAGTTCGGGAGGAGATTGCCAATTGCCCCCTATCTTTTTCTCATCCTTTTTGAGGGCTGAGCTAAGAAGGTTGTGATTTTTTTTTTAAGACTTTAATTTTATTAAAAAACAACAACAACAACAAAAGTTCCCTCTGGGGAAGGCAAGAGAATGATGAGAAGAGCAGCTGTGTGTGTTGAATTTTCTCCAGGTGAATTGGTACAGAGGTGATCTTTTTTTAACTACTAGCAATAACCACATATTGGGGTTTGAGTGCGCCTTGGGAGGGGGGTGGGAGGAGGACAGACTTTTGGCCAGACTGTTTCAAACAAAACCAAAAACCTAAATAGAGCACTACCATCCTCTGCTGCTGTGTTTCTGTAGAAAGCAACTTATTTTTTGGAATTTTTTTTTTTTTTAAAGAAAAGAAACAAAAAGACCCCAGCAAGCAAAAACATTTTAAAAAATATTTTTTTTTCCTCCTATTTAAGTGATTCTTTCTCCTTCCTCTCTACTTTTGGAGAATGAACTTAACGTCCCGGCTTCTTTTGTTAAGCCATAGCTAACCTTAATCTGTGGTTAGTTTATTAAAATAATAAAAATACTTTGTAAGAAGAGATATTTTTGATAATAGGACTGATGTTGAAACTTGGGGTAGGGGCTAGGGGCAATTTATAAAAAGGTAGAGAAATATATTTTAGTGAACTATAACCACAGATCACAGATTACTCCCAATGAGCTGATCTGTTTTTGGGTTTCCCCCTTTCCCCCTGCCGCCCCCCCCATCCTTTTCCCCAGAGGATGGGAGTGGGTCTGTGGACACAGTAGCGGGGAGCTCCTTTGCATTTTGCACAAAGCACAAGTCTGGCCAGCCTATGCTCTGGCCAGCACCATTTCTAAGAGCTTTAAACTGGAGGACCTATCCTGGGCCAATTTTCCCTTTTCTTTAAATTTTTTTTTTCTGGGGGGAAAAAAACTCAACTATGCAATTGTATACACTCCTGGGTGCATATGAGGAAGGGGAATAAGTGTACTTAAGTGTCCAGAGTGTTAATTGGGGCTATTTTTCTGTATTTGGATTTCTCTTTTGAGGTATGTACTCATAAACCATCCTGTGGAATGTAATCCCCACATTTGATCCAAGGCAGACATGGGCTGGGTGTGTGTGTTAGGGGGACTCGTGTTTGCCCTGTGTTGCTTCTGCCCAATCAGGAAAGTTGTCATCCCATCTCCCCCTTGGTAACAAAGCCAGCCAAGACTGTCCTATACATTGGAACTGCTCACAATTTAGAAAGTTTCCTTTCTCCTCAACAAACTTGAAAAGTCACTTATTTTCTAAATCTGATTGTTGATTTAATAATTTCCATGGCTGTTAATTCTTAGGCTTTTATTTGAAAACAAACCTGGTGTTAAGGAAGCAATGAGATGAGGTCAAAGGAGATAGGTTCCAAAGGAGGGTGGAGGGTATGTATATATTTCTGGGCAGGACTGGGACTAGTGTGAGACAAGCACGCCCCTCAGGTTCAAAACTTAAGGAGATACCAAAAACTTAGTAATCAAGATAAATACTGTTTTAATGCAGTATTTTTAAAAATTAATGCAAAAAATCCATGACAAGCAAAATATCAGAATCTTAAAAAAGACAGAATCCAACAGGACTGGGGTTAGAGTGAGGGTAGGAACACTGAATTGAGCAAGTACGGGTTGAATCCTGTCTTTATTTAAAATTTTGATACTTTAGTCATTGTGGATTTTTTTACATTAGTTTTGATTTTCAAAATATACTGTGTTAAAACAGTATCTTGGTTACTGGGTTTTGGGGCACCCCTTAAATTTTGTGCCCAAAGTGAGTGCCTTGCTCACCTTACCCTGTTTCCGGGGTTAGAACAGCACTGGTGAGACCACCACCTTATGAACTTCATCCCCTAACATGCACCCAAACAACAGGTGGCTCAAACCCACACCAAGAATTTGCATAGCTCACCTAGCTTTCCCATAGGCATCCATCTATATCATAGGATTTTGGCCTGGACCAATAGAAATGGAAACAGACCAGGGACTTTCCCAGAGAATAAAACCAGGAAAGTTGATTCTCCACTGGACTGCTGTGTTTGGATTTGACCTGTTATTAGATTCTAGTTAATACTTTTGTTTTTAAAAACTGAGGACAAATGAACAAAAACGGAAACCTTGTGTCATGTTTGCTTTTGTTCTGATTTATAAATGAATCAATCCCAATTGCTTTTGACTTCTTTTCAAATAAAAAAGGTGGAAATTCTGGTGGGTGGCCTAGGGGTGAATATGGTAAAATAGAGCTTTATTTAGACCCTCTAGCTTTTTCATTAAGAAATACATTTCTTTTTTTAATTTGGGAAGGTAACTATTTATTGACACATTAAAAAAAAAACACCCTCTTTATTCTAAAGATGAGGGACCCTGAGTCAATGGATGTTTTTCCATAGGGGTGAGTAAAGTTTGTTTTGCTTCATCCTTTGAGAGGGCTGTGGAATGGGAGGGTGGTGAAAAAATAATGCCTGCAAAATGAAGATAGACTCTAGTTGGTTTATGGTATTTGGGGAGGATGAGGGGGTGGAAGAGGCAAGCTCATGCAATTACTGTGTTGGGGAAAAGGGAGGAGAAGAGTACATGATGTGCACTCAAAATGAGCCAAACTCCTTAGTTAAGGAGGGTGTGGGTGAAGGGGGGAGGCAGACCCCTCAACACTGGATGAGGGATGATATCTCTCAGGCTTAAATAAGTGCACCTAGTTCCTTTAATCCAGGCACTGGGGTACCTACTGAGGTTTTTATTGGAGAGGGAAGATTTTTCAGGCCTCTTATTTTTCCCCTTTTGATTTAAGACAGTGCTACCCCTCCACCCTACGTTCTCCATCTCAGCCCTGATGGAGCAAGTATACTATAGGAGAGGCCTCCAAATTCCTCCCTTAATCTATGCTGGTTTTATTGAGAGTTATAAGATTTAACCAAACGTTTTCCCCTCACACTGGATTCTAAAACAAAAGTAAAAGATTATATTAAAAGTTTGTTGTTTTTTTTTTTTTTTAAGATTCCGTCTCTTTATGGAGTGTGGATGGTGTTTAACTCAGTGCTGTACAGGGCCTGGAGGGAAGTTCCTTCCCTCTCCTGTTGGCTGTTTCTTCTCAAGTGAAACTAAAGCTCACAGACCAACACAACAGAAATTAGCAATGACTTTTTGTTGTATATTTGAGAATGATACTGAGCTGGAAAGAATGGAGCTGAATGAATTCTGAGAACCTAGCTTTTGCTATTCTTACTACTTTCTAAACAGCCACATGTCCAAGGTTCCAGTCACATTTTATCTTTCCCAATAAAGGAGGTTCAAAGATAATTGTCCCCAGTTACTCGGACACCTCTGGACTCTGTGTTCTCTTCTTTCTCTAAGGAGTCAGTGCCCCAGACACACAACCACAGGTGAGAAGACAGAATCAGAAGCCCCTTCTCGGCCTGGAATCACCTGCACCCCAGATTTTTCTAATTTCCTTTTCCCTCCAGGCCCTTCAACAACAGATTCAGTGACTCATGTAGGCAGTCTGTCTCTTTCACTTTGTAGATACCTGGTTTGCAAATTACAGGCTGTTTTGCCTCCTGAACTTAAGTTGACTAGCAAAATATGACATCCCCCATGGAGACTTTCTCCATGCCACCTCCCTTCACTGGCCACTTGGGTAAGGGGCAGTAGAAAAGAGAAAGGGAAGCTGGCTGACAGTGGCGCAGAGAGGAGTGGGGGTGGGGAGGACCTTGGCCTCTTTTCTGTGCTTATAACTGGATCTGTGACTCATCTTGTGAGTCACACAGCTCCACCTCCTTCCTCTAGCTGCCCCTCCCAGCAGCCTTCACTCCTGGCACAAACCTGCAACCAGACCAGGATTCTGAAAATGGAAAAATCTGATACAGCCCCTTGCCTCTTCACCCTTCCTTTCATCCACTAAACCTCTACTGGGTGTGTGTAGAATGGACAGAGGGGATCCTCCTGTTACTTAACCCTCAGCTGCTGCCCCCTTTGCATTCCTGGTGAGGTGCTGATCCAAGTCACCCATCTTTTTTCTGCCTGTGACCTTCCACCATTCCCCTGATGTTTTTTCTCTGTATTCCTCTGCTGCTCCTACACCTCAAGTATTAAAGAATAGAATGAGGCTCTTGAATGAAGGGTGGTGGGGAGAAGGAAAGTGGATAATGGATTTTTAAACTGTGGTACACAGCTCTTCCTATTGCCACAGACCTTGGGAAATATTTTCTTCCCCCCAAGAGATTGAGGCTGATGGAATGCAGGTGGGGGTGGCGGGGCTTGGTAGCTTTTAAGACTTCTAGAATCAGGCTTCTGGGCTACCTTCCTAGCAGGTGTATGCCTCTCTGTTCCAGACTGACTCCCTGCCTCAGAATATCTTCACTATTTCCACAGTTGCAGCCAAGACAGGGAACTTTTAAAGCTGAGGCCGGAAGGGTGTGTGTGCTGGTGGGGGGAAGAGAGAGTTGTCACTAGAAAACTGGGGCCCCCACCTAAGAATTGCTGCCTCTGTACAAACTCAAAATCAATAAAACAGCAGCTCGTGAATTCATTACTTTGTATTTTATTTTCTGTCTTTTTCATACCTAAAGTTAGAGTTTTGCATTCCTACCCCCAGTCACCGTTGCCTACAGTTCCTTTACTTCCCTCCTAGTGCCCTCCCCACCCATCTTTGCTTCTTGGGTTGCAAGGGGGAGGGTGGGGGGATGGGACTGTTGCACTTAACAGAGGTTTCCAACCCTCAGCCTTCAAAGTCCTTAACATGAATCATTAACTTGGAGATCTGATGTCTGGGCTGGAGGGAGGGCTCCTGTACCTGGAATGGGCCCTAGTTTCCAGCTGGTTGTGTGTGTGTGTGTGTGTGTGTGTGCGCGTGTGTGTGTGTGTGTGTGTGTTGGATTAAGTGGATCTTTTCCTTGAGCCTCCCACCCCCACCACCAGAACTTGCATGTAAACATACCTGTACCTGTGTCTGTATCCTGCAGATGTTTCAATTTCTCTCCCTACTTTTCCACTGGACCCTTCACATGAGATATGTTTCATGCTCTCTGGAGAAGGATACACAAAAACACTTTAACTCACCCCCCTCCCTAATTCCCTCCCCAGGCAAAAATACCCTGAGGGCCAATTTCCATTAATAAATTTCTTCTCAACCACTTCTGTTAGGTCTGTAAGGGGAGGCAACAAGGAAGTCTGCACTACTTTAACATTCCCCCCACCTCCACCCCCTTTAAGAAGACAAAAAAACAAAAACAGCTTCCCAGGGAAGCCATCAGTGAGAGTCCAGGGAAGTGGCCCAATGATTCCAGTTTAATATTTGGCACTACTGCTCCCCTCAAACAGTCTCCAATGCTCATGAACAGGAAGACAATAGGATCTGGGTTTGGGGTAAAGCGGGGAATCTGGGTATTTTCTCACTCCCCCATTTTTTCCTCACCTTTCTTAGGCTCCTCCACTTCCTCTCCACTTTTCCAAAATTGTGTGTATTCTCCTTTAAGGGGCTGGGCATCTCTCCCGCCCTCTCCAGAGTCGACTGAAGTTTCCGAGGAGCCTTCTCTAGCTGGGCTGGACACACCTTTCAAAAGACCCCAAAGCGTGCTCCTTGCACCTTAAATGCTCCTTTCCCTTGAATCTTCCTCCTGCCCCTCTCCCTGACTTCCCTCCTCCCATCTACAAGATTCAGCCTCTCCCCAAGGGGCTTGAGCATCCTCGAGGTTTCCCACCCTTGACCGCTCCATCCCCGGATGGAGCCAGAGAAATGTGGTGGGGGGGCCGGGGCCAGAGTTTCAACGTCACCCCCCAGAAGGAGGAGCCAGAAATGGGGGTAAGGAGAGGAAACGGGCTTGCGCGAGGGGGGCATTGGCAAGAGGGTGTGAATGGGGATGGTGTGGAGAAAGAGGGAAGAAAATGATCTAGAGGAGGAGGAGGGTGTGTCTCATATCAACCTCAGTTGATGGAGCTTGGTCTTTTTTGCAGTTTCAAGTTCATTGTCTCATTATCCATTAACCAGCTCCTCCCTTAACTATCTGCCAACCCCCCCCCCCCCCCGCACCGTGCTGAGCTCCCCACAGCCACTGATCTCAGTTTATCCTGAGTGTCTGAGTGTAGGCCTCCAGAGGTGGTTGCTGAAGTAACCCCAGACCCCAGGATTGGAGAGGCCTAGGGATTAACCCTACACCCTTCGCAGCTCTCTGGACCAAAGTCTGTCCAGGGGAGTGGGATGCCAGAGCCCAGGAGTCATCAGCTTGGCAGCTGCCTGGCCTCTGGATGCCTCGCAGGTAATAATGCCCTTCCAATACTTCTGATCTCCAAAGACTCCTCCAAATTTCATGCTCCTCAGACCTTGTTTCAAACCTCACCAAAGGTACCTCTGTACTCCTCTCCTGGCTCAAAGTGCTTCTGCCTGAGGTTTGCTCTCTTCTCTGTCCAGGGCTGGCTGGGAGCTTGGACCTTGATGGTCCCTCTGTTTTCTTGACCCTGTTACTCCTCTTCTCATTTACTTATTCAATAAATATTTGGGTGCCTACTAAGTCCCAGGCACTTTCTAGGCTCTAGAGTAAAAGAATATAAATTCTCTCCTCCTAAGCTTTCATTCTAGTGGGGTTAGGGGAGGATCTTAATCTTCCCTCTTTAGATCCTCCTGTCTGAGAGGAGTGGGTGTATACAAGTGTGGGCAGTACTGGGAACAGTCATAACCTGGCTTCCCTTCTTGCCCTGCAGGGGAGCAGATCCTAGCATGGGCCCCAGGGGTGAGGAAAGGGTTGGAACCTGAACTGCCTGGAACCCTGATCTGCAGCAACCTGAGGGTCACCTTCCAGCCCTGTGGATGGCAGCGGAGTGAGGTGAGAAGGTTAGGGCAGCGCAAAGGACAACTAGTGGGAAGTGGGTAGGGGAGTCTAGAAGATGTAGACAAACATTACAGGAAGTGAGAAAGTGAGAGTTATGCTTAAGGGCTGTCTTCTGAGAGTATCAGGGATTGTCCATGGGGACCATCTCTAGGGAGGTTAGGGCTGCCAAGGTAGGACAAAGAATGAGACTTCAGATGTCTTTAGCATCAGTTCATGTGCTTCCTCTAGGAGACTCCCCTGAGCAGTGAGTATGATTTTTCCCTGGCCAACATTGGGCGATTAGAGGCTGGTAAGTGTGGGAGCTTGGTGAAGGGGCTCACTGGGAGTATTGGAACCCCTCATCCTTCCTATATTTTCAGAGGACAGCCTGAGTGGATGGAGTGGGATGGGCTGGAAGAGTTCCTCCTAGAGGGACCCTGATCCATGGCTGTACCGCTCTCTAGCTCTTTTTTTTTTTTTAACATCTTTATTGGAGTATAATTGCTTTACAATGGTGTGTTAGTTTCTGCTTTATAACAAAGTGAATCAGTTATACATATACATATGTTCCCATATCTCTTCCCTCTTGCCTCTCCCTCCCTCCCACACTCCCTATCCCACCCTCTAGGTGGTCACAAACCACCGAGCTGATCTCCCTGTGCTATGCGGCTGCTTCCCACTAGCTATCTATTTTATGTTTGGTAGTGTATATATGTCCATGCCACTCTCACTTTGTCACAGCTTACCCTTCCCCCTCCCCATATCCTCAAGTCCATTCTCTAGTAGGTCTGTGTCTTTATTCCCACCTTACCCCTAGGTTCCTTTTTTTTTTTTCCTCTTAGATTCCATATATATATATGTGTTAGCATACGGTATTTTTTTCTCTTTCTGACTTACTTCACTCCACTCTCTCTTGACTTCAGTGAATGGCCTGTCCCGAGTCCAGCTCCTCCGTCCAGGGTCCCTGCTTAAATTTATCCCTGAGGAGATTCTGATTCATGGCCAAGACTTCCGGCTACTCAGAGTTGGTTTTGAGGCTGGAGGACTAGAGCCACAGGCCTTTCAGGTAAGAGGCCTCCAGCCCAAGGACCCCTCTTCCCCTTAGAACCTTGGCATCCTTTCCCTGGAAATTCCCAATAGTCCCCTGTCTCCCAAGATCCCTCTCATCATTCTCTCCGCTTCTCTTCTCAAGGAGTGACTAAAATGATAGTATAATGAGAGTAAAGGCCTGAATTCTAGCCCAGCTCTGCCAATTATCAGGAGTGTAACTGCGGACAAGTTTCTTCCTTTGAAAAACAGGGAGGGTTGCATAAGATTATCCCCAAGATTCCTCCCAGAATTACCATTCTGTCATTCTCTGGTCCTAAATGTGTTCCCCTGACTCCAGTCCCCATGACCTGTGGAAGCTCCCTTCGTTAGGGATTGTCTTCGCTTTTCTTCTCTATTGGCAGCAAAGACAGTGGAGCAACACATGAGCCCTATTTCCTTCTTTTCACTTCAGTCTGAGACAAAGGATGGGATGTCCTTTCTTCTACAGGTGACCATGGCCATTGTCCAAGCCAGAGCTCAGAACAGTCAAGCCCAACAGTATGCAGGGATAACCCTGAGCAAGGCTGGTGAGTGTGGGGGCTTTAGGATAAGGAAAGGGTAGAGAGTCTGAAAAAGTAGAAGCTGGCTGAAGGCAAAAGAGCTGAGCTGGCTCTGGTTCCTCTTCCTCCTCCTCTGTGCCTCCCTCCTGCCCTAGGCCAGAGTTCTGGTTCCAGAAAACCACCTATTCCCCTCTTGGAGACATCAGAAGACTGGGAGATTGAGCGAAAAAAGCAGGGGGCCAGGGGCTGGAGGGTCAGCACTGTCAACGAGAGGTTCGACGTAGCCACCAGGTGATCCCCCAGTCCACCCAACCCCTGCTGCCCCCTCAATCTTCCCACACTTCTCTGATCCTCTAAAACTAGGACTTCCCACAAACTCCAGCCTCCTAGGACATCCGCAAAGCTATCCCCTTTAATTCCTAGATCTCTAAACTTGAGATCCCTTGGAATGATCCCCTCCTAAGCAGCTTCCTTGTAATAACAGGTTCGCATTATAATGAGGTCACTGAGCCAAGCTGTGACATAACTCTCAATTTCACAGCCTCCCCCGTTACTTCTGGGTCCCTAACCGAACTCTGGACAGTGAGGTCAGGAGAGCATTTGGCCACTTCCATCAGAGCCGTGGACCGGTCAGTGTGTGAGGGTGAGGGTAACGGTTGGGAATTAGAGGGTCATGGGAGGTTACGGGTCATTGTGGAGGGAGGGGATCCCTGTGAGGTCAGTGTGGGGGCAAGGGTAGGGTGGGGCTAGGAGTTTCTCCCTCAATGATCCTTCTCTCATCCACATGAAGCGCCTGTCCTGGCATCACCCTGGGGGTAGTGATCTTCTCCGCTGTGGTGGCTTCTATACAGCCAGTGACCCCAACAAGGATGATATCAGGTGAGGGGAGGTTTGATGAGAAGAATCAAGCGTTAGATATTCAGGGCAGACAGCTTTCCTTACTTTCTGACTCTCTCCCCTCCAGAGTAGTGGAGTCGATGCTCCAGGCTGGGCATTCAGACGTTGTCCTGGTAGACACTATGGATGAGCTCCCCAGTCTTGCAGACGTCCAACTTGCCCACCTGAGGCTGAGGGCCCTCTGCCTGCCTGGTGAGATAAACTATGACCCCTTACCCCATCTCTAGGTCTGCTGACCCTAACCTGGTTTACCCTTTTGCCTGCTGTGGATGAGTACCCCTTCAACCCACTGATCCTTAGTTTTCTACTCAACTCCCATCTCCCACAGACTCACTGATTTCCTGTCTTTTTGACCCCGAGATATTCTTTTTTTTTAAACAGCTTCATTGAGATATAATTTATGTACCATAAAATTCACCCTTCACCCATCTTAAGTGTACAATTCAATGCATTTCATTGTATATACAATGTTGTACAACCATCGCCACAACTTAATTGTAGAAACCTCATAGCCATTTATAGTTACTTCTCATTCCTAACCCCAGACCCAACCACTACCCAACTTATTATTGACCCTTCTTAATTCTGGATCCTGAACTCCCAGTTCTCCTGATCTCTTTGCCCTTCTGACTCCTCTACTCTCTCTCAGATTCATCTGTGGCTGAGGATAAATGGCTCTCAGCTCTGGATGGAACACGATGGTTGGACTACGTCAGGTACTCCCTCTGACTCCTAAATGGTCTTCCATTAACTCTTCTCCTTGGTTCCCCAAGAAGACTGTTATTTGTTTCTCCTTAGAAGGAGAGGGGGAAGGAATTGGGAGTCTGTCTCTGTTGTATCCCCTGACCCATCATTCCCTTCCTCCAGGCTTGTTATTCTCCCCTTCTCTTCCTCACCCACTCCTCCAGGTCTTGTCTTCGAAAGGCTAGTGACATCTCAGTCTTAGTGACATCCAGGGTTCGCTCTGTAGTACTTCAAGGTGAGTTTCTTGGGCCAACCCACTCCATTCCTTGCCTTTTCTCTTTACTCACCTGACTGGATTCTGCTCAGGGAGGGAGACCTATAAAGCTTCCTTGTCCCCTCCCAGTGCTAGCATCCTCTCGTTTTACTAGGAACTACCCATCAGCTCTAACTCATCCTTCAGTGCTACTTCTGCCTCCCCACTAAGCTTGTGGTCCCTAACAGAGGGGTTCTCAGCCCTCTGTTCCTGTCCTTCCATCAGAGGATGGGGATTGGGGTTGGGGTGGGACGGAAAATGTGGAAGCTGGTTGGACATTTATGATTCTGCTTCCTACATGTGAAGCTGGGTATTTCTATCTCGGTGGAGTGTATGAAGTGAATCACTCAAAGTCTTTGTTTTCTCTTCACTTTTATGTGCCCTCTCAATCCTACTTACCCCAAACTTTCCCCCTCTGTGCTGCTCACTTCCTCTTGCCATATTTCTTTTTCTCACTCTCTTCTGCCCTAGTTTCTTGGCCTTCCTTCTTTGTCCCTTATCCCTCTTTATCACCCAGAGCGCGGTGATCGTGATTTCAATGGCCTCCTCTCTTCACTCGTCCAGCTGCTTTCAGCCCCTGAAGCCCGGACACTGCTTGGCTTCCAATCACTAGTGCAGCGAGAGTGGGTGGCAGCTGGACATCCTTTCCTGACCCGACTTGGGGGAACTGGGGCCAGTGAAGAGGTGAGAATGTTTGGGGAGGGTACTGGGAGAGTATTATTAAGAAGTACGGGGATGAGAAAATTAAATAGTAAAATCCATCGGAGGTGAATTAGGTCCAAAGGGTTCTGAGGTTGGGCTAAGCTTGAAGGGAGACCCAGATGAGTGAGGGACCACAACCCCCTACCTCAACTGAGATTTCCACTCCCTGACCTCCTTAGTGTCCTCTGTTCCTGTGCCCCTCATCCCCTGTTATTTTGTCATCCTCCCCATTTAGGTCCCCATAACCCCTTCCAACCTCTTAATTTCCCTCTTCTCAGGCCCCAGTGTTTCTCCTCTTCCTTGATTGCGTCTGGCAGCTCCTCCAGCAGTCTCCAGCTGAGTTTGAATTCTCTGAGTTCTTCCTTCTTGCTCTTCATGACAGCGTCAGGGTTCCTGACACCCTTACATTCTTGAGAGACACTCCCTGGGAGCGTGGAAAGCAGAGTGGACAGGTCAGTGAGTTCCATTTTTGACTTGTCTTTTTTTCCCCCCATTAAGAAGAACTCTCTGGGAGTTCCCTGGTGGGCTACTGGTTAGGATTTTGGGCTTTCACTCCCGTGGCCCAGGTTCAATCCCTGGCTGGGGAACTGAGATCCCGCAAGCTGTGCAGTGCGCCCCCCCTAAAAAACCCCACTACTCTCTGAAGTTTAGTCTTGATTATGAAAAGTGAGGTCTGTGGATGGGAAAGGGGGAGGTTGATGCTCACTTTCAGGAAGGGACTTTCACCCTATATCTGATTCTTAAGAGATGAGAATTTCATGATTTCTCTCTAGACTTGGGAGAAGGATTATATATTTTTGTTTGTTTAACCATCCTTTTCTTGTTTCCTCTATCCAGTTCAACACCTATACACAAGTCTATACTGCAGGGTACTCCCAGCCCCCAGCTGGGAACTCTGTTAACCCACAGCTATCTGTCTGGGACTGGGACTTACGCTACAGCAAGGAACAGATACTACAGTTCCATAATCTTGGCTATGACCCAGAACACTGCCCAGATTCATGGCTCCCTAGACAGCAGGTGAGGTGTCTAAAGTTCCTAAATTCTTCTGACTCTCTCACAGGCTCATCCCACTAGGTGAGAAGTGAAAAGACAGTGTCTGAGGTCCTCACTCCTCTTCTGTTAGCAGGCATTTATAGTACCTGACTGTCCCCAGGAAGACAGAAATCCTAAAGTTAACATAAAGCATCTTTTTTGTCCTCCTCATCCTTATTAGTCTTCCTGTCTCACGCAAACATTTTTATGTTTCCCTAAAATCAACTTGAATCAGTCCTGAGGCCTAGTCTGAAGGCTAATAAGGAGAGCAGATAAAGAGTTCTAGGGCGGAGGCTGGTAGTTTGATCACACGTGCAGTGTTGAGTGAGTGGCAGCTGGACATTCCTTCCTGACCCAGTTTGGGGAAACTGGGGTCATCAGTTTTCTAGGTTGTCAGTTGATTTCCCTTTCCTCCTTAGCCAAGCTTCATGGTTCCTGGGCCCCCCAGTTCCGTGTGGCTCTTCTCTAGAGGGGCCCTGACCCCCCTGAATCAGCTCTGTCCTTGGCGGGACAGTCCCTCCCTGCTGGCAGTCTCTTCTCGTTGGCTCCCTCGACCTGCTATCTCCTCTGAAAGCCTGGCTGATCAGGAGTGGGGGCTCCCCTCACATTGGGGAGCTTGCCCTTTACCCCCAGGGCTGCTGCTGCCTGGATATCTGGGACCCCAAATCAGGCTCTGGAGACGCTGCTACCTGAGGGGAAGGCCTGAGGTCCAGGTGAGAAGGAAAAACAGGGACTGGGAGTGGGAGAAGGGGCCTGACTGCTGAACCAGAAGTTCTAGGAGAAACCAGATATTTCCAGGAGCTGGAAAGGGAAAGGGCTGGGGGTCTGGGAAATGAGGCACCATTCTTGTTGGTATCAAAGTGGATAGGTCTGGGAGTGTGGGGAAACTGCTTGCGACTAATATCAAGTGGAAACTAGGGCATAGTTGGAGGGGGAAAGAGAATTAAGGATGCCAGGAGCAGAGAGCTGCAGCTAAAATAATATTCCTCTCTGCCTCTCTTCACCCCCTCCCCAGATGGGACTCTCAGCTCCCACGATCTCTGGCCTTCAGACTGAGCTAGCCCATCTTCAGGAGTTATTAAGGAAATGGACACCAAGAATATCTCCTGAGGATCACTCCAAGAAAAGAAATCCAAATACCATTATGTCCCAGTCCCGTTGAAATTGCTGGCTTTCTCATGGGCAGGGCAGAGGGTGGTCTGGGGTGAGGGAGAGTTTTGTCTAATCCTTCAATTTTCTTACCTGGTCTTGCTGCCTCAGCTTTCATACGCCAGCCCTTAAACAAGCTCACTGACTTGAGTTTCCATTGCAGATGGGTGGTGCTGACCTTATCCAACTCTTACTCTGCCCTGTTTGGTTTAAATAGTTTCTTGTGATTTGAAGAATTAAGAAACGAAAACAAACAAAAACAATCCAGAATATGATCGCATCCTTTTTTCAGGGCAATGCCATCCCTTTTGGATGGAAATTTTGGATACTGAGCTGGTAAATTGTGAGATCAGAGATACCATTTATCAGTGTCAACAAGATGGCCTACAGACCTCCTTCTCACCTCCTCTTGCTGTTCCTGTAATTCCGATTTCTACTTCTTCCTTTACAGTTTTCCATGGGTATGGGAGACACCCTGTCTCTTCCAATTGTATATTTTTGTCGTGACATTTCTATTTAAGGAGTTCATTAAAGCACAATATTTATACACGCTGCTGGCGTTGTTTCTTGTGTCTGAATAAAGGAATCTAGGTAAGAGAGTGGTGGTGGGGGGGGGGGCGAAGGGGGTGTGACCCAAGAGAGGAAGGTACCGACCATATTATTGCTAAGGAAATAAGGGGATGGGTCAGGGGAGGCTCTGAAGAATTCACAGGCAATTTGGGTTCTCTCTTTCGTGCAGATGGGTCAAAAGACACCCAGACGTTGCTGGGCGTCAGGGTGCGCTCTGGACGTTGAGACAGAGGACTCTGGGCTTCTGTGTCAACCACCCTTCAGCTTTGCTATCACTCCACCTCTGAGCCTCATGTTCCCCTCACTCTCTATGCAATAACGCCTAGGCGAGCTCAGACCTTCCGCAATCCCCTGGCTGAGGAAAAACGAAATACCTCAAGCCCAGGCCGGGGCTGTGAGGCCGTATCTGTCCAAAGGCTGCGGGTCGGGGCGGACAGCTGCCTCCACGCCTTGCGTTGGGGGGTTCCTCAGCACACCCTTCTCTGGGAAACGAAAGAAGGCTACAAAATACATGAAAAGTGAAGTTTTGTTCTTTAAGCTTTTGAATTGACATTTTCGCGAGCAGTGTGACCCTTTAACGTCTAGCACTGCCTTAGGAGGGTCTGGGCGTTTCCGTTCGTCTGCCCCGCCCTGACAACTCCCAGACGCACTTCAAACGCCGTCACCTCCGCCGCTTCAAGTATCAGCGGCTCCTAAGATGGCCGCGGCCGCTTCCGGCTCCTCCCCTGCCTAGGGCCCGCCCACCGCCTTACGTCAGCTTTCGCCCCGGAAGTGGAAGTTGTGACTGAGGTCAGGGGGCGGGATCGTTGTCTGGAGACGGCGGGAGTTGTTTCGCCATGGCGGCCGGGCCGATCTCCGAGCGGAACCAGGGTGACTGGAGGGGACAAGCCCGGAATGAACTCAGGGAGCTTGGGGGGCCCCGATTAGGGCTAGCAGTGTTTCCTCCGGGGCGGGAGATTGGGCCGTTCCGAAGGGTGCCAGACCTACCCCGATGCCTGCTGGGGACGGGATGGACGGGTGCAGGCTGAGGCCTGTAGGTGTGATGCTATGTCCAATCCCCTGCTGCCTTCCCACTCAAAAAAAAAAAAAAAAAAGAAAAAAGTTACGAAGTGAATTTGCTCTAGAACTCTAAGTTAGACTTAAGAAGTTTATCTGTTTTCTGGAAAGGAGGAGGTGTAAGGGCTTAAGCTAACGTCTTTTTTTTTTCTCTCTCTCTTTCCCTCTTTGCTCCTATACCCTGTCTCAACCCCCAAATCCCCCGCCTGGGTTCCATCTTCATGTTCCCGTTACCTCCCTATCTCCTCTCATCTCTGCCCTAACCTCCTAATCCTGTCCTCCAGATGCCACTGTGTATGTGGGGGGCCTCGATGAGAAGGTTAGCGAACCACTGCTGTGGGAGCTATTTCTCCAGGCAGGGCCAGTGGTCAACACCCACATGCCAAAGGATAGAGTCACTGGTCAGCACCAAGGTGAGTACATGGCAAGAATTGCAGTTATGTTTTGAGGGGACAGGCTGCTCCAGGAGGCCCCCAGCAGTATTCATAGCTGTCTTGGAATGAGCAAACTAAGGATTTTTTTCTCTTAAGCCTAACTCACAGTTTGTTTCTGGAACCATTCTCAGTTGAAGTGAGATTATTATTTCTTGTTTTTTGTGCTTCAGAAGGCAAATGAGTTATACCTCATTTGGAATCACTTGTTAACCTCTTCTTTCCACTCCCCCAGGCTATGGCTTTGTGGAATTCTTGAGTGAGGAAGATGCTGACTATGCCATTAAGATCATGAACATGATCAAACTCTATGGGAAACCAATACGGGTGAACAAGGCATCAGCTCACAACAAAAACCTGGATGTGGGGGCCAACATTTTCATTGGGAACCTGGACCCAGAGATCGATGAGAAGTTGCTTTATGATACTTTTAGCGCCTTTGGGGTCATCTTACAAACCCCCAAGATTATGCGGGACCCTGACACAGGCAACTCCAAAGGTTATGCCTTTATTAATTTTGCTTCATTTGATGCTTCGGATGCAGCGATTGAGGCCATGAATGGGCAGTACCTCTGTAACCGCCCAATCACCGTGTCCTATGCTTTCAAGAAGGACTCCAAAGGTGAACGCCATGGCTCAGCTGCTGAACGACTTCTGGCAGCACAGAACCCACTCTCCCAGGCTGACCGCCCTCATCAGCTGTTTGCAGATGCACCCCCTCCACCCTCTGCTCCGAATCCTGTGGTATCATCACTGGGGTCTGGGCTTCCTCCACCAGGTAAAGCTTTTGATAAAAAATACGTTTGGGGGCTTCCCTGGTGGTGCAGTGGTTGAGAGTCCGCCTGCCGATGCAGGAGACACGGGTTGGTGCCCTGGTCCGGGAAGATCCCACATGCCGCGGAGCGGCTAGGCCCGTGAGCCATGGCCGCTGAGCCTGTGTGTCCGGAGTCTGTGGCCTGTGCTCTGCAACGGGAGAGGCCACAACAGTGAGAGGCCTGTGTACCACAAAAAACAAAAACAAACAAACAAAAAAAACATGTTTGTCTTGGGTTGGGGGGCTGTCAGGTAAGGAGAAGGAAAAAGAACCTGGAAAGGGAAGAACATTGAGTCAGTAAGTGATAAGAAAGGGATTGAGGGGTGATTGTGGAGGGATGATTGTGGAGGGAAGCAAGTTGTTGAGTTTCTCCAGAAGGTGTTGTTTGAGTCATCTAGCATTGCTTCTGACTTTAGAGAGCTGGGAGGAGGAGGAAAGAGCTCATCCTTCCTGGAGAGGCCAGATTGGAACAGGCTCTCTAAAGGCACTCTCTTCTCACTGTCATTAACTCTTTTTACATTTTCTCTATAGGCATGCCTCCTCCTGGCTCCTTCCCACCACCAGTACCGCCTCCTGGAGCCCTTCCACCTGGGATACCCCCAGCCATGCCCCCACCACCTATGCCTCCTGGAGCTGGAGGACATGGCCCCCCATCAGCAGGAACCCCAGGGGCTGGACATCCTGGACATGGACACTCACATCCTCACCCATTCCCACCGGGTGGGATGCCCCATCCAGGTGGGTGTTCTTTGCTGGGAAGGAGAGGAATGTTGGTAGAGGAGCTCTATCACCACTTATGCTGCTGCTCTTTGTCCTTCAGCAATAATAAATAGTCCCAGAGTTCTCCTTTCTTTCAGACATTCTTTTGTAAAAGTAAATACAAGATACTTTACTCTGTTTACTTTAACAACTACCACCCTGTCTTCATTTCTTATTTCAGTTTTACCAAAGAGTATAACTATACTTGCTATTTTTTGTTTCCTTAACTTTTACTTCCATTCTCTCCTCTGAATTCCACCCAAAAGCAATGACCTAATTGCCAGGTCTAGGGGACACTTCTGCTCCTTATCTGGTTTGACCTTTGCTATACTTGAAACTGGCCATGTCCTCCTGTTTGAAAATCTTGTCTCTTTTGATTTTTCTGGATTCTCCATCTATCTCTCTGAATCCTTAATCTCATCCACCTTAATGGGCTCCTTTTTCTCTGCTTGTACCTAGGTTTTTGTGTTTGGCTCTCTTTTCTGCATAGTTCCATTATTTGTACACTGATGCCTCCTAGATCTGTATCTCTGTTCCATGGTTATTAACATTCCATACCCTTAATCTTGGTGTTTAATGGACAGCTCCATTCTTCTGCCATTCCCCTTCAAACCTATTCTTTCTGTAGTTTTCTTTGTTTTCAGGTGCTTGATTCAGAAATCTAGGAGTTATGTTTGACTATTCCCTGTCACCCCACTCTTAATACCAAGTCTTATTTATATCTGGCATCGACCTCCACTAGGCCAGTGCCCTAGTTCAGGCTGTCATATCCTCATTATTTCACACCTAATTTATTGTAGTAATATCCTGACACTTTGACTCTAATTATGTCTACCTTTCATCGACTTCCACAGAGTAATTTTTCTAAAATACAGATGTTCACACACCCTTGCTCAAAATTCTTGTGTTGCTCCCTTTTATCTACAGAGTGAAACCCAAACTCACTGCCGTAGCATTCTAGGCTTTTCACCATCTGGCTCCTTCCCCTTACTCCTATGACTGCACGCTGCTCCTGATGACTGAGTTACTGGATTTCCTTTCACATACTATGCTGTTGATCATACACGTGCTTTGCACATGCTAATCTTTTCTGCCTGGAATATTCTGTTCCCATTCTGCTGTCCACCTGAAAAATTCCTTTTCATCCTTTAGAATTAGATCTTCGCTCAGACAGCATCTCTGTTACCTTCCCAAATCCTACTCCGTAGAATAATCACGCCATTTGTTATGTACTGTTGCAGCACTATTACAGTGCCTAAATCATGGAAGGAGCAAGTGAGCTGCAGGGGGCAGGGAGTTGATTGGGTAGTTGGTTGGTTTGTTCTCTTGGAATGGAGTCAAGGATAAGGGCACTTTTTACCAGCCTTATTTTCCATGCTCTTCTTCCTGATGTCACTTGCTTCTCCATTTTCTTCTCTTCCTGTCTCGTTTTCTTTGCCCTCTTGTCTAACTTCCTTTTGTCTCCTTTCTCTTTGTGTCTGTTTTGTTCTCATAGGGATGTCTCAGATGCAGCTGGCCCACCATGGCCCTCATGGCTTAGGACACCCCCATGCTGGGCCCCCTGGCTCTGGGGGGCAGCCACCACCCCGACCACCACCTGGAATGCCTCATCCTGGACCTCCTCCAATGGGCATGCCCCCCCGAGGGCCTCCGTTCGGCTCTCCCATGGGTGAGTAGGCTGTAGCCACCTCCCTCATCCTCACGTGGCATTCTTGCAGCTTCTTTTGTCACACCTCTTATCCACTGCACTTCCTTACTTTTCTTTCTTAGATTTCTTTTCACTGTCTCCCTGTCTGTCCTCTCTCTGCATTGTCCCAGTGTGAACTGTCTCCTGTTTCTTGTTTTTACTAAGTTTTCCTTTTCTTCCTGCAGGTCACCCAGGTCCTATGCCTCCGCATGGCATGCGTGGACCTCCTCCACTGATGCCCCCTCATGGATACACTGGCCCTCCACGACCTCCACCCTATGGCTACCAGCGGGGGCCCCTCCCTCCACCCAGACCCACTCCCCGGCCTCCAGTTCCCCCTCGAGGCCCACTTCGAGGCCCTCTCCCTCAGTGATTTCTCGTTGCCTTTCCTCTTGTTATAGCCTCCCAATATCTGTTCACTTCCTTGGACCAATCAGAGTTGCTGTAGCTCCCAGGGACTAAGGCGCTAATCCCTCTCAGGCCTCCTTTTGTAAGTGTAATTTTTTTCACAGGAGGTTTTATTTTTTTCTGTGTCAGTCCTAAGTGTTTTGCAAATGCACAGAGAAAATAAAACTAAACTCCTTGTTTATTCTTTGTGGTGTTTAACTTGGCAAAATAACTTCTTTTTCTCTAAGAAGAGACGTATATTGGGAGAAGAATGGTAAGGTAGGAGTGAGGGTGTTTATTCCATGTTTTAAGGGCTTACTCTGTAATGTGCTGTTGCAGTTGCTGGACTGCTGTGTACTACAGCAGCTGTTTCCTTACATCAAGCTTATACATAAGATGGAGACCCAGTATCCATGGCATCGGTTATTGTGAGTATTAAGTGAGAACAGAAGTAAAGTTCCTGGAGATATGATGGCAAAAATATAAAGTAACATACACAAAGCTATTCATTGCAGCACTATTTGTAATACCAGTAGATTGGAAACAACTCATGTATCCATCAGTAAGGGAATGGTGGAATAAACTGGTAAATCTATACAGTAGAGTACTGAGCAGCAGTAAAAAAGGAATGAGGGAGACTCTACATACTGTTTGGAGAGAGCTCCAGGATATGTTAAGTGAGGAAACTAACACACAGAACACAATGTATAGTGTGTTTCCTTATCTAAGGGGTGACACGTAATATATACATTTGTCTATATTTTAAAAATGGAAGGATAAACCAAAAACTAATGGAAGTTGTTACCACTGGGGGAAGGGAAGGGATATGGAGGAAACTGGATTTCTCCGAGTGTACTATGTTAATGTGGTTTTCTTTGGAACCATATAAATGTCTTAAATGATTGCAAAACAATTGAAATGGGACAGTAGGAACTCAGTAAGCCGTCATTTTCTTTCATTCTTCATACCACCAGGTATCTTGGGTAAGGGATTTGTATCTTATTCCTATTTTTTCCTCATTCTCAGTCCTTCCAGACCTGATTTCCATCATATTTAAATCTGTGCTCAGACTTTCAGTAACTAGAGCAGTAACTAGACCGAATCCAATGGCCTATTCTGTTCTTTGCCACATTTAATCCTGTTATATCACCCCCTTCTCTGAAGCTCTTACGTAACCACGAACTAAACTCTAGGAAAGAAAAGGTGAGCCTAGCTCTCTCGTTCTCTTGCATCGTTCTCATTCATGTAACGTACATACAAGGGCTCCATGCTGGTGGCCGCTGAAGATGCAAAGATGAGCAAGGTGGTTCTGCTGTCTGATCATTACCGAGGGGGTAGACTGGCACATAGGAAACAAAATATTTTGGGGAGCGTAAGGAAGGGTATCTAACCTGGCATGGAAGTCCTGGCATGAAAACTTCCTGGAAAAAAAGTGATACTTGAATATAATCTTAAAGGAAGGTTAGAAGCTTCTCAGACAAAGATGAAGGGAAGCTCATTCCAGGTGGATGGGATGTTTCTGAGCAGAAGCAGAGATTGACGAGTAACATGGTATATAATTCGCTAAAGCTAATAACACTGTTCTGTGCTGGAGGTGGGATGAGGTCAGAGCCAGTTAGGGAGCTCCCAAAGATCAGTGCTTCTCAGCCCTTTTTCACATCAGGGCACAGAACCATTTCAAGCAACACACTGAGGTAAAGAGAGGAGGGTTCTTTAGGCTTGAGGCTATTGGCTTAAGAATTCTAGCGATCCCAGGCCCTGCCTAGCAGTCCAGAGTGCTGAGGGAATTAATAACTGAGCATCATTGTCAAGGCACACTGGTTGGGAAGTTGCTATCCATGATGGGAAGCCACAGTAGGGATTTAAGCAAGGGGATGACAAATTGGTGTTTTAGAACCATGGTTGCACTGTAGAAAGTAGATATGGGGGAGATGAAGACTGGGGGCAAGGTAACAAGTTATGCATCTGGCAACAATTCAGGTGAGAGATGAGGGCTAAATGAGGGCTGTGACAAGTAGGGAAGAAAAGGGAGAGATGCAGTGGGGAGATATTTAAAAGGCAAATTAGGACTTGGTATTAGATAGGATACAGTGAATGAAGGGGAGGGTGGCATGAAGGATGAGAGTATGCAGCAGGAAGAATTTAGGGGGGCAGGATAAAAACGATAGGTTCAGTTTTGGATATGCCAACTTTGAGGGGTGTTGTGAGATATGCAGGTTGGGTCGTCTAGTGGATGTCTGATTCCATATGTCAAAAGCTTGGGGGAAGGACTTCTCTGGTGGTCCAGTGGTTAAGACTTTCCGCTTCCACTGTAGGGGGCATGGGTTCGATACCTGGTTGGGGAACTAAGATCCCGCATGCGGCATGGTGCAGCCAAAAAAAAGCTTGGAAGATTAGATGTGATATTTCACATCATGACTGGATGCCGGTCTTCTGAGTCATAATGGGACAAACTGACCTCGTAATTTCAGAGTTCTGCTGTATGTGGTCATAAGCTGAGGTCCCAGGAGCACTTGGAACCCGGCACAGCACTGAAGCAGCCCCAGGTGGTGGGAGGGGTTTTTCAGTCTCTGTGTCCTTTCTGTCTTCAGGTTACCTATCAAATGAATGGACTCTTCTGAGATCTCACTTCCCCGACCAGGGATTGAACCTGGGCCACGGCAGTGGAAGCCCAGAATCCTAACCACTAGGCCACCAGGGAACTCCCCCTATGCGGTATTTTCTGCTGTTATCTGATATCGTGTTGATGAATTCACACCATAGAATAAATTAGTACCTTTGCTGAATTCCCTACTTCTCTCTTTGGAGCCACTTTTTTTCTCAGACATTCATTCTCAGAATCTCTGAGCTTTTCTTCCTTCAGTGATTCTTGAGTGCCTCCACTACTCACTGAGTTTGACTCCCCTAAACTCTCCTTTATCTCTCCACCCTCTGGTTCTTTCAGACTTTAGTACTCAGCAATTCTCTGAACAGAGCTAGTATTGCTTGTACACTTAGGTACTTCAGTTTGCACATCTGTTTGTTTTTTAGTGTTTGCCCATCCTCTGACATTTTTTCCTAATTGCCCTCCCCCTATGCATGAAATTTTAATATCACCAATATTCTGTGTCTCTGCATATGTACTATGGCCCTTTGGAAGGACATAAGCATTGTCATATCTAAGATTCCCATCCCTGAACCAATTTTTGACTTCTTGTGTGGGGGGGGGGGGCGATACCACCCCCATTGAGAATGCATGCTCCAGACGATGGGTTCTCAGTGTTTTGTAGGTCATGGGACAGTCCTTTGAGAATATGACAAAAGCTGTGGACCCTACCCAAGAAAAAATACATACATGCATATATATCCAATATCCTGAAGCAAAAATTCCAGAAGTTTCATGGATCCCGGTCTAAGTATCCCTGCACTAAACTGAATCCCTTAAGAACCTTTAATGAATCTCATTCTGTTAATCTGTATCTCCCGAGAGTGTTGAAAGGTGCCTAACATATACAATAATTGTAAAAATAATGGCTAATATTTATTGAACTTTTACTATGTGCCAGGTACTGTACTAAGTATTTTGTATGCATTATCTCAATTAATCCTCAAAACAACCCCTTAGGTAGATTTTGCTGTTATGCCAATTTTAAGATCAGGAAACTGATACTAATTTACTTGACCAAGGTCACATACTAAGAAGTGGTAGATGAAGTAAGATCTGTCTGAACTCCAGAGCCAATTGCTTAGTCACATTATACTATTTTATATTTACTGAATAAGTCCTTGTTGAATGAATGAATTTTTTGCTTTGCGACTTATTGGCTTTATATATAAGCTATCCCCTCTCTTTAACTGGATTATAAGCTCTTCAAGGATAGGAATTTTGGTGCTTCACTTGTTAGCCTCTCTCACTGGAACTTTATGGTATCTTAGAGGGGCTGTCACTGAGCTTGTTTTGTCCCTCTTTACACTCCCCATTCTGACAATCTCGTGTGCTTGGAGTGGTGTGCGTAAAAGCAGCGATAGGATATAGATGGGTGGCTGATGTTGAGGAGTAGCCATTTAAAAAAACTTTTTTTGGCATGCCACACAGCATGTGGGATCTTTAGTTCCCTGACCAGGGATCGAACCCGTGCTCCCTGCAGTGGAAGCACAGAGTCTTAACCACTGGACTGCCAGGGAAGTCCTGAGGAGTAGCCAGTTTGATAGGTAAGTGGTGAAAGAAGCTACACCACGAAGTAGTATAAGGCAGTGGTTAAAAACCCTGGAAAGCTCTGAAACCCAGAGCTATGAAGCCAGAGACCTATATACTGTATGAATCTACTTATATAAAACTCTAGAATAGACAAATCTAATCTACGGTGACAGAAAGGAGATTAGTGGTTGCCAAGGATGGGGAGATTGACCACAGAAGGGCACAAGGGAACTTTTAGGGGCAATGTTCTTTATCTTGATCAAAAGGTTGCTTACATGGGTGTATACATTTGTTAAAACACATGGAACTATACACTTAAAATGGATGCATTTAAAATGAATAAGAGCTCTGCATCTATATTGCCTTGGTTCAAATCCTAGTTTTGCCACTTTTGAGTTGTGTGATTATATCAAGTTACTACTTAACTAATCAGTGCCTCAATTTCATCTGTAAATGGTGATCATCTCATAGGTTAATGAGGAGGTGGGGTGAGTTAATCAATGTAACTGGTCAGAAAAGTGCCCAAGTCAGGTAAATGCTCTAACAATGTTAACCATGATTACTGTACACTTATTGATCACCTTCTGCTCCATAATTTTATTTCCCACACCCAATTTAAGCCATTTGTGGAGGAGAGCTGTCTGGTGGGGGGAGGTAAGAGCAAGTCTAGACTAGTTCCCAGCAGTGGCAGCAGGACTCCCAGTGCCCAGGTCCTCAGATGTGGGCATGTTGGAGGCACAGCAGTGAGACCAGTGAAGGTAAAGCAGAATTGAAGCCTGGGAGAGACCTAGGAAAGAGGGTTGGAGGGAGCAGGTAGGGGCCAGAACATGCACAGCTTTTTAGATCTTGGTTAGGAGTTTGGATTTAATTTTTAGTATAATGGGAAGCATTGGAGGATCTGAGGAAAGGAGAATGAAAAATCTCATTAAAGCTTTTTTTAAAAATTTGCAGTATAAAATACATTCAGAAAGACACACAGATCTTAAGTGTATTTTTACATCTGTATGCACCGTTTTAGCCACCATTTAGGTTTAAATGTAGCACATTCCCACCATGTAACCACTGTTTTCTCTCACAGTAGATTAATTTGCTTTTTCTTGAACTTTACATAAATGAAATAATAAAGTATGTACTCTTGGTCTGGTTTGTTTTTTTTTTTTTTTTTTTTTTTTGCAGTACACGGGCCTCTCACTGTTGTGGCCTCTCCCGCTGTAGAGCACAGGCTCCGGATGCGCAGGCTCAGCAGCCATGGCTCACAGGCCCAGCTGCTCTGCGGCACGAGGGATCCTCCCGGACTGGGGCATGAACCCGCGTCCCCTGCATCGGCAGGCAGACTCTCAACCACTGCGCCACCAGGGAAGCCCTGGCTTCTTTTGTTCAATATTTTGTAAGATCTTTTTATGCAGTTGTATATAATAGTTCTGTCTTTTAAGTTTGTTACATAGTATTTCCTATATGAATATACCACAGTTTGTTTATCCAGGTTTAACCATTCTTTGGCTGCCACAATTTGTTTATCCAGGTTTAACCATTCTTTGGCTGATAGACATTTGAAGTTTTTGACTATTATGGATAAAGCTGCTATAAAAATACTTGTCTTTTTATGGGACATACGCACTCATTTCTCTTGGGAGCATATTTGTTGGATCAGATTTGATTTATTTTTAAAGGATCACCCTGACTGCTGAGAATAATGGGTTTTAAGTAAGCAAGATTGGAAGTAGGGAAACCAGTTAGGAGGCTGTTGCAGTAGCTAAGGAAGGAGATGATGGTGGCTTAGACTAAGGCAGTGGTGGAGAAGTGGTAGATACAGAATAGATTTTGAAGGTAGGGCCAACCAGACTTGCTGATGTAGGGATAAGAGAAAGAAAGGAAACAAGGATGACTGTAAGGTTTTTGGCCTGAACACCTTGGTAAAAAGATGAGGAACTCGTTCAGAAGTTTGTTTATGGTCTGTTAGGTTTGAGATGGTTTTTAGATACCCATGTGATGATGTTGAATTGACAGATGGTGATTCTGAGTTTGGTGGAAAGGTCTGGACTGGAGATAGAAATGTGGGAATTAATAGCATATAGGCAGCATTAAGGTCCTGGGTCTACCTGAAGTGATCAAGGAGAAGAGAGAGTAGGTGGACGCAGAGACAGGCCCGGGACTGAGCCCCTAAGGAACTCTAATGTTAATGGACCCAGGAAAGGGGCCTGTGAAGGAGTAGCTGGTGAGGTGCATGGGTCCTTGGTTCTAGGGAAAAATGATGGTCTTTCCTCAGAACTTGAAACGTATATACAACCTTTCTCTCTAAGAGTACAAGATTTCTATTTTAGTAATGGGTAAGTAGAGAGTATGCAAAGTAACCTTAAAGAGAAGAGATGGCTCCCTGCCAGCAGGACTTGGCTATGACCTAATTGAAAATATTAACGTATTTCAATAAGGAATATGTCAACCTGAAGAGAGGTCAGCAGTGAATGCTAGCCAGTAAAGGGAGAGTCCATGAGGCCCACGTGGGCACAGCCTTTCCAAGAGCCATCCTGGAAAGAGTGCCTTAACTAGCAGAGTTAGAGTAGTCCAGGAGCATTGGCAAGGCTGCCCATAGCTTAAGAGATAGGGGTGGAGAACCGTAGCCAAAGAAGAGTTTTCTGAACCCATTGGCACGACTCCTTGCTGGGGATGGCCAGATGCCATTAAAGATACAACTACTCCTGTTCAGTTATGTCATTGTGCATTTATATGTTGACATTATTATTCTGATTTGATTTAAGGGAGAAAATGTGCTGGACAGGCAGACATGAGTTTTCCTTCAGTCTGAGTGACAGTTAAATTTCTCACTGTAAATTATGCTTATGTATTATGGTTTTATATTTTAGTAAATTATAAAGTTTGTTGGCAAAAAACAGTATTTCCAAGATGTAGCTTTGGAGTATGCGAAACTCCAAAGGCCCACATCCTTGTCAGTGGTAAATTCAACACCACAAATGCCATCTGTCAGGTTGCTTGGGACACAGCCTGCCAGCCCTCTCCATGTAACATATCCCAGCATTTTGAAACCTCCATGTTTAGGAGAACAGAATCACATACTATTAAATATAAAAGGGATCCGATACAGCATCTAGTCGAAGACCCTCATTTTCCAGATGAGAAAACTGAGGTTCAGAGAGGCAGAGAACTGGACCAAGAGCCCATAGCTTATTGGAAGTGAGAACCCAAGTCAGAGCCCCTGGTCAGTGTTCTGTGTAGATAACCCAAGACCTTACCTAGAATAGGTAGACACATTCAGTATGAACATCCCCAAAGCACCCTGCTCCCGCACTCTGGAGCAAAGATTTCACCAAGTGGTATGACTTGGATCTCTAAGCCCAGGTTACTGGTACAGGGGCAAAGGAAAGATAAAGGAAAGAATTGAAACCAATTCACTCCTTCTTGCCCTGGAAGCAGAAGTGTGAAGTGTGTGTGTGTAGTAAGAAAGTGGGGAAGAGTACTGAGGGAGTTCTTTTTTGAGTCATTGGAGCAAATAAATGGAAAGGGAGATGCCCACTTGGTCAGGCCTGTTAAACCGCTTCAGCTTCTCCAAACTCTGCTGTCGCCAGCAGAATGGAGGACAGGGAGGTCTGCATTGGAAATAAATAATCTGGACTTTCTGGAAGGAGATGGCAGGGATCCAGGAGTTTCTGCCTCTGGCAGTTTGGGATAGAAACCACACCTTGTTATTCCTGCTTCCTCTAAAACAGCCAGGTAAACTTTAAGTGTGAGCACTCCGGATTTAGGAGAGGGTTGTGCAAAGGAGTTTGGCTAGGAACCGTGAGGAAGGGGAAGGGAGGCGATCTGAAGGAAGAGAGAGCCCCTGAAATTCGTCGGTCCTGCCATTCTGGGATTGGGCCGCTGAAGAAGGGGCTTCCTCGTTCACCATCTCCTTTTTTGTCTTCCCACTTGCCTCCCTGATACCAGTTTTACTTTCCTTAGATCCTTTAGTCTTTAACTAGAAGGGGCTGTGTGTCATCTCCAGCTGTCCCTGTGACAGCCCCGCTAGCCCCGTCAACACTTCTCCGCGGAGCCCCGAGTCCCTCCCCATCCTCTTTTCTTCTTCCACCGCCGCCCCCCCCAACAATGGTCTCTCCCGATGCTCAGTGGCACTGGGGGGTGGAGGGGGAGGGCGGAGGCGGGGCCGGAGCCTGCTGGGGGGCAGGTCTGCGCTGCCGCTTCCCCTGGTACCCGGAGCAGTCGCCGCTGCCGCCAGCCCCAAGGCCGGGACCCCCGCCCTCACCCGGACTCCCTTATCCGGGGGACCCAGCCCAGGTAAGACCCCTCTCTCAGTCTCTCGGCTCCACCCCGCCCCGGGCAGAAGCATCCTCGCCTTGCCTTGCAGCCATTTTATCCTCCGATGCTTTGCTTGTGGGAAGGGTGACCGTCCCTCTTTAAGGCTGAGGGAATTGGTGGTGGTTTGAATGGACGTTTATTGTGGTTGCTGTGCTGATCAGAGAAGGAGAGAAAAAAAACATTGTCTGTATGTGTGTGTGTGTGTGTGTGTGTGTGTGTGTATATATATATATATATATATATATCTCGCATATATTTACGTATATATAGGGAGGAGGGGTGTTTTTCTCTACCTTAACCAAGTCTCTACTACCCTCCTCAGATATTAACGGGATGGGGGTTGTAAGGTGGAACAGGGTTCCTTCAAACTCCAATTCCCAACTCATCTTCCCCCGCCTCCTTGCCTCCCCCCATGAGTGATAAATGACCTTGGCTGGGGCCAGAGAATGGATGCTACCTCAGTCGGTGCGCCTGGACTCGGGTTGCGCGGGCGGCGGGGGGGGGGGGGGGGTTTGGAGGAAGGGCAGGAGAAGGAGGGAGGGAAGGGAATGATGAACGGAAGCGCTGGGTAGGTAGAGGTGGTAGATGAATAGGCTGAGGGGCACGGATGGCGGGGGATGGAGGCAGTTGCTCCGGGGTGAGGGGGAAGGGGTGTTGAGTAGGCACTCGTCCAGCAGCAGAATCAAGGGTGAGGGGAGGCGCTCAGAGAATCGGTTCAGTCAGTTCTAGGGGCTCGTCTCTTACACCAGAGCGGAGTGGGATGGGGACGGTCACCGCAGATGATGGCAGGTGCAGTCTCTGCGCGTGTGCGCGTGGAGTTCTCCCCCTGCGCCCCTGCCTTTCCGTATTCCGTCTTGGGCATTCTCAGCTGACACCTTGATCTTCTTCCCTCAGATACTCCATCTTCCTAACCCTAGGGTAGCATGTAGGGAGGGGAGGTGCAGCCTTGGCTGTCCTGGGGTGGGGACCGAGGCTCAGTCACCCAGCTGTAATGGGGAGGGGTGCTCCAGAGCCTCCCCCTCCATGGATGTTTTGATAAGTGACTGCTTCTTGATGACCTTGTCACCTGGGCTAGGGTAGGTTGGGAAATCCAGGTGGCTTCCAAAGTCAGGGGTTTTGATGGGGGGGAGGGGGCTTCTGGACCCTCCTCCACTTATCCAGGGCTGATTCAGTTATCCTGAAAGGAAGCTTTTGCTCAGAGTCTCCCCGCCCCTCCATCCTCTGCAGAAAATCTCCTGGGCACATTTTCTGGTCAGGTGAAGTCAGCCAACCTTAAAGGGCCCTGTAACCCTGAATCTTGTCTCCTTTAACCCCCACCTCTCCGAGTCCTGTCTCCTCTCCCACAGGCTTAGCCACCCTGTGCTGCTTTGGGGGCTAAAAATAACACCACTTCCTCACCAGCTCAAAGAATTTGTCTTCCTTCTGTCCATCCTGACCTCCTGGGCTTGTTGGCCCTGGGGGAGCTAGCTGTTGAGCCATCATATCCTGCTGAGGCTCTGGGGGCCTTCTCTACCCTTCCCGTACCTCTCAGGGGTGGATAGTGTTAACAAACAAGGGGCATGGCTCCTGGTGGGTCCATCTGCCTCCTTCAGGGTTTGGAGGGAGATTCTAGTTGGGAAAGAAAGGAGAGGCAAGCAAATTGCATGCACGAAGGGGATTCCACTGTTCCCTTTCTTTCATGGGGGATGGTTTGGGTTGAACTGCAAAGAAAAGAAGGTGATGTAGGGGTCACTGGTTCTGGTCATCGTGGTCCAGTGCCCACATCTGACCTGAGGGGTAGGACTCTGCTTGCCAGTGCTTCTTTCTGAACTACATAGCATTACTTACCCTCTTTGCCAGGGCCACCGTGTGTGTGTGTGTGTGTGTGTGTGTGTGTGTGTGTGTGTGTGTGTGTGTGTGTGTGTGTGTGTGTGTGTGTGTGTGTGTGTGTGTGTGTCTGTGTGTGTGTGTGTGTGTGTGTGATATTTAATGAGGGCCCTGGATGGGTGGGAGCAGAAGGAGGCAGGATGTTTTTAGGGGAATGATCTCTGATCAGAATCTAGTCCTGCTTCCTCTGCTTCTATGAAGGAAGAGGGGGTTCTCCTATGCCTGCCTCTGGAGGGTGACTTTTATGGTGGGGAGGTCCAAGGCCCCCTTCCTTCTACATCAGCCTCCTACGCAATGCGGTATTTATGGACTCCCTTTTCCTTGACTCCTGGAGGAGGAGCAGAAAGGATTAAGGGGGATTAGGAAGGGAGGCCATGGGGGAATGAGGTGCAACTATAGACCTTAGACCCCCATGTTGGAAATGTATGTGTTTGATCAGTCATTTCCACTCCCACCCCCACTAGTGAAATGGGGGCCTATTTATGACATCCTGAAGGAAGGTGGCAATAGCCAGTCATCACCTCTTTCTTAGATTTTGATCTGCCTTTTTTTCCATGACCTTAGGTTCCGGATCTCCCTTTTTGTGAGTCTTCCATTGTTTGTCTGGAGGGAGACAGTGTGGGTCCAGCTGCTGGAATTCGTTTGCACACAGACAGAGGGGTCTTGGGACTCTGTTTTGGGAGGATACAGTAGCATCCAAGTATGACTCCCCTGCTTTGCCCTTGCTGCTTGCCGCTTCTTTCACATTTTTCAATCTAATAGGAAGGAAGGAAACTAATAGAATGTCTGTTGTGAGATTAAATTCTCACATCAACTTGGAGAAATAGAGATTGTTATCCCCAATTTAAATATAAGGACTCTGAGGCTTAGAGATGTTAAGTGACCTTCTCAAGATCAGTTAGTAAATGGCAGAGCTGGGATTTCAACTTACGTCGTGTAACTGTCATGTGCTTTGCACTGAACCAGCTTTCTCCTTGCCAGTATCCCTTTCTGTTGCTCACCCTTAGGAGCACCCACAGGGCTTTTGTTCTGGCATCTTATGAAGGAGTAGAGGGCATCTCCGTACATTATTATCACTGTGAAGCGTAATAACTAATATTTATTCATCAATTTTTACGTGCCAGGTATTATGGTAAAGAGCTTACACACATTATGTCATTTAATCCTTACTTTTCCCTGCTTAAATAAGAGGTAACTAAGGTTTGGAGGTTCAGAGACATGCCCATGGTCACTTAGCTAGTAAGTGCTGAAGCAGGAAGTCAAACCCAAGTGTGTCTGACTCTGGAAGCTGAGCTTTCACCCACTGAGCTATGTTGGGAGAAGACCCCTCCCTGTGAGGCCTGTAAACATGAAACCCGAGGGAAGGACTGTGGAAGCCCCACCTTCAGATGCCATCCGTGGGCTGAAGGCAACAGGTTGGAGGACTCAGTGCTCCTTCTCTACCTTCTCCCCAAGCTCCACCCCCAGTAAGAAACCCAGACCAGACTGGAGTAGGGAGTTCTGGTTTCTCTATTTCCTCTGGTGTTCTTGGCAGGTTGGTGGTAAAGCAAAAGGTCTGATCTTGATGGGGGGCAGGGGGTCGTGAGAAGGGCTCTGGGTCGATGACTGTAACTCTGGAGCAAATCCCATGGGTCTAGTCTCCAAGGTCAAAGTAAGGGGGCTTATACTGAATGGCCCGTAGTAGGCCCAGGTAGTCATCCCTTTTTACCGAGTGGGACTTGAGGCAAGGAGACCATCTCTGTAACACATGGCCCAGGTGGGGCTCTGTGTCAGCAGGAGCTCTTTGTTGGCCTTCTTCAGTGTCTTACACCTCACAACCTCCTTTTTCTCC
Source organism: Delphinus delphis (assembly GCF_949987515.2). NCBI lineage: Eukaryota > Metazoa > Chordata > Mammalia > Artiodactyla > Delphinidae > Delphinus > Delphinus delphis. The sequence continues at coordinate 107,321,949 of NC_082683.1, read as the reverse complement.
CTCTTATTTTTTTCTAGATCTCCAGAAGCTCCTGGAAGAGAAGTAGCAGCCTTTTCTGAGTTATCCTGGCTCCCCAGCTTAGCCTCCGCAACCTGGCTCCCCCTCCCCTTCCTGTTCCCCCTCTCCCCTTCTCCCTTCCCAATGCACCCAACTGAAGTGGGTGTGGGCCAAAGCTCCTCTCCCTCCTCTCCCCTCCTAAACACACACTGGCCAAGCCCTATATTCTCCTATTCTGTGCCCAAAGATACTTGAACACACTTCATCTAAGTAACAGGGGGACGGGGTCTTTCTGACTCCACAAGTCCTTGAGCAAAATCTGATTAAGGAGTGTAGGAAATCTGGTGAAGTATTCCCAAAGCCCCATCATGGAAGAGGGTTTCAGAGACCGGGCAGCTTTCATCCGTGGGGCCAAAGACATTGCCAAGGAAGTCAAGAAGCACGCAGCCAAGAAGGTGGTGAAGGGCTTGGACAGAGTCCAGGATGAATATTCCCGGAGATCCTACTCCCGCTTTGAGGAGGAGGACGATGATGATGACTTCCCTGCCACTGCTGACGGCTATTACCGCGGGGAAGGGGCCCAGGATGAGGAGGAAGGTGGCGCATCTAGTGATGCCACTGAGGGCCATGACGAGGATGATGAGATCTATGAGGGGGAATATCAGGGCATCCCCCGTGCAGAGTCTGGGGGCAAAGGCGAGCGGATGGCAGATGGGGCACCCCTGGCTGGAGTGAGGGGGGGCTTGGGTGATGGAGAGGGCCCCCCTGGGGGCCGGGGAGAGGCACAGCGGCGGAAAGAACGGGAAGAACTGGCCCAGCAGTATGAAGCCATCCTACGGGAGTGTGGCCATGGCCGCTTCCAGTGGACACTGTATTTCGTGCTTGGTCTGGCACTGATGGCTGATGGTGTCGAGGTCTTTGTGGTGGGCTTCGTGCTGCCCAGTGCTGAGAAAGACATGTGCCTGTCTGACTCCAACAAAGGCATGCTGGGTAAGATTCTCAACGAACACTCTAGCCCCGTCCTGCCCCAAACTCTGGAAACACTCCTGTTCCTGAGAACTGCTCCTGTCCTCACCACTGGGCTCCCAAGGACCCTGCTCCCAAGATGTCCCCAGAGGGTTCAGGGTTCCTCTGCAAACTCTCTACCCTCACCCCCTCCTCTGGGGGTTGGGTCATGGTGAGGTTGCTTATGCAAGAGAGGCCTGAGGGAGGGCAGCTGGGCTGGGGCTTGGGCCAGTGGTTGGGTGGTGGTCTGCTTAGTTCTGCAGGAGGTGGCCATGGTGGGATGGGCCCCCATTTAATGTTTCTGCAGAGCCTTCCCTCTTGTTATCCTGATCCATTCCCCTTTGGGGGGGAACAAGAAGTCAGTATCCAAATTCCTTGGTTTACATGAGGAGAGTCAGTTTGGGGTGGTCGGGGGAGGGGAAGAATCCTCGGCCTTCAGCCAGAGAAGCTGGTCACACTTGCTCTTGGTTAGCCTTGGGAGTGTTCAGGGGCCAGCGATTGGTCTTTAATGGCCCTTCCTGATGGGGACCCAGAGGGAGGAAGTCCCCTAGATTCACTCAGAAGGGATCAGGTCTTGCTCTGTCGCCAAGTTGCCGTGAGATCTTGGGCAGTTCCCTTCTCCCTGGGGCTTGGCTTGGGCCTGGGTAAAATGTGGAGTTTGGAGTAGATGACTTTTAAGATCAATTCCAACTCTGATTTTATGAAGGAAGTAAGAAACAGGAGAGTTTTAGGACCAGAAGTATTGGAGCTGGAAAGAGTAAAGGATGGATTTTGTGCATGGGATTTCCTGGGAAGATTGAAGCAATGGAGCTTCTTTCCCAGGAAACATAAGAGACACGTCTTGCTGCTTTGAGGGCATCACGGCAGAGAGAATAGAGGGGACCCTGGGAGGGTCTGAGAATCTAGGCAGATCCATTCCTCATTCCAGGCAAGCCAGAGATGGGGGTGTCATGTATGTGTGTGCGTGTACATGTGTGTGCGTGACAGCAAGAGAGTGAGAAGTAAGAGCGAGCAAGAAGGAATGAGGGAAAGAAAGAGGAGAATTCTAGGGATCTCCCATACCTGCATCCCTGCCTTTGAACCCCTGGCCTGCAGAGATGGCCTTCCATTTTTGCTCACATAATTCATCTTCTCTCACTTGCTCTCATCTCTGGGTAGACTTAGCTTCTAGAGGTCCTTCAGATCCTCCATCCATGCTCCTGCAGTTTCAGCTCATTTAAATATTTGGCAAGTGGAAGAATTGAAATGTGTCTGCTCATACCCCTTCTGCCCCTGTTTTCCTCCTTCCAGGCCTCATTGTCTACCTGGGCATGATGGTGGGAGCCTTCCTCTGGGGAGGGCTGGCTGATCGGCTGGGTCGAAGACAATGTCTGCTCATATCGCTCTCAGTCAACAGCGTCTTCGCCTTTTTCTCATCTTTCGTCCAGGGTTATGGCACTTTCCTTTTCTGCCGCCTCCTTTCTGGCGTCGGGTGAGTGTCCACTTCCTAAGCCCCTGGAGAGCAGGGCTGGGTCTTGGTCACTGTTGTATCTCTAGGGCCCAGCACAGTGCCAGGCACACCAGATGCACCTCAAATATGTGTGAGTTGAATGAATGAATTCCTTCCTCTTCCCACCATCTTCAGGCCAGCTTCTCCCTGTCCAGGACCTGTCTACTGCCTGTCCAGAATGCCATTCCATGTGTGGTTCACTCCTGAGTCTTCCACCCTATGCTTTAGTTCCATTCTGAGCCTGGCTCCATGAAGAGGCCTAGTGGGTCTCAGCTTCACCCCTGGGTACCTGTGGACCCTTGAGTTATCCCCTTCCCAGAGTCTAAATATTTCCTACATTCAGTAACAGACCTTGTCAATACCCCCACCTGCCAGAACTCTTAAGTCCTGACCCACCCAACTCCTACACTTCCTCAGCTACCTGCATGTACTCTCTGCATTGTCTCCAAGCTCTTTTCTGGCCTGCTCCCATATATGTGCCCTCAGTTGCCTCTTTGCTCTTTTTCCTTTGGGGATTTCCCTTCTTTTCTGTAATTATATTCCCTCCCTTCCAACTCTGTAGTCATCTTCAACATTCAATGTTTGTTCCTTCCCATTCCCCGAGACCTGCCTGCCTGTTTTCCAGATTCCCAAGGATGAGTGCTTGATGGCTGGTGGTGAGGGAGCTTATAGGGCACGTGTGAGAAAGAGTCTCTTTAAAAGGTCCGGAAGATGAAAGGGACTTGGGGATCCAGAGCAGTGGGGCAGGGAGGGGATCAAGAATATGGCCATTTTCCAATGCTGGATTCTTGCAATGCCCTCCAGGATTGGAGGGTCCATCCCCATCGTCTTCTCCTATTTTTCGGAGTTTCTGGCCCAGGAGAAACGTGGGGAGCATTTGAGCTGGCTCTGCATGTTTTGGATGATTGGTGGAGTGTACGCAGCTGCTATGGCTTGGGCCATCATCCCCCACTATGGTGAGCAGCCCCCAGAAGATGCACCCCAGACTCCCTCCTCTCCTGTGCTCCCTGTGGTAGGACCTTCCAGCCTCTGGCCTCTCTGCTGATGCTGTGACTCTGTCCCTGCCAGGGTGGAGCTTTCAGATGGGGTCCGCTTACCAGTTCCACAGCTGGAGGGTCTTTGTCCTCGTCTGCGCCTTTCCTTCTGTGTTTGCCATTGGGGCTCTGACCACACAGCCAGAGAGCCCCCGTTTCTTCCTGGAGGTGAATGCGGCGGGGGCTGGCCTGGGGGAAGGGCAGCAGGGGCTCCTGTATTCAAACACCCACTGTGGGTTTGGTTTGGTCCTATGTGGCTGCTTTCCTTCCTCACAGGGTCCAAGGTCTGGGGGACTTTATCTTGCTTCCTTTGTCTTAGAATGTGTTTCCAGAGGAGTTCTGTGGGTGGAGAAACCATGGGACCTGCTCAACCATGGGTGGCTTAAGGTTTTGCAGGCAGAGGTCCTGGCCCTGGCCCTGACTTTACAGTTCAAAAGAGGATCTACTGCCTACTCCTTCCCCCTCCAACTTTATCTTGATCCAGCAGGGTTAGGATGCTGCCCCTTCTCTGACTACATGCTTGCCCACCATCATCATTTCCCTTGTTTTCAGTTTTCTCTTTCCATTGGACCAGGGGATTCCCTAAGACCTGGGTTAGGACCCTGGATTCCCCCACTCTTACCCAAGTCTGATGATATCTTGCTGTACTCCCGCTTGGGCTCTTTCAGAGTGGATGATGGATGTGCCCATAGGTCACATAGGGGCACATAGGGGTTGGGGGTAGGAGCCTTTTTGTGTCCTGTGATTCCATAAGCCAGGTTGAGGGAGGGGGTCTATAACCCTGGGTCAGGGAGGGGCTAACCTGGATGTGGGGATTGTGTCTGTGGCTCTAGAACGGGAAACATGATGAGGCCTGGATGGTACTGAAGCAGGTCCATGACACCAACATGCGAGCCAAGGGGCATCCTGAGCGAGTCTTCTCAGTAAGCCACAGTCCTCCCCCTCAGTCCTCCAAGCCCCCACCTGGCCCCTCTTTGGATACCTCCCGCAGTCCCCACCCACCTTCCTAGGCAGCTCTGGCCACACTCTCCCTCAGCGAGATCCCTCAGGGTATCATGTCCACCTCCTGCCTCCCATTTTGCTACTGCGGGAGAAACTGAGGTACCTGGAAGGGGTGGAAAGTACAGACTGTGTGACTGCTCGCTCCTTCTCTTGACCCTAGGTAACCCACATTAAGACAATTCATCAGGAGGATGAGTTGATTGAGATTCAGTCAGACACAGGGACCTGGTACCAGCGCTGGGGGGTCCGGGCCTTGAGCCTGGGAGGGCAGGTAATGGGGTATGGGATGGTGGAGAGAAAGAAGGGAGTGGGAGAGATGGAGAGGAAGGCAGAGCTTGAGCCTGGGTGTGGGGGTGATGCGTGAACTGAAGGGAGGTGGTAGGGCAGAAGAATGGGGATCTTTAGGTGCTAAAACTACTGGCTGGCAGCCACTGTCTGGCTTTGTCCTGTTCCACCTAGGTTTGGGGGAATTTCCTCTCCTGTTTTGGTCCAGAATATCGCCGCATCACTCTGATGATGATGGGTGTGTGGTTCACCATGTCGTTCAGGTGAGGAGGTGGGTGGGACGGGTGGTATGTGGGGGATGTGATGGTTTGTGGGTTGGGAGGGAGGTGGAGAAAATGGAAGTGAAGGGGATGAATAATGAGGAAGGTGCTTTTCAGAGCCCCTCTTATCCTCCACCCTATACTTCACTCATTAATCCAACAAACTTATATTACAGGCTGAACAGTATTAATTTCTGTTCTGTGCCAGGTACTCTGATGCGATGGAATAGATGTGGTCCCAGTCCTCATGGAGTTTACATTTTGGTCCAGGAGCTAGAGAAAACTAGCTGTAAAGCAGTGTGATGGGTGCCACGGTGGGGGAAGTGCTTCTGGAACACATGAGCAGGCTTTCCAGCCCAGATCTGGGGTGGGCTGGGGAGGGGATCTAAGTCCTAAAGGATGAATAGGAGTTAGATAGGCTGAGGGTGGGATGGGGAGACTGTTTTAAACAGAAGGAAGAGCAAATGCCTGGGAGGTAAGAAATAATATGGTGGGAGGGTTAGAAGAACCTGAAGTCCCCCAGAACCACAGCAATTGGTGAAAGATGAGATGAGGTAGGAGATGAGGCTGGGGAGGTGAGCAAGGTCCTAACATGAGCTGACTCCTCTATTTCGCCCTCCTTCTGGACTGCGTGGCCCTGATGCTGGAGCCCTGTCTGATTCCATTGCCCTTGACTCTTCAGCTACTATGGCCTGACTGTCTGGTTTCCCGACATGATCCGCCATCTCCAAGCAGTGGACTATGCAGCTCGCACCAAAGTGTTCCCTGGGGAACGTGTAGAGCATGTGACTTTTAACTTCACCCTGGAGAATCAGATCCACCGAGGGGGACAGTACTTCAATGACAAGTATGTGGGGACCTCTGCACTTCACTCCTTCCACCCCTTCTACCCTTTGCCTCCTTTGTGAGTCTGGGGATTTGGAGACAAGGTGTTTGGGGGCAAGGAGCCGTGGTTCTCCTCAGCGCTGCAGCTTCCTGTTACTTCACTAAGGAACTGAGTCTTGGAGGAGGGTTTAAGGATGAGGGGAAAGTGGCTCTCATCATCCTGGCCTTACAGGTTTATTGGGCTGCGTCTGAAGTCAGTGTCCTTTGAGGACTCCCTATTTGAGGAGTGTTATTTCGAGGATGTCACATCCAGCAACACTTTCTTCCGCAACTGCACGTTCATCAACACCGTGTTCTATAACACTGGTAAGGTGGGGTGGCTAGTGGCTGACAGGCTAAAGGGTTGGGTGGATCTTGAGCCAGGGAAAGGAGCCTTCTTCATTTCCTAACTCACTGTTCTTAAGCTGAGCTCTCTGGAGCCTTGGAGGTGGTATGGGGGCCTATTAGCTACTACCAATAATTACAAAAATCTAATGGAAATTGAACATTTTTCTGTGATAAATAGAACATCTGACAAAAACAGCAGGTTTCTTTGCCTTTGGCTAGAATTGAAACAGCTCAGTGTGGTGATATTAATGCATTTTTGAAGAGGGCAAAAATCATTCAAAACAGTGTCCTTGGGAAACAGAAAAACAATAAAAGGGATATTTGGTGGAGAAAAGGGAGTCAGTGCCTTAATCCATTTCTTTAATAGTGATTCTCAAACTGTATGCACATGAAAGGCTGGTTTTGTGAGCTAGACTGAGGTTTCCCACCTCTAAATGGAGTACTGGGTGAGTTTTTCCACCTTGCAGGAAAAAATAATAGATAGGATTTTTAATGATTTTTAATATTTTGCTCATTAATTTATCCTAAATTCATGGCACTGCTACTGCTTGTAGTCAGCTAGAGCAGACAAAAAGAATGAATGGGAAAGAAGCAGACACTGTTAATGAGAAAACTGGGAAACAGCCAGCCACACTGTTTCATTTGGTAGACTATGGTCATTTTGTGCTGTAAAGAGTTCTAGTTCATATGGTGATGTTATCTGATGCTTTGCCATGAGTGTCCTGAATGATTCTGAGAGCCATCCCAGCTAAACCCCTCAAAGGCAGAGCCCTGGGCATAAGCAGTAGCAGCCTCCCTCTCACATCTGCCCTGTCCGCCTGTCTTGGCCTTTGCCCCCAGACTTGTTTGAGTACAAGTTTGTGAACAGCCGTCTGGTGAACAGCACATTCCTGCACAACAAGGAGGGCTGCCCACTGGACGTGACAGGGACAGGTGAAGGCGCCTACATGGTGTATTTCGTCAGCTTCTTGGGGACGCTGGCTGTGCTTCCTGGGAACATTGTGTCTGCCCTGCTCATGGACAAGATTGGCAGGCTCCGGATGCTTGGTAAGGCGGGGAGGCTGGCTGGTGGTGTGTCGGAACTGTTTAGGGGGCTGGGGGAAGGGGAAGGCTGTCACTGGGCTTCTCAGCTTAGTCTGTGGAAAGCTTAGCCAGAAGCTAAGATAGAAGGTTCTGTCTCTCATGTCTTCTGCTTGGGGGTGGCTGCAGGACAGGGAGGGGTCTGGTGGGGAAGCTCTTCTGGGGGTAGGAGGTAGGCAGAATAGCAAGTTCAGGGCACAGGCTTTGAGGTCATCTGTTTTGAATCTCAGCTCCACCTTGGGCAAGTCACTTTACCTCTATGAGCCCAGCTGTCTCATCTGCAACATGGCGGTGATGATAGTACCTGTCTCATGAGGTTGCCTTATTAGCAATGTGTGTAAACCATCAAGTTGCTTGGCCCATAGCCTGCACTGAAGAAATGGTTGGTACTGAATTGTTAATAAGACAATTTTAAGGGAGGTTGGGGATGAGTGGAAAGCCTTTCTTTTGGGTACCTTGGCAAAAAGAGAGTCTCATCCTGGGCTGCGCTCAACGCTGGTCGACAGGACAGTGTGGGCTGTGGCCAGGCTCATGCTGCTTTCTCCTTCCCCGGCTCTAGCTGGCTCCAGCGTGATGTCCTGTGTCTCCTGCTTCTTCCTGTCTTTTGGGAACAGCGAGTCAGCCATGATTGCTCTGCTCTGCCTTTTTGGGGGGGTCAGCATTGCATCCTGGAACGCGCTGGACGTGTTGACTGTTGAACTCTACCCCTCGGACAAGAGGTAGTTGGAGTGTGGTAGGGGCAGGGCAGCAGGTTTAGTGCTCACAGGACAGGACAGAAAAGGGGTGAGGAAGGGGGCTGATTGGGAAAGGCATCTTTAGGGGTAAAAGGGTACATATTCCCCTTGAGTTTCTCCTCTACAAGTTGGTAGCTTTTATATTCACTCCTTGAAGTCTTAACTTAATTTTTTGGTGTCCTTTCCCCCTTGCCTCCCAATTTATCTGTATTCCCTGATGTGCATCCCTCACCTCTCTAATCTCTCCATCTTTCCTCTTCCTCTTGGACACTGCCTGCCGTCTCTCCTTCACTTTCCCACCTACCCACCCTTCCCCCACAAACCCTCCCATGCCTCTTCCCTTTGTCTCCCTCTGGGGCCGGGCCCCTGCATCCTGCGTGCTGCGCTGGGGGACTCCTGAGCAGGACCACAGCCTTCGGCTTCCTGAATGCTCTGTGTAAGCTGGCAGCTGTGCTGGGGATCAGCATCTTCACATCCTTTGTGGGAATCACCAAGGCCGCCCCCATCCTCTTTGCCTCAGCTGCTCTTGCCCTTGGTAGTTCTCTGGCCCTGAAGCTGCCCGAGACGCGGGGGCAGGTGCTGCAGTGAGAGTCTCTGGGGCTTCGGGGGTGGCAGGCACACTGTGAGACCAACAATTCCTTCTTCCCCTTCCCTGCCCTGCCATCCTGGCCACAAAGAGCCCTCATTCCCCGCTCCCGTTTGGTGTCTTAGCCGTGTGTTCGTGTGTATGTGTGTGCACGTGCGTGACCCCGTGGGCAGGGACTACAGGGAAGGCTCCTCCATCCCAGGTTTGGGGTGCAGCCCTGTCCCCCACCTCCTCCCACCCGTGACTTTGCCCAAGAGAAGGCTTGGCCCCACACTTCTCCCCAGTGTTGGAGAGAGGCCCTTGCTCTTCCCGGCGCCTGGGACTCTAGAACAGGCTTCCTGCCTTCCCCCTCATTCCCTCTGCCTGGGCCCTGGTGAAAGCACAGGCGTGTGGCTATGCTGGCGGCAGGGGCCTAGTGTAGACCACGGACCAAAAGAACTTAGAGTCGTAAGCGCGTAAAGTGCCCTCTCACGCCTCCTGTTGGATGCTGGGGGAGTAGCAATAAACCTCAGCCCCCTAGCCTCCATTTCCTTCTCAATTTGGGCTACAAGTAAGAAGCCTGAATTTTATGAAATTAGCTTTCTGATTCTTATTTATTTATATATTAAGTTCTGAGGCAGCTCAGCAGGACTGTGTGTGTGAGTGCTTGTGTACATTTATGTGTGTGTGTGTGCGTGCTGTGAGGTGGGGGTGTCGTTATGCTGTCCTCAGATACAAGCCAAGGGTAACTTCAGTGGACACACACACAACCCTGCCTCCCCCAGTACCTCCCCTAATCTTGTTTCTGTGCCGGGCCTGGGTGGGAGGAGCCCTAGGCCAGGCTGGGATAAGAATCCCACAGTCTAGGGAGAGCTGAGGGCACCTGACAAGGTCCATCTCCTCCCCTCCTCTCAAGAAGCACAGGCCTCATCTGGAATGAGAGGCTCTACCCACTATAGCACAGACAGGCACAGCACAGAAGCCCTCCCACCTCCAACCTGTCCCCTCACAGGCAGGGGAGCAGTGGAGGGAAAGAAACCAGTCATATGGTCCAACCAGCAGATCAAAAGCACAAGGAGCTGGGGCGGGGCAGGAACTGGGGCCTTCCCAGCAACTCCTGTAAAGTGGGAAGAGGTTAGGCAGTAAGCCAGGGACTCCTAATGCAGGGACCAGAAGCCTCAGTCTCCTCATCTCACCCTTTCCACAGGACAGCCCCTGTAGGCTAAGCTGCCCCTGCCCCACCCTACTCTGTGTGGCTGCTTTCTTTGGTGCCCCCTTTCCCCCACCGTAGCTGTGATGTGTCGTAGTTTTTAGCTGTTTGTAAATGTTAAAAAAAAGTTAAAAGTGAAAACAACAATAAAAAAAGAAAATCCAAATTCACCCTCCTCATGCCGCGTCTGGTGCCCCCCACCCATTTTGTAACAATGAACCAGGTGGTGACTGTTTAACTCTTTGATGTCTGTGCTCAAAGGACTGCCTTCTCCAGTGCCCAGTGTACGAGTGTGTGCCCTCTTCCCTCACCCTTCACTTGCTGGACGCAGCCCTCTCCCCTGCAACCCCCTGGAGGGACCCATCCATCTCCCTTACTTTCCTGGGGAACCCTAAACCCAACTCTGTTGATGTAAAAAATGAAAATATTGATGAAAAATAAAAAGGAAACAAATCCTTAAAATCTATGTCTGCTTCTTTGCCTTCACCTACGTCCAACTCTGAGACAGTCCTGGGAGGGGAAGACGTGAGATGGAAAAACAACTCCTCTCTCTCTAAACTGAAGGCCAGAGTAACATGATGCATCACATTTACTTCCTGAGTTGGCCTCTCTATCCTGACCTTTCCACTTCTACAGATGGAGCACCCCCTCAGTCTCCCAGTTTTGAAAACTTGGGGTAATGTCCTACAACTCAATAGCAAAAAAACTAATAACCTAATTAAAAAATGGGCTAAGGACTTGAATAGCCATTTTCCCAAATTAGACATAAAATGACCAATAGGTATATATAAAAAAATGCTCAATGTCACTAATCATCAGGGAAGTGCAAATCAAAACCATAATGACATACCACCTCATACCTCTCAGGATAGCTATTATATAAAGTGTTGGCAAAGATGTGGAGAAACTGGAAACCCTGTACATTGTTGGTGAGAATTCAAAATGATACAGCCACTCTGGAAAATAAGGAAGTTCCTCAAAAAATTAAAAATAGAACTACCATATGATCCAGCGATCCCACTTCTGGGTATTTATCCAAAAGAACTGAAATCAGGATCTTGGAGAGGTATTAGCACTCTCATGTTCATTGCAGAATATCACAATGGCTAAGGTGTGGAAACAACCTAAATGTCCATTGACAAATGAATGGATAAAGAAAATACAGTATGTACATAACAATGGAATATTTGCCAGCCTTAAAAAAGAAGGAAATTCTGCTATGATAAACCATGAGGACATTATGCTAAGTGAAATAAGCCAGTCACAGAAAGACAAATATGCATGATTCCACTTTATCTAAAATAGTCAAATAGAATCAGAGTGGAATGTTGGTTACTAGGGGCTGGGGGAGAAGGGAATGGGGAGTTGCCAATCAACAGGCATAAAACTTCAATTAAGCAAGATGATTAAGCTCTAGAGATCTGCTGTATGACATTGTACCTATAGTCAGTGATAATGTATTGATTGTACACTTAAAAAAATTGTTAAGAGGACAGATCTCAAGAGTTTTTGCCATAATAAAATAATATTTACAAAAACATTTAAAAAATCTAAGAACTCCAAAAATGAATACAAATAAACAAAAACTTGGAGTAATATTTCTTGAGAATAGAACCAACTTTCCTCCAAATCTTTGTGTGTTTTTTAAAAATGTAGATTCCAGATTCCATTCCTGACTTGTGGAATCAGAATCTTTTTTTGGAGGAGAGTTGACCTAGAATCCACATTTTAAACAAGCTCCCGTGGGAATTTTTATCTGTGAGGAAATCTGAAAAGTACTGCCTGAGGTTTACCATTGATGCTCCTCTCACTCTAGTCCATTTCTGTTCTAATCAAGCCGTTTTCTGACTTTTTAAAAATGGTCGCTCTCAAATCAACTCCTTCCTTTCCATTTCAACAGCTGACCTCTAGGTCAGGGTTCTGCCTGCACCATTGGTTAATCTCTGTGCCTCCTATTTCCTATGCCAACCCACTTACACATCACTGCCAGATCAATCTGCCCCAAAATGCTCTTTGGCATCCTTTCCTCAACACCCTTCAATGAATCCCTACTGCCCAACCAGATGCAGTCTACACTCTTTAGCCAGAAACAGTTGATACATGTTAACCAAGCTTTCTCTTTACTAAGTTCCATCTCCATACTGAGATCATCAGAAAGCTGCTTATCTAGACATCACCTGAGCTTTCCTCAGAATTATGACATTTGGAAGGCTCATAAGAAAAAGGGCTATGTAAAGTTTTCTCCCCCTTCTATACTTACTTCCTAGATTATAATCTTTTCACTGCTTTAGTGGTTTTTTTTTAAAAAGTTTTTTTTCTCACAAACAAATGTAAATCCTTTTGGAAATGGACAGGTTGATAGAAAGCCAAACATTCCCCAAGTCTTAAGTTCAAATGTGTCTGTAACTGCTGTCTTGTCCAATAACTCTCTGCCCAGTCCAGCTTCTATGCCTTTGCTTGGGTTCTTCCCCCGCCTGCAACAACTTTCCTTTCCTTTCTGGTTTAATGAAGCCCTTCCTGACTATGCTAGGCTTCAAGTATCTTTCTTCTCCCAAGAACATCTGTAGCACTGGTTCAACAGGCCTTTAACAACACAGCAATTCACCTCATATGATAATTTCTCTTTTAATGTACAGGATTACTTGCAACTCATAAGGTCTGGTGGTTCCTTAAGTCACAATTTAACACGAAACAACTGGGCAGCTTTTCCTTAATAGTCCAGGGCAAGAGCAGTAGTGATTGTATGCTTTCCTTAGGTTGACCTTGATGTGAAATGAATTGCTGTCTCCAGAGAACCTGTATATGCCGGTTGAATGGGGCCCAGGTCAACTCAACTCTTACAAATACCAGACTGTGTTGAAGGGAAGAAGGCCCCAGTAGTTTATTCTCACCCAACCCGTTTCGATCCCGGTCCTCCCTCTCTCTCAGGGTTCAGGGAGTTCCTCGAGTTTTCTTGCTCCCGCCCAGGCAGGGGGGGCTCGTGTCCAGTTGAGGGTTCTCCCTCCACTGGGCGGGGGTCCGCGCTTGTATGGCCAGGGCGTGGACCGGCCCAGCCAGTTCTTCTGACAGCGCCGCGTGGACCAGCCGATGCCGTTGCAGGGGGCTCAGTCCCTCGAAACGAGAGCTCACCACGGCCACGCGGAAATGGGTTTCACTGCCTGGTGGGACCGCGTGGCCGCCGCTCTCATTACGCAGCTCCAGGACCTCGGGGTTCAGCGCCTGCTCCAACTTTGTGCGAATGGCGGCCTCGACGGGACCGATGGCCCCTGATCTGGCGCTGCCCCGGGACACACAGACGCGGCCAGCCATGGAGAACAGGCTTCCGACCAGCTGCCCACTCAGCATCAGCTACGGCAGAGACAAGGACGGGAGCAGTGAGGGTCAGGGCCTCGCTCTTGGTGAGAGATCCGTCTCTCAACCACCCCAGCCCCCGCCCCCCGGCCAACGTCCACACTGGGAGCCCGCCTAGACGCGACAGTGAGACGCGAGGCACCGCCTCTTTCCTCTGTGTGACATGGGGGAATCTGGCCTCCAGCCGCGAGCCGCTGAAGGGAGGCGGTGGATTAGAGAGAGCCCGCGCGCGAGGCACGTTCCTTACTAAGGGGATTCGCAAAGAATGAGCTGGAGGTTGCAAGAGTAGGGTATGTGCAACTCCGGGCTTTTGGTTGAGCCAATGTCCCTGTGTCCCCTCTGAACCCCAGGCTGGGCCCCTTCTACCTTGCACTCAGTCTTCGCTACCGCAGCTCCCATTCAGGGCCAGACTCCTGACGTTCCGGGCGAAACGTACACTTCGCGTCCTGAGGCACGCTGGGAAATGGAGTCCTCGCTACGCGATAGACCGGGCCGGCACCACGTGGTGCCCTGAGGGTTCTCGGGAACTGTAGTCTCTACTTCCCCCGACTCGTGAGGTCGTGGGAGGCTCTGAACCTGCGGAATTGTAAAGAAAACGGGAACTTCTGTGCAATTGATATTGAGATTATTCGATTCATTTTATTGACAATACATCTTGTAGATTATCTAGCCCAACACCTTTATTTTACATACAAGAAAATGGAAGTCCATTTCATTTATTGAATACATGATTATTGTGTGCCAGACCAGTCCTGGAGGCTGGGGAGGTAAGACAGGCCCTGTCCTCAGGCAGTTTACAGAACACTGGAGAAGATGGACCAGTGAGTGGACAGTTGCAATACTGTGTGCTAAGGGCTGTGATGGGACTAAGAGCAGGATGCTAAGGAGGCATGTCGTCCAGACTTGGGGGAGAAGAGAAAACTTAAGGAAACAGTTTACAAGAGGCACAAAAATCCCTTTCTCAGCCCCTCCTAGTGTGGTAGCTGCACGCACAAAGGCCAGGTGGAGAGAGAACTTTGGGGGAATGGTTCCTTTGGGTGTAGTTAGATATGGTTGGAGCCCACGGGGCAGAGATGATGGTGATGGGAAGCTGAGCGAATGTATAGGCCTGTGGGGAGAAGGCCTCGTTAGGCAGTTTTGTTTTTATCCTAGGAGCAGTAGGAAGCTAGGGAAGGTTTTCAGTGGGGATATAACAGGATGAGATTTTTCCAAGATGATATGTAACTCATCAATTCAACCAGTATTTTATTTTGTATCCTAATATTTTATCGATTTCTCCATATATGTATTTCCCCAACTTTTAATTTTGAAAAATTTCAAATCTGCAGAAAAGTTGAACAGTGCAAAACAGCATCCTCTACCTTTCACTGTTTTTTACATTTATATATATTATATACTTATACATATATACTTTTATGTTTAAGTACTTTATGTATATTTATATACTTTAAAAATGTATTTCTATACTTTTTTTGAAAATAAGTTGCAGACAGCATGACATTTCACCCTTAGGTACTCCAGTATGTATCTCCTAAGAAGAAGAATATTCTCTTAAATAACTACAATACCCTATCACACTCAAAAAATTTAACATAATGTCAATTGCAAGGTTAGTACAATGAGCACCCCATTTATTCTTCACCTATATTTACTGACAACATTTTACCAGATTTGCTTTTTATCTCCCTTTTTTTTTTCTTTTCCGGTACGCGGGCCTCTCACTGTTGTGGCCTCTCCCGTTGCAGAGCACAGGCCCCAGACGCACAGGCTCAGCGGCCATGGCTCATGGGCCCAGCCGCTCCGCGGCACGTGGGATCTTCCCGGACCGGGGCACGAACCCATGTCATGTGAGTCCCCGGCAGGTGGATTCTCAACCACTGCGCCACCAGGGAAGCCCTAATCTCTCTTTGAATGTGTGTATATAATAAAAATATTGCTATCATTTTTGCTGAACCATTTGAGAGTTGCGAAAATCTTTACATTTCATTGCTATATACTTAAACGTATATCTCCTAAGACAAGGATATTTTCCTACATAAGCACAATACTATTACCACGCCTAAGACGTTTAATATTTGTTCAATACTGTTATTAATATATAGTTGACATTCAAATTTCCCCAGGTGTCTCATTACTGCCTTTATAATTTTTTATTTTTCGAAAGCCAATCAAGGATCATGCATTGAATTTAGCCATCTTTAAATTTTTATTTTGCAAAGATCCCTGGCTGCAGTGTGGAGAACTGTAGAGGAGGTAAGAGTGCAAGCAGGGAGACCAGTTGGGAGGTTAGTGTAGCAGTCTAGGTGAGGGATGATGATGACTTGGACCACGCTGGTGGTCATGCAGGTGAAGATGGAAATAAATTGTGGCTGTAAGATATACATTGGGAGGGTAAAACCCACAGGATGTGGTAATGGGCTAGTTACGGGAGGGAAAGTATGAAGGATAACTATCAGGTTTGTGCATCTGGATGGATGGCATTTGTTCCCTAAGATACAGAATATTGGAAGAAGTACAGGTTTGGAAGGGTGGGGAAGGGAAAGACTAGGTGCCCAATTCTGTTTTGGACTTGATCCTGAAGTGTCTTTATGATATCGAAGAACAGATGTCATGTTGGATGTATGGTTCTATGTGTGTGTATTTTATTTTTAACTTTTTCTTAAGTGCTTTCAGAGTTATAGAAATACAAAAATAGTACAAATAATTCTTGTATACCCCTCACCCTGATACCCAGATTATCCAAATATTGACATGTTATCATGTTTGCTTTGTTTCTTTTTATGTATCTAACTACACATATATAATTATTTTTCTGAATCATTTGAGAGTAAGTTTCAGACATAAATCCATTTACTTCTAACTACCTGTGATGGTTAATTTTATGTGTCAACTTGACTGGGCCACAGGGTGCCCATATATTTGGTCAAACATTATTCTGGGTGTTTCTTTAAGGGTGTTTTTGATGAGATTAACATTAAAATTGGTAGACTGAGTAAAGCAGATTGCCCTCCCTATTGTGGCTGGGTCTCATCCAATCAGTTGAAGGCCTGAACAAAAAGGCTAACCCTCCTGGAAAAAGAGAGTTCTTTCCCGCCTGACTGCCTTTGAACTGGGACATTGGCTTCTTTCCTGCCTTCAGACTTGAACTGAAACACTGGCTCTTTCTGGGTCTCCAGCCTGTTAGTCTTTGACTGGAACTACAGCATTGCTTCTCTTGGATCTCAAGCCTTCAGACTTGGACTGGAATTACACCATCAGCTCTCCTGTGTTTCCAGCTTGCTGACTCACCCTGCAGATCTCGGGACTTGTCAGCATCCATTGTCATGTGAGCCAATTCCTTATAATAAATCTCTCTCTCTTTTTCTCTCTCTCTCTCTCTCTCTCACTTGTTTGCTCTTGCCCTCTCCATATATATCCTATTGTTCTATTTCTCTGAAGAGCTCTGACTAATATATATTTGCTAATATGTATTTAGTAAAAAAAAAAAAAAAAAGACGTTTTCTCACATAACCACAATGTAATTGTCAAATTCTGGAAATTAACATTGATACAGTACTATAATGTACAGACCTTATGCAAAATTTGCCAGTTGTCCCATAATGTCCTTTATATAAAATGAAAAAAAAAAATTCTGGGCCAGTATCCAATCTAGGATCACATGCTGTATTCAGTTGTTATGTCTCTTTGGTCTCCATTAATCTGGAATAGTTCATTTGTCTTTTTGTCTTTCACGACTTTGACATTTTTGAGGAGTACATACCATTTATTTTGTTAAATATCCCTCAACTTGGGTTTGTCGAATGCTTCACTCTGATTCAGATTTAGGATATACATTTTTTGGCAGGAAAACTGCAGAAGTGATATTGAATCCTTTCACTGAAGCATATAGGGGGCATATAATTCAATTTGTCTCATTGTTAATGATAATTCTGATTAATTGATTAAGGTGGTATCTCTCAGGTTTCTCAATTGTAAAATTTTCCTTTTTCCCTTTGTAGTTGTAGGAGATACTTTGAGTCTATGTACTATTCTGTTTTTCATTAAGCTTTTGTCTACTAGTTTTAGCATCTGAGAAGCGCATGTGAGGCAAGAGTCTCGCTGAAGATGAAATGAGATGGGGGGGGGGAAGGCGGGGAAGTGGGTGAGGGGAGTGAAATGACCTGGGAAAAAGAATATAGTGAGAAAAGAATCAGATTTTCTATTAGAAGATCACTCTGGCTAGTGTATGAGGAATATATTAAGGGAATGGGAAGAGTGGAAGCAGGGAGAAGAGGAGAAAAGCCTTTGGCAGTAGTCTGGTGCAAGATAATCTGAGTGAAGGCAGGAGACAGGCTAGAGAGAAGTAAATCAACTAGAGTGCTGTTGAAGAGATGGAATCTCTAAGAAGGACTTGTTTAGGTGAGGGCCTTGTAATTTGCTAATCCAGTGACAGTGGTGGGGAATGGTGGGAGGCTGTGGTCAGAGAAGGCCTTGCTGTGGAGGGGACATTTAAACAGAGATTTGAATGACTAGAGGAAACCAATCATGTGGAAAGAGAGATCTGGCCAGAGGCAATGTATTCACTGCATGTGTTATGCCAGGCTCACTGTTGGCATACTTGGGTGTTCGGTAAAATGTACCGAATGGATAGTGAGCTAGTATGTGAATAGAGAGGGCCGACATTATTATTCCTGTTGCAAAAATAAATGAAAGCTTTGTAAGTTGCAAGCTCCCTAGGGCAAGTTTAGTGTCTTTGTTTCTAATAAAAACATAGTCATGACAATATGTACTATTTAGTGAAGGTTTGTCATGGACAGATTAAGAGTCTTAGAGGCTTTAAGCACTGAGACATTATGGTGGCCGCCTCGTGTAATTAAAGAAAACAAAACGAAAACTAATAAACACTAATATGTAATGTGAGGAGTAAGATGCCCAACAAAGTATTCATCTTTTTCCTATGATGATTACTTCAGTATTTGTTCATTAAAAAATTAATTTGGGGGCTTCCTTGGTGGTGCAGTGGTTGAGAGTCCGCCTGCCGATGCAGGGGACACGGGTTCGTGCCCCGGTCGGGGAGGATCCCACATGCTGCGGTGCGGCTAGGCCCATGAGCCATGGCCGCTGAGCCTGTGCGTCCGGAGCCTGTGCTCCGCAACCAGAGAGGCCACAACAGTGAGAGGCCCGCGTACCGCAAAAAAAAAAAAAAAAAAAAGAAAAATTAATTTGTCCCTACTGATGTATAATTTACACATAAGAAATGCACACTTTTTAAGCGTACAGCTTAATTTTACATGGGAATACACCATATCAAGATACAGAAAATTTCTAGCACCTCGGAAGGCTCCCAGGGAAGTCAATACCACCCTGCCACAGTTAATCATTATTCTAACCTCTAGCACCATAGATTAGTTTTGCCTGTTTTTGAACTTCTTATAAATAGAATCACATAGTATGAATACATTTGTGTTTGTCTTTTGCTCAACAATGTCTGTGAGATTCATCCTTGTGTGTGGCAGTGATTTGTTCATTTTCATTGTGTGGTATTGCAGTATATGAATATACTACATCCTTGTACGTGCTTTTCGTTGGATGTAAACATTCTTTTCTGTTTGGTGTATATCCAGGAGTGGTCATAGGATAAACTCATGTTTACTTCTGAAATGGCAAATTTGTTCAAATTTTTGAGATCCCCTGCTTTGTTGGTGACAGGTACTATACTATGCTAAATGTTTTACATTTATAAACTCTTAATTCTTGCAACAAGTCCATGAAGTAGCTACTGTTACTACTCTTGCTTTACCATTGAGGAAGCAGAGACCCTTAGAGGTTAGGTAAGTAATGTACCTATGGTCACAGATCTGGTAAACAAACCCAGAGAGTCAGGCTGCAGAATTTGAGCTCTTAACCATTAAGCTATTCTGCCTCCTAATCCAGGTTCTCAGGTTCCATCTCTGTACTAGGTTCTTTATATTTAATTCTCATTTATTCTAACAACTCTATTATGGTAGGGTATATGATTTTTATTTAATTGATGAGCTTCTGTTGTATTTTCTGTCACTCTGGCTACCACAGTCTACTGTTGATAGCTAACTAGCATTTGGAGAGTGGTTTGTTGACTAAAGAGAAATATTTTAGAGAAGAAGATGCTAATTCTCTAAGAGTATAGTTTTATTTGTTTATGCAAAAAACATTTAATTACCCTACTAAGAGCCAGGTAGAAGGAATAAAGGACTCCTGATTTAAAGGTGAAGAAGACATGGTCTGTCCCTTGAAGTGGTCACAGAAAGGAAGTGAGACCAAGGTCAAAACACAGGGCAGAGTGCTTAAATGCTATCAGCAGGATATGAACAAAGAGATGTGGGTACACTGAGGCTGTGTGTGTGACAGTAGGGAAGCTTCATGAAAGAGGAGGTGATATCTGGGTGGAAACTGGAAGGATGAGGAGGATTTTGCAGGTCCAGAGGAGGCTGAAAGCATTCTAGCCAAGGGCAACGTTATGTGCAATGGCAGGGAGCTGTGGAAAGGCCTTGCTCCTCTTATGAATGATGTGAAGCTCAGTCCGGAGGGGGCTGGCGGTGGAGTTGAGGAAAGGTGGAAGAAAAGGGGAAGAGAGAGAAGTGTGGTTGGAATGATAGAATGGACCCAGAATGCCCTAAATGTTTGATTAACTAGATTGCCTGGTTAGGAACTCAGCTGCTTTTGGTTAAAAATCCCAGAGGTGTTAAAGGAGATAAGATCCAGCCTGTTTGTGATGGTGTATGACTTTTACAAATGGCCTGCTCTGTTATATATTTTAATAGCTCTGGTAAGAATGCTGGGAAGGGAGGTCTGGGGAGCAATAGATAGTAACTGAGCTTGATAAAATTTGTAGGATATTGGCCTATCTGGACTTATCTAATAAGGTTTTATAGCTAGATGGAATTTAAAGTATTAAGTCTAATTCCATTCTTCTCTCATGCTCTCTCACTCTCACTCTCTAACTCTCCTGCTCTCCAGCTCTCCCTCTCTCTGTAACAGAGGCAGGAAGCGAGGTTGGGTAAGTTAAGTGACTTCATGAAACCCACAATCTAGTTAGTGAAGTAGTGTGCTTGGAAGGATGACGAGCAGAGTCTTTGAATCAGGCAGACCTTGGTTCTAATCATGTCTTTGTAAGTGGCTGTGTGACCTTCAGCAAGTGCTTAAACGTTTCTGAGCCTTGGTTTCCTTATCTGTGAAACAATTACAGTCATCCTTCAGTATCCATGGGTTCTGAATCTGAGGATTCAATCAACCGTAGATGGAAAATATTCTAAAAAAAATCTGGAAAGTCCCCAAAAAGCAAAACTTGAATTTGCCCTGCCCTAGCAACTATTTACATAGTTTTACATTGTATTTACAACTATTTACATAACATTTACATTGTATTAGGTATTAAAAGTAATCTAGAGATACTTCATCTGGGAGGATGTGCTTAGGTTATACACAAATACTACACCATTTTATATAAGGGACTTGAACATCCTTGGATTTTAGTATCCACTGGGGGTCCTGGTACCGAGGTACAACTGTATATCTACTTCATAGGTAGCCCCTAACATAGGGCTTATCTCTTAATAAGGGTTTAATATAATCTCTTTTCCCTTTACCCTTCCTAACAGCATAGGGTCACTGTGATAGAAGTAAAAAAGAAATCAGGAGGTCAGCTGGCCCCTCAAGCAGGGCCTCGAAGGGTACCAGAGTTGTCATGGGGTCCCTACTACTGTATTTTGTTCTGTGCTCTGTAGGGCTGAAAAGTTGACACTATTAGAACTTCCAGAGCTGATTGGCTTCTTGGGGAGAGAGTTACACTAACAAAATACACAAGCAATTGATGAATAGGTCAGAATTCAAATTAATTAACTTCTAGTGATAGATATATCTTCCCATACTGGTTCTCCCCTTTTCAGTCTCATATTTTTATCCTAAAGTAGAATAATTGGAAAGTTGTTAATTGAGAGCAGAACCTGAGCTAAGAGGGTTGGATAGTCTTCAGAAACATTTCACCCAGACTATGAGAACAAGCTGATGCTTTCACCAGGGAACCTTCTATAACAGCCTAAACCTTTGTGTCTAGCAGACACATACTCTTAAGTGTTAGAGAAGCACAACACATTCCTACTGTAATTGCCCCATTTAGATGGTATGTGGACCATATCTTTCTATTAACACGTGCATCTTCTGAAATACTATAATCAGTTTGGCTAGAATTATCTTCAGTTGCATCCTACTATTGAGGAAACATTTGACTGTACTTGGGTGTTTTACTTTTGACTGTACTTGGGTGTTTCACAAATCTATACCAGCCATCTTACCAGGGGTAAGCTCTACAGATAGCTGATGTTAGCTAATTTTAACTTACAGAGTTCACCAGATTTCCTCCATTTTCTAGAGGCATCTCATTACAGACCTCTTTGTACTAGTCTCAATTATCTGTATACCCATTGCCTGATAGGTAGCATGTACTCAATAAATGTCAGTTGAACAAAGGTGAGGATAAAAGAGGAACACTAGAAAAGAGCTCAGGGAGAAAAATTTAAGTCTATTCTTTTCTCTATAGCATTCTACCTCCTGTCTTTGATAGGGACATAGTGAAGGGACAAAGTAGGTAATTAAATAGTTAATCCCACTGGGGATTGTAAGTAAAGAAAAAGGTATGGGAGACCACTCTAAGTTAATGATCACTCAATCAAGCAGGCCTGCGTAGCAACAAAACTATGCAACAGAAGCATGAGACATGCCCCAAAACAATAAAACAATGGTGGCATGAGACCCACATCCTGCCCAGTGAGCTCAATAAGCTGATTCCAAGGGCATGCTTCTCTCCACACACTGAAAACAAAAAAATATAAGGAAAGGGTGACATTATATTGAAACCTGAGATCATTTACCATTTTTAGAAAATGAGCGCCTTTTGGCTCATTTCCATTGCACCATGACAGTCCCGACTTGACCAAGTAGGGACAAGAGCCTCCCTCCCCCCGCCCCCGCCACGTGGAGGAGGAGCTGATGCTGGAAGTTTGACGTCTACTCAAGAATGAGGAAGAAAGTGGTCTTTTCCCCCTCCCCACTTTTCCTTTGATTATAAAACTGTAGCCCACTAAGTTCTCGGAGCACGGCACCCTCTCACCCAGCCACTTGGGAAGTCTCAAGTCTCACAAGTGTCCTATTCTAATAAGTCACTTATCTGTCACTTTGCCTCTCGCTGAATTCTTTCTGCGCTGAGACATAAAGAACTGAAGCTCCTCGGAGCCCCCAGACGCATTTCAGCGGTTTCACCTTTATGGGATATTCAGGAAAGGGTGAAAATGGGGTGGGGATGTAGAACTCCCAGGGATGGGAAGCTGAGGAGAAAGAAATGGAACTTTCAGGAAAATTTTCTATGCAAGGTAGGTGGAGGATTACACAAACGAGTCTCTAGGGGCTGTTGCTGAAGTCTAAGAGAGGCAAACAAGAGGATCATGGAGGAAAAGGCTGAAGTTAAATAAGTAACACTGGATATGCTGTTGAGATGCAGGGAACAGTGGATTCTGGCTTAGGTACCTGGAAGATTGTTGGTGCCATTCAGGTAGAGAGAGCAAAGGGCGGGGGGGCGCGGTGTTTGGATGAGTTTGCTTTTGGATAGGTCGAGTTACTGGGACAAACAGGTTGAAGTATCCAGTCAGCAGTCACGTATATGGGTCTGAGCTTCTGAAACAAATTTAGGTGTTAGTTGAAAGCATGGAGTTGGGTAAGACTCTTCGGGGAGATTGAAGAATGGAGGAATGTGGGGGAGGGGCGAATAGGGAGGCAGAGCCCAGCTGGACACCGGGATTTAAAGACGGGCAGAGGAATTTGGTGTTGCCAGAGTTGAGGGGTGGGGGTGGGTAGAAATAAAATTAAATAAATAAATAGGTAAAAAAAAAAAAGGGCAAAGGAACAGAAGCAGGATGAGGAAAGACGAAGGGCGACATTTTGAAAGCCAAGGGAAAGCCGCCTTCAGGTTCAAGGCGGTTTTGGACGCTGCCGGGAGGTAAAGAGGAGGATGACTAATTCTATGCTAGCCTCGGTCAAACTGGAGTCCGAGGAGCAGTGGCGGGTGGCATGGGGCTAAGCCACACTGCAGGCAACGAGTAAATTGAAAGGGGGAGGGCTTCGTAGTACTATATTCTTTAAGAAGTTTAGCTTTGACGAGCCACAAAGGGAGGGACTTGGAGGGTAATTTAGGGCTCAAGGGGGTAATCAGCTTCAGAATTCGGTACCCTTGAGTGGGAGTAACTACATCTGCCAGAGTCTCTCTGCAGTCCTTTTGGGTCCTTCTTGGGATTTCCCTTGGTGAAAAAAAAACTACCACTCTTAAGCTGGAAAAAAACTGCCACTCAATAAAAAACAAAACAGCGTGTTGTTTGAACACCTTCGCTTTAAAAATCCTGGCATGCAAATAAGGGGCTTTAATGTGGTTCACAGCGATTGGTAGGTACTTACCAAGGCCGTCATTTCCTCGTAGTACAAGATGCAAACGAAGAGTCTGCTTTCCGCTTTCCTATTGGCTGTTCGATCGGACTCAGCTTTTAGCCAATCAAACCACTTCGCTTCACCCCTCCCGGTAGCTCTTATAAATTACATCAAATTGGTTATCCTTGCCACATTCTTCTCTTTGAAAAAGAAGCTGTAACGGCATTTTTAGCCGTAATGTCAGGACGCGGAAAGCAGGGAGGCAAAGCTCGGGCCAAGGCCAAGTCGCGCTCGTCCCGCGCTGGCCTTCAGTTCCCCGTGGGGCGAGTGCACCGCCTGCTGCGCAAAGGCAACTACGCCGAGCGAGTGGGGGCTGGCGCGCCGGTGTACCTGGCGGCTGTGCTGGAGTACCTGACAGCGGAAATCCTGGAGCTGGCCGGCAACGCGGCCCGAGACAATAAGAAGACGCGCATCATCCCTCGCCATTTGCAACTAGCCGTGAGAAATGATGAAGAGCTCAACAAGTTACTCGGGGGTGTCACAATTGCCCAGGGCGGCGTCTTGCCCAATATCCAGGCAGTCTTGTTGCCCAAGAAAACGGAGAGTCACAAGCCTGGCAAGAATAAGTAATTAGGAGGCTTGACACCAACCCCACTCACCCCAAAGGCTCTTTTAAGAGCCACTAACGTGTCAAATGAAGGGCTGATCACGAAACAGCGCATTAGCTCTTTTTTTGAAAACTTGGGTGGCTCTAAAAAGAGCCTTTGGTCTTTGGTTCACTTTGTCTGGATTTATTTGCTTTTGGCTTTGTGGCTTTCAGTTTTCTTTGGTAATAGAACGGCCTGGATGTTGGGCAAAACGCCACCCTGGGCGATGGTGACTTTGCCCAACAGCTTGTTCAGTTCCTCGTCGTTGCGGATGGCCAGCTGCAGGTGACGAGGGATGATGCGCGTCTTCTTGTTGTCTCGGGCCGCGTTGCCCGCCAGCTCCAGGATTTCCGCGGTCAGGTACTCGAGGACTGCCGCCATGTACACCGGCGCGCCGGCCCCCACCCGCTCGGCGTAGTTGCCTTTGCGTAGCAGACGGTGCACTCGCCCCACCGGGAACTGCAGACCTGCGCGGGACGAGCGCGACTTGGCCTTGGCGCGGGCCTTGCCTCCTTGCTTTCCGCGGCCAGACATAACTGAAAATAATGCTACAAAGCCTAGAGCTCAGATTCTCGCAACAAACAGGATTCAAAGATCAGCAACTGGAAAGCTTTTATAAGCTTTCCTAGGGGTGGGGTCAGGAACGAATTTTTCATTGGTCCTAAATTGGCTCCAGAAATGGCCAATAAGGTCAAGAGTCGGTGTTGTTACGTAGCTATTACTGATAACGCAAGGTCTCTACATGGCCCAATGGAAACGTAAGACTTTTGGAGCCTTGATTTGCATACGGTGGTTATAAAAGGATCAGGCCCGCCCATTCTCATGCTACTTTTCCTTGCTAACGGGTGTTGTATTCTACAATGCCTGAGCCGGCAAAATCCGCTCCCGCGCCCAAGAAGGGCTCGAAGAAAGCTGTCACCAAAGCTCAGAAAAAGGACGGCAAAAAGCGCAAGCGCAGTCGCAAGGAGAGCTATTCCATCTACGTGTACAAAGTGCTGAAACAGGTGCACCCGGATACCGGCATCTCGTCCAAGGCCATGGGCATCATGAACTCGTTCGTCAACGACATCTTCGAGCGCATCGCGGGCGAAGCGTCGCGCCTGGCGCATTACAACAAGCGCTCGACCATCACCTCCCGGGAGATCCAGACGGCCGTGCGCCTGCTGCTGCCCGGCGAGCTGGCCAAGCACGCCGTGTCCGAGGGCACCAAGGCGGTCACCAAGTACACCAGCTCCAAGTGAGTCCCTGCCGGGACGCGGCGCTCGCAAAAGTCGCCGGGCCGCTTGACTTTCCAAAGGCTCTTTTCAGAGCCACCCACCTTATCACCAGAGAAGAGCTTTGTTCACTTGTTTTCCCTCAGTCTCTTCTCACAAAGTAAGTTGCAGTAGTTGGATGAAAGTAATGGCAAATAGCACACGTAGCTTTTTAGGCCCTTATGACTTGAGGTTCTTGGCGCGTGACTGGCATTGCTTTTGAATCTAGGCCGAGTCTTAACCCCTCACTGTGCTGCTTCGTTTTCTTATGAGTCAGTTCTAAATTAGGATTCTGAGACTGCTCCTTCCCACCCTCTGCTTGTAGACTGTTGTGTCCTGGTGGCTCTGTTAGGTACGTTTCATCGGTGTTCTAAAACGAAGTGAGTGATTTCGGCCATCCTCATTTAAGAAAGGACCCCAGGATGTAAGTTAGCCCGAGTCCTGCGAACACTGCATCACAGCCCTGAAGAATTCTCCCGAGAGTTTGGCAGCTGCTTGGGTGCCCAGTCACCAGTTACGCCCTACGACGTGACCTCCTGTGGATACCAGTAGTTCGGGGTATTTAGGACGGAACCCGCGCTGCCTGGTCTCAGCCTTTCCCTGATTGGACGACATGAATATTCAAAATCTCGCGCCGCTCCAGAATTCATAGATTCTGGTTTCCACCGCTCACTTTGGTGCTTTGAAATCCCTGTTATTTTTTGGTTGGTGGATCATTTTTGCATTTAATTCTCTTATCTTGGAATGTTTCGGCCTCAAGTAACTGTAAGGCACAAGTCATTTTAGTCTGGGCTCAAACGTCACCTCTCAGAAACCTTCCCAAGTCATCCACTCAGGAGTTTGCGCCTCTTCCTGCCTGTCCTGGGCCCTCACTCTATTTTATCTTCCTCCTAGCAGCGGTCTGAAATTGTCTTGTTCGTTTATATTCTTGTTTACGGTCTTTCTCCTCAAGCCCTTAACAGAAACTTTGCTGGTCTGGTTTTCCTCTATATCGTCAGTGCCAACCAGTACTGGGCACACAGTGGACACTTCAGTACTTATTGAGTTAATATTTGTTTAATTAATTTTTCTGTCCCACTCCTTTTTTAATCGCTTCCGTGGATGGATGGGTGCGGTTCATTTTCATTAGATGTATGTGAAGACGTGATGAAAATGGAAATGTTTTTGGAGCTCCTCCCCCAAGTCTGTCCGTGGTCACCTCAGGGCAACAGCTGGGAGGAGGACTTTGTTAAGATTTTTTTCTTTTTTTTTTTTTTTTTTTTGCTTTAAGGGGGAGGTGGCAGTTTTGTCCCTCCTTTATACTTCTCAGTTTGGCCTAATCTCTTGGATTTTCATTAAATTCAAAACATTGGTCACTGGAAATCCTTTTCCTTTCTCTATTTATGACATCCTTCCATCCCGATCCTTTGTTCCTCACGGAGATGAGCTTTTAATTTATGTTCACCATCTCATTTGCTTTTCAGGAGACCCTATACAATAGACAAGATTAATATCCCTTTAAAAACGAGATTGAGAGAAGCGAAGTGATTGGTCCACTGGTCATGCAGCTAACCTTGTCCACCTTTGTATCCTCAGATGCGAGGACAATTGTATTTTAGTTTTACTTCATGTAATTACAGAATGTTGAATCTTTCTGTCCAAGCCTTGATTTTTCTGATAAAGACACTGATGGTCTGATGAGTTATTCAACTCTGCTTTTGGATAAGGGATCCTGGAGTTAACTGCAGGGGTTTCATGAATCCAAATGGGCTCCAGACATTATCAGAGACTGAATAAATCTTATGTTTCTTACATGTGTGTTTTCAGATGTGTGTAGATGCTATTGTTATTAATAAAGTTACCAGTTAATTTAAAAGCTTGGCTGGATTATTGTATCTGCAATATAGTTTTTAACTAAATGAAATGAACAGATACAACCACTACTGGGTCTGTGGAAAAGCTGAGTGCCTCTGACTTGGAAGATGAATATTTATAAACCATCAGCCAAACTTACTTCTACTCCAGAAGTGCACGGGGGCTGAAATAGCCTGTTATGAGGACACTGTTAATGCTCAGTAATTGGAAAATACATGACCACAAAACCAAACAAAAATCACCACAAACAAGAAGCACTATAAACAAGATAGAAGAAATAAAGTCCTGAAGAAAGTTTATAACACCTGCAGAGTACTCACTGTATGCCAGATGACGTTCTAGGTCCTTTACACATAATGACTCATTTAATCCTCACAAGAACCTTATGAAATAGTTACCATTATTATGTCCCATTTTACAGATGAGGAAACTGAGGCACAGAAAGGCGGCTTCTCGGAAACTCTCCAGAGAATAAACTCTTGGTTCAATGTTTAACGGACCTGAGAAAGTAAGATCCCTCTCCGAAAACCTGGATTTGGGGGGAAATATTTATGCTTTAAAATTAAAATATAAAGAAATACCGCCTGCTTTTTTTTTTAGCATGCACCTTGGATATAAGTCTATGGTGGTGGCTGAAAGTCTTGGGTGGGGTGCTCTCATTCCCCATTCCAGAAACCATAGTTCAGCTCAGTTTTATTTGTCCCCATAGTTGTAGGGCTCACCAGCTGAAATACTTTTACTAACGTGAGAGAGCTTTGGTTACTGACCGTGGGCTCCTCCACTGTTTACTGGGAAGTTACAGAGTGAGAAAGGGGAAGGAGGTGTTAGAGTTTGGTATTTTAACTCTGGAGGGGAGGTGATTAATGATGGTGAGGTTTATCCTCCTAAAGAACCTCTTTGATCTTTCTCCTTCTCAAACATCTGTATACATTTGCTTAAGTTGGAGTTAATAACAATACTTGTTATAATAATAATTGCTTCTACTTCTTGAGCACATAAATATTTACCTTGTCCTCTGCTAAGTGGTTGACAAGCATTGCCTCATTTAATCTTCACAGCCACCACTTAAGATGGGTTTCATCCTTATTTTATAGGTAAAGGAGATTGAATTTCAGAAAAGTTAAATAACTTGTCCAGGATTGTTTAGGAAGTAAATGGTGGAACTACAACCCAATGCACACTTTTAAAAAGCTTGATATTCAAGGCCCTCCATAATCTGCCTCTTCCTTCTTCCACAGCTCTATCTCCTACTGCTATACAGGATTTCTGCTCTAGTTAACATGGTCTAGTCACCTTCCCCTAAACCCGTTTGCTCTTTCTCAGGGCTAGACTGGACTGCCCCTTCTTTCTGGCCTGACCAGAGCTTTCTTTCAAGCCAAGGCCATAATCTTCCACCTCAAATGACACCTCTCAACTAATTTCTCTACCACCCTCATCTCTTCTTTGAACAAACAAACAAAAACAAAAAAAACTTTACTGAAGTATAATTGGCATACAATAAACTGTACATGTTTAAAGTATACTTTAAGTTTGACATACATATATACCTATGAGAACATGAGTACAATAAAAATAATGGAAATATCCATCCACCCCCCCAAAAAAGGGTTCCCTAGTGCCCCTTTATAATTCTTCCCCCCTGCTCCCTTCACCAATATCCTCCTTTGGCCCCATCCTTGCCCTCAAGCAACCACTGGTTTGCTTTTATGTCATTATAGATAGTTTGTATCATACAATGTATCATTTGTATCTGGCTTCTTTCACTCAGCAAAATTGTTTTGAGATTCGTATATATTTCGGTGCATGTATCAGTAGTTCATTCCTTTTTATTGCTGAGTAATATACCATTGTATAGCCGCAACTGGTAATTCAGTTACTTGTTGATCGATAGTTGTGTTGTTCCTAGTCCTTCCTCCAGTTTTTTTTTCTTTTTTTTTGGCTGCGCCCACATGGCATGAGAGATTTTAGTTCCCCGACCAGGGATTGAACCCACACCCCCTGCAGTGGAAGCGTGGAGTCTTAACCACTGGACCGCCAGGGAAGTCCCCTTCCTCCACTTTTTAATGCACTCCAACTTTGTGTCGTGTTGGTTCCACAGATGAGCACAATAAACTTTCTGCCTTCAATGGGGAAGGAACTCAGATGGTGGATGAGCCATATACACAGATACTTATTCAAGTGGGAGAAAGTATTAGGGTTTCACTTTTGTTCTCCGAGGCTCAGAACGTCTCTAATCCATTTTATGTCCTATGGCCAGAGTAGTCGTCTAAAGCACAGACGGTGGCCTACCTCTCTGACTCAGTTTGGCCTTCAAAAGAAAAACATGAGAGTAAAAAATGTAAAACTATCAGCAGTTCTTATACCATATTTGGTCTCACAGCATGGTCTGGGGAACTCCGCTCCTTTAAAAGGGAGGCTAACATAGCTCACAATATGGCTAATCAGTGGTTGTGGCACAGGGAGGAAGCCTGAGGGGCAGCTCTGTTCAGGTTTCAGACACTGACCCTTAACTGGAAGACCGTCCCTGTGGCTCGGGAGACTAGGTTTAATCATTCATTTAATATGGGTGATTGAAAATCTGTATCTGCTAATTTAATAAATAATTATTAAGTATCTATTAATATTATTAAGTTCTGTAAGAAAGGCCCTCTAGGACCACTCTGACTCCTGAGCATTGTTAGGTATGATATAATTAAGTCATTCTTTCATTCAGTGATTTATTGAGTATCTGTTAGATAGCAGGCAATCTGGTTTAAGGTTAAACAGAACAGAATGGCTTCTGCCTTCCTGGACTTTTAGTGGCAAGAAGGGAAGATAGATATTATACAAGTGACTATAATAAAATGTGACATGTGTTAAGTTGGGAGAAGTACAGATACAGAGAGTGTAATGGAGGGAGGCCTAACTTAACACTGATGGGGCTAAGGAAGGCGTCTCTGAAGAAGGACTTGAAGGAGAGTGAAAGACAGCAAGCTCAGGGAGGTAGGAGGAACTGCAAGAAATTTAGTATGGGTAGTATTTAGAGGGTGAGGAGGTAGGCAGGTAGAGCCAGACCTTGAGGGATTGGCCCAGACATATGGAAACGGACTTTAAAGAACCCGATTAGCTTCTGGGCCAGCGTGACTGTGGAAACATCTGTACCCGTTCAAGCAACCTCTACTGCGGATGACACCTTGACCCTCGAAAGAGTGTCCATTCATTTCAGTGGCTTCCCTTAATGTGGAAATGGCTTCATCAGGCCATCCAGGCTGATGCCAGCCACCATCATGCTCTGAGGGGACCATGAGGTTCTGAGGGGGACTGTGAGATTCATAATTGGCCAAATGCAAAGGTTTGCCAATACCCAGAGCTGGTTGGGCTAGAGAAATGAGGTATTCTCATACACTAGTAGTGAGAGAAGAATTTGGTGCAAACTTTTTAGTGGGTAATTTCACAATAACTATCAAAATTCTCTTTTCATATATGAATACAAAACAAAACCCCCTAGAAAATCACTCTAAGATATTTGTGCAGGGATTGTAAATAGCAACTTTTAAAAAAAACATATTTTTAATTCTTGATAATTGAGAAATTAAAACATATACACAAACAGATGCCAATGTACCCCTTATCCAACTTCAACAATTATCAACTCAAACCAGTTATCAACTCAAGGCCATCTATCCTGTGTCATTTTGAAGCAGATCCCAGGCACCATATTACTTAATCCATAAAAATTTCCTTATGTGTCTCTAAAAGATAAGGACCGTAGTACCAAATCATGTCTAAAATAATTAACAATAGTTCCTTAATTTATCAAATATCCAGTTAGTGCTCAAATTTTTAATTTTAATCTCCCTATCTAATCTAATCTATATGTTTTAAAAGTACTTTATCTGAATCTGAAGCCAAATAAATCTACACATAGTGGTTGGTTGATGCCTTTTAACTCTAATGTATGTTTCCCATCCATCTCTTTATTTCTTGTAATTTCTTTGTTGAAGAAACTGGGTTGTTTTCCCTGTAGAGTTTTCCCAATTCAGATTTTGCCAATTACTTCTTGGTGTAGTTTATCATGATCTTCTGTCTCTGTATTTCCTGTAAATTAGTAGTTGGATCAGAGGCTTGATTAGATTTAGGTTCACTTTTCCACTCCCTGGCAAGACTACTTCATAGCTAGTGCCATATATATATATACACACACACATATATATATATTTTCATATCAGGGGACATAATGGCTAATTGCTTCTCTTTTTGTGATAACAACACCTATTGATGCTTAATACTTAGATCCTTTAAATCACTAGGGGCTGCAAAATAATATTCTAGCACTTCTCCTTTATTAGCTGGAATTAAGAGAAAGCAGTATTATTTTTAATAATAAACACATAGAAACTACTTAGATGTCTATTAGCAGGTGAAAAGAAAGTGGTAGGATCCCTTTTGGTATAAGTAAAAAAGGATATGTGTGTATGCATTGGTGTGTCTGCACTGGTAAGTAAGTAAAACATTTTTCTGGAATTTCATATATTAAAGCTAATAATAGTGGCTATTCATCAGGAGAGGAATTTGGTTAGTCCAGAAGGAGGCTTTTACTTTTTCCTTACATCTTTCAATATCATTTGAATTTTTGATCAATGTGCACTTAAAAACACTGTCAGCAGAAATAAGTTATTTGGGCAGTGTGGGATTATTGGCCATAAAAAAAGCCCGAGTGATATGATAATATTTTTGGTGAAAATAATGTATTTCAGATACCTATCCTAATGCCTGGCACACAGCAGATCCTTAACTTGTTTTAGTTAATGGTGAAAAACAGTTTTTAAAATCTTCAATAATATAACCTAAACAGTAGCAACAACAACAACAAACTCCAAAAGTCCTTGGGATTTATGAGCTGACCTACAGTTCTGGGGCTGGGACTCCACTAGTCCCAATCCTGTGAAAAAAACAATCACTTTAAATTGTGAACATCCACTTTAAAGAAGGTATTCTCTGAAGTGATTTTCCTGACTGGCCAACTTCACTGATAAGGCTTCGGCTACAGATTTGGTCCTCAGCCAGGCTAGGAGACTGGGTCACGGAGCGAAACAAAATCAGGTGGAGAAGACAATGCGTAGAACGTGCCTGGGAGAGTTGGTGTGGGTTCCTGAGTAAGTCAGGAGCAGTATTTTGCGAGGATTATTCTGACCTTTAAATCTTTATTCTGACTGAGACTTGCAGGATAAATTGATGCTCCTGAATTTTACTCAAATTTTTTTTCTAAAATTTGCAAATCACGAACAATCTGAGGATGTCTTACTATATTTGCTGTATGCATTTAATAGAACCATTTCCCCTGTTCTTATTATTCCTTTTTATGTTCATTATTTGCTCCCTTTCAGACAATCATTCTAATTTCGCTTCTTTGTGTTCCTGCAAAAAGTGTATTGCTTTCTATGCATTAAAAATAATTATCCTCGCATACTATATATTCAACCCATTCTCGAAATAGCAAAGCTACTGAGATGAACAGATTAGTGGTTTCCAGAGGGTGGGTGTGAGGTAGGAGGTGGTTGGGAGTAAATTGTGGAGTTCTTTTGAGGTGATTGAACAGGTCTGTATCTTGATTGTGGTGGTCGTTAGAAGAATTTATACATGGAATAAAATTGCACAGGATTACATGCACACACATATGAATGAAGTTTAAAGAAACTATGAAAAGTAATTCAGGTCTATAGACTAGTTAACGGTAATGTACCAATGTAATTATCCTGGTTTTGATATTGTACTACAACTCTAAATCATGTCACCATTGGGGGAAGCTGAGTGAAGGGTACATGGGATTCTACTGTTTTTGCAACTTCCTGTGGATCTATTATTATTTCAAAACAAAAATTTTAAAAAGTTGCAAAACATACTTTACTACTAACTAAATAGATGCAAAGTTAAACTAGAATGGCATATGCTTTTTCTGTTCCTATTGCTTATATACTCTTCTTTGGTACCAGACAATGTTCTAAACACTTTACATGTATTAAATCATTTTATCCTCACAATAACCCTATAGGTAGGTAGTATTATTATTTCCATTCTACAGATGTAGACATGGAACCACAGAGAGGTTAAGTAATGTGCCCACAGTCACACAGTCATATCAGCAAGAATCATATCCTATCAACCAAGTGACCAAGGCAAGATAAAAATTCAGTCTCCTTTTAGTCACTGTACTACATCACTAATGTCAAAGAAGCAAGATGTTGATGCAGCATTTATAGCAGTTAACAATGTTAGAAATAATCAACAATTTAGGAATGCTGAAATAAGTTATATCAACTCTAAGGGAAAAAAAATTAGTAGTTAGACTTAGTCTAACAAGCCCAGTTTATTGACTTGTTTTCAAGGAGGGAGAGCACACACCAAAAAAACTGTGAGGTGTCTCACCAACAAAAGAAAAACATACAATACAATAGTAAGTACAATACATACAATAGCTTACAATAGTAAGCTGTGGGGAAGGATAAACTATAGAGTTTTGATGGGCTTAAAGCAAAGCAGGGCTGTGTGAAAAGATGGACATCAGAACTAGGCTTTCAAGTGCATTCAGGGTCCTGTTTCCTTGGAAACTACAAAGTATTGATGAAGGTGGAATGTTGTGTTTAGAAATCGCTTGTTTGAAGTTTTGTACCTGGGTTGAAAACCAAGGTTGCTTCTCAGAGTGATTTAGGTCCTCTGGGCAGGAGGGGGATATTTCATTCTTACTGATACGATTTCACACAGCCAAAGTTCTGATAATCTACGATTTTTAAGAGAACAAAGTTTCTCAGTGAATAAGAAAGCAGTGGTCCCTCAAAGAAGGGGATTCTGACTCTTTATAGCTACAGCATGTCCTTGGGACTTGTGTTTCCTGCTAATTTTTGACTAATTCTTTGACGTTCATCTCAGCCTGATGAATGGCAGAACAGATTTTTTACTTTCTCGGTCCTAGCAAATGTCTACTTTCTCAGAATGCATGTAAGTGGTATTGTGTTTTATATTTTATTCTATTTTTTACTTTCCCCCTTTCTAACGTATATGTTAAAAATTGGCCTTTCCCTCTCAACTCCCACAAAAACCTGCATCTCTCTTTTGCTCTCCATGTTGTGATGTGAACATGCACTCTGTTGACTGAAAGTGCTGCATTGAACTCCAGGATGTGCAAACACCACATTTTACCCCCCACTCTCCTGCTGACAGACATCCACATTTGCTCCAATTCCCCATCATCACAAACACGCTGTTATAAATAAACATCATTGTGCATTTCCCTCATGGACCTATGTAAGAATATCTTTTGGATAAGAACCCTCAATACTAGGGTCCATTTATTCTTTATTGAATGAAGTAGTACCAGGCTCCCCTCCAGAATGGTAGGCTCAGACTTCCAACACCAAGGCATCAGGACTCCCATGAGACCACTTCCAGGTTAATGCTTGGGTCATCCAACTTTCTAAGTTTGGCCAGATTATCTGGTGTAGAGTGATATCTCATCTTTGCTTTCATTTTCATTTCTTTGATTATTAATGAGCTCAAGCATCTGTACATGAGTTTGATAGCTTCTGTGTTTGCTTTTCTGTATATTGCTTACTTATAGACTTTTCCCAACATTGTTCAGGGAGTAAAACCTAGCCACTCCATAGTTTGGCATTTGAGGCCCCTAAAACTGGTCCCTGATGTCCCTAGTATGAAAAGCTCATTTCTCATTACTGCCCTTTGTCCAGGCTACCTGTGGTCCAACAACAATTCTTCTTTGTTTTCACTCTCCTTTCTGCCTGGGTTACACCACCTTCCTTAGCTCCCAATCTAAATGTATCTCAGATTCTAGATATTCCTGAGAACTCACCTCAAATATCACCTCCTACAGGAAGGGTTCCCTTGTTTGTTCAGCTGGAATTGACCTTTCCCTCTCAGCTCCCACAGAGCTCAACCTGCACTCTCTTTATCATCCACTACAATAGGCCTTCCACTTTTGCTATTCATGTGGGTATCACCTCCCCATAAAGACAGGCATCAGGTTATGTGTGCAAGAACAGAAAGATTCAGAAGGCATGTTCTGAGAAATATTGACTTTAAAGAATAAGTACGATGATTTTTACTTTATTCTTTGTAGTTTCCTCTAGCCAGTGTTTTTCTAACTATAGGTTGTAACTCATTAGTGGGTTATGAAATCGGTTTACTTGATAGAGAGCACGTTTTTCTCCCTTTTTTTAAGAAGAAGAGAAGAGAAAATATCAGAGTATATCACAAATAGTAAGTATCATTTTGTGAAACTTGTTGCAATTTATATTCTTTTGTGAATGTGACTAGGAGGCCATGTAAAATGTGTTTCTTACTGGGGGTTGAGGTCAGGAGAGGTCTGTTCTACTGTACTGAAAGGGTCATAGAACATGCCATCCCAGAATATGCCACTTTGGCATATTGATCATTTTGAGCTGTAGGCACTCGAAAAACAGGAAATGCAGGGACAGACTTTCTTTGAACTCCCCTTATCTGCTTAAGGACAGATTCTCCAAAGGAACTCAATTGTCATAAATGCCCTCCCCGGAGAGTTTCACTAACCAGGGAACATTGACACTTCACAGGATGGGAGACCAGAAGTCGGGACCACACTCAGACAAACTTTGTCACAAACTATCATACCTCCCATCTATTCTTCTAGGGCCTATTCATTTCTCCTCAAAGTCATTTATTCTCCCCTAAGAGGCTTGGATCCTCTGTCCCCTTTCCCTATTAAGAAAGATATTTAAGTCTGAATTCTAAGCCACCTCAGTGTGTTACTCATTTTTATCTTGAGTATCTACCATGTATACATGAGGTATACATTGTTAGTAATCTTGTTTGCTTTTTTCTTGTTAATTTCTCTTTTTATTATGGGGGCCTCACCTAAAAATTCAAAAGGTCAGAGGGAAAATTAGTTTTCCTCCCCTACAGTACATGTATTGATGTTATTTGTATCTATTGTGTATATCACTTTTCCTTGAAACACTGACTCTAATACAAAAAAAAAAAAAAAAAAAAGTAAAACACAAAACTTTTTTTCCTCCCTGGCTTTAATGGAAGCAAACTCATGAATAATATTTTCAAAACCTACTTATTTGCTTAGTTCTTTTTTTTTTTTTTTTTGAATTCTCCCAATTCATCACACCACCACTTCCTCCCCTTTGGTGTCCATAAGTTTGTTCTCTACATCTGTGTCCCTATTTCTGCCCTGCAAACCGGTTCATCTGTACCATTTTTGTAGGTTCCACATATATGTGTTAATATACGATATTTGTTTTTCTCTTTCTGACTTACTTCACTCTGTATGACAGTCTCCAGGTCCATCCACCTCACTACAAATAACTCAATTTCGTTCCTTTTTATGGCTAATATTCCATTGTATATATGTGCCACATCTTCTTTATCCATTCATCTGTTGATGGACACTTAGGTTGCTTCCATGTCCTGGCTATTGTAAATAGAGCTGCAATGAACATTGGGTGCATGTGTCTTTTTTTTTTTTTTTTTTGCGGTACGCGGGCCTCTCGCTGTTGTGGCCTCTCCTGTTGCGGAGCACAGGCTCCGGACGCGCAGGCTCAGCGGCCATGGCTCACGGGCCCAGCCGCTCCACGGCATGTGGGATCTTTCCCGGACCGGAGCACGAACCCGTGTCCCCTGCATCGGCAGGCGGACTCTCAACCACTGCGCCACCAGGGAAGCCCCATGTGTCTTTTTGAATTATGGTTTTCTCAGGGTATATGCCCAGTAGTGGGATTGCTGGGTCATATGGTAATTCTATTTTTAGTTTTTTAAGGAACCTCCATACTGTTCTCCATAGTGGCTGTATCAATTTACATCTCCACCAACAGTGCAAGAGGGTTCCCTTTTCTCCACACCCTCTCCAGCATTTGTTGTTTGTAGATTTTCTGATGATACCCATTCTAACTGGTGTGAGGTGATACCACATTGTGGTTTTGATTTGCATTTCTCTAATAATTAGCAGTGTTGAGCAGCTTTTCATGTGCTTCTTGGCCATCTGTATGTCTTCTTTGGAGAAATGTCTATTTAGGTCTTCTGCCCATTTTTGGATTGGGTTGTTTGTTCTTTTAATATTGAGCTGCATGAGCTGTTTATATATTTTGGAGATTAATCCTTTGTCCGTTGATTCATTTGCAAATATTTTCTCCCATTCTGAGGGTTGTCTTTTCGACTTGTTTGTAGTTTCCTTTGCTTTGCAAAAGCTCTTAAGTTTCATTAGGTCCCATTTGTTTATTTTTGTTTTTATTTTCATTACTCTAGGAGGTGGATCAAAAAAGATCTTGCTGTGATTTATGTCATAGAGTGTTCTTCCTATGTTTTCCTCTAAGAGTTTTATAGTGTCCAGTCTTACATTTAGGTCTCTAATCCATTTTGAGTTTATTTTTGTGCATGGTGTTAGAGAGTGTTCTAATTTCATTCTTTTACATGTAGCTGTCCAGTTTTCCCAGTACCACTTATTGAAGAGACTATCTTTTCTCCATTGTATATCCTTGCCTCCTTTGTCATAGATTAGTTGACCATAGGTGCGTGGGTTTATCTCTGGGCTTTCTATCCTGTTCCATTGATCTATATTTCTTTTTTTGTCTCAGTACTCTATTGTCTTGATTACTGTAGCTTTGTAGTATAATATGAAGTCAGGGAGTCTGATTCCTCCAGCTCTGTTTTTTTCCCTCAAGACTGCTTTGGCTATTCGGGGTCTATTGTGTCTCCATACAAATTTTAAGATTTTAAAACACAAAACTTAGGCTCAAATTCCATCCTGGCCACTTTTTAGCTGGGTGACCCACATACCCAGGTGTCTCATCTTCACCAGAAATTTTCTTAACTGTAAGGCAGGGAAACAAACCTCTTCTTCCTTTCCTGAGTTCTTGTGGAACCAAATGAGAGGACATAAGTGAATAGCTTTTGTGATTCATAAGGCACTCAGGAACCCAAGTATTCTTAATGTCTGGGCCACAGTCTAGCAGAATCTCAAGATGCTAATCATCTAGAGATTAAATAATGTACCCATTGTTTCCTATGTATTAGTCTTTCTTTCCACAACATGATTGTAATGTTCCCAAAGGAAAGATTTAGGACTAATATCAATTAGTGTTTATCATAATGTTAATTAAATTGACTAATAATTATTAATTTATTGCCATGTTGAAACTCTGCTCTAAGTCTTTTGCATTACTTGTATTTATCTCATTTTATCCCTATGGTAATCCTATGAGGTGTCTACATTTATTGTCACTATTTTACAGATATTGAAACTGAGACATTGAACTCCTATTCTAGCTCCATATCTTTTCTCTTCCAGCTTTTCCCAGACAAATGAATCCGGGAACATTCTACTATTGCCCAGACAGTTCAGGCTGTCTCATGATTACCAGAGGCATCTAACCAAGGGCCAAAGACATTTCCCTGCACTGCCCCTGAAGCCTGGACTTCCCCACGTGGAGATACAGCCTCTCCTCTAGGCTCCACACTCATGGGCACAGACAGCATTAGTAAAAATGCAAAGCTATTGCTCTTAGTTTTAATACTCAGGTGCAAGTGACTGACAGATGGCCTTTTGGAGGTGGAGAGTTCATGGGCACCTAAACAGAGGGAAACCAGGGGAAGTCTGGGCCTGCTTCCAGAGGGCCCTAGGGGCTCAGGGCTCAGCATCCGTAGTGGTTTGAATAGTGTCCTCCCCCCAGATTCATGTCTACCCGGAAGCTCAGAATGTGATTTTGTTTGGAAATATGGTCTTTGCAGATGTAACTAAGGGTCTTGAGATGAAATCATCCTGGATTGAGGGTGGGATAAGTGAAAGGAGAGGGAGAGTTGGACACAGAGATTCAGGGAAGAAGGTCCTGTGAAGACAAGGGCAGAAATTGGAGTGATGCTGCCAGAAGCCAAGGAACGCCAGGAGACAGTGGAAGCTGAAAGAGGCAAGGAAGAATTCTCCCCTAGAAGCTCTGGAGAGAGCATGGCCCTGCTGATACTTTGATTTCAGACTACTGATCTCCAGAACTGTGAGAGAATAAATTTCTGTTGTTTTAAGCTAGCAAGTTTGTGGTAATTTGCTATAGCAGCCCTAAGGAAAAGAACACAGCATGCTTGCAGCAGTTTGGGTGTGAGATGTCCTGAAGAGTAAGAAGAGTTTGCCACTGCTGCAGACCAGGATGCCTGCCTCAGTCCTCTTCTCTTCTCCTTGACCCCTGGGTAGATCTCATCCCATTCCTTGCCTTCTGTTACCCGTATCTATCTGCTAAGGGCTTCCCCCAAAGTAGCTCCAGCTGAGCGCCTTTGCTGTTTAAATTAATATTCCTAACTCTTAGTGAATGTATCCTAGATGGATAACAGGAATCTCAACTTCAATGTCGGAAGGGACTTTATGCAGCTTCTTGGTTCCAAAAGCAATTTCTTCTCCCTAAATTCTCCACCTTAGTGAAAACTACCATTATCTCCTAGCTTCTCAAGCCAAGGAGAGGTTCCTTCCTCTCTTGCATTCTCCAAATACCTAAATCTTATCAAATTTACTTTCTACAATTCCCTCAAGTCCATCACTGTATCTCTGTCCACTCCTAGCCACTGCCTTAACTGAGGCCACCAACAGCTCTGATTAAAGGACACAAAGTCCAATAAACAATCCAGTTCCATGACCAACTTTTTCTGGAAACAGGCTGGACATGATGAAACTTTTAAAAAGAACATGAATTTCTTTTTGCTTGATTTTGTTTTTTGTAATCTGAAAGAGGAAAATTACTTAAGTACCTAAAATAATTAAATTTTGATATTGACATTAAAAAAATTGGGTACTACTTCACCCTAGGTTTTCAAACCAATGAAGACATTCCAGAAGTTTCCTATTAGGCCTAGGAAGTTTGACCTTCACAGAACAGCGGCAGGAATATCATCTTTGTCCTATTACCCAAAAGGTATCAAAGCTAAAATGCCTGTGGCAGTTTGGGAAGCCTTGAAGGCACTGGAGAACTCTTCACACCTCCCAGAACAGGCTTACAGTGAGAACCAGATTCTGTTGTCTTGGCCTTGTGGGGCAAATCCCCCAAACAGCTGCTGATTGGTGAGGCAGCAGTGTTTTGCCAAGGCCTGACTCTCCACTGGGTGACAGGGATTGGGTCAGACAGGCCCACTTCCTCAGAAAGTGAGTGTGTATACACCTGTTTCCACTGCCTGTTGTTTCTTGGCCCCATGTGAGGGCAGGGGGCTGTCAGCTGAGTAGAGAACACTTCCATCGTTGAGGCCCAGAGCCCGGCTGCGTAGCAGCCCTGGAAGAGGGATCAATGATGCAGACAAGGCCCTGCCCTTAAGGGGCTCACCTTTGACAGGAAACCAGGAAAGACCAACCAAGGAGGGCCTCCCCTGTTCCAGCAGCAAGAGACCAGTGCTCCTCCCTCTCTGCTTTCTTTCGTCATTATCCTTCCACACCCTGCAAGCGTTGAGTTTGGTGAGTGAGCAATCTACTGCTGTGGTAGGAGGACAGACGTGGGTAGAAAAATGAGGGGGTGAAGGCAGGATATAGACATTCCTGCTAAGCTAGGAACCCCTGACCTGCCTTAGCCATGACAGATGCCCAGGCTGACCCCAAATTTCAGAGCCACAGGGAGATCTTAGATATCTGCTTTTAAATCTGATGCAGTATCCCTTCAGGGAGTATGATCCTGGGGAGGAAGAGCCCTAACATGGAAATCTATGTGCTCAGGGGTCTGCTGAGCCACTAATGGCTCAGACATGCTGGAAAGTCCATCACCGTCTGAGAACTTCAGGCTGCCTCTTTGAAAACAAACTTCAGTGGATGAGATGCTGGGTGTAAATGTGCCATCCCTGCACAGCCCTGAGTCACTGCTGCTTCTGCTTATATCTCACAGAGTACAGATCCTGAGGATCCCATCTTGCAGTGTTGGTCTGAGCAGGGAATGAAACCCTGGGTCTGTATTAGTTTTCTAGGGCAGCCATAACAAAACACCACAGACTGGGAGGCTTAAACAACTAATTTTATTTTCTCACAGTTCAAGAGGTTAGAAGTCCAAGATCAAGATGTCGGCAGGTTGGATTTCTTCTGAGACCTGTCTCTTTGGCTTGCAGATGGCTGCCTTCTCATTGTGTCCTCACATGGATATCCTTCTGTGTTGTCTGTGTCCTGATTGCTTCTTCTTATAAGGACACGATTCATTTAGGGTCCATCTTAATGACCCCATTTTAAACTTAATTGCCTATTTAGAGGTCCTATGCCCAAATACAGTTACATTCTGAGGTACAAGGAATTAGGGCTTCAACATATGAATTGTTGGGGGGCACAATTCAGCCCATAACAGGGCCTATTCTGAAAATCTCTGTGAGCCTGGGGCTGCAAACTGGGGACCCACTGTCAGGAGAAGCTGCAGTCCACATTGCTCTTTTTTTCCCCACACTCCTTGCAAAGGGCAAAAAAGTTTACAAAAGTATGTCTACTTCAGTTT
This sequence comes from Delphinus delphis, assembly GCF_949987515.2. Lineage (NCBI taxonomy): Eukaryota > Metazoa > Chordata > Mammalia > Artiodactyla > Delphinidae > Delphinus > Delphinus delphis. Next base: position 107,280,075 of record NC_082683.1, on the reverse strand, counting down.
CTATTCCCCTCAGTGAATTCTCTCCCATCTCTGGTAATGCTTTTATCTATCAACTGTGCTGAGACAACAAAAACACAAACTCTGGCCTCTTCCAGATGCAAACAAGCGATGATCAAGGTTAAAAAGAGATAACATCTGAGACCCACATAAGTAGCTCCTATCTGAGTCTTGTGTAGTGTGGGCTCTACAAGATACTGTCCCACTCCCTCAGTTGAACAGGTTCATTCCTAAAAGACAGTAAGAGACCTTGGACTTCTGCTCTCATCTGGTGCAGGAATTGCCCCTCTGAGACCACGTAAAATCTCTGCCCTTACAGATCCTGGGACCAGCAAATGGGTGCAAGGGAGAGGAGCAGGGTCTGTTCTGCCTTCTATTGGTTCACTGCCTCCCACAGCTTGAACTCTGAGCGCCTTGACCTGGATAACTTCTCATATAACTACACAGAACTCACGCCTATGCCTCTCGGGATGTCTTCCAGGAAGAATCAGTCTCCTGCTGTGGAGCCGAGAACAATACCGACAAGACCGAGTCCCCGGGGAGTGGCCTAGGTTATGGCGGCCCTTGAGCTCCCGGCCGTCTGTCCCTTTCCCCACAGCTACTCCTTTGGGCTCAGGCCGGTCAAACCCACCCGACTGCCTGAACTGAATGCCAAGCCGCAGACACGAGATCCTATTTCGTCCTCTGGTCTATTCCTGCACACAGCTACCGGTACTTGTCTGAGTGGGGTTGGCATTTGAAAGAAAAGGAGCAAGGCTGAGGAAAGTGAGAATGTCAAGGGCTTAAAATAACAGGAGAAATTTTTGAGGCCCGCGCAGGAGTTTTGAGAGAGGGTGGAGTAAGGGGATGAATGGCCTCCGCTAAATTCTTCGCTGAGGAGTGATGCCCGGGCATTACCGACAACCAACACACAGGCAGGTTGCAACAATCCCTCACTTTCCCCGGCAGAAACGGGGCGGGACCGACCGAGATGGCGATTTCCCGCCGGAGGCGGAGAGCCACGCGGGGCGGGGCCCTTTCCGGCGGGGGTGAGGAGGTCAGACCTGCGCGCGGCTCTCAGCTGCCTGAAGGCCAGCCCCCGCGCGCTCAAGCCCGCGAATCCTGAGCGTCCCCTAGTGACTCCGCCTGGCCTAACAGCCCGCACCTCCCACCCCCCCACCCCCCGACTCCCCCACCCAGGACAGATTACAGTTCTGGGCCAAGGTCGAGTACGAAGACGCCCTAGAAGAGCCCGACCCTACGGGAGGACCCGTGGCTGCCTCCGAGAAGCGAAACTGGGCGCCCTGGCCGCGCCCAAGAACGCAGCGGCAAGCTCGCCAGGCCAGAGAATCCGACTGACCAAACTCAAAGATCTTGACACCCCGGAAGGCGGCCAGCAAGCAGGGGACTAGGCCAGATACCTGGCCTTTCTTTAGCCTATCTGTTGGAGCCCAACGCTCTGCCCGCTCTAACAGCCTCTCCTCCCGGGGTATGCGAGGGTCCGCCGGGAGAGCACGGCCAAGTGGCACAGCTTCTTCCAAGTGCAGTTGTGGGTGGCTCTGAAAAGAGCCTTTGGATATGATGGAACCTCGAGCCGAGCGCACACTTCTTAAGCCCGCTCCCCACGGATGCGGCGGGCCAGCTGGATGTCTTTGGGCATGATAGTCACGCGCTTGGCGTGGATAGCGCACAGGTTCGTGTCTTCAAACAGTCCCACCAAGTAGGCCTCGCTCGCCTCCTGCAGCGCCATCACGGCCGAGCTCTGGAAGCGCAGGTCGGTCTTGAAGTCCTGCGCGATCTCGCGCACCAGCCGCTGGAAGGGCAGCTTGCGGATCAGCAGCTCGGTCGACTTCTGGTAGCGCCGGATCTCCCGCAGGGCCACGGTGCCCGGCCGGTAGCGGTGCGGCTTCTTGACGCCGCCGGTGGCCGGCGCGCTCTTGCGGGCCGCCTTGGTGGCCAGCTGCTTCCGCGGGGCCTTGCCACCGGTCGACTTGCGGGCAGTCTGCTTTGTACGGGCCATAGCGAACCGAGACACGAGCTCACCGGCGCAGCGACGCGCAAGGGAGGAACCGGGATCCAGCCCGCCGCAGCGGTCTTTATAGGCACAGTCTTTTCCCGATTGGGCGGATCAGTAATTGAAAGTCCCGCGCTGGCTGTCCATTGGCTGTGACGTCATCGGCCCTAGCGCCACTGACTGGCTTGGGCAGAATCCCCCCTACCCCCGCCCACCCGCCTCCCTTTCTACTTTCCAGTTTGCCAACAGTTTTCCCTGGCTTGTTTTTCCTTTCTTTCAGGGCGAGAGTTAGTTTTGAGCGCAACTGTGTCAGAATGTTCCTCCTCAGCCCTTCGCTCCCTTGGAACGCGCTACCCGCGAAACCCTCTTTCTACGCTTTCTAGCTCCCGAATTGAACCTCAACCTTCTGTTTGGCCCCGCCGCCCCCGGAACGCCTTGTTGCCTTCTCAGAGCCCCCTAGCTTAGTTGGCATGACGGATCGTTGGGGGGGTTTTTTGTTTTGTTTTGTTTCCGCCTTTCGGTGCTTTTCGGATCGGAAAGTTATGTGCGGCCCCCTCCGGGCGCAAGATTCCGCCTCCGAAACCCTAAGTAGGGACCTGTATCTCCGCCGCGAAGGCGCCTTTTTTTTCCCCCTTTGACACAGTCGACTCACTTAAGCCAAACCCCAGGTCCGCCACACTCCCGAAAACTGTCCGCTCCCCTAACCGACTGGGGTGAACGGGGCGTGTACGTGTGTGTGAGAGAGGTAACGTCCCCTTGGTACTAGACCTCAAGTGTTCAGCAGAGGCCTGGGGAACAACTATACTATAGAGTTGCTCACTAGGCATCCGACTCCGAGTTAAGGCACCGCGGGTCGCCTGACGGAGCACTTAGAACTGAGTCGACCCTGGCGCCCAAGAGGCTTGCTACCTTCACCCGAGTTAACTAACCTCCCGGATTTACAACCCGTCGCCACCCACCGACCGAAGCATAACACCGGAAGGGTACTCAAAGATTCCAGAGGATGGGCGAATAGCACTCCCTCCCCCTCTGTACCCCTGGGCCGCACGTCTACTACTGAGAAAGCTGAAATTGAGCAAACCAGGTGTTGGAACAACTCTTATTTGAAAACGTGGGTGGCTCTGAAAAGAGCCTTTGATTTCACAGGTGCCCCTGCAGGTAAGGGGCTTGGGAGGGCTTCCGGAGACCGGCCTCACTTGCCCTTCGCCTTGTGGTGGCTCTCCGTCTTCTTGGGGAGCAACACGGCCTGAATGTTCGGCAAAACGCCGCCCTGGGCGATGGTGACTTTGCCCAACAGCTTGTTCAGCTCCTCGTCATTACGAATGGCCAACTGCAGGTGACGAGGAATGATGCGCGTCTTCTTGTTGTCTCGGGCCGCGTTGCCCGCCAGCTCCAGGATTTCCGCAGTCAGGTACTCGAGGACTGCCGCCATGTACACCGGCGCGCCGGCTCCCACCCGCTCGGCGTAGTTACCTTTGCGCAGCAGGCGGTGCACTCGCCCCACCGGGAACTGCAGACCTGCGCGGGACGACCGCGACTTGGCCTTGGCGCGAGTCTTGCCTCCTTGTTTGCCACGACCAGACATGACAGCCACTGGCACTGCAAAATACCCCCGCTTGACGGCTAACAAATTCACTCTCAACAGCGCCGCTTCACCCTTTTATAGGCAGAACGGCGCTTGTCTACGGAGCAATTTGATTGGCTAAAACACATCTTTGTCCTGCTGACCAATAGGATAGCTCAACCAGAATCCGCTCATTTACATAACCTCGTCCCCCTCGCAAGAGAGCCGCTGAAAACTCGCGAATCGCAACGCGGCGTAATCCGAACCTTAATTTGCGTACAGCCTCTATAAGTACCGAGTCGCCTCCGGTAACCTCGGTGCCGCTGCTGTGTTTGCGTTCGTGGTGGTCTCTGCAGCTCGTGCTTGCCGTTATGCCTGAGCCGGCAAAATCCGCCCCGGCGTCCAAGAAGGGCTCGAAGAAAGCTGTCACCAAAGCCCAGAAGAAGGACGGCAGGAAGCGCAAGCGCAGCCGCAAGGAGAGCTATTCCATCTATGTGTACAAGGTACTGAAGCAAGTGCACCCGGACACCGGCATCTCGTCCAAGGCCATGGGCATCATGAACTCGTTCGTCAACGACATCTTCGAGCGCATCGCGGGCGAAGCGTCGCGCCTGGCGCATTACAACAAGCGCTCGACCATCACCTCCCGGGAGATCCAGACAGCCGTGCGCCTGCTGCTGCCCGGCGAGCTGGCCAAGCACGCCGTGTCCGAGGGCACCAAGGCGGTCACCAAGTACACCAGCTCCAAGTGAGTGCCTGCCGGGATGCGGCGCGCGCACGAGTCGCCGGGCCGCTTGACTTTCCAAAGGCTCTTTTCAGAGCCACCCACCTTCTCAGTGGAAGAAGCTGTTATCCAATTTATTTTCATTTTCTGTTATGGTTCTTTTCTGTGCCACTTACCCTTTTCGTAGTGTAAATTTGCCATTTTCCTTAGGATGAAGGGAAAAACCCAAGATAGGACCAGATTTTGTCTATCGATCAAGAACTAGCTAGAGTAATTGTTCATTCTCATGCAAGTAACTTGCCTTTTCCAGTAAAACGGTTAGCGATGGGTGATGATCAGTGTAAATCTACTCAGGAGGATGGGGTAAAAAGTTAAACAGTGGTTGCTCTGCAGCAATTAGATTGTAAATTCATTTTTCTTGAGCTCTGAAAACCAAATGTAACACCGTTTAAAAACAAAAACGCAATACTTTAAGACCACGCCCCAGCACGTATAGAAATCTATACGTCGACTAAAAAAAAACAATCTGCGTTAAGAATCAAATTTTATTCGGTGACTTGCTGAGGACTAAGCCCGAGACAGCCTTTCAGATAGCTCTGAGGGACTATTCCAAGGCGGTATGGGAGGAACCAGAATACATACCAGTTTTGCAAAAACAAACCAGGTAGTTGAACGTCAAAAGAATTCTAATTAATGAAAATTTAAAAAAACGATCTCAAGTTAATGAATTTATCACTTCTCTATGGGAAGGTGAAAGAGTGGGCTGATTGAAATCATTCATTCGATATGCACCTTAACTGTCTAGGTGCAGTATCCTGTTTTTCTCCATCCCGAATCCCCTCAGGGTGCACAGTTGGGGTAGCTGCAGCGGCTGATGGCTTGATGGCCACAACATCCTTTGATTACTGATATGGCAGGTGACATTTTTCATCCACATTTCATCTAGACAATTTTTAGTCTAGACACACGTCGTGTCTCACTTTGCTATTCCTTTCGGTTAATATTTGAACAGAGGCCTGAAGAAGAAAGTGAGCCATAGGATATCTTGGAGAAGAGTATTCTAAGAACAAAAACAGCAAGTGCAAAGGCCCTGAGGCAGGCACAAGTTTGAGGAGTTCAAGGAATAAGCAAGACCACTGTGGTTAAAGCACAGTGAGCAAAGGAAAGATCTGCAGGGAGATGTGATCAGAAAGGTAGTTGAGAGTCATTATGTATGCCATTGAAGGGCCTCTAGGCCATTGCAAAGATTTTGTCTTTAATTCTAAGTAGGTTAGAGTGCCTTTGGAGAGTTTGATAAGAGTACTGACATTATTCGACTTACGCTAAAGCTCACCCAGGATGCTATGTTGAAAAATAGACTATAGATGAGCAAGAGTAGAGGCAGGGAGAATATCAAAAGGGCTACAGTAATAGCTCAGGAGAGAGATGGGTGGTAGCCGTGGAGATGATGAAAAGTAGTCAAGATATATTTTAAATGAAACTGATGAATTGTAAATAGGTTATGACAGAAAGAGAGGAATCAAGGATTAACTGCAGGTTCTTGGACTGAGCACTTGGAAAGAGCTGCAATTTACTGATACAAGAGGCAAGTAGGTTTGGAGGAGGAAAGCCTAGAGTAATGTCTTGGACAAAATTTTGAGACTACTGGTAGCTATCCAGGTGGAAATATCAAATAGGAAATACCAAATTCCCAAGTTGGGAATATGAAATACGAGAACTGGAGTTCAAGGAAGAGAAAGGACAAAGGGGTAGATTTTAAAACCCCGATTCTTGCTCGTTTATAGGTGATCTATCGTTTTTTCTCTGGACGCTTTTAGAATCACTATAACATGTCTAGATATGGTTTTTTCCATATCTAGCTTTGGTCTTAGTGTTTCACTAAAATCCCCTATCCAACTTCAGTTTCAACCTCCAACCTTAGAAGGCAGAATAATGAAATGTCTAAATCAATGTTAATTGGGCATCCCTTGGCTATTGCAACCACATAAATCACTGTTATCTCTAATAAGTGTAGCAAAATATGAACAAAGGATATCATTAAGAGTTCTAGTTAATATATAGATGATCACTCTCAAACATACATAAGACTTTTAAATATAATGTAGTAAAAAAATCTTATATGTTCATATGTTGAAATTCTATCAGTTAACATTATACTGTAAAAATAAAATGGAATAATTAACGTCTATGAAAGTTTTCTGTACTAGTTTTTTAAATCTGATTACAAGTTTTTAAAATTTTCTCAATTTTTTGTTTTGTAAAATTTAAACTTTTAGAAAAGTTGAAAGAAACTGCAATGACCAGCATTATCTTCATCTAGTTTTACCAATTGTTACTATTTGCTGCATTTGCATTTTCTGAACCATTTGAAAATCAGTTGTAAACATAGTGACATTTTTCCTTACTTAACATTTTTTTTAATTTTTATATAATTTTTTTTTTTTTTTTTTTTTTTTTTTTTGCGGTACGCGGGCCTCTCACTGTTGTGGCCTCTCCCGTTGCGGAGCACAGGCTCCGGCTGCGCAGGCTCAGCGGCCATGGCTCACGGGCCTAGCCGCTCCGCGGCATGTGGGATCTTCCCGGACCGGGGCACGAACCCGTGTCCCCTGCATCGGCAGGCGGACTCTCAACCACTATGCCACCAGGGAAGCCCTATATAATTTTTGAAGGTTACTTTCCATTTACAGTTATTACAAAATGTTGGCTATATTCGCCGTGTTGTACAATACATCCTTGAGCCTATCTTACACCCAGTAGTTTGTACTTCCCACTCCCCCACCCCTAAATTGCTCCTCTCCGCTGGTAACCACTAGTTTGTTCTCTGTATCTGTGAGTCTGCTTCTTTTATGTTATATTTACTAGTTTGTTGTTATTTTTAGATTCCACATATAAATATTATACAGTATCTTTCTCTGATCTATTTCACTTAGCATAATGCCCTCCAAGTCCATCCATGTTCCTGCAAATGGCAAAATTTCATTCTTTTCCCTAAATACTTTATTTACATGTCTCTCTTAAAAATAAGGACATTCTCCTATATAACTACAGTACCATTATTACACGCCAAAAATTTAATATTGATTCAGTAATATTAACCAATATGCAATCTATATTCAAATTTCTCCAATTGTCAAAAAAATATCCTTTAAAGCAGCGGTCCCCAACCTTTTTGGCACCAGGGACCGGTTTTGTGGAAGACAATTTTACACAGACGTGCGTGGGGGGCGGTTTCAGGCAGTAACGCGAGCAATGGGGAGCAGCAGTTGAAGCTTCCCTCGCTCGCCCGCCGCTCACCTCGTGCTGTGCGGCCCGGTTCCCAACAAGCCATGGACCCCCACTGGTCCGCTGCCCGGGAGTTGGGGACCCCTGCTATAAAGGTGTGGCATTAATTTCCTACGGCTGTTGTAACAAATAACTATAAACTGGTGGCTTAAAACAAATTTATTCTCTTAAAGTTCTGGAGATCAGAAGCACAAAAATCAGTTTCACCAGGCAGGTCTCAAAACTGCTCTCTCCAAAGGTTCTAGGGGAGAATCCTTTTCCATGCATTTTCCAGGTTCTAGAGGAGCATTTCTTGGCTCATGGTTCCTGCCTCCATTCTCAAAGCCAGCATCCTACCATCTTCAAATTCTCTGCTTCCATCACCTTTTTCCTCCCTTGGCTTTTTTTTGCCTCTCATGAGGACACTGGTGATTACATTTGGGTTCACCCAAATAATCCAGCATAATCTCCCTATCTGAAAATCACACCAGGAAAGTCCCCTTTGACCTTTAAGGTAATGTTCACAGATTCTAGGGTTTAGATGTGGACATATTTAGGAGCCCTATTCAGCCTACCCCAGCTGTTGACTACTGTTATAAGTTGAATTGTGTCCCCTCAAAAGATATGTTGAAGTCTAACTCCCCAGTGCCTTAGAATGTGGCCTTATTTGAAAATAGGGTCTTTGTAGATGTAATCAAGTTAAAATAAGGTCATTAGGGTGGGCTCTAATCCAGTATGACAGATGTCCTTATAATAAAATGTAGAAATGCACAGGAAGAAAACTGAGACAAATGTCAGGGTTTGTCGTAAACCAAATAATACGTGGGGCTACCAGAAGCTGAAAGACAAGGAAGGATCCTGGCCAAGAGCCTTCAGAGGGACAGGGGCCTGCCAACACATTGACTTTAGACTTCTAGCCTCCAGAAATGATGACAGAATAAATTTCCGTTGTTTTAAGCCACTCAGTTTGTGGGAATTTGTTATGGCAGCCCTAAGAAACTAATGCAAACTAAAATTTTTAATAATAGAATTATTTAATTTTTAAATAAAATTTCAGATTTTTAAAAATCCTAGACTGTCCTTCATTTTAATGGCAATATTAATCTTTGGCCCTGGTCAAATATTGATTTTAAAATGTGGACATTTAGTCCAAATGTGTAGTTGGAGCACCTCTATTTTTCCTTATCTGCCCTATTTGGCCTCTTTGAGATCTTCCAAGATAAAAGGTCTATCATCTTTCCTTTTATTCTGGGAAATTATTATTTCTCAAATATTTCAAGATCCAAGTAGGGCTCTGAGGCTGGCTGAACTCCATGAGTGGCTCAGCTTTCCAATTCTTCCTCTCAGCAGTTGCCCTCCTGTGGCCTACAATCATTCTTGCCTTCACACCCACATAACACTACATTCTGCTGCAGCCTCTTGAAAGCAAAGAAGATTCTTTACCAAAAGATAAGAGCAATCTACATTCCCAGTAGTTCAATTTCTGAAATGTTTGTGCTGATTAGATTGGTCTAGATTCCTGAGCTAATCAGTGTGGGAAGTGGTTAGGACTACATTTAAACCAATCATGCCAACGCTAAGAACTGTAGATAAGATCTGTTTTCTGGGAAACACATGTGGCAATGGTTCTCAAACTTGACTGCTCATTAGAGTCACCTGGGGAACTTTTTTTAAAATTCCAAGTGATGACTGTGTCCCAAATCACTTAAATCAGAATTTCTGGGGATGGCACCCAGACATCAGTATTTCTAAAAGTTCTCCAGGTACCTATGGGCAGTCAAGTTTGAGCTCCACCTACATAAGGGATTAGGTGAGCTCCTTAATGAAAATCAGCATAAAATTAGAAAAACAGAATAAGAAAAATGCTACATAGTCAATAACATACATTATAGGGCTATCAACTACTAAGTTATACTACATAAACACATACGAAATCAAATCTCAAAGAATACGTTAAGGAAACATATAAGGAGAAATAAAGTCTAGAAGAATAAGGTGATAGCCTTCATCCCCAGTGCTGTGTTTACAGTGTGGACAAAGAATGTCTCCTGCCATTTCAGTAAGCAAAAGATGTTGTGGCCAAAAAGCCCTCAGCCACTGCAGCCGCCCCTGACGGTGCACCCTGAGGAGATTCAGGATGGAGAAAAACAAGATAATGGCCCTACATAGTTAAGGTGCATATCAAAGAAATGGTTTCAATAAGCCCAAACTCTTGTATCTTCCCATACCTAGGAAAGCACTAAAATCATTAACTTGAGATGTCTGTTTTTGTGATTACCAGTAATCTTTTGATGTTCGACTACATGTTTGGTTATTTTTTTCATCAAAAACTCCTATATATCCTGGCTCCTCCCTTACCTCTTTGGAACAGTCCCTTGGATCTGAGAGGCTGTATCCCAGGCTTAAGTCCTCAGCTAAGTCCACCGAATAAAACATACTTCTCAATTTTTAGGTTGTGCACTTTTTTAAAAAGCAGGTTCATGTTATCTTCGCTGAGCTCTAGATGCATCTCTCACACTGCCAACTCCATTTATCGAGTTGAATGTTGAATGTCAACTCCATATATTGAAGGTTCTCAATCTTAAATCAGAATTCTGGATCTCCCTTCAATGCCCCAACCTATCCCTCCTCCCAGTATTCAATCCTAATCAACAGCACCACTGTTTACGCAGTTGCTCAGGCTAAAAACCTGGGGTTTTGCTCCGATCCACAGTACTACCTCCAAAATATAATCCTAATCGCAACATTTCTCACCATCTCCATTATTATTACCGTTCTCCAATCCGGCATGTCTAGACTACCCAGTGGTTCTCACACTTTAGCATGCATCAGAATCACCCAGAGGGCTCGTTAACACAAATTATTAGGGTCTGAAGATTCCACCTTTAATAAATTCTCAGGTAATTCTAATACTGCTGGTCTGGAAAAGAGACTTTAATTGAGTCACTGCTCTAGCCTGCAACACTGTAATAGCCCTCCTAATTGGTTCCCTTGCTTCTACTATGGACAGTCTAGGATCTTTGATTCACCGTAGCAACCAGAGGGATCTACTTTAAGGTTAATGAGGTCCTGTTATTCATGTCCCTACAGAAAGCAATCCAAGGGTTCCCAAAGCACTGACACTAACCTCTGAAGCCAGTCTCCTCTGCATTCCCAGCTATATTGGGGCTTTTTGCTCCTCGAACATTTCAAATATTTTCCTGCTTTGGCAATTATGCATATCTTATTTCCATTGTATGGACATGTCTTTTAAATTGAGCAAGCTTTTCTAAGAGGTAATTCTCTGGGGAGAACACTATCACCGAGTATTAGGCAAGTTTTATGTGATTTGGCCTAAGATGAGGCAGACAGAACCTACCAGAAGAATGGTTAATTCCTAGGTATCAAGACCAAGCTCCAATTTCCCTATTGGGGAATCTACACATAAACTGGGTACTCAGGTGCTTGTGAATGCAAGATACACAAATGCAAGGAAGTTGTTACTACCAATTGAAAGTTGAGTTATTCCTTTTTTATAAACACCGAGCACACAGTACAAAAAATTAATTACAACCACTGTTTTACCACTTGGGATGGGAACACCAGATGGTCGCACGTTTGATATTCCAACTTCACCTTGCATACCTAAGTTCATAAAAAACATCATTGAAACAGCCAGTTTCAAAAGTTCTGACAAAACGCAGCACATCTATACCCCATCAGCTTCTCCCAAACTAGGTAAGAATACTCCGTTACTTATCTGGAAGAAATGGCTGTGTTCGTACTTAACGACTGTGAATGCTATTAACGTTCACTACGTGAGGAAACCAAAAAGCAAAGTAGGACTACAAAAGACCCGTGTAAAACAACATGACAGCTTCTTCCACTGAGAAGGTGGGTGGCTCTGAAAAGAGCCTTTGGAAAGTCAAGCGGCCCGGCGACTCGTGCGCGCGCCGCATCCCAGCAGGCACTCACTTGGAGCTGGTGTACTTGGTGACCGCCTTGGTGCCCTCGGACACGGCGTGCTTGGCCAGCTCGCCGGGCAGCAGCAGGCGCACGGCTGTCTGGATCTCCCGGGAGGTGATGGTCGAGCGCTTGTTGTAATGCGCCAGGCGCGACGCTTCGCCCGCGATGCGCTCGAAGATGTCGTTGACGAACGAGTTCATGATGCCCATGGCCTTGGACGAGATGCCGGTGTCCGGGTGCACTTGCTTCAGTACCTTGTACACATAGATGGAATAGCTCTCCTTGCGGCTGCGCTTGCGCTTCCTGCCGTCCTTCTTCTGGGCTTTGGTGACAGCTTTCTTCGAGCCCTTCTTGGACGCCGGGGCGGATTTTGCCGGCTCAGGCATAACGGCAAGCACGAGCTGCAGAGACCACCACGAACGCAAACACAGCAGCGGCACCGAGGTTACCGGAGGCGACTCGGTACTTATAGAGGCTGTACGCAAATTAAGGTTCGGATTACGCCGCGTTGCGATTCGCGAGTTTTCAGCGGCTCTCTTGCGAGGGGGACGAGGTTATGTAAATGAGCGGATTCTGGTTGAGCTATCCTATTGGTCAGCAGGACAAAGATGTGTTTTAGCCAATCAAATTGCTCCGTAGACAAGCGCCGTTCTGCCTATAAAAGGGTGAAGCGGCGCTGTTGAGAGTGAATTTGTTAGCCGTCAAGCGGGGGTATTTTGCAGTGCCAGTGGCTGTCATGTCTGGTCGTGGCAAACAAGGAGGCAAGACTCGCGCCAAGGCCAAGTCGCGGTCGTCCCGCGCAGGTCTGCAGTTCCCGGTGGGGCGAGTGCACCGCCTGCTGCGCAAAGGTAACTACGCCGAGCGGGTGGGAGCCGGCGCGCCGGTGTACATGGCGGCAGTCCTCGAGTACCTGACTGCGGAAATCCTGGAGCTGGCGGGCAACGCGGCCCGAGACAACAAGAAGACGCGCATCATTCCTCGTCACCTGCAGTTGGCCATTCGTAATGACGAGGAGCTGAACAAGCTGTTGGGCAAAGTCACCATCGCCCAGGGCGGCGTTTTGCCGAACATTCAGGCCGTGTTGCTCCCCAAGAAGACGGAGAGCCACCACAAGGCGAAGGGCAAGTGAGGCCGGTCTCCGGAAGCCCTCCCAAGCCCCTTACCTGCAGGGGCACCTGTGAAATCAAAGGCTCTTTTCAGAGCCACCCACGTTTTCAAATAAGAGTTGTTCCAACACCTGGTTTGCTCAATTTCAGCTTTCTCAGTAGTAGACGTGCGGCCCAGGGGTACAGAGGGGGAGGGAGTGCTATTCGCCCATCCTCTGGAATCTTTGAGTACCCTTCCGGTGTTATGCTTCGGTCGGTGGGTGGCGACGGGTTGTAAATCCGGGAGGTTAGTTAACTCGGGTGAAGGTAGCAAGCCTCTTGGGCGCCAGGGTCGACTCAGTTCTAAGTGCTCCGTCAGGCGACCCGCGGTGCCTTAACTCGGAGTCGGATGCCTAGTGAGCAACTCTATAGTATAGTTGTTCCCCAGGCCTCTGCTGAACACTTGAGGTCTAGTACCAAGGGGACGTTACCTCTCTCACACACACGTACACGCCCCGTTCACCCCAGTCGGTTAGGGGAGCGGACAGTTTTCGGGAGTGTGGCGGACCTGGGGTTTGGCTTAAGTGAGTCGACTGTGTCAAAGGGGGAAAAAAAAGGCGCCTTCGCGGCGGAGATACAGGTCCCTACTTAGGGTTTCGGAGGCGGAATCTTGCGCCCGGAGGGGGCCGCACATAACTTTCCGATCCGAAAAGCACCGAAAGGCGGAAACAAAACAAAACAAAAAACCCCCCCAACGATCCGTCATGCCAACTAAGCTAGGGGGCTCTGAGAAGGCAACAAGGCGTTCCGGGGGCGGCGGGGCCAAACAGAAGGTTGAGGTTCAATTCGGGAGCTAGAAAGCGTAGAAAGAGGGTTTCGCGGGTAGCGCGTTCCAAGGGAGCGAAGGGCTGAGGAGGAACATTCTGACACAGTTGCGCTCAAAACTAACTCTCGCCCTGAAAGAAAGGAAAAACAAGCCAGGGAAAACTGTTGGCAAACTGGAAAGTAGAAAGGGAGGCGGGTGGGCGGGGGTAGGGGGGATTCTGCCCAAGCCAGTCAGTGGCGCTAGGGCCGATGACGTCACAGCCAATGGACAGCCAGCGCGGGACTTTCAATTACTGATCCGCCCAATCGGGAAAAGACTGTGCCTATAAAGACCGCTGCGGCGGGCTGGATCCCGGTTCCTCCCTTGCGCGTCGCTGCGCCGGTGAGCTCGTGTCTCGGTTCGCTATGGCCCGTACAAAGCAGACTGCCCGCAAGTCGACCGGTGGCAAGGCCCCGCGGAAGCAGCTGGCCACCAAGGCGGCCCGCAAGAGCGCGCCGGCCACCGGCGGCGTCAAGAAGCCGCACCGCTACCGGCCGGGCACCGTGGCCCTGCGGGAGATCCGGCGCTACCAGAAGTCGACCGAGCTGCTGATCCGCAAGCTGCCCTTCCAGCGGCTGGTGCGCGAGATCGCGCAGGACTTCAAGACCGACCTGCGCTTCCAGAGCTCGGCCGTGATGGCGCTGCAGGAGGCGAGCGAGGCCTACTTGGTGGGACTGTTTGAAGACACGAACCTGTGCGCTATCCACGCCAAGCGCGTGACTATCATGCCCAAAGACATCCAGCTGGCCCGCCGCATCCGTGGGGAGCGGGCTTAAGAAGTGTGCGCTCGGCTCGAGGTTCCATCATATCCAAAGGCTCTTTTCAGAGCCACCCACAACTGCACTTGGAAGAAGCTGTGCCACTTGGCCGTGCTCTCCCGGCGGACCCTCGCATACCCCGGGAGGAGAGGCTGTTAGAGCGGGCAGAGCGTTGGGCTCCAACAGATAGGCTAAAGAAAGGCCAGGTATCTGGCCTAGTCCCCTGCTTGCTGGCCGCCTTCCGGGGTGTCAAGATCTTTGAGTTTGGTCAGTCGGATTCTCTGGCCTGGCGAGCTTGCCGCTGCGTTCTTGGGCGCGGCCAGGGCGCCCAGTTTCGCTTCTCGGAGGCAGCCACGGGTCCTCCCGTAGGGTCGGGCTCTTCTAGGGCGTCTTCGTACTCGACCTTGGCCCAGAACTGTAATCTGTCCTGGGTGGGGGAGTCGGGGGGTGGGGGGGTGGGAGGTGCGGGCTGTTAGGCCAGGCGGAGTCACTAGGGGACGCTCAGGATTCGCGGGCTTGAGCGCGCGGGGGCTGGCCTTCAGGCAGCTGAGAGCCGCGCGCAGGTCTGACCTCCTCACCCCCGCCGGAAAGGGCCCCGCCCCGCGTGGCTCTCCGCCTCCGGCGGGAAATCGCCATCTCGGTCGGTCCCGCCCCGTTTCTGCCGGGGAAAGTGTGGTATTTCTGGGGTTCAAGTGTCGGTAATTTGGGGCCTCACTCCCACCCTCTGCTTCTAATCAAAACCCGGGGGTTGGGTGGAAGGGTGTTTGTACAGGTCCTAAGCCCACTTTCGTGAGCTGGGCGTTAAACATATTGCTCCTTTTCTGCCGAGTTCACAGTGAGACTCACTCTACTTCTCGAAGTAATCTCTAAAAGCTTCAAGCTGTGTTTGGATTCTCTTCCCAGACTTGGTAGTGTCTCTACATGTTTTATTCAGACATGTGGGAAGTCGGTCCCCAGGTTTTGGATTACTCAGCGAAAGAACAGAAGTGGGGCTCTGAGTTCA
This sequence comes from Delphinus delphis, assembly GCF_949987515.2. Classification (NCBI taxonomy): domain Eukaryota; kingdom Metazoa; phylum Chordata; class Mammalia; order Artiodactyla; family Delphinidae; genus Delphinus; species Delphinus delphis. Next base: position 107,264,880 of record NC_082683.1, on the reverse strand, counting down.
AGTTTGGGGAAGAGATCAAACAGGCAGAACATGGTCCTCCTTTGGGGAGAGGAAGTTACTCTCATTAGGAAATAGTGAGAATGGAGGCCTTAGAGATGATTCTTGTACCATTTGGGTGGTGGAAGTGCAAGGCCTCTAGTGGGCAGTGGCGTGGGGCAAGGTCTTGTAGAGCCCATCTCCACAGAGCTCAGATACAAAGGCTGTACAGGTCTTAGGTGACACCTCTTAACCTTCTCAGTCACTTATCTGAACTTGGAAAAGGCCAAGACTTATGTTTTCTGCTTTGTCTCAGCACAGTGCCAGGTTAAAAGCACTCATTATAGAGATCAGTGAGAATTCACAGAAGGGAGAGGGAAAAGGAAGGATATTTACTTTTTGTTTGTTTGTTTTTTAAACTTTAGTTATGTCTTTTGAGATGTGTCAGAAAAGGGGGGAGCAGTGTAGGGACTGCGGCCCCTCCTGCTACAGGTTGCAGTGTGTTTCTGCTCCAGGGTCACAGCAATTTCCAGAGCATGCCTCTGGGTCTCTGCCTAGACCCTTATTACCTGCTTAGGCCCCCAATGCAGGGTGGATCCAGGGCCTGGGTCTGTACTCTGAGTTGCAGAGCACAGGCTCCGGACGCGCAGGCTCAGTGGCCATGGCTCACGGGTCCAGCTGCTCCGTGGCATGTGGGATCTTCCCAGACCGGGGCACGAAGCCGTGTCCCCTGCATCGGCAGGCGGACTCTCAACCACTGCGCCATCAGCCCTGGCATTTTTTATATCCAGTCAGGAATAGCATAAAATTTTGTGTTCCTGTCACTGTAGAGGCCTACCCTCACAGCAATCTTTCAAATCTATTTGTTTGGGAGACCAGCATAAAAGAAGTTCATCAATGCAAGAGAACAATTTAAAATGTAAGTTTTATCATTTAATCATTTCTGTACTTAAATCATTCTCTACTCTCAGATTGAGAGTTAAAGGAAAATTAAGGGCAAGGTAAATAAATGCTTTTCCTTTAGTGATTAGGTTCTATGTGGTTAGATTTGTTTCAAGGAAAGTCTGCCCCAAACCTGGGATTTTTAGGAATAGAAAAACAGTATTTGTTCAGGTTTAATTCTGCCTTAGTGAGGGTAGTGGGGGACAGGTGCATGGGTGTGTGCAGAGAGAAACTACATGCCCTGTTGATTCTACCTTTGCTTCCTTGGAAGAAGACTTGGCCTTCGGGTTCACACCCTCTCCTGATCATCCTTCTCCTTCTCCAGGTCCTCATCTCAGCCTTCTCATGTTCTCTTTCTCTTCCAGGCCGCATCAGTATTTCTGGTTGTTTCACCCATGCTGACCTTGGCTGTTTTTTTTTTTTCTTCTCTCCTTGAAACTAAAGTGAGATCACGGCTTCCCTACTTTCCATATCTCTGCTCTCTGTCAAGTGCTCCCAAATTGGTATCTTCTGAGACCCCTGTCCTGAGCTCTACACCAATATTTCTAACTGCCTGATGGCCAGGTCCTTCTGGATGGATAATAGGCACTTCAAACTCAGCTTCTTTCCAAAACTGCATCATCTTGCTTCCCAAAGCTATTTTTTCCCTCCTATATTCCCCATCTTAACTGAAAGGCACCTTCACTCCCTCTCCCCCATCTGTTCAGGTCAGCAGTTCCTTTTTTTTCTCATTCGTCCAAATTTCATGGGTCAGCAAGTATTATCAAATCCTCTACCTGACTTTCAAGTCTATTACCCTCTCTCCATCCATCTATGGTCCCTGTCTTAACTGATACCCTCACCAGCTCTGTTCTAGAGGATTAAATATTCAGACTTGACTCTGCTTTGCTACGAAGCATCCACTCTGTGTGAGAGCTGTCTTTTTTAAAATGCATTTTTTTTGAGCCTGTCACTTTCATTCTTAAAAATTTTCTGCCTCCCTCTCTATTCCCTTCAGAATAAAGTTCACCTTCCTTTGCATGGCAGTCAGAGCAGTACAGGTTAATAACTGGTAGGGACTCTGGAGTTAGACAAACCTGAGTTTGAATCCTGGTCTCGCCCATATAACAGGTATCTGACTTCAGCAAGTAAATCTCTGTAGGCCTCATTTTCCCATTTGTAAAATGGGGACAACAGTATCTTGCTAATAATGTTGTTGGAAATATTAAAAGTGACAGTTCCTATAAAGTAGCTAGCACAGTGTCTGGTCCAGAATAAGTATTCAATTACTTTTAGTTACTCTATTAATAGTTATTAAATTTAAAAATCCCAATAAAAATTATTTTAATACACATCTAGTTCCTGGTATTTCCCAGAGCCTCCCCAGGTTTCAGGTGCACTGCCAACTGAATGGAAGGTTCTAGCCCCTCAGAACAACTGCAATCCCCAAGTATACAATGTCTTCACACACTCCATTTCTTCTCTCCAGAATGTCCTCCCCTTTTTAGGTAACCCTGAGAATCCCTGCTCATCCTTTCTTCCCTTTCTCCTCTTTGCTTTTATCTCTTTAGGCCCTCCTCCTTGCTTCTCCCTCATCCTATCCTAACACCCCTTCCTATTCCCTACTCTTGGCATTAGGCTGGCATCATTCCTCAGGGTGAGGACTGGTCCTTGTTCATCTCTGTGGCACCAGCACCCAAGCAGTGCCTGGAACACCATAGGTGGTCAAGAAATGCTTGATGAGGGACCAATTCTCCTGGTCTTCAACTCTTCGTCTTATATGAGGGAGCTGAGCAGAAGATGCTCCCAGTTCTTGGAGTACTTGAAGTTACAGATCAAGAGCTGGCCTGGACTGGATATCTGGGAAGAACTTCCAAAGTCCTTGGGGGGGTCCCAGAACATGGGAGCAGGAAACTGTCTGTGGGCAGGGTGCCTGGAAAGCCCAGGTATCCCTTGCCCATGAATGGCCACAGTCCCAGACAGCCTGCTCCTGGTGACAGGAACTGAGAGAAGAGTTCACTGAGCTACATTCCCGCCAGTGCCCCCAGTCTGTTCCTGAATGCAGAGCATCTGGGGAGGAGTGTCTGTTTCTATACCCACAAAGACATCAGATTCAGCCCTACTGACAGGATTTTTGGGGATATGGTATGGGATTGGGATGTGGTCAGGAGCAGAGAGTGAAGTATGTATAAAGAGCAGAAAGAAGGGGAGGAAGGATAGTAGAGGAGAGAAAGGGGTTGGGAAACAGAAGTCTAGGGTCCTCACTGCAATGAACTGGGGCTGATACCTGAGACCCCTTACAGCGTAGGGCCAGGGCTCCTGACCCTTAACCAGGAAAAGGCTGCAAAGAGAAAAGACTGTGATCTCCATTTCCTCATATGTAAAGCAGGATCCAATTGCACCCACTTCAGGATTGCTGTGAGGATGAAAAGAGATAATACAGCCCATACAAAGTGCTTGGAACAGAACCTTACATATGGTCATAAATCAATATTAGTAGCATCATTAATATCAGTGATGTAAATATTAGTGACATTAATGTGAATTGATGCAAGTCACAGTTATAATCATGTCATAGAAAAAAGAATGACAGGCACACACACATACAAATTGGTGAATAATTTTCAACACACAGCCAGCTTCTAGACTGTGCGCCCCAGGAAGTAAGAATACCCAGATCCCTAGATGGCTTATGGCTCATCTTTCACTCTCATTCAATTTCACAGTATCCCAGGGTGGGAAGAAGGGCGTTTAAAATTTCTGTTGAATAGCTGAAGAAACTAAAGCTGCTGAGGGAGAGACACCTGGGAACGTGGGTCATACAGCTGGAAGACAGCAGATGTGGAACTTGAGCCTGGGTCTTGTGTTTTCTTTTTGTATTAGATTCATTGTGTCAGAAGAAAAACACACAATAATTACATGTAGAGATATACTATCACTATATATGTATAGTAGCTCTGATTTCTGCTGACTCCAAACTATAGAAAGATATAATTTTATATTACTACCTGCTGCACATTCACACATATCTAAAAAATTGAAACAAGTTATACAAAAGGATATTTTTTTGGTTTGGGATGCACCTTGATATTTTCAACCCTATTCTGTTTCATTAATAAAAGGTACTGGTTCCCATTCTCTAAATTGATTTTATCACCTGCTCATGGGTTACAACCTGCAACTGAAAACCACTGCAATAGAAAAAATTACAAAGAATAAAGTAAAATCATCACTCAAATTAAAAAATTCTTACTGTTTTGTTCAACAAGAAGCCTGGCTGGGACTTCCCTGGTGGCCCAGTGGGTAAAACTCCACGCTCCCAATGCAAGGGGTCTGGGTTAGATTCCTGGTTGGGGAAATAGATCCCACATGCATGCTGCAACTAAGAGTCCCCATGCTGCAACTAAAAAGGTCCTGAATGCCACAACTAAGACTCGGTGCAGCCTAAATAAATAAATAAATAAATAAATAAACAAGAAGCCTGGCAACTGTTCATAGCTGGAGGCATGTATATGAGTTTGCAGAAATGGGAACCAGGTCCTTAGGCTCTGTGAGAAGACATGCACTATAATGAAGGCGAGCCGTGGTAGGCAGTGGAGAAAGGTGCAGATGAATTATCTGGAAGGTTAGAGGGAAAGGTCAGTTTTAACCGAGGGATCCACGGAGCTCTTCTTGTAGGACAACTTGAGGTGGGGTTCAAGAGAAAGACAAGGAGAATTGTGAGTGGTGGCTGGTCCACAGGGTCCAAGACCAGAAAGGGGAAATGACTTTTCAGGGGTGGGATTTTGAGGCCGGCTTATTGGGGGTCTTGAATGCCAAACTGGGGAGGGGGTAAATTTTACTCTGTAAACAGTGTAGGGGGAGGGATGATAGAAGAGGAAACAACAAAATTAACATACATATGTAGAGATGCTCATAAATACTAGTAATCAGAGAAAGGCAAATTAAAGCAATAATGAGATAATCACTTTATACTGGATACTCTGGCCAGTCATGGAAAGTTGAATAATGCTAAGGGTTGGCCAGGATGGAGGGCTTAGGTGGTTGGTGCTCAGCTGGTGGGGTGTGACCTGGGGCAGCCATTCTGGAGAGCAGCCTGGTACTTCTTAGGCCAATTAAGGTTACACATCATGGGAACCAGCAGCTCTGTTTGTACGTATTCATCCAAAAGAAATTCTCACACAGGTCTATCAGAGACCATGACAAGAATGATGGAACATCAGAAACAATGTGGGCATTCATCACTGGAAGAGTTGATAGAGAAAATGTGGTAGACACACTCCATGGAGCGCTCTGCAGCAGTAAGAGACAGTGGATTATATGGGCACAACAATAAGGACAGATCTTAAAAACATAGTTCTGAGAGAAATAAGGAAATGAGATCTAATAGAATATTATTTATGAAAAATTTAAAAATTAACAGATTTTGCAATCACACATAGAAATTAAAAGATACTTTAAACATAGTAGAATGGTTTTCTGTGGGGGGTGATGGGGAAAAGATAGGGAAATGGGGACAAGAGAGTAAGAAAAGTGGGGAACGCCCAAACGGGGCAATGCCTTAAGCAGGTGGGTAACATAATCAGGGCTGTGTACACAGAGGGTTAATCCGTAGTGGGGGTGCAAAAGGAGTCAGAAGTGAGCAGTGGCCAAATCCCAGGCCTCAGGGGTGTAGCAGATGAGAGGTGCTGAGCGTGAGGAGAACAAGGCAAGCAGCCACAGCAATGGACTGGAGGGAAGTTTTGATGTTGTTGCAGGTAGAAGATCGTCTGAACCTGGATGGAGATAGAAGGAGGTGGTTACGGCAAAAAGTAATCAAAGGTGTCTTGAGACCTTCCTGCCTGAGCGACTGGGAGGATGAGGCCACCATCACAGGAATAGGCAGGCTGGGATGGGTAGCTGCTGAAGCGTTCAGGCCACACTGGGTCAGAGCTGGCACCAGGCAGAGGCAAGTGGCCATGTCCTTCCGGCAGCTGGGATTGTGGATCGGGAGGTGGAGCTAGAGACCGGCTGGATTTTCCTATCTGCCCAGAGGAGCTAGAGGAACCAGTGCGAGTGCCTGGGAAAAGCTTATAGGGAGATCAAAGAAGGGGCCTCTCAGGAATCTACACCACTTAGGGGTCTGGTGGGGAAGGGAAGATAGAGTAGAGTTTTGTCCTAAAAGCAGAGGAAAAATATCATGAGGACATTGGATCAGATGATTTCTTGGGTCTTTTCCAGAATCAACATTATATGGTTCTATTAAATAAATGTAGCAAATGTATTAAAGATCCTCAGATTATTTGGGGTTTTCAAATTTTAGGCAAATATTTTAGTAAGATTCAGGAGCATCGTAATGTATCAGAGAATGCCAAGTTATTTAAACTGCATGAACGTCAGTTTCTTGCTTTGAAAATGGGGATAACTACCTCTTGGGGTTGTTCTGAAGATTTGTAAACTATGCAAACAATATAAATGGTACATAGTAGGTATTCAATAAATGGGAACTATTACTCATTATTCTCTTGTTTAAAAGTTAATTCAGGGACTTCCCTGGTGACACAGTGGTTTAAGAATCCACCTGCCAATGCAGGGGACATGGGTTCGAGCCCTGGTCCGGGAAGATCCCACATGCAGCAGAACAACTAAGCCCGTGCACCACAGCTACTGAGCCTGCGCTCTAGAGCCCGTGAGCCACATCCACTGAACCCTCGCGCCACAACTACTGAAGACCATGCCCAGAGCCCATGCTCCACAAAGAGAGAAGCCACCGCACTGAGAAGCATGCCCACTGCAACGAAGAGTAGCCCCCGCTTGCCGCAACCAGAGGAAGCCCGCACGCAGCAAGGAAGACCCAACGCAGACATAAATTAATTAATTAAAAGTAACTAAATTTAAAAAAATAAAAATTAATTCAAATCAAAGAGTGGTACCTAAATTCAACGCCAATGGCCACTTCATGGTTAGAGAAACCAGAGGTTACTCCTTCCATCTCCCTCTATTTTTCTCCTTCAACCTTGCTGCCACTATTCTTGTCCAGGGCCCTATAAGGTTTGCAACAGCCTCCTAACTCATTTCAATTTCTAATTCTCTGTCCCCTTCAGTCCACCTTGCACACCTCAGCCAGACGAACCTTCCCAAAATATCACTCTCAACTTGCTCAAGAATCAAGAGAGATCTCCAGGCTCTATTCTACTGTGTCTAATCTCCTCTGCCTGATTTCAAGGTTCTCCAAGATTCATCTCTTTAGGGTATGGTGAGCCCAGCTGAGAAGCAGACCTATCATCAGGCCTCATTAACTAAAACAAAAAAAAGACTGGTATGGAAAATCACCCAGAGGATTGCCTGCTGAAAAATAGACATATGTGTAGTGAATTCTTTTCCTTTTCAATTTATAAAATTGAATTCTTTTTAGCAAATTCTTTTCCTTTTCAATTCATAAAACTCTATTTTTTAAGATTTAACTAATATTTATTGTCTGCCATGTGCCAGGCACTATGCTAGCCATTTTGAGATGGTTTATCCCCCTTCCTATATTTTGAAAACATTGAGTATTTTTTATAATAAAGACTTACAGAGGAAAAACAAAGTGGCTCATAATCCTACTCTCTAGATTACTTCTGTTGATACACACACACACACACACCCTAAAAGTGATACTTTACTTGAGAGAGAATCCAACAGTATAGAAAGGAATAACATGAAAAGTAAAATCCTCCTCTTCCCAGTCTCCTACTTTATTTCCTCTTCATAATGGTAATAACTGTTACAGATTTCTAATATGTACTTCCAGAAAAATGTTCTATTTATTTACCAATATAGTTCTATTTATTTACCAATATTCTTTTAAGACAATTTACACAGAAGACACACTATCCTGCCCTTTGTTTTCTTTTTCCTTAAAAATATATTTTATCTATAAGTGAAATATATCAGTGAAAAAAGTATATATATATATTTTTAATATAAAAGTGAAAAAAGCAAGGGGCATGACCTTGAGATATATATATATGAAGTCCTTCTATCTCAACCCTTACAGATATAAAAGTGCCTCTGAATCAATCTGCTTTATTCTTTTTAAAGGATGCACAGCTTTCACATAATGGATATTTCTTAATTTATTTACTCAGACTCATATTAATTAATATTTAAGTATTTTCCAGATTTTTACCACTAAAAACACTGTTACAACTTATTATCCTTGTGCATATAATTGGGGTACATTTTCAGTATATCTGAAGGGGTTTTTTTGATAGGTATTGCTAAACTGTAAGCTTCCAATCTAAAAGTTTTGGTACAACGGACTCTGGACATTAGCAATTAAATTTGGTCAGTTTGTTATTTAGTTCTGAATCTCACGGTCCCTCTTAGACAGGATGAGCAAAATGTTAAGTGTTTCCTGATCTTGCAAAGTTTCTTTCTTAAGGCCGTGGGCCCTCTCCGACCAATCAGAATCCCTGCTCAGGGCTAAACTTTGTGAACTCACGATTGAATTTTCCTCAGTCAGGTTTTGATTTTGGATTTGTGTTTCTTTGATTGATTTTTCCCCCCTCTTCTCTTCCTTTGCTACTTGGATTTTGTGTTTAATGGTTGGGAAGTTATTGCATTCAGTCTTATTGCATTGTGAGGTGGTAGAAAGGAAATGAAGGGTTGGTGGCCACTCGTATGAGAAAATTGAACTTTGGCAAAATTAAGATTTGCCATGGTTCATATAGCCCAGACTATCTTCCTATCTATCTATGTATCATCTATCTATCTATCTATCTATCTATCTATCTATCTATCTATCTATCTATATCTTCTGATTGTCTGGGGTGGGGGGAATTGTATATTCTTATTTTAAGACAACCAAACAATTCAAAATGTTCAACGAATATAACAAAAACCAACATCCATAAATCACTCAAATTTTTGTGAACATTCTTCCTGATAATTCTCTATACATCCATACATATTTATATATACTAGTAATATTCTGCATTAAGGATAATTCTATCCTTTTGGCTCAAGTAGAGAAATAACATGTTCATCAATAGATAGAATATAAAGCTCAGAGTAAAAGGTTTCAAAGGAAGCAAATAAGAATGTTGTGAAAGATGACAGGAGCATCCAGTCTTCTAGAGCATAATGCTGCTATTCAGAGAAACAAGGAGCCTGGAAAGGAAAGGTAAGACTTCACACTGGTCCATTGTGAAGTCTGATTAGCCAGTGGGACACTTAAGTGCCTCTATGACCATGGTAATGCAAGTAGACATGCAGACCGGGCAAGAATCATTTGTATACATATATCCTAGTGGAAGTCTTGAATTCACCCAGGAAAGGAAAGACTTGGCAGCCAGGGCTGGCTTACAGAGAGTATTTGAGACACTCAGGAGTAGAAATGGGAAGGAAATTATTTTATTAGCAAATCAGAGCATTGGGACTTCCCTGGCGGTCCAGTGGTTAAGACTCTGTGTTCCCAATGCAGGGGACACGGGTTCAATCCCTGGTAGGGGAATTGAGATCCCACATGCCCCGCAGCACGGCCAAATAAGATAAAATTAAAAAAAAAACAAGCAAAACAAAAAAGCAAATCAGAGCATTAATTCCTCACTGTTACAGATAGTTAAGAACAACAACAAAAAAGCCATTTATTAACACAAAAATATGCATAATGCATATACTGTAATTTGGCAATATTCACAGGCTGGATATGGCTAACAGAGGATTCGGTCATATCCTATTATAATAGTATTTAGTGGAGTAGACGAGGTGGGAACAGGGATCACTATTAAAATCACTGTAAAGAAGATGTATAATTAATGGTTAAAGGACAAGATCTTGGAGAAATTTAGGAATAAATAAAAGAAACATATCCACTGATTACAAAATTCAATACTGTCAAAAACACAAACCAGTAGAGAGCAAACCTATGGACAGCAAGGGGGGAAAGTGGCGGGGGTGGGGTGGTGGTGTGATGAACTGGGAGATTGGGATTGACATGTATACACTAATATGTATAAAATGGATAACTAATAAGAACCTGCTGTATAAAAGAATAAATAAAATAATATTCAAAAAAACCCCCACAAACCAATAATATTTAGTAAAACAAGCTAACTACATTTTTTATTCATACTTCTTTTTTGCCCCAAATGCTTTTAGGAAATAAGCTATTTTAACTTTTTCCTCCTGTAATATTTTGTCCTACAAAATTTTACTAGGATCATTCACCTAATGTTTTTCTTTTCCATCAAAGAAAGCAAAATTTAACATTATGGTAAAAAATTAGGGTAATATATACTCAGATTCTAAATATTTTTGTTTGATTTAAAGAAAAACTGTTACCTAGATCAGTCATTCTCAAAGTTTAATGTGTTTCAGAATCAACTGAAAGGTTTTTTAAAATACAAATTGCTAGGTCTCACCTCCCAGAGTTTCTCATGCAATAGGTCTGGAGTGAGTCCAAGATTTTGCATTTCTAACAAGTCCCAGGTGATCTGATGTTCCTAGACTAGAGAACACACTTTGAGAACCACTAGTTTAGATAATGGACATGTTCCCCCACCCCCTTCCTTTATTCTTTGGTTTCTTTTCAAACTTTTGATATCTCCTTCTCCAGAGTATCTCAGTGAGGATCAGATATATTCAATCGGCATTGCCTTTAAAGTTAAAAAAAAAAAAATCACAGTGATATTTGAAATACAAATGCCATCAGTTGCAGTTGAGATTTTAATCTAAAGGGACGACGAAACATCTTGACCATTGAATCCTCTTTTATTTCTCACTTGGACATCTTCACAAATGTTATTCTTGCCTCTCACCCCCTGATCCTCCCCCTCCCCTTTACTGTATCTCTTAATAGGATACCAGGCATTTAGTTCCTTCTTTTTTTTTTTTTTTTTTAATATCTATTTATTTATTTGGCTGTGCCGGGTCTTAGTTGCAGCATGTGGGATCTAGTTCCCTGACCAGGGATTGAACCCAGACCCCCTGCACTGGAGAGTCGAGTCTTAACCATTGGACCACCAGGGAAGTCTGTCAGTTCCTTAACAGTCTGACACAAGCCCCACCTCCACAGCCAAGCTTGCTCATTTCCCATCAGCCAGTGACTTCTGTAGTGTTAAGACTCCTAGAGTAATCATCGGCTACATTTCTCATCATACCGAATATGTGCCACCATGTACTTTTGGGCTGTGTATGTTAGTATGTATGCATGTATATGTATGTATTTATGTATTATTTTTATCCCCTATTCTGATAATAAGCTATTACAGGCAAGTCTCACATGCTTTGACTTTCTGGCATCTCCATTGCTAAGCACCATGTTTTAAACCTAGCTCACCAAGTGTTTGATGCTAATGAGAGCTGCCGAGTGTGGAGACCAATAATGCAATAGCTGGCTTATCTTTTGGGAGCTGACAGAATTTCTTCTGTAGAATTTTTTCTTGGCTACATACAAGACAAATTTAGCTGTAAAATCATAAGCCTAGATAGAACACTAAAAAAAATCTTTTACTTGCAAATGTAATAGCTGCAAAACTATAATTAGGTTTAAGGACCAGAGGCGTGGACCTACATTTCAATTCAAATCAAGGCGATTTAGAAGTGATAGTATAGAGAATGGCTTCACATATATATATAAAGGAGAATTTACTTTTGCCTTGTCAAAAATTAAATTGTGCTTTCTGTATTGATGGTGGGTATGTTTCTGCCAGCCTCTTACTCTAGGCTACAACAGGCCCTAATGGAAAAGTCACATACCCGAACTGTTTCTTGAAGACTTGCTTTCACATTAAGGTTATATAGTTTGCTCAGATTTTATATAAGGTTCATACTTAGTTGCTTCTGCATTTGTCTCTTTGTAATGTTATCACTGAAAGACAAACCTCATAAACTAAATTCTCCCTTAAATGTAGCGTACGCGTGCACGCACAGGCACTACTCTCGGCAGATAATTGTGAGGGGCCTTTAACACCAAAAACACAGGAAACCAAAAATACTTTCCATACACTAGCCAGATAATTTCCAGATGTACTTAAGTATTGTATTAATGAGCTCCTCTCTGGTCTAACAACCTATATTTGTTTCAGTTTTGAATGGTTGGTGGCTGGATTTGGTTTTGCTAGTGCTTTTGCACCTTTCCAATTGAGCAGACTGTAATGACACAATAACCCAATGTGCACACAGCATTAAGCCACCCAGCCCACCTCCTCACTGTAGACCTGGTAAGTGAAACCCACACACACCACTTTCCAGTCTGGTCCAACGATTACAAATGATACACGCCCAAAAGCAAACTGAAAAATCCTTTAAATCTGGAGCACGTATAGCCTCTCAGGCTAGGAAAAATTGACGCAGGCAAGTGAAAGGCAGCTTTTGGTAAGTGACTCGGGTTTTCAGGGCTGTTAGCACTTTTGGGCATCGGTACCTCCTAGACTCCTGATCCCACTACTAACCAGCCCCCAAATTCAAAGTTACCTATACTTCAGGCAGGTGTCTAGCCCTTCTGATGACTGGGTGGTTGGCCCTAAAAAGGGCCTTTGAGATTGTCACGTAGCACAGAAGCTGCAGCTTAGCCTCCGAAGCCATACAGGGTGCGTCCCTGCCGTTTGAGCGCGTACACCACGTCCATGGCAGTGACCGTCTTGCGCTTGGCGTGCTCGGTGTAGGTGACCGCGTCCCGAATGACATTCTCCAGGAACACTTTCAACACACCTCGGGTCTCTTCGTAAATGAGGCCGGAGATGCGCTTGACTCCCCCGCGCCGAGCAAGACGCCGGATGGCAGGCTTGGTGATGCCTTGGATGTTATCTCTCAAAACCTTGCGGTGGCGCTTAGCGCCACCCTTGCCCAGGCCTTTGCCGCCCTTCCCTCTTCCAGACATAGCGAACGAGATCTGAAAACACCTCTGAGACAAGCAAGGTCGGCTTTTTCCCCTGATATACAAGAGTAGCGGACCAGATTGAAAACCGAAAGCGCGCGGGCGGGAAGCTGTCTAAATGGGCCCAACCCCCCTCGACATTTCGTCATTTCTTTTCTGCTGTTTCCCTATCCCTCCTTCACCTTCCACAGTTCCCTTCAACGGACTCTCACCGTTTATTTTTATTTAACTTATTTATTTTTGAAGTATAGTTGATTTACAATTTTATATCAGTTTCAAGTGTATCGACAGCGATTCAATATTTTTATAAATTAGACTCCGTTTAGGTATTATAAAATACCAGTTACATTCTCTGTGCGGTACGATATATTCTTCTAGCTTATTTATTTTATATATAGTAGTTTGTATCTCTTAATCCCCTAACTCTTATATTGCCCCTCCCCTCTCGGACTCCAATCTTTTAAAAGATCTATTTGCCAGAGTCCCCGGGAGAATTCGGATCCCAGCTTCCGGATCCCGTCGCTGTTTTCGCCTCTCTCTCCCTGTGTGCCCCCAGAAGGCATTAAATTTAGGCTAGGAAGAAAGGAATAGTGGAGATGACCAGAGGAAGAGCAAATGGAATCCAGAAACGGAAAGGAGAACAGAGCACCAGCGCCGTGTACAACACCGACAGAAGGATCCCAGGCTTCGGAACCACGGTTACATAAAACTGCAGCAAAGGCGGTTGCCACAATTAGACTGACAGACCCAGTAGGCGATCTCAAGAGCAGCGGCACCTTGGATGTGCGTGGAGGCGGAAGCAGGGAGAGCGCCGTAATTCCCGAGTCTCGTCTCTGTTTTGTTGATGTGAGGCATGGAATTTCACCTCATCTAGGAGAAATTAGATCCTAGGAAAATTGGTCTGTATACTGCAAGACTTCTAACATGGAGGTCAGTGAATCCAACTCACTGTCATGCAAAGCTCTGCTGAAAGAAGCAATATATATAGAAAGAAGACTGAAGAGCCTCTGTACCTCCGTTTCTACAGATCCTCTAAATCCGACCCTTGTTTTCAGCCAGAATTCAGTGCCCAAATCGAGGCCCTACATGGAGCTAGCAAAGTTTGCTGGATTGGGTTTCACAAGAGGACATCTGCTCCATATTGAGAGTCATTACCAGAAACTTCCTTATGAAATCGGGATTCTACTGATAACACGTTCATTATCAGGGCCTTCTGTAGAATACAGGAGGAGATATGGTTTCTGCGTCAGAAATAATTATGTTTTTTTCTGAGACATTATTATTTTTTTGATATTTAAAAAAATAGTAACGACAACAAAAAACAACTTATGTTCCTTCTTTCAGCTCTCCTTTAGCTCAACCTGCTATATGCTAATGAATCTTAAATCTATATCTTTATCCAAACTTCTAGGCTCCAGACATGTAGATTCTCCTGGGGGTTCTTTAGTCATTTTAAACTGAAAATCTCCCAAAATCAAAATATTTAAACTTAAAATCTCCAAGGTATGACTCTCGTGGGGGCTGAGGGAATATATTCTCCTCCCCCCACCCCATAAGAATGGGGTTCTCTCTCCGCTCTTTGGATGGTGCCACCTTGCATCACATGCCTAAATCAACACCCTGGAATTCACAATAGATGTTGAAGGGTAGTAGCATATGCCACCCCAAAACATGACTGTAGGAATCCAGGACATGCTACCTCAAAACATGCTGCTTTGATGTATTGATTATTTTGAGCCGTAATACTTTGAAAAACAGCAAATGCAAGGACAGACTTTCTTTGAACTCCCCTTATCTGCCTAAAGACAGATCCTTGGAAAGGAACCCAATTGACAGAAATCCCGGCCCCAGGTAGTTTCATCAACCAGGGAAGATTAACTCTTGTCACAGGAGAGGAGACTAGAAATCAACACCAAACTCAAACTTTGTCACAAACTATCATACCTCCCATCTATTCTACGGGTCCGTTCATCTTTCCTAAAAATCATTTACTCTCCCTAAGAGGCCTACCTGACCCCTCTTTCCTGTTAATCTTTGTTAATTTTCAGACCCAGCCAGGGACCCTAAGGGGGTCAAGGAAAAATTTTCCTCCCCTACACAACCCCTCACTGTACAGTACAGACAGTAGTGTTAAGGACTGGTAGAAAAGAGGACGTGTTTATCAATGAGTAGGATGTTGGGGGAATGAGTTTAGTTCAGAATGGGGTAAGAAAAAAATCTCAAAATCATGGCTTCTCAATTTGGTCTGGGGCTGCAAGCTACTCAAAATGAAAGGGAAGCAGGCACATGGCCTGACTAACCCACAAACCAAAGATTCAGTCTCAAAATGGGATAATTGAAGCCCTGGCAGTGCTTGAAGTCAAAAACTAAACACAAACTGCCTTCCTGAAACATATATTTTAATTTAGTTCATTACTTTTGTATTAAAAAGAAACACATGCGCACACAAAACATTATATGCCTAATAATTCACTTACTAACATTTTCTCTTGCCTGTTTATTCCCTATGGTAAAATTTAAGCTTCTCATCCCTGTTTTCTTCCCCTCGTCAGTACTAAATAGTGAAATTTCAGTGCTGTCTCAAAACTGCAGATTCTTATTATTTCTGATGAAAGAAACTTCAGAAGTATTAAAGGAGAAAAATAGTCCCTCTTCCTCACAGCTGCAGCAAAGCAGAGGTTCTTCTTTATTATAAACTTGCTTCTGATAAAGTGGTGTATTGAGAATGCTCACAGGAGTATCACTCTATTGTCCAATGTGGAGAATAGGTGAAGTTGAACTAATATGAATCAGAATTCTGTTATTAAAGACGACTTCTAAGGCAACCATATATGAGATTGTTATATTCAGAGAAATGTTACCTATGACCCATAATGATATACTATTCTGATTATCTTATTTGATTTGTTGCCCTGGAGTTAATATTTAAATTGGCATCACTGTTCTTGAGTAGAAATTCTTATTCAATTTCTTTATTAAGCCAGAGGAAGACTCTTGGAATTTTCTTATTCTCTACATTATAAAGGTAATATAAGTCCCATTACTGTTAGATTCTATATAAATAGCTTGAGAATCTTTTTCTTGTTTAAATGAACACATCCATACAGCTTGGCCAAGAGTGCATACATTAAAGGAAAAAAAAAAAAAGAACATTTCAAAGAAATGTGTCATTTGGTTGGGCAGCTTTGGGCTGTCATCGACACCTGCCCTGGGGTAGTTTCCTCTTCTGATGGGAATAGTTCAGTTGAGTAATTCGATCGTATGTTGTGAAGAGTCTTCAGTGCTTTAAAATATACCCCAAGCCTGATGAAACTGGAAATCCATTATAATTTCATTCTTTTGCTTTAGAATATTACGCAGGCCTTGTTGCTTATCCAGGATGAGCCATAACTTCTCTGAGACTCAGTTTATTTATCTGTAACATGAGGAAAAAACCATCTATTTCACAGAGTTGGGATTAAATGAGATAGTGTATGTAGAGAGTTTTACAATACTGAGTAGTGCTCTGTATATGTAAGACATTATTACAAAACCACCACAGGAGGGGGTAACAGTTGTTCACATCAGCTACACTTTTGCGCTGACAGTTTAGCTCTTCTCCCTAGAGCAGGAGATTGCTGCTGCCTAAGGAGACTTCTAATATGAATCAGAATTCTCTTATTAAAGGTGACTTCTAAGGCAGCCATACATCACAGATTGTTATAAAGATAAGTTCCTACCTTGTGTTTAACGTTCAGGAAATCCTTTCAAAATCACTTTTATTTTATTTTGACTTCAGGAAGATGGTCATTCATACTGACACCATAGAGGTAAGTTTTGAGCCTCTTGGGGCTGCTTTTGTTCTCAGGCTTGAGTTTTTATAAGATTTGGATGCAATAATTTTTTTTTAATCAAATAAGCATACGAGTAAAAGTTTTTATGTCAGTTATTACAATTTAAAGCATTGGTAACCTTACATAACTGCTGTTTTATTACATGTAATTTTCCGAGAAATTCTTCAAAGCATATGAAATAAAAGGCAAAGGATCTTCAATTTCCTTACCGAGAATAGAAAAGATATGAAACTTTAAGCGTTAGAAAACACTTTATTGAAGAAAATATGCTAGCAACTCAGTAATCAACGAAAAATTTATTTGCTTTGACACTTTAAAATTTAAATCTGACTGATAAGCAACTTTATTTAAAACTCTTCACAATTGTAAAGGAGAAATTAATATTTCTGGTCTTATCGTCCGTTACTTAAAGCGTTCCATCTATAGGACCAAATTAGCCATTGATGGATTGAGGAGGAGGAAACCGCATTCCAAGGGGAAAAGGCTGAAGGCTCTACTCTGTAAATTGATACCAGTCAGCACACAGCTTTGGCGGAGATCCGAATCAGGTAAACGTTAAGTTTAGTTTTTGGTTCCTTCCACCACATATTTTGTTGAACCTCAGTCATAATGTAACTCTGACTTGCTTAGCTCGGTGTCAGAAGCTAAATAAATGTTAGCTATGGGAGAGGAGTTACAGTAACTAGTAAGTGGAAATGCAGGCTGAAACCTAGGGCATGCTTGCATTTCGAAAGCACCTACTAATATATAAATCCCAAGCGTGTAAAAACACTTTATAAATTGCTCTTACAAACGTTACAGCAGTTTAAAGAAAAGTTCTGAAAAGAAAACTCTGTGATCGATAAGATTATAGAAAAGTACTGGAAAGGGGAGGTTATAAAAGATTAGCATAACAATCTTCTGCGCAATAAATAGGATTGATTTCTGGCCAATGAGATTACATTTTCGGAAATTCCTAGTTTTTCTGGCCCAATCAAGACGAGGCTATGTCTATAAATAAGACTGCCTACGAGCTGGTGAGTAAAACCAGTGAGCTATCATGGCGCGTACGAAGCAGACTGCCCGGAAGTCGACCGGTGGCAAGGCCCCGCGGAAGCAGTTGGCCACCAAGGCGGCCCGCAAGAGCGCGCCGGCCACTGGCGGCGTCAAGAAGCCGCACCGCTACCGGCCGGGCACCGTGGCCCTGCGGGAGATCCGGCGCTACCAGAAGTCGACCGAGCTGCTGATCCGCAAGCTGCCCTTCCAGCGGCTTGTGCGCGAGATCGCGCAAGA
Source organism: Delphinus delphis (assembly GCF_949987515.2). Classification (NCBI taxonomy): domain Eukaryota; kingdom Metazoa; phylum Chordata; class Mammalia; order Artiodactyla; family Delphinidae; genus Delphinus; species Delphinus delphis. Next base: position 107,247,036 of record NC_082683.1, on the reverse strand, counting down.
CTTCAAGACTGACCTGCGCTTTCAGAGCTCGGCCGTGATGGCGCTGCAGGAGGCGAGTGAGGCCTATCTGGTGGGGCTGTTTGAAGACACGAACTTGTGCGCCATCCACGCCAAGCGCGTGACCATCATGCCCAAAGACATCCAGCTGGCCCGCCGCATCCGCGGGGAGCGGGCTTAAGGCATACGCTTTAAACTAGACGATTTAAAGGCTCTTTTCAGAGCCACCCATGTTTTCATAAAGAGCAGCTGTCTTCATAAAGAGCGCCCATGTTTTTATAAAGAGCAACAGGAACTCACCAGCTTTAAGCTTGGTGAGTTCCTAATGCACAAGTGTTAAGGGTAAAGTGGGTCGGGGAGTCTCGCACGTGTTGGTGGTGAGGTTATGGAATTAAGGCAGACACGCTAGAGGGACCACCAGAGGCAAGGTCTGGGTCGTGTCGGTCAAGTACTGCTTTTATTTGCTGGCTTGATTTCTTAGTCCAGAGCGCCAACCTTGCCAAACTTTGCAAGAGGATAGAATATGTTCTACCAGTCGTTTGTAACGCGTTCCAAAGTGCTAGTACAAAACGTTAGCACAAATCTGAATACTGAAATTAAGTGACACTCTAGAAGGCCGTCATTATGTGATAACTGTTGGGATGGCAATCTGGGTTTTCAGCCCGATTGTACAGTTACTATAGAACTAGGCCGGATGTTAGATAAAATCCTCGGTCCCCAAGTAGTTACTCGGGATTTCAACTAAGAATGGGGGCAAGAGTCCCGAGATGTGTAAGAACCCATCTTCCTCGTTGCATAAGACAGGAGGCGCAAACCGCGCAAAAAAAAAAAAAAGAAAATGTGGGCTGAGGTATTATTGCAAAAACCGTAATCAAACAAACTTCCACAAAGTAGTACAGAGGAGTAAAATGATGCAAAAATGAGAAAGTTAACTTGTCTTTAGTTGGCACTTCAGATCTCCAAGTAAAAGTGAAAACCAATTAACAGCAAAAGACCACAAACAGGTGAAACTACTTTTTACATAATTTAGTGGTTAGTGTGAAATGGAACATTTTGATTGGTTAACAAGACATTTGTTCTAAGGGCCACTGAGGGAGCGCAAGCAGAACCTTATTTACATGGACTCCGCCCCTCTATGACGACACTGTTGGATATTAACCAATAAAAACGTAATACTGTGCTAGTCTTCATTTGCATACAGGCTCTATAAGTAGCGCGTAACCAGCCTGCTTCGGTGTAGTCGGGATCACTTCTACTGGCGTGTGGGGGTTCTCCTGTGTGAAGATGCCGGATCCAGCAAAATCTGCTCCTGCTCCTAAGAAAGGTTCCAAAAAGGCTGTCACGAAAGTGCAGAAGAAAGACGGTAAGAAGCGCAAGCGTAGCCGGAAAGAGAGCTATTCTGTTTATGTATATAAAGTGCTGAAGCAGGTTCATCCAGACACCGGCATTTCTTCGAAGGCCATGGGCATTATGAACTCCTTCGTGAACGACATCTTCGAGCGCATCGCGGGCGAAGCGTCGCGCCTGGCGCATTACAACAAGCGCTCGACTATCACGTCCCGGGAGATCCAGACGGCTGTGCGCCTGCTGCTGCCCGGCGAGCTAGCCAAGCACGCCGTGTCGGAAGGCACCAAGGCGGTCACCAAGTACACCAGTTCGAAGTAAGCGTGCAAGAGACGACCTAGAACATCTATTTTACCCCAAAGGCTCTTTTCAGAGCCACTTAAATTATCGGGGAAAGTGGCTGTAAACACTTGATAAAAGGTGGGTTTAGTTGTTGGTTGGGTAGGGTGGGCCCATGATCACGAGTGCTTTTGGACTTGGGGCTAGATTGGGACAGTGATTGAATGGTTGCCCTGTTAAAATCTAGGACCTCCCATGGTCCAGTGGCGCCACCTAGTGGTATGTGTCATGTCGCTGGTAACAAGTGATTGGTCCTTAAGGTGGTTCCTACCTAGTCTGAGTCTTCAATGGGAGCTTAGGTACGGAGGAGCGGGGAAGGGCTGTCTCTTATTAAACTATTAAACTAGTAAGTGAGTTGGGTTTTATTTTATTCTAGCGTACGGATAGCCCTATAGTTTCCCCAGTTGCCGCTGTTTCTTAATGTTTTAATCTGTTTTTAACATAAATCTCTAGGTGTCTGTCACAAACTTTCAACATCACCAGGTGCTTTAGTACGTTGGCCTACTTAGCCCCGTGACCCTCAACCAGATAGATTTCCCACCCCCTCCATCACACTCCCCATGGGATATTGGCAGTATCTGGAGACATTTTTGATTGTCATCACTTGGGGAGAGGGGCGCTACTGGCATCTAGTGGGTAGATGCCAGGGATGCTGCTAAACATCCTATAATGCCTAGGAGAGCCCCCACTACCAAGAATTATTTGGTGAATGATGTTGACCCTTGCGCCAAGGTTGAGAGACCCAGTGCCCAAAGACTTCCCTTCCTTCAGGATATTTTCCCTTCTGGGTTTAATCCTCATTTAGGTCAAACCTTTCCCCACTCCTACCCTGCTTTTGGTGAAAACTGAGCAGCACTTAACTTACACTGCTTGTTTACACTCCTCCACAGGAAAATTATCTTCTCCAGGGCAAGGACCTTGTCTTGGTTCTCTAACTCCTGGTTATAAGGCCCATCTCCAAGCTTGCTAAACATACTTCCAGGTGCCTCTCCTGAAGTTCCCTGATAAGGTCGCGTTGGAGGTGGGGGACTGGTGAGGTGGTTTTTAGTGTTCTCAGGTGTATATTTTTAGAATAGATTTTGGGGGCATGGTGTACAAAAGGGCAGTTAACATGTGGGATGAATTTCTAAGGCCCTCTCAGTTCAAAACTTGCATAACTCAAGACCAATCCCGAAAAAGGCTGGATATTCTACCAAATAAAATATACCCTTGAGGCAAAAGGAAAAGTCTTAGCTTCCAATTCACTTGACAGTCGAGTTTTGAAATTAAGCCATTCCTGGTTAAACTTGGGGGAATTTAAAATGAATTTTTTAAATGCTTAAAATGAATTTTATTCATTTGTAATGTAGGAGTTCGAATTTACATCTAATTAAAAGTTGCATAAAGTGGGCTGTATGTGATTTCTTTCACTGGGAAATTAAGATTCTCAGTGAGTCATCTTTCCCTAGAGACTATCAGACAAGCGACCAGGGAAAGATGACTCAACTGAGAATCTAAAATTTCTAGTTGAAAGAAAAGAAATCATTATACAACACATTCTATGGTAGGAAAAATCACTCTATAAGTGAGAATTTACATGTGCCAGACCCTGTGCTAGGTGATGGGGATATACAGGTGCTCTCCTTCCCAAGTCCATGAAGTGCACCTGGAATTTTATTTGCGACCAATGTATCAAGTATCCTCTGGGAAGTTTTTTTTAAGGTTTAGTTTTACCCAATTTTCACTGTAACATCTTTCAACTTTTTAATCATCTGATTTTTGTAAAATGGAATTCTTCATCGTTCCCTTTAAATTCTGTGACTAGGTGTCATTATTTCTGTACTCCTCATCCAGGTTGTAACATTTTCTTTTCACTTTAATATGTCTCTTTAAACTTAAAATTTTCACATAGACTATTTTTTAGGGTTTTTCATTATATTAGAAAGCTCTGGCTGTCCCACCCTCTTGCCCGCAAAGCAATTTAAGTCACATTGTACTTGGCTCCCAGCATCTCAAACCTGCTGAAGCTTTCTTTGTTCACCATGATCCTAGCTTGAGAGAAATTTTATTTTCTTGTTCCCTGTGAGATTCATTTTCTTTTGCAGGGGGCATGACTATAGTAAAGCATGGGAATAAGCCTTTTCTCAGTCATCCCAAGTAAAATTTATCAGAAAATATTGTTGGCTTAACATGTCCCATATCCAACCATACTTGACACTTCACTGCTGTCTTCCCACTCCAAGCCACCATCACACCTCCCAGGTATTTGCAATGACTTTCTGACTGGTCTCTTTGCTTCCGCCTCTACCCTCACTCTATCTTCCACAAACCAGCTAGAGTAAACTTTCTGAAACCTCTAAGTCAGATCATGTCACTCCCACACCATCCTGCCCAACTGAAAATCCCCATATGGCTTCAGAGAGAAGGTCCACACTGATACAATGGCCCACATCCACCTCCTCTCTTACCACTCTCCCTTTTGTTTGTTCTGTTTCATCACACTTGTCTCCCTGCTCTACCTCGAATACACCAAGGCCCTCCTATCTCAGGGTCTTTGTGCTTGCCATTTCTTCTGGAAAAGCTTTTCCCCCAGATATTTATACGACTGGCTTCCTCATTTCTTAGGCTTCTGCTCAAAACTTCCATTACTCTTCAGTTCTTCCTTGACTTATGTAAGATAGCAAGCCCACCTCCCTCTCTCCCCCCATTTCTTGGTACTCCTTGTCCCCATACCTTGCTAAATTTTCTTCCGTGTATCATCCGAATACTAATGTATTTATTTACTTATTTGTTTATTACTGAATCAGAGACTGCTACTCATAAAAGCTGTTCTTCTTTCCTTACTTTAACCCTCTGCTTTATGGGTGCATGCCTTCTCAGTTAAAGGCTAATTTACCAGCTTTTCTTGCATCTGGGTTTGTTCATAAGACAAAGTTCTGAGCCAATGAGATATGAATGGAAGTGATACATATTATTTCTAGTTTGTGTCCTAAAAAGGAATAGATATGTACTGCCCTTGCCTTTTTACCCTCTCCTCTGGCTGGGTTACAGATACAATGGCAGGAACTATGGCAGCCACTCTGGGCCCAGAAACAGAAGCCATGTGATGAGAATAGCAGAACTGTTCTACTAACCCTGGACATGAGAGATGAATAAACTTGTATTTTGTTTAAGCCACTTCTTTTTTTTAATATTTGGCACAATAATTTAGACTGTTCTCCAACCAATACATTGTCTGACTCTCCTCCTACCTTCTTAGAGTAAGTCCTATGAAGGTAGGTACTTTGTTTTGTTCACTGCACTTTGCCCATCATCTCGAGCTGTATCTGGAATAGAGTGGGCACTCAGTAAATACTGATGGGATGAATAGATTGATGAGGGAAGGAGTGGTTGAGAGGGAGGGCAGTGGGATTCGATTTATGAGATGCAGAACTCTAAGAGTTGGCTTTAACAAAAAATGATTTTAAAAATCTTTTGCCCTCTGAATGGGGAACAGCACAATATGGAGTGAAGGTCTAGGTGAAGTTGCAGACACCATGGTCCACAAATCAGTTTAGAAGCTTCATAGTATAAGTTGTTGGGTATTTAAGGATACTTACCTACACTAACTCAGAAGCAGTAAGAGAGTAAAGGAAAACTTTTGTTTCCTCTACTATTCTCAGTACTTCTGGCCACCAAGTATGTGGGTTTTCCACACCAAGCAATCCTGACATTAACTACGTGAAGTTAGTGCAGACCCCACAGGTTAAAGGCTCAGTCCAAAAAGATTGCCCCTCCACCCCCTATACAAACTTCAGATGCCAATCACAAGTAGTGGGTCCCTAGGTTACACACACCTCTGTCAGTCTTGGCTACAAATCAGGAGTTCCCACAACCCCCTCCTCAGACTCAATAATTTGCTATAACAGCTTACAGAACTCAGGGAAACACTTACATTTACCAGTCTATTATAAAGGATATAGTAAAGGATACAGATGACCAGCCAGATGAAGATGTACATAGGGCAAGTGTCCTGAGTGCAGGAGCTTCTGTCCCCGTGTAATTGGGGTGTCCATGTGGCTTCCTGGCATGTGGATATGTTCACTGACCCAGAAGCTTTCTGAATCTCATAGTTTAGGGGTTTTTATGGAGGCTTCATCAAGTAGGCATGATGGATTATTAACTCAACTTCCAGTCCCTGTCTCTTCCCTGGAGGATGGGGGGTGTGGGTTAACAGCTTCAATCTTCTAATCATAGCCTGGCCTTTCTGGTGACCAGCCCCTGTCCTGAACTCCCCAGGAGTCCACCAAGAGTCGTCTCATTAGAACAAAATATGCTCCTATTACCCTGGAAATTCCAAGGGATTTAGGAGCTCTATGTCAGGAATTGGGGTCAAAGACCAAATATTAGAACAAATGATGTCCTTAGCACCCCTATCACTCAGGGAATTACAAGAGTTTTAGGAGCTCTGTGTTAGAAACTGGGGGAAGAGATCAAACATACATTTATCATGTCACAGTCCAGCCCCTGGTCTCTAGCCATGGACCCCTTATAGCAAACCAATTATAAAAGTCAAAAGATACTGGCTGAAAGGCAGTGTACTGTAGTGGTGATGGGCATTAGCTTTGAGTCCCAGCTAACCCACCTAAAAGCTATATGACCTTGGGAAAGTTTCTTTACTCTTCTGAACCTCAATTTCCTCATCTGTAAAATGAGAAAAATAATGAAACCTACCCTCAAGACTTGTGAAGATTAAATGAGATAATGTACTTAATGCACTTAGTACAGCAGCTGGAACATGGCAAATATTCGATCAGTGTTTCTCCCATTATTGTGGCTGGGAAGGCACTTGCATGAGCACCCTTGTACCTCCAGAGCACATTTCCTTCCCAACAAGTTGTGCTTTAAGAGATCTCTAGTGATTTGAGAGTCAACTCCCTAAGCATCTTGCAGTAGAGCAGTAAGACCTTCTTTATCTTAAAAACATCCAAGAAGGCAATGCCACAATTTACTTGTTGGGCCTCTGACACTGTAGAATCTTTAAGTATCTGCTATGTGTCCCAAAAGGGAAAAAAATGAATTAAATAATAAAAGACCTTATTTCTAGTGTCTGTTACTAGTGCTCTGTAAAGACGAATATAATCTTTGGCAAATACCTTTAAAAATATATATCAGATGATGTTTGCAATACCTCCCATCAATGCTTTCAGAAAAAATTGAAATACTTTCATCTCAATACTTCTTTCTGATTTCTGAGTTGAAAGCTCTGAATTTTGAGGATTTAACACAAGAGCAAGCCAAATGAATAGAAATGATGTAGGCATACTATCAGGTAGCACAGAGAAGGACACACCTTATAACCAAAAGGAGAATGTGGAGATATTTGGGAAATGTTTAATTAGAAATTCAAAAATGGGCTTGTGGAGTCAGGTTGATGACTTCTGAGTTCTTCATTACTGCTTGTTAATGTACTTCATGTTTTTCCTCTCAGTATTTTCAAGATGAAGCTCCTGTTCCTGTCACTATTCAGGGATGAAAGTTTCCCCAAGAATATAAGACTTTCTTATTCAAACTACAGTCCAAGGAGTGGTAAACAAGTAGGATGGCAGTCCCAAGACCTCAATATTTCTTTTCTTTGACCAAGAACTCATTACACAATAGATGAGATATTTCAGATGGTTCTGCTAAAAAGAAGCATAAGAATCTAGAGAGTATCACTCTCAACCAATCCAAGGAACTTTGCTTTAGATGGCCAAAACCAGAAACAGAGAGCAAAGTAAGAGAACTCATAGAGCTTGAGCAGTTCTTTAGCATTTTGCCTTGAAGGATCCGAACCTGGATGCTGACGTATTGTCCCAAGGATGGTAAAGAGGTAATGGCTTGGGACTGGCTGAGTATTTTGAGAGAGAGAGAGATTGACAGATCAAGATCTCAGTTGATCTTGGGACTGAGGCAGCACAAGGCACCCAGAAGAAGGAATCCTTGTGGCAAAAATGGAGGATGCAGATTTGTGAAATGAAATAAGGAACAATTTATCTCTGTTGTTTTACATGATCAAAGGCAATAATTTTAAATTATCAGAAGGTAGGGGAAAATCCATATCACTCTTTTGATATCAGTGTTTTTAACATTCAGGGGAACAGAAAATACCTAAAGATATCAGCTTTATTTTTTGTTGTTGTTGGCAATGATGTTTGAGCTTTGTGTAGGTCTTAGTTTCCAGTTAGTGGGATTATCATTTTGAAATGCATTGAAGGAAAACTCCTTAGGCCAAGAGGGAATGTGAAACAGAGTTCAGACACACCACAGATATAACCCTGGACAAAGGCTGTTCAGTATTCTTAATAAAATTCCCAATCCTAGGGATGGGCCTTAAACTACTTGAATTTCTCTCTGGAGTTGTATATTTCCTACAGTTTGGCATGTCTACTTACTCAAGACCCCTATTATAACATGTAGAATAAGCAGGAGAAAGGCATACTGATTAACTTGTATATGCATCAACCATAAGATTACTTCTAGCGAGGGAGCATATCCTTGTTTTCTTAGGCTTCTTCCTTCTCCTCCCTGCTGCAATATGAAAATCGAATAAGAATGATTTTGCTTATATGAGCTTCTTTGTAGGGAGCTTTTCCTGTGATGTCTTTTTAAGTATTTGAATTTTGATTTTCACAATTTTTTCACATTAATATCAAGGAACTGGGCAACAGAATTTATTATTATTTTTAAATTTTATTTATTTATTTTGGCTGTGCCAGGTCTTAGTTGCAGCATAGGGGATCTTGTTTTATTTCAGTTGCCACATGCAGGCTTCTTAGTTGCAGTATGCGGACTTCTTAGTTGTGGCATGCATGCGGGATCTAGTTCCCCAGCCAGGGATCCAACCCGGGCCGCCTGCATTGGGAGCGTGGAGTTTTACCCACTGGACCACCAGGGAAGTCCCCAGAAATTATTCTTAAGTGAATTTTTTTTCAGAAACAGCAAGTATGCATAGAGAACACAATTTTAGGATTAGCAGGAAAGTTAACCAAGGTAGAAATGGAATTTCAATTCTTAGCCTAGGGGAAAAAAAAAGGAAGGAATCTTTTCATTTGTCTAAGGGAATTTCATTGCATTTATGATTGTGGGATGTGTTTAGGCAGGAAGGGGCATAATAGATAAATCTTTCTGGATTAGCATATGCAAATCATTTATAATGGGAAATAGCAAAGTCCCAACGATTATAAGAGTAAAACAAAACAACTCTGACTATTCTTCCTGACAGGAGAAAACAGTAATATATATGTACATGAATTACAAGCATGACTGAGTCTTCTAGATTGAGTTGGTGGATAACCATGTAGCAGGGCCCCACAACAGCACAGAGGTGTCAAAGTAAATACATAATCTGGCAGTGTAGAAGGATGGTGTGTTCTTAAAATCTTCTGAGTATGCCACTGTATTAGTAAAGAGCACAAGCTCATAAAACAGATCACCTGGTTTGTAACCCAGCCCTGCTCTTTATCAGTAGTGTGACTAGGGCAAGTTTTTGGACCTTCTATGCTTTCTCCTCATCTTTTTTTTTTTTTTTGGTGGGGGGATGCTGTGCAGCATGGCTTGTGGGATCTTAGTTCCCCTGCCAGGGATTGAACCTGTGCCCTGGCAGTGAAAGCACTGAGTCCTAACCACTGGACCGCCAGGGAATTCCCTAGTTTCCTCATCTTTAAATTGAGAATAATATAATGCTTACTTTATAATGTTTTTTTGAAAGGTGAATGAGTAAATACATATAAAAATTCTTAGACTGATGTTCGACACAACATTTCAATAACTGTTAGTTGCCATTGATAGTAGGGAACTCCTGTTGAGTGCTATGTAAGTTTTTCATCTCTAATGTACAGTGAAATATCTACTAATTCAAGATAGTGTCCCAAACATATGTTGCATTCTTCCCATTTTGCACCCCAAATTCCTTAAATGATAGAAAACTGACAAAAAAGACGGCAAATGGGTTAAGAGTGAAGAGTGCAAAAACAGTAAACATCTTGGAAATTTAAAATTTGGTTATTGACACAAAAATTCAACAGTAGGACTGAGTCCAGAATAGAATCAATACAACTGGGAGAAAATAGGGGAGCTGAAAGATGAAGCCTAGAAATCCCCCCACAATGCTGTATAAAAAGATATAAAGGTAGAAAATATGAAAAAATGTTAAATGACATGGATGATAGATTCAGATGTTCCAAAATTCACCCAGTAGGAGTTTAGAAGGAGAGAATAGAAATAATGTAAAAAATAAAATACAGGTCTACCAAATAAGGTTTGCTGATTGTACACTGCACAGCTTCAGGAGCACCATTTAAATTATAATCTTTGTGAATGGTATCCCCTGCAGTTGTGCAGTGCACAACCCAAGTGTCATACATGGTGGTCCTGAGGAAGTAAAGAAAAGGAGACTTTCACAGAATATATATCTTCAGACTGCAAGGTCCCATTAAATGCAGAGCATATAGATATGAACTAAAAGTATCTTTACCTAGAGACATGGCAATAAAATTTCAAAACACAAGAGTTAAGGAGACGAATCTAGAAACACCCAGAGAAAATTCTTACAAAGAAACAGAAATCAAATTATGTCAGACTTTTCATTTGGACAACACTGGATATAAGAAGACAATCGGTATTTTTTTAAATCTAGGGAAAATAATTTTGAAACTAAATTTCTATATCCAGCCAAACTATCATCTAAGTGTGGGTGACTTTTCAGACCCTCCCTGAAAGAATTTCTGGAGTTGTATTCCTGCAAGAATCAGAAAAGATTCTAAGGGGAAGATGTGCAATACCAGAAGGGGGCCATGTGCCCAGTAAAATATATTGCTAAGTCTAAATAAGTTTAGATTCTAGAAAAATTTCTTTAAGGCTTAGAATACTTGGTATTTATTCATCTACCTAATTTCATAATTAAATAAATTTATTGAGAAATTAGAAATCAGGTGATGGGAGAGAGATGAAATAAATGAAGCAGAAAAGGTTCAAATAACAAAGAAATATAATACATATACCAAGTTACCTGTAATACAAATTTAAAAAGAAATGTGCTATAAATGATAGATACAAAGTACTGTGAGGTTAGAGATACAGGTGACATTGTTCGTGATATCCTGGGTCATACAAGAAGCATTAATTTATTGTATCCATCATGTATTGAAATCTCCCTCTGTTTTGATTACTGATTCAAGTTTGGATTTTAAGATTTTTGTTTATGTAACTGTGATTACAGAGGTTTTTACATGTATGGTTTCTGCTCCGCATTTTGTCTACTATTTTGAAGAAACAAGAGCTCAAAACTGTTAGTGACTTCAAATATATGTCCTTTGGTGTAGATCCTAAAAAATTGAAAAGAAAATCTGAACTTCAAATTCCAGATGATATTGACATGGCGAGAAATAAAATAAGCTAACTAATATTTATGTTATATTTAGGAGGAGGATATAGATATTATTCTAGAAGTTGTTAGAAAAGTGTAAGTTTAAATATATATGTATATACAAAATGTATATGTATAAAAGCTGACTATAAAGCACTAGAAGAGGGATATTCCATATTTAGAAAAGCAGAAATCCATTAAGCAGTGATCAAGAATTGTTTGCACTTGAAAGGCGATTGTAGGAAGAAAAATTCCACTTGAACTAATATGAAACCCATTTGCTAATTGTGGGAGGGGAAATAAAGCTTTTAAATTATACAATGTAAAAAAAATTGTTTGCACCTAACACAGGTACACACACATGCATAATCATACGCGTGTGCATACAACAAAGATTTCTAATAAGTCAACAATCATAGTGGTGATTATGTTAACACAGACACATCTTGCTCAAGGATTAAAAGACCAAGTCGACTAAAACTTGTTTGAAGATATAGAGGATTTGAAGAACATAGTTAACAAAAGTAATCATAAGTATAAGATTATACCTATACCATCTTGTATCCAAAATGGAAAAAGTACATTATACTGAAATTCACATGCAATACTGATTCAAAACTGACCATGTGTGAGATGACAAATGAAAACTCAACAAGTGTTGAATAAGCTGAAACCATACAAGATATATTTACTAATCATAATGCAATGAAATAACTAAAAATACTCTCCTTGATCTATACTGTTAGGGAAAAGCACATGGTTAAAGAAGATATCGAAATAAAAATTATGTAGTATTTAGAAATAAACAAAGTGAGCACTATATATTAAAACCTATATGAAGAAGTCAGAGGACCTCTTCATAGCTTTAAATGCATTTATGAGAAAATAAGAACTTTTAAAAATAATGAATTAAGCTTTATATTTAAAAGCTAATAAAGGAACAATAAAACCTGAGGAAAGTAGAAGGAATAAATTAGGATAGAAATCATTGGAATAGATCATACTTCCCCACTCTCCCCAAAACAGAATTAATCAATAAAACCAAAATCTGGTTCTTTGAAAGAAAATTTAAAAGTTAATCCTTTGGTAAATTTAATATTGAAAGAAAAATTACACAAATAACATCAGCAAAATTAGATATTGAAGTATTAAAATGGTATGTATATTTTGATACAGATATTTACAAATGTAGACAACTCATTTTTCAATACAAATGATCAAAGTTGCCTTAAGAAGAGGAGAATACCTGAATAAAAAATTAGCTATAGGAGGAACTGAAAAGATAGGCAAAGATCTACCCTTAAAAACAGCACCAGGCCCAGACAGTTTTACCAGACACTGGGGGAAGAGACAATACTTATTATATAAATTGATCATGATAATGGAAAAATATTAAAAGCCACCTACTAATATTATGGGGCAATGACAGCAACAAATATTATTAAGATTAAGTGAAATAACCCCTGCAAGGCAAATGAAAGAGTATTTGGTACATAAAAATAATCCATAAAAGTTAGATATTATGAACCAGAATATAGATTTCAAAGTAGAAAGAGAGGTAATTGGGATAAGAAACTGCAACACAAGGAGTTATTAAGTGTAAGGTTAAGATTTGAATTCTAGTTTATTGTGCCCAAAGCCTGTGAAATTTCAAGAAATTATTTCTTTAAAGTTAGAAAATATTATTTTCTAAAATAAATATGATACTTACAATCCCATTGTACATACCTATTTCTTTTCTTCAAGGCTTTTTTCCTGCCCGTGCAGAAGTTGTCCTCAAAGTTACAGCCAGACTCCAGATGATTGCTGTTTCACTGGAGATCATGCCATTGCTTCCTCAAAATTAAATTATCTTTTCAGAATACACAATATTGGGGGAATTTATTTCTCCAGGATGTGTAAACCAATTATTTCTAGCCTTTCTTAGAGATTTTCTATCTCCATTTAACTCACATACCGTGTTTTGGCATCTTTCCCTTCCACACATGCTCCTTCTCCACAATTTATTCTTTCATATCCTAAGCCAAAGGGTTAAGGAATAATACGTGCTTAGTGTGACAAGAAGCTGAAAGGGGAAGGCAGGAAGATGAACTTCTTACCCTTTTGGGGTTTTGACCCCATATTTAGAAACAAACAAAGATATGAGGAATAAAGGGCAGCAAACAATTTTATTGGCTCCAATTTTACTGCCAGTGTGCATTAACAAAGAAGTCTATACCTAAAAGACCTTATGGGGCTCCAGATTTTCAACTTACTAGCATTTTCTTTTTGACATCCTGCTTTCCATTGCTAACCTTAATATACAGCTCTCTTAGGTAGGGTCTTTCATTTTTTATACTATTATCGCTGTGAGACCTTTTTCTGTTTTTTATTTGTACTTTCCACTTAGATTGTCTCTCTAGTCCCATGGCTCTGAATACCACATATATATGATGATTCTCAAAAGTTTATCTCTAGTTCAGGATTCTTCCTTGAGCTCCACACATGTATCCATTGCTTTCCCAACAGTTACACTTAAATGTCAAATAGGAATCTTAAGATGTTCAATACAAAACTTTTGCTTCTTGCTACTCCTGTCTCCCCTGCTCCACCAATTTGCTCCTGCTGTTTCCCAGCTCAATCTATGGAGTCAGTTTATTGCTCAGGCCCCAAATCTAGGATTTGTACCTGATTCCTCTCTTCCCCATATGCCCTACATGTAATCAATCAGCAAGCTTTTTTTTTTTTTTACACTTCCTACAAAGTACATTCCAAATACCACCACTTAACACCTCTACTGCTACCACGTTAGTCCAAGCTACGGTTATCTCTCCCCTGAATTCCTAACTTTTTCTTGCTTCCACTGTTGTCCCCTTACTACCCCTGAGGGTCTGTCTCCAACTAACTCTGGTGGCAGTGAGGACTGCCAGACACCTTCCAGCCAGCTATGCCTCCAGTGTCTAATTCTTAGACTTGGAATTACAGGATAGGTCTGGCTATCTTTGGCTTCTTGGGGGAAAATTTCTAAATCCAGTAGGCACTGGTTTTGCTCCCGGCTGAGTTTGGGAGCCAGGAAAGACCCAGAATGGAACCAACTCTTCCTGTTTTCCCAAAACCAGTCGATCCACTTTGGTGATTCCTTCTCAGGCTAGGAAACTTCTGAGTGTTCTGAAATGGGCCTGGACTCTTGTAGAAGCTCCTGTGGTCCCCAAATGAGTTTAGGGCTCATCCTACAGATCCTGGAAGGTGAGAAACGACCACTCTCCTCACACCCAGTTGCCTGTTCAGCTCCGTAACTGTCTACTCTGGAGAGTTGTGCTTAGGTCTGGAACAGACCTGGGGATTACAGGATGGGCCCAGGAGCTTCTCAGATGAAGCTCTAAACTTCTAAGATGAAGTCTCGATAGGTCCAACAGGCCCTGGGTGTTGTCCCTGCTGAGTCTGAGGGCGAAGGAAGGAAAACCCCACCTTCCTCCTCTCTCCCAGCCAGCTGCATCAATCCCCTCTGGGCCCTTGTTCTCAGTCCTGGAAACTTGTCTTCCGGGATAGGACAGGGCTTGGACCCTTGAGGGAGAAGCTCCATGGTTCCCAAATGCATTTCAGAGCAGCCCGTGAAGAGCCTGGGGGCTCCCTGCCCACAGGCCTGCAGGTTCTGCCGGCCCGGGGTCCCTTCCTGGCTCTTGATGGTGGTGGAACCAGCAAGGAATTTATCAGGGCTTGACTGGACAGCCGTCTCGTACTCTCCACCTGCTCCCTCCCTGCTGCTACCACCGCCTCCAGCCGCCTTTATTCTTGAGGTCTCGCCCAGACAGCCAGCGACCCTCCCCTTCCGGTGGCCCCCTTAACCAGGCCTCCGCGGAGGCCACCGCCAGCCGCAAACTCCCGCGCGCCCCGCGCCTCCCGGCAGCACCTGCGCTAGGCGGCAGCCGAGGCTGCAACCGCAACAGGCGTCCGTGGGGTGGCGCCGCCGCCAGGTCCGTGAGCTGGATCGAGCCCTCCCTCCATCCCCCCCTGACCTACGAATAGGTTTTTCAGCTGCGCGGTTCCGCTGCAGGTGCCCACCCAGCTCATTCGGGAGTCGGGTTCTCACACCTGCCGGCCCAAGCAAACAGTTACGTCGGATATGAAGGAGCAGCCCCCGAGTTGGGTGCTTTTTTGGGTACCGGGGCAAATCTGACACTCACAACCCCTTTCTCTACTCTACCCGCCCGCCGCCTCTGCCGCCGACCTGACCAGAGCTAATTTCTTGCCCCTGCCGGCTCTGAGGAAGCGAGTATTTCTCACGGGGCTTTGGGGGGAGGTTGCAAAAAGCGTGCACCCGGCCAGTCTCCGCGCCCCTGGGCCGGCGCGCACTGGCGGTTGCAGATTCTGTGGAGAGCTAAGGTCGCAATGTGCACAGGAGACCACAGGGTGGCGCCAGTGGCCTTCTGTGGGATACGCACAACGCCGCCGCCGCGACGGATCCGAGAGCTACCGCCGTGTCTGTCCATCCGGGAGCCCGGTTCTAGCCAGTAAGTGTGGAGCTAAAAAAGTGTATTAATGACCGTTGGTAAGTAGCTGATTTACAATAGAATCTACTAACACGTCCCAGTTAGGAAGAGAAATGACTGATGAGTGATAAGCAGATTTGCAACCAAGTAAAAATATAAATATGGATTTACGCTATCTAGTACCCCCTTTTTTTTTTTGGCAAAAGTTAATGAAACAATCCCTCCTAAATTGTTACAGAAAATGGAAAACACCAACTTACCTTCAATACATTCCTTTTACTTGAAGATATAGTGTTGATCTGTTAGAAGTAAAAGGGCTTTTCAGGTTTTTTTGAAATCATGCAGACTGCAGCTGAGAAACAGACTGAGTCATGGATGAATGAGATCAACCTCTTTACTGAGGATGGTGATAATGCAGGAAGACTGCTCTTTGAAGTTAGTTGATATTTCCCAGCATGCTTTTTGCATATCACTCTTTGTGATGGCATTTATGCTGTTCTCACAATATTTCCAGCTTTTTGCCTTAGCTTACTTTAGGATTTTACATCCTCTTTGTGTTTGGGTGGAGCTATGTAACCACTTCTGACCAGTGAGTTGGAAGTGGGAGTGTTGCGTGTCTCTTCTGGGCTGGAGCATTTAATTTCTGGTTTGAGATGCTCCAGAACTCTTTTTCACTCTGGCACAACAACTGGCCTTCTTCCTCCCTCTCAGTTGATCCTAGTGTAATATAAACAACAAAACTTTGTTGGTGTAAGGTGCTGAGATTTTGGAGTTGTTTGAGCCTTAACATACCCTAGCCTATTCTTATACAGCCTAATTCATAGATGAATAGACCAGGTATAGAGCTGTGCATGTTTGTTATCCTAGATAAGGTGCAGTTGTTATCAGTATTTCTTACTTACAATTTCTTTGCCTTGCTCTCAGAAGACTTTCACCTCAGAGCCAAGCATCTTTTTTTTTTTTTTTTTAAATAACAGAGCAAGAGGCAAGGTCTTTAAATAAAAATTGTCATGAAATTTTCCCTACCTCTCTACAGTATACTAGGACTCAGAACATCTCAACATGGGCTAACATATCCATTTCTAATACCTGACTTTGCCCCTAACACCCATAAGTATAAAATAGAGAAAGACACAAAAACTTACCTCTGGTTTATAGTTCCTTTGTCTCTTTGGTACACTCAGAGATTTTTTTTTTATCCCCAGGGTAGTGTATCATGATTTGGGATGGGTGAGAGATATGCCTTTCTTTTGTAAACTGGGAGAAGGGTGAGTGGGAAAGAGGAGGTGGAAAAGGTGAACCAGCTTCAAGCATTTACAACAGGCATGTTCTTAGGCTGCACAATGTAATGAAAGAGTGCTTATGGAAGTTGATGTTTGGGGGTTGATTCCCTTAAACTATCATTGCCAATGTACCTGTTAGAACATCTTTATATATCCCTGTGGGTTCATACACTCTTGGGGGACACCTATGCTGGTGAGTAAAGCAATCCATGTGTGTGACAATAGGGAGTGGTGGTGACTGTAGAATAAAATGCTGTATGGTGTTTGTTTCACCAGTGTTGAATAAAATCTTATTGACCCATTTCTTGATTCTACAAATAAAATTAGCAGGCTTGCATTTTGCTTCTAGTGTTAACTAGTGAAATTGCAAACCCTGACCTTAAAATGCAAGCCTTCATAATTCATAAAAGTACAATTAGAAACAAATGAAGATGTTCCCTCTCCCTTACAGACAGAGGGAGAGAGAACATTTTGCATCATAAACCAGCTCAAAAAAATCTGATTTGATAAGGTTTTAAACCAAAAACATTCACAGGAATATCAAGCTTATTCTCCTGTGCACAGTGGAGCCATGGTGCATATTTTCTAATGTTAACAACTTGTTTTGTTCTCTGTTAAAATAAATGTGTCCCTAGAAGTGTTATTTGAACAGTCTTATAAGACTCCAAAGACTTTATAAATTGTTGCAGTGGCATACAAAATGCTCAGGATGGACTTTCTGGAAGCAGAGGCTGAGATAGAGTTTAGGGTACAAGGTGATTATTAGGGATGAACCCTTGTGAAAGGAAGAATGAGGACATAGGATTGGGCAGAGGAAGAAATCAGACTGCAATGAAGGCCTGACAGCCTTGATCGACCTGCTGAGGAGCTCTGGAGCAAATACTACTCCTGATAAGTTATTTGAAAAAGGCAAGGTGCAATGGTGTGTATATTATGCTAACATTTGTGTACAAAGGGGGAGAGAGGGAAGGATGTCTTCCTTTATTTGCCTATAAAAGCATAAAAGTCTCTGAGATGACAGAAAACAACCAATAGTAATTATCTTTTGGAAAGGACATTAGAAGGTGCTATAGACTGAATATTTGTGTTTCCTCCCAAATTCATATGTTGGAATCTAGTTCCCAAAGTGATGGTATTAGGAGGTGGGGCCATTGGTGAGTGTTGAGTCATGAAGGTGGAGCTCTCATGAGTGGTATTAGTGCCCTTATAGAAGAGACCCCAGACAGCACCCTCACCCTCTGCATGTGAGGACACAAAAAGAAGATAGTCATCTATAGATCAGGAATTGAGCTCTTACCAGACACCAAATCTGTAGGCACCTTGATCTTGGACTTTCCAGCCTCCAGATCTGTGAGAAATAAAATTTCTGTTGTGTCCAAGTGACCCAGCCTATGGTATTATTTTATAGCAGCCCAAACAGACTAAGACAGAGGGCTAGGAGTCCAAGATGCAAGGAGATTTTTAACTGTATATGTTTTTTTTACATTTTGGATTTGACCATAGATTCAAAAAGAAAAACAAAAACATTCTTAAAAATACATAATGGGATGTTAAATGTTCAATAACTGTTCTCAGCTATTCTGAAAAGAGCATTGTGTTAAAAACATGTAAGACCTTCAGGATGGCTGCACATAAATCACTTCATATAATCCCCACAATAACTTACCCCCCAGGATAGGAATATGAAGTCCATTTTATGGATGAGGAGACAGAAGGCATGGAGGCTTACTTTCTATGGCACAAAGCAATCATGCAGCAGAGCCAGTTTTCAACACAAGTCTGTCTGGCTCCAACCCACCCTCCACTTATTAATAATAATTATAGTTAACAGGAGTGGGGCACTTACTATGTGCCAGGCACTCTGCTAAGTATTTACTCATTTATAGCCACAATATTCCTAGGAGGCAGGTATTCCTTTTGAGTCCATTTTCCAGATGAGAGAACTGAGGTTTGGAAAGGTTGGTGACATGTCCAAGATCACATAGCTAATGAGCGGCAGAGAAAATATGACTCACTCCCCAAGCCTGCGTTCTTAACCCCTGTGATATGTAGCCAAACTGTCTCTCCGAATGTCCAGTCCCCCTCCACCCTGCTCCCCTTGACACAGGCACACTGGTGGTTTTCAATTCCCATCCCAGACCAAGCCCCTCCCCACCTCCCAGCCTCTGCATGTGCTTTTCCCTCCACCCAGAAAGCTTCCTCCTGGTCCCTCCCTTATTTGCAACCCTAGTTCCTCTTCTTCCTCTAGGTCTGAGTTCCAATGTCCCCTCTTCAGTGTAGTCTTCCCTGACTTTCTACTTTGATTCTTCTCTCACTCAGATCCTTGTTTTTCCCATCAAGGCACTCATTACAACTTACCGAAAATTTTATGTTAGTTTCATTTTACTTGTATTTTATTTGCCTTTCCCGCTAGAATGAAAGGCCTATGAGGGCAGAAATTTGTCTGTCTTGGTCCCTGACATATCTCCAGTAGCCAGAAGATTCCAGGTATTAATAGATGCTCTGTAAATATTTGATAGATTATAATCATTAGAATTTGCAGCTCACCGATAGAAGAAAGCAGATGGTTTCCAACCCCAAGCTGAGTTCTCTTGTGTTTAAAAAAAAAAAAAGGTTTCAGCTTCTGCGGCTCCAAGAGGTAAGTTAGCACAGCAAGCACAGCCTCGATGGAGTCCTCCCAGTGCCCTAGCAGGAAGTCTGCTCAAAGGTGTTCACCCACAAATCCCACACCAGGGACCTTGGGCCACAGAACAGCCCTGCTTGGCCTCCTTAAAGCTTCTTCTCCACAGGGAGGGATCACACAGAATCTAATCTGCTGCCCAGAAGCTGCTGCATACCAGGGCTGAGCTGGATGCCTCATGGTCATGAGCCAGTTCATTCTTTGCCATCACCCCAGACGATAGGCATCTATCCCTATTTTACCCATTAGGAGACTCAGGTTCACAGTGGTGAGACGGCTTTCCCAGAGCCACGCAGCTGGTAAGTGGGAGAGTCACTCACTCCCCCTTTAACATTCTTGGTGACTCCTTGTCACCTTCAGGAATGAACTCCAGATTCTTTAGCATGTAACAGAGCAGGACCCTATAGAACTTTCCTGGGACACACCCCTCACCACCTTGTCTTCTGCCTGCCTCCTTTTTGTAGAAAAGCTGTAGTCTCCCAGGCCGCCCCTGAGTCAAAAAGCCTGACTCAAGAGTTAATGACTGAGAGGATGTGAACATGTAGTGGCAAAAATAGCAGTTGGGCCAGGAGAACTGATAAGAATTTAAACAGTAAATCAGCCACATGGCAGTCACAGCATCTTTAGTTCTTATCTGAAGTATATAGATAATAGTATCTGATGCACATTTCCTGAGTTGTTTTACAGATGCTAAAACCCCCACCAAATGGAAGAAGTTAACTACTTGATGACCATGAGCACTGTAGCCCCCAGAGCTACGGAGCCTGAGGATTGATAATGTTAACCCCTGTGACACCACCCTGTTACCTCACCATCAACCAATCAGAGAATTGTGCAAGAGCTGATCACATACCCTGAGACTCCCCTCCCTCCCGTTGCCTTTAAAACTGTCTCCCTGAAACCCACAGGGGAGTTCAGGTTTTTTGAGCATTAGCTGTCCCAGACTCTTTGTCTGGTGCCTTACAATAAATGGTGCACCTTCCTTCACCACAACCCAGTGTCAGTAGATTGGCTTTACTGCGTGCGGGTGAGCGGACTCATTTGGTTTGATAACAGTAAATGTTGTATTAATCTTCTTCTGACTTTTCAGAGGGTAAGCACAGCCTTATTGTAGTCAAAAGGGACATAGGGAGACTTTTCTTTTTACAACTATAATTTAAGATATTATATTAGAACTCAATAAAGACCCTGTTTAAGTCACAGCATTTCAGATTGGATCCTCTGGCCTTCTCACCTGACTCCATGAAGATGGCATGATATAGATACAATGCATGGTTTATGTCAAGGTTTTCTGTTGAACACTATTCTGGAAGGAGAAGAGCTATGTTTGTGCCCACTGCTGAGCCACAAAGGCTTGAATGGAATCTCTTAGGAGCAGCATAAGTAAGAGGATGACAACTACTAACTCAGGGAGGATTGAGATGGTTCTTTAAGTTACAACCATATACTTTCCCTTTCCACTACTCACTTCTAGATCCAAGTCTTGGTTCTTTTGATCTTAGAGACATCACTGCCCCAAACATGGCCCAGTCTTCAGTTCTGTCTCTACAGTTTCAAGAACTATGAACTATAAGACCAAATGAAATTGATAAGATTAGACGTCTAGGAGTACAAGGACTTCCTGGGATCATATCACTATTCTCCCTGTTTTGGTTAGGAATATCGTTATCCTAGCTCAGATAGATGGCAGTTGGTTCAGTTCAGAAGACTCACATGGGGAAAGGCCATTTCCAGTGTCAGATCTGTGGCACCCCCCCCCTTCCCCAAGATAAGTGAGTTTAAGGGTGGTTTTTCCTTCACACATATTAAAAGAAAAAAATTATTTCCTCCACTCACAACACTCCTGACACCAAATGTATGAGTTTTCCCCCCACATTAAGCAATTCTGATACTAATTACTCAAAGCACAGACCCCACCTGGTAAGGGCTCAGTCCCACAAGACTGCCCCCCGAGTTCCCACAACCTCCTCTTCAGGTTTGTAAAAATTATTGATAATATCAGGTTGGAAAGAATGAAAGAAAATGGATACTTTTACACACTGTCAATGTAAGTAAATTGGCAAAGTCTTTTTTTAAAAAAAAATATTATTAAGCTGTGTATAAGCAAATCTGAATTTTGCCCATTAGGTTAATCTATTATATTGAGCCATATGAAATTGCCAATATTTGAAAGATTTTGACTTAAAAATGAACTTAAAGGGCTTCCCTGGTGGCGCAGTGGTTGAGAATCTGCCTGCTAATGCAGGGGACATGGGTTCGAGCCCTGGTCTGGGAGGATCCCACATGCCGCAGAGCAACTAGGCCCGTGAGCCACAACTACTGAGCCTGCGCGTCTGGAGCCTGTGCTCCGCAAAAAGAGAGGCTGCGATAGTGAAAGGCCCACGCACCGCGATGAAGAGTGGCCCCCGCTTACCGCAACTAGAGAAAGCCCTCGCACAGAAACGAAGACCCAACACAGCAAAAATAAATAAATTAATTAATAAACTCCTACCCCAACATCTTCTTAAAAAAAAATGAACTTAAAGATAAATCAAAAGAAACTATCTACGTTGAAACACAAAAAGAAGAAAGAGTGAAATGTTTTCAAATTTTCAAGAGCATATGGGTCAGAAAAGAACTAAACCAGATCAAAATTTATTTTTCATCTTGGTAGCTCCATCTACTGGTTAGGTAAGGCAAGAATTTCCCTCCTACATAGCACATAAGGGGTGGATGGCATAATTTCAATTGCTCTATCAATTTCTCTATCTCCTAAGAGAACACTCTTGCTTTCCTGATTCCCAGTCCATATACTTCACTGTCATTTATGGGAGTATTTTATTGTGTCTGATGTCTCCAGAGACTACTTTTCACCTAAAAATTGAGAATGTGGTCCTAAGCCATTATTTCTAGATATCATTTTGAAGCAGGAAATGAGATGACCATTCAAATAGGAAACACTAGTAACAACAATTTCCAGATACAACATTAGATGATGACTTATTGAATAGGCTTTATGATAGTCAGAATTGCCAGAAATTAGGTTTCTTGGGTCCTAAGATATCCTTAGGGTTGGAAACGATCCTAGGATTATCCCACTGTAGGGTCACAACCACCAAAAGGATCTCAAGGATAAAAACTGGTGAAGATTTCTCTATCGTTTCCTTGAAATCCTAAGTAAACCCTCTACTTTTGTACTCTAGAGTCCTTTGACAGCAGAGCTACTTTCCTTGGCCGACTCAGCTTCTGTTTATTTAAATCTTTATTTCTGTCACGTGAAGGCACTTGGAACCTGGCACCATTTGTTATTTCTACACGACCTGTCCTCTGGTAGGTAGCTAAAAACTTCAAGGACACTGGAAAATGCCAAATAGTGTGCTCTCAGTTGTGGTGAAACTAGGCTATGCCATCTTATTCAGACAAGTGAAGTTGAGGCCGATGGTTCTATGGTGGCATTCTTGATTCTCACTTGTGAAAACTTATCTCAATTTCTAGCCAACATATACATGTGCATCTGTCTACTATACTCTTTTAATTACATAATAAAAATAAACAGTTTAATTTTAAATGATGTGACTTGATTTTCTTATCCAAAGTAAAGGCTGAACATGTATAGATTGCCATCTGGGGGATCCAAAGGGAAAAAAAGTTACATTCTGAGACTGAAGCCTTCGATTGCATGGCCCAGAATAGACTGGTAGCTGGAATGAGTTAAGAAAAAGAGGGGAAAGAAAATTCTGTAGTAATTTTCTGTAATAAAATCTGTATTTGTAGTGGTCTGACAGTTTTTACAATGGTTGAACTGTGATTTGTACTCCGTCTTGTGGTGTTAGCAACTTAGATTTAAGTCAGAGCCATAGCAGTAAAGCATGACCTTATTTTTTGAGGCATTTAGTATATTTTAAAAGTTGATGATACATTTCTGGTAATAGTGGCTAGAATATTTAAATTAACCTTCCTTCTGAAAACAAGTAAGTGTTGGATAAAATACAGAAAACGTATTCTTAAACGCATTAAGGTGATGATTGGATGATAAAGAATTACCAGGTCTAAAGTAAGGAAAAACTGGAAGCCAGAGACATACAAGAATAGAAGCCACACTTTTTGCTAAGGGCACTTCCTGATCCTGCAAATTTGGTGTGACAGCCTCCTGTGGCTAATAGAGCAGAAATAAAAGATCAGGCTCTGCATAAGTTGGGGTGTCTACCAGAAATGCATTCCTATCAAAAGCTAGGACCCCAAATGGCTATAATCTTAGGATGAAGGTGAACTAGAAATGAAACATCCCCGCTGTAATACAATTAGCTTAGAGCATCTTTCACACATTCTACTTGGTTTAAGCTTGTTCTAGGCTGGGAGTGTTCCCAGGTGCCTGGCAGGAAGGCCTTCATTGTAAGTCTCAAATTATTACAAAACTGTTTTTTCAGATACAACATGTAGCACATATTCAAAGATAATGAAAACAAAGAAACTAGATCTATGCATGAGAACCAGCAGACACATCAGGCAACAGAAACTGACCCTTGAAATAATAGAGATATTGGAGTTATCATAAAGACTGTAAACAATGATGTCTACATTGTTCATGAAACAAGTGAAAAATCTGAAAATACTATAACTCAGAAAGATACCTGCACCCCCATGTTCACTGCAGCATTATTTACAATAGCCAAGATATGGAAACAACATAAGTGCCCATCAACAAATTAATGGATAAAGAAAATTCAGTGCACGCACACACACACACACACACACACACACACACACACAGAGGAATATTACTCAGCCATAAAAAAGAATGAAATCTTGCCATTTGCAACAACATGGATAGACCTTGAGGACATTATGCTAAGTGAAATAAGTCAGACAGAGGAAGACACATACCATGTGATCTCACTTCTATGTAGAATCTTAGTAGAAAAAAACCCGGAGCTTATAGTTACAGAGAACAGATTGGTGGTTGCCAGAGGTGGAGAGTGGAGGGTGGGCAAAATGGGTGAAAGGAGTCAAAAGGCACAGACTTCCAATTATAAAATAAGTCATGGGGATGTAACATGTAGCATGGCAACTATAGTTAATTGTACTGTATTGCATATTTGAAAGTTGCTAAGAGAGTAAATCTTAAAACTTCTCATCATAAGAAAAAAGATTCTGTGATCAATGTTAATTAGACATTGTGGTGATCATTTTGCAACATATAAAAATATTGAGTCATTATGTTGTACACCTGAAACTAATATAATGTTGTATATCTCTTATACCTCAATAGAAAATTTTGTTTTAATTGAAAGTTTGGAAGAATTTTGCCTATTGGGGAGTTTTCTTAGCTTCAACTAAACATTCAGAATCACAAGACTTTCATAGGCCACACATGGCACCAGTCTACTCAGAAAGATAAAAGATAAGAACTACAGCTTCCTGGCAGGACAATCTCGGGCATTATTCTTCTGTGGAAGTAGTCCTTGCAGCAGTCTGCACTGCCACCCAGGAGATACTATCTTGGTTCTCTGCCCCTCACGTTCCATTCCAGGACAGATGAAGAGTGAGGTGTAAGGGAAAAAGATATAGTGGAGCCACCCTGGCTTTGAAACTCCAGGTCCCAGGAACCAATATCTCTTGCAAAAACTTCACAGTGTAAGCAGATAGGGTGGGGGTGGGGGGGTCCCTGGAGAAAGAAAACCAGGCATGGCTTTCTTGACATAATATAAGCCATTTTTGGCCTAAGCCATTTTGTGATCTAAGCCTGGCCACACTGCTTGCCCTTGAACAGGTCTCAGTAATAATGATCTTAAGGGAACAAAAGAACAAACTGTTATCAAGCAAGAGAAGTAACAATAGCAAAGATAATAAATCATTTGTAAAGACTCCCAGTTCTGTTTCTATGGTAAAGACTAGCCTGAAGCATCTTCTTGAGCAGATTTGCAGAATTTAACACCCCCTACCACCCCCCCACCCCCCAAGCTCAACTACCAGTTCAACAGGAACCTAAGGGATGATGAGGTTGGCCTTTTCTGACCCTCCTGACTTCAATAAACTAAAGCTTGGATCCTGTTGGATTCCCGATCCCCTTTATGAATATGCATGTACCCTTAGCTTAAAACTTCCCCAATTTTGCTGTCTTGGGAGGGGAGACACTGCTTTGGGAAGGATCCCTGGTATTCTCCTTACTTGCTGCAAGCAACAAACCGTTCCTTCTCTCAGTCTTTAGCTCGGTTGTCTTTTGACTCAGCACTCACCAAGAGATGAACCCAGTTTTCAGGTAACAATAACGTAGTTTCCAGTGTCCATGCAAGGTTTATGCAAGTTACAAGAGTCACTGCATTCAAGGAAGCTCAAAGTATACCTTCTCGCCAGATGCTTATTTTTCCAAGTCCAGGTGTCAATCAGGAGTCTTTTTTTTATCATGCAATGTAGTTTAGTAATATAGTTGATATTTCACCCCAAGATTCCAGGAAAACAGACCTAGAAGGTTAATTAAAGGTCAAATTGTCATGCAGAAGGGGAAACATTTTGTTTTTTTATTAGTTTAACATTTTAACCACAAAATGGAAATTATAAAAAGTGACAAAACGGACTTAGAGAAGAGTCAAACAGAAATTCTAAAATGATAAACCCATCCAAATGAGAATAAGCTAAAGCTATTTATTCAGAACTTGCTATAGCAAAGGTGTCAGCCACCATCCTTTAGGTTTAGTAGAAACTCAAAGGCAAGCAGAAGACTGGGAAAGCTTTATGGAAAAAAGGGAAGGCTTCAGGTATGCTGTGATTGGAGGCTGCTGGCATGGGGAAGCTGTAGGCAGGCTAACAGCTTCCAGCATCCAGCTGTAGAAGCAGGATGTCCTATATGACTGGTTAAAGGTGCATTTTTGGCCTTCTCTGGTTGGTCCTAAGTTAGAAGCAGGGACAAAAATTAAAGTTATTAATCAAGTCCTGGCCATTTGGGACTGATTATTACAAGGGTTTTTGTTTGGCTTCCTGGATTGTTTGCTGAGAAAATGGTTGACTTTCTACAACTCTGACTTATAGATAGTAGGTTGACTTCCTGGGCTGGTTAGTGTAGATAATGGGTCGGTTTTCTAGGCTGGTTACTACAAATTGTGGGTCAGAGTTCTACTTTTATTTGTTATCTGGCTATTGTCCATTTGCATATTCAGTCTCTGATCTAGAACTTACTAAAATCATGCTTTTATCCCCATCACTCCCCTGCAACTGCTCTTGTCAAGGTCACCAATGACTAATTTTGCTAAATCCAGTGGTCAATTCTTACCTTCATTTATGTATCTATCAACATTTATCTAATCTATCAACAACAGTTGATCCTTCCCTCTTCCTGGAAACGTTTTCTTCACTTGGTAGAAAAAAAAGAAATTCTGAAACAAAATAACTAAAATTTAAAACTTAGTGGAAGAATTTAACAGGAGAGCAATCATAGCTGAAAAGAGAATTAGTAAAGTGGTAGATCGGGAAGAAGAAAAAATTAAAAATGTAGAACAAGAAGGAAAAAAGTAATATTAAACATAAGTGAAAAAATAGCAAATAGAGTGAGAAGGTCTACCTTATTTTTTAGTTAGTCTCAGAAGTAGAAGAGAGAGAAAACAGGGTAAATATTAGAAGAAGTAATATTTGAGACAACATGAAACACACAAACCAACAGATTCTAGAAGGCCAACCAATTCCATACAAGGTAAATAAAGGGACATCAATACTAGAGCGATCACACTAAAATTGCAGAAAATCAAAAACAAAGACAAAAATTATACAAACACCCAGAGAAAAAAGAGAGGTTACATTAAAATCAGCAGCAATTAGACTACTGACTGACTTTTGAAAAGCAAAAATCAAATGCAAATATCTTCAATGTTCTGATAGTAACTGCTTCTAGACTCCTATACTTAATAAAAATAGTCTTCAGTAATTAAAGAAAAATAAAGACTGTTTCAGAGAAAAAAAGCTGAAACAGTTCTTCACCAGGGACCCATACAGAAGAAATCTCTAAACGATGCTTCTCAAGCAGAAGGAAAATGATTCCACATGGAAAGACAGACACAAAAAAAGAGAAAGATAACAGTAGATACATAGATAAATCTAAATTAACATTGGCCATATAAAAATACATAAAAAGTCTTATGGGGTTTAAAAATGTTTAGAACTATAACAAATGATAACAGCATATACATAGAGTGAGACTAAATGGAATAAAAGTATCCCAAGGTCTTTATACTGTTCAGTATGACAGTAAGGGTCATAATTATTACTATGCTTGATAAACTAAGGATTAAGATTGTAATTTTTAAACTAATCACAAAAAGGATAGAAACGAAGTGAAATACAATTAAAAATTTAGAAGGAAAAAATTGAAGCAAAGTATATATAAAACAATAAAAAACATAATATTGTAATAGTTTAAAAGATAACCAATTAAAAAGAAACCCAAGAGAGAAACAGAAACACAGAACAAAAAGGACAAATAGAAAAAGATAAAGCTGATAGATTTTACATTAATTATATTAACAATTACATAAATATAAGGAGATCAAGTTATACAGTAAAAAATAAATATTGCTAGGCTGGATTTAAAAATTAACTATATGTTGTATTCGAGAGATACACCGAAACTATAAAGTGACAGAAAGGTTGAAAACAAAAGGAGAAAAAACAAGCTTTATTGAAAGTATTAACCAAAAAGTAGCTACATTAATAGACTTTAAGGCAAAAAACATGGCTTCAGAATATGTCTCTTGTGGAATACAACCATCCATTTCTAATTGCCTTTTATGCTAACTGGTTATTATGGGTAATGATATATAAATTAATCTCCATGAGTCATTTTGTTAGACAAAGAACTTTGATATTTTCTTCTTCACCCTCCAACTACAAAGGCATAATAAACTAATAAATCTTTAAAGATACCTTATCTTTAAAATTTGTGTATGTAATTACAGTCATCTTATAATTTAGGATGATTCCCATGCCACAGCAGGCCCTCAGAATTTCTTCCCTAGGCAAATCTTAGGTTATTAACTATCCAGGGTCAGGGGAGACTGTAGGGAAAACCCAGGATGACACTGTCTCTGGCATGCAGATGGATGGATGGCAGTGCCAGTGCCAAACTCCTTGCCTGCTCTTGTCCAGCTTCTTGCTGCTCTTTCGTCTCTGCCTCCCATAGTAAATCAAATGCTCATTTATGTGGCTTCTCTGAGGCCAACTGCTTCACTTATCACTGGGCCAATAGCAGGAGGTATTTGGACCAGAATAGTCTTCCACCACCCCACCGAACTTCAAACATTATCCCTTCCTCCCTCTTAATTTTGTCTCTTCAGAACACCAAAACTGGTGAGGACAATTTCCCCATCCTTATTGTTTGGCTAACCCCTAAATTCCTGTGTTTCCTATGCATGTACCAAAGAAGCAGAGGTCTTACACTCTCTTGCACTCTCAGCCTTCTGGAGCTGGCAGATTTGGACAGAGTAGAGATAAGGTGGACATGTTCTCGGTTTCAGCAGGTGAACTGTCCACATTACCACTTGATGTAGTCTCATCTGTGAGGAGTGGCCATGTGGTCAGTCAGTTAGGGAGTTATGCTGTTAACTGAATGGTTGGCAGTTAAAGCTGATTGGCTTTTGACTGCCTTTAGCACTTTCTAGAGCTACCCTTCAGTTTCTCTCTCATTCTAAACAGCTTTTGTTCTGTATCTGCCATGCCCACCTAAGTCAGAAGTTCTGAATATTCCTCTGTTGACTGTAATTGTCTGATAGGCTGTTAGAAGGGGTAAATAATTAGAATTCAAAATGAACAATTGACTTCTCAGATACTAGGTTCCAAAAGTTAACTTAATGTATGATTTTGACCATTTGTGATATTGTGGTGACCTGTACAGTAACCTGTTGAGAGAAGTGTCTTTATTGGCCAAATTCCTCATCTTTCTGGTCCAGTGTAACATACAGAAGGTTCAAGAAAAGTTTATGGAATGGCAACCTAAAGGAGAGGGTGAGACTTCCTCTATGTTCCTCAAATCTCTTGGGGTACATTTACATGCATCATGACAAGAGAAAATCAGAATAATATAGGCATGACAAGGGAGGGAAATCTTCTGATCTTTTTCCAAAGCTAACTTCCAAAGACAGAAACACAGTAAAGTTATTCCTCATATTCTAGGACACTCATTTGTTAGTAGGTGATGTCATGGTGTCAGAGGTTATACACATGAGTGTAGCAAGGATTTTAGCTCCAAATGTTACATGTCCCAGCAACACACCGAAACTTACTTCCTGCCTTGGAAGATGCACCCCAGAGGAACAGTTGTGTAACTCATGCCAGGCACTAATCTTTCCATGATCATAGCCCTATCCCAGTTCCAAGGCTGTCACGTTACTGTTTAGAAACGGTCTTTAATAATTTTTGTTCCCAAAACACTGTCCATTTCCCTCCCTTACCTCAGCTGACTGTGTTGCCCCTGCCTGTTGGATGTTTGATGAGACTTGCCTTTGCAATAAAGACTTAATAGAGGTAGTAATGAAGCCACTATGGTGCAGAAAGAAGAAAAACAGTTGTACGTTTTGGCCTGCACTCAAACTTGGGTCACTCAGGTGGGAGATAAAATGCTTGCTATTGAAGCACCAGTATTCTTAGTTTAAGGTGTTCTTCACAGATCATAACACATCCAGTAATTCATGAGATTGATTCTCCCACAACCACCAGCAGGTCATACGACTTCATCTACCAGGATTCTTCAAAGAAATGGAGCCACCTGTCCACACCCTGGACTCAATGACTGCACAGATTCCAGCACATTAAGCAGCCCACTGTTTCTGGAGCTTGGTCTGGGATGGAAGAGAACTGCAGGTAGGACCCAGCTCCCTCTAAAGGATGAAAATTCTCCCCTGAGGAACCCAAAATTGTCCCTGTGTGAAGACCTCTGTGCTTCTAGGAAACCTCTGATCATTACTACTAAGAATTCCCATAAGACCAAGTTTCAGAATGTTTCTTCCAGAGAACTTCCTACAGGGGCCTTTTGGTGGCCTTTACCCCAGCTGCTAGGAAACTGACTTGGTGAAACTGAAAAGTCAAAAGGACAGGTGTACCAGCACAGTGACTCATTTTTATCCTTGCTTCCTAATTTCCAAGCCCTGTCAGAGACTTGTGCTTCTCCAATATGTAAATGTTTTAAAGCCAACATAAGTCCAGAAACCACTAACTCCAGACGCTGATCTATTGCAATTATTTTCCCAGCACCTCCCACAGTCTCCAGGGCTCTAATGACCAAGGGAGGGAGGACTACTGTTGCTTGGCTACTGTCTTGGTTGACGTGGATTTAGGTACAGGTATGTCCAGATTTATACCACAGAATAGTCAATCAGAATGCAGTGTGGCAAAGGGCCTGGAGTAGACTAGACTCGCTGTAGGGAGGCCAGTTTTTGATCTGCTTAGATTAATGGAGGTAAGAGGTGATAGAGGAAGGGTATAGTAATGAAGTGGAGGTAAATCTGTAGAGAATCCTATAAACTTAAGCACTATTTATTAATTATACTGGAAATAAACTTCTGTGCTGGGAGGATGAGAGAGTCTATCCAAAAAGGATAGTAAGATCTGGTATGGGCAACAGGCTTGATGGTGGTGAGGATAAATGTACTAGGTAGGGATGGGAAGAGGTCTGGGTATGGTTTTACTGACGGATTGAAACACGGGACAGTATACTACTCCTCTGGGGATGCAGTACCTGGGTCTGATCACAGAGTGTTGAGGCAGAGGGTGATGTGTGATGCTGACAAGGGACTCACTGGTATGTTGAGTTTTAGCATTTGTGACTCTAAGATGCATATGAGGCATTGACCTGTGAATTAGGAGTTGTGAGTTGGAAGTATAGGTTTGTAGTTTAGAAAGGGATGTGGGAATACATGTAGATCTGGTTGACGTAGGTGGTAACTGAAAGCATGCTGGCCAGAGCTTGTGTGTGTCTGGTGTGCTGAGCAGAGGGCAGACAGAGCCAAAGCGCTTCAAGGTCAAGGTGATGGTTGTTTTCCTTGTTGAAAACAAGTTTATGACTCAGCCTGGAACTAGCCTGGCTTCTCAGCAGGAGAAGCATGATTGCAGGTTATAGCTCCTGTCTTTCAAAAAGTCCTAAGTTCCAAAATGTGGGGGAGCTCCCCAGGCTCCTTTCATCAGTTTAATTTCCCCAGGGAAGACTGAGGAAAGAGACCTCTATACTATTTGAACTTCACCAAAAGATCACCATGCTAATATTTTAACAATCAATATTTCTTTAAAATAGTCTATTCCTCATACAGCTAATAAATCAAAGCCTATTAGTTTAGGAAATTGAATCCTCCCAAAAAATTAAATACTGATTGCAAACAATATTAATCTTTTCATACTATATACCCGTTCAAATGTTTTATGCACCTTAAAAAGCAGACACATAGTATTATTATAATTATCGTAAGACTGATCATTACTCTTTCACGAAAAAAAAAGCCTCAAAGGACCAACTCCAAGAACCAAAATTGATCTCTTCACTATCTCTATCTTGATTCTGTCCCCTTTCCCCCTCTTTCTTCTAATTGTAATTCTGATTCTGATTCCTGTTTCTTTCCTGGATTAGAATTGTGCCTTACCTAACCTACAAGTTAGCTTACCTTCTCAGGCAACAGTTAGAGGTTGACAAGTGAAGATTTAGGAACAGAAACAAAGAACCTGGATGAATTTCTGACGTTCTTCTATCAGAATCTGTTGTGCAGTTACACAGAATCTTTTTCAGAGTTAAGAGTCTGATCAGATAAATCAGATATTTTGTTATTTATAGTTTTGTCTACGATAAGTCTCCTATTAAAAACCTTTTGTTCTGGTGTCCTTGTTAGCTATTAGCACCATAAAAAGCTTCTTTTGGAACTACTGCTGGGTCTTTCTGGACACTAATTACTCTGCCTGTGGTGTAACAAAGGGAAGCATTGGCGGTTCAGTGGTAGAATTTTTGTCCCCAACACAGGGAAGGATCCTGTGTACCTGATTATGTGTGTCAACAGGTGTTAGCCTGAAAATTATATTTTTTTAAAGGGAAAATGAACTGAGAATCTGGCAACTGTTTATAGGGTTTTGTTTTATAGCTCTTGACACATTAGGAAGCTCCTGCGAAAGACTGCCATTTAAAAGTAATGGGTGTTGTGGGAAGCAGCCGCTTAGAACAGGGAGATCAGCTCGGTGCTTTGTGGCCGCCTGGAGGGGTGGGATAGGGAGGGTGGGAGGGAGGGAGACAGAAAAGGGAAGAGATATGGGAACATATGTATATATATAACTGATTCATTTTGTTGTAAAGCAGAAACTAACACACCATTGTAAAGCAATTATACTCCAATAAAGATGTTAAAAAAATAAAATAAATAAAAGTAATGGGTGTTAATGTGTTAGAAAGACAACTTGGTGATTAATCTTGTTCCAAAATTTTTTCACCTAAGAATAGCTTAGAATTTAAGTTTTTTTAACCTATTTTCAAGCCAGCTACATTTCTCTTTTTAATAATAAATTTATTCATATTCAAAGGTTTCCTTATTCTGACATTATGTCTTTCTACATTTTGTTTATAAACTGATGGTGATTTTTTTTTTTTTAAGCCTTAAACTGGCATACTGTGTTGAAATCATCAGGGTTATTTTACTATTTGTTTGGGAACTTGTTTGAGAATCTCTGTATTTGTTGAATAAAAATTGTAATGTGTTACATACAAGAATTAGGCTTTAGAGAGAACAAACTAGGGGACTTGATTTATAAAAAAGAAATGATTAGATTACTTATATGTTGAGGCAAAATGAAAGGATTCATCAGGTATCGGGGAAAATTGAACCAGGATGATCAACTCCAAGACAATATCATAGTAAAACTCTTAGACTTTAAAGATAAAGAAAACAAACAAACAAAAATAAAGAAAACATCCTTAGGCTTGCCAGGCAAAACTGTGAAATAAGTTACAAAAGCAACAGAATTAGATGAGCACCAACATACAAAGCAAGGCAAGAGTGGAGCAGCATTTTCAAGGAACTTATGTAAAGAAAGTGCAAATCAAAGATATCATGTCCAGTCAACCTCGTTTTCAAGGTTCATGGTACAGGGGAATAGCTCTGGTGTGGTACTCCGGTGACCTTATACTTCTCCACATAGGCCACATAGGCAAGGCTCAATTGTTGTCTGACCCAAGTCTTGGCTGAATGCCTCGGAACATGGAAAGATAGGCAGTCTTGTGAGGAGCTATCATAAGGCTCTTTCTCACTGATCTCTTATAGGAGCTTCCCTACCTTGGGACAGGCTACCAGCAGATAGTTTCTCACCTGCCTCCTTGCTTTTGTGAGACATAGAAATTTCCAACCTTGCCCCCACCCTCCTAGGGCTCAACTATAAGCTATAAAACCGCTCAGCTGTAACATGGAAACTGGCTCCTTCGTAACAGAGCAAGCCATCACTTGTGTCTTCTTGTCATCTGATCCCTCTAGTGTGGTGTGATTTTGTGGAATTATGGATGTGGGGAGCTGACAACATGCTACATTTACTTATGCTGTGTGTGTAAATAATGAACTACTTCAGTTCATTTGAGCTTGTTGTCTCCTTACTGACCAATTCTACAGAAGTGTGACTAGCAGCTGCCAGTATACCATTGTCTAGGGACTGCTAGACTGCCTGACTAATTTGGTGCCCAGTGTAGGGCCAGTGAGGTCACAGTACCTTCTTGAAGAAAAGACAGAAGGGTCTGTGTAAGCCAAGTTAGGAGATATGAGAAGGCTCCCTGGGAAGTTCTCCCCCAAGTGGTGGTTATGAGCAGGAGCGGGGAGGGAATAAGGATCCTCCAACTATCCCACGAGTTAGTGAACATTTAGAGGCTGGGCAATGACAAGGAAGGATCGAAAACAGTCACCTAAACAATATTTTAGTTGTTCTAAAAATTTGTTGAGACTGAGTAGACAGCCTCTTAAAACCGAAATGCAGAGCTGTGCTTACTGCTGTGGGGCTGCCACCCTCATGCTCTCCAAACCCTCTCTTCTCCTCCTCCTGACCTCAGATAATAAGAAGCCACCCACTGTTCCAACTGACCTCACAGACTGGTCACACCTCCTTGCATTTCCTGAACTTTCTGTCAAGGGGGTAAAATGGTCTCTTGGCTGCTGCTGTAACCCATCAAGTGCAAGTGTTAAACTCCTTGGTCTGTGTTCCAGCAAAAGAGAGCGTGAATTCAACTGACAGAGTTTGGGTACAACTTGCATCAAAGAGAAAAACCAAGTTAAAGTTATGAGTGAGGCCTCTGAGTCAATTCAACACATAGCTGTGAAAATTTGTAATTGAAATTAATGAGTTACATGCTTATACTTTGAATGCTCTTAAAGTGTTAGAGGAGATTCTTCTGTTCAGGGTACTGTCATGTGTAAAAAAAAAGTGCTAATGGGATAAACTCCCCTGGGGTTTGCCACCAGTCAATGGGTCAAAGTTTAGCATGAGTGCCTGTACCCTCTAATGTCCAAAGTTTCACTGTGTAAATAATATCCTCTTGGTTGACAAGTCAAAAATTTTAATATCAACAGCTCTGACTGCAGTGTTATCAGACTGCTACTAGCAGGAGTGACGGATAAACCCCAATAACAAGCAAGTAGCTTGCTTGTCAAGTAAAGTTACTTGGAACTAGGTGGATCAATTCTCCTGGCCATTCTCAATCCCTCTGGTAGCCAAAAGAGAAAAACAAAACAAAACAAAAAACACCAAAACTGCTTTCTCTCACAAAGTAAAGAACTCTGTATTTCTGATATGGAAGCCACCACTGCATGCTAGACTTATAACTCCTGCCAAAGTTTGACCTGTTTGTTTTATAGTAAAAACTGTTGTTCCACGGTCTTCTGGCCTCCATACTTTTTGATGAGAAATCTCCATTACAATTAAAATTTTAAAAATACAGAAATAACATTAAAGTAATAATCTCCATTGCCTACAAACTGGACTTTCTAAAATAAAGTGTTTAAAATATGGTGGGTGTAATTTTAACAAATGGTGGAATTAGAGCACTTAATTGGTGGTGTTTGGCCAGAGGACCAAAGAATTCCCAAATCTCAACCTGCCAATAACTTAGATTTGCTGGTTGGTGTGGGGGTCCCTGAGGGAGATATGTACACAAAGAAAAGTAGGCAAGTTGTTATTGGTTATTACCAATAACAAACTTCCATTGGTAGGGCTTGTGCCATAGTAGAAGGAACTCCAGTAAACTAGACCAGAACATAAGGCTCAGTTCGAGGTCTGAGAGGTTTTTCCTTCTGTCTAAGCACAAAACAACCTTTACCAAACTTCCCCAAGTTAATCTGACGGTGCAAGTCCTATGAGAGAAGAGGGCCAGAAAGAAGGCAGATGGAATGGGGATGCATGGTTGGAACCTCCCCCTGACACCAGTTGGGTTAGAATTTTTGCTGCTCAGGTAGAAAGCAGCAGTAATAACCACACCCTTTGGTATGATGTTTTAATATACTCTTGACCTCAACAATTAGAAAGGGAAGCTCAATATCTGTCCTGGATTGTGAAGAATGAGAAGTGTTTACTCCCCCATTGGGTATTAAGGGTTGGGGAAGAGGAAGAACAGAGAATGTCCCTTTTCTACATAAATGTTTCTCTTGACTTTCTGATGTTATTCTAAGTAATAATAAGAGAGAGATATTAGGTAAGG
Source organism: Delphinus delphis (assembly GCF_949987515.2). Taxonomy (NCBI): domain Eukaryota; kingdom Metazoa; phylum Chordata; class Mammalia; order Artiodactyla; family Delphinidae; genus Delphinus; species Delphinus delphis. Next base: position 107,210,900 of record NC_082683.1, on the reverse strand, counting down.
CCACTTTCTTCCCATTGTCACTCTTCCTGTGTTTAATGCTGGGTCAGGAAATGGGCAACAAAACTGGCTAAGGAATGTCATTTTAATATTATAGCATAGCCTTCTAAAGTATGTGAGAACATGGCATAAAATCAGTTAATTTCAGGGCTACACTACCTAAGAGGTTACCAACACCTTCCCATTATATTTCCCTTCTTGAATTATAAATAATTGCATTATCTGTCTATCTATCTATCCATATGTAAAATATATACAAAATAGTACGTATTACTACATATTTGAATATACTCATCAGGTAATGTTATACAGTGGGCAATACATGACAGCATAAGCCAGCTACATCAATGTGAATAATGTAAGATGTGAAATCTTATTATTAAATTTTATTGTTATTATCACCATTATAGTACAATTTTTATTAAGTTTCCTTTAGATAAATAACAATATAGAAAAATGAGTGATCCAATAAAGAAATTTCCCTCCACTAATGTCCTCATCAAAATAGATAAAGTGGCCATCAAAATGAAAATTAAATTATGAAAGCAACTCCTCTCTGGTTTTAAAAAGTCTCCTGTGGATATAAACTACTATATATAAAACAGATAAACAATAAGGTCCTACTGTATAGCACAGGGAACTATATTCAATATCCTATACTAAACCATAATGGAAAAGAACATGAAAAAGAATATGTATATATATGTATAACTGAATCATTTTGCTGTACAGAAACTAACACCACATTGTAAATCAACTACACTTCAACAACAACAACAAAAGTCTGCTGTGGTTCCAACCAGTCTTTGGTCTTCAGGAGCTGTTACTTTTATTTCTGGTGTTTATTTCTGCCAACACTTCCAAAAATGGATCTAGGGATCCTCCGATGTACCACGTTTGTGAAGTTCCTAAAGGTAAAGTATACCCGTGAACCTATCCAAGCTACAACTCCATATCCACAAAATTTAGAACCAGTGAGACCGCTGCAAGCAAAAAATCCAGGCTTACATTTTTTTTTTTTTTTTGCGGTACGCGAGCCTCTCACTGTTGTGGCTTCTCCCGTTGCGGAGCACAGGCTCCGGCCGCGCAGGCTCAGCGGCCATGGCTCACAAGCCCAGCCGCTCTGCGGCGTGTGGGATCTTCCCTTCCCGGGCCGGGGCACGAACCCGTGTCCCCTACACCGGCAGGCGGACTCGCAACCACTGCGCCACCAGGGACGCCCAGACTTACATTTTTTATTGCGACTTATCTTACCTGGAAGGGTGAACACCAAAACAGAAGAGAACAGAGAAAGAGTCTTAAATTCAAGTTTGCAGAAATACTAGGCAGTTCTTTTAGTTTGTCTCCTGCGGACTTAAAAGACTATGGGGAAATTGTGAAGAGATTGATGGTAAATAAAGTTCAAAATCATATCTAAAAGATTGATAATTTCTAGTGTTGGTTTTAAATGTGGGGAGAAAATTGCCTCGTACAATTTGGGGCATGTAATTGGATTTATAATTTGGTGGTGGCCGCATATGAGAGTTTTAAATTCATACTACATTTCACCTACCTGTTCCACTTTCTGGAATGTATTCTCGGTAAACAGTCAACCCCATGTCTCCTCCAGTCGTGGAAAAAACGAATGATAGCGGTTAGAAAATGTCAAACCTAGTAAGAAGCAAAGCCTCCTTCCCTGACCGGGAATCGAACCCAGGCCGCAGCGGTAAAAGCCCTGCATCCTCACCACTAGACCACCGGAGAACCGCAAATCCACACCTTTTCTCCTTGCTTCTGACTACAGTGACCTTTTCCCTTTGCTCTGGAAGGCCTTGAGCCTTCCGTAAGGGTCACCCGTCGTTCCAGAAATCCTTTCCTAAGGTCGTTCCCTCCCTGCTTCGTCCAAAAAAGGAGCCCGCAGGTGACGCTCCGAGCGCGCGCGAGGCCAGCCGTGTCTGCAAGTCCCGAGCGAGTTGCCTCATCCTGGCAGCACCTCAGAACTGGCCTGGTGACGCGTCTTTGTGAGGTGGCTGCGTGTGGAGAGAAGGTCACCGGTGACCGGGGAGCGTGCTAGGGGCCCACTGGAGGCGGGAGGGAATGTGCGCGGGGAGAGAAGGGGCCGCGCACCGTGACCCGGCATCTCCATCGTCCAAATGTACTCAGGCGGATGTAGCAACGGAGACGGCTAGGATGGAAAACGCTTTCAAATCAGGCTCCAAGGCCCTGAACTGGATTCTGAATCTTTCCCATACAACCTGCTGCACCTGCAGTTTTCTTACCTTACTTGAGGGCAACTCCATCCTTCGTGTGCTCACGCCAAAAAACTTGACGCCGGTCTTTCACAATCCACAACCTAATCAGTTAAGAAATAGTTTTTCCTTTCTGATTAATTGCGCACTTTGATCCACACAGTCTTCTTCTTGGTCTGATTTTGGCCCTCGACTCTCCTGATAAAGGCGTGGAAATCGATTCAACTCGCGACGCTCGGTCCGCTAAGACTTCAGGGTTTGAGACCTTAAACCTCGGGAGCGTGGGGCCGGGTCGCGGTTGAGACTTTTCTTGGCTCCGCCGGTCCAAATCGGCCTCTTCCGGGCCTGTCCTCGGGGGCCGGGGGCAGGGCGGGGCCGCCTCAGCTGGGCCCCTCTCGCCGGGTCGGGAGCCCCACACCTCGCGTGGCGCCGGCAGAGAAGCTTCCGGCGGTGTTGATTCAATTTGCCAGCGGCCCGCGAGACGCAGGGGCGCGGTGCGCGCGGGCGCACACGGCGACTTTGTGGTTCTCGGGCACCCGCTGCCCTCCCAGCTCCTCTCGTTCTCCCTCGCGGGCAGTAACGTCCGGGCAGGAAGAGACCTGTAGAAGACGGGAAGCCTCTCCTTTAAGTCCTGTCCAGTCAGGATCCAAAAACGGTCTTGAAGAGACAGAGGGCGAGGTGAAAACAGATTAAGGGAAAAGAAGAAATCCCATGCGAATTCCTCATCTGAACGCACCCTGAAGATGAAGTCGGCGTCCGCAGCGACCCGGTCCTCCCGGCGTGGTGAAGGTGAGTCGAGTTCCCGTGAGCAGTTGGAGCCAAAGCAGACAACCGTGGCCAGGCGGCCAGCGAGTACGCAGCCCCTTTGCCTCCCCAGATGGGCAGCACTGGAACTTGTAGCACTTGAACGTCTCTCCCTTGGCTTTTGATGGATTCCAAGGATGCAACAGATAGGTCAATTTTTTAAATGCACTTACTTGGGGTAAGAGTACTTTAAAACCTTTTAGCAAAGGAAACGGTTTATGGCTGGTATGAACTACGACTTTCAGGTGTGGGGGAAATACGAAAGCCAATACACTAGGGAAAGCAACTACTGTTAATGACACAGACCCAGGAACGGCACTTCAGCCAGGTAGGTTTGTCCCTTAGGTTGGGACCAGTAATCTAGGACGTTCACAATGAATATTTTAATTTTAATAGTTTTCAATGGAAATCCACATTCCAGAAGTCATATAACAAACACATGAGGCCAGCTTTATGCCAATTTTACAAAAACGAAAAGGAAAGATGATATATAAATGACAAGGCCTAATAAAATGCCTTTAAATATTGTTTTTTTCCACCAACATTTTTTCCGCCTTTGGATAGGTAGCATCTAACTCCTTTTTCTACGAAATCTGACAATCACTGCAAGATCCTAATATCAACTTTCTAGTTCCAACTTACTCTTCCCTAAGCCTTTCCTCAGCATCTCCCCATCATCTTTTCTATACAATAAAAGTAAATTCTACTTCAGCCTTTAATTTGCAACCCCACACTCAACCATCAGCCTAGTAAATTAGGGTAGGCCTTCTAGGGGACTGTCCCTACGAAGAATAGAAAATTGCAAATCAAACAATTGTATTCATGGGTGTAAGGAAAATGAAGTTTTTTTTTCAAAAAAATCTAGATTCATTGTTGAATGTTGCAGATATTTTGTCTCTCAATCAGCTCTGAAGGTAACTGGAGATTTTTCTCTGGAGGCTGCAATAGAGGATCTTTGGCTAACAGGTCAGCCATAATATGTGAAGGCACGTATCCTGCAATTAAATGAGAGGGATTAAGTGACAGCATATCTTGCTGTGCATGGTGGCTACTTTAGTATATACACATTTCAAAATTTATTGAGCTGTGTGAAAAAGTCAACCCTGGAAGACTTTAAGATTTACTATCAAGCTGTTTATTACTACAAACAAGATAGTATGGGAGTGGCAAAAGGATACATGTATAGATAAATGGAACTGAATTGAGACACCTGAAACAGACCCACCTTATATGGTCAAATTATTTTTTTAAAAAGACACTAGAGCTATTCAATGGGGAAAGGAATATCATTTCAATAAATAGTGCTGGAACAACTGGATATCTATGTAGTGAAAAAACCTACAATCCCTACCTCACAATATACACGAAAGCTAATCTGAGTTGGATCATAGATCAAACCATACAAACTAAAGCTATAGCATTTTATAAGAAAATACATGAGAATATCCTTGTGACCTGGTAGTAAGCAAAGATTTTCTAAATATGACACAAAAGAAGTAAAAAATACAATGATACATTAGACTTTAACAACATTAAAAAGTCTTCTCATGAAAATATACCATTAGGTAAGTGAAAAGTCAAGTCACAGATTGGAAGAAAATAGTTACAAAAGATATCTGACAAAGACTATGTCTCCAGAATATATAATGAACTACTACAGTTCAGATTAAAAATGGAAACACCCATTTTTTAAAACAGGCAAAAGCTTAAACACACTTCAAAGAGGAAGATATATTAATGGCCAGTAAGCACATAAAAAGTGTTCAATATCATTAGCTGTCAGGGAAATAGATATTAAAACTACCTTGAGATACCACTCCACTCAGCAGCATGGCTAAAATTATAATGTCTGAAAACATCAAATCTTGGTGAAGATGTGGAAAAACCGGAATTCTCATACATTTTTAGTGGGACTGTAAAATGTTATAACCACTTTGATTTGACAATTTCTTATACATTTAAACATAAATTTACATAAATATCCTTTTGTTCCCAGAAACACTTCACCTAGATATTCTTCTAAGAGAAATAAAAACACATGTCCATACAAAAAAAATTGTAGTGAGAATGTTCATAGCATTTTTATTCACAATAGCCAAAACTTGAAGCAACCCAAATGTCCATTATCAGGACACTGGTAAACAAATTGTGGTATATCCATGCAATGGAATACTACTCCGCAATAAAAAGTAATAAACTTTTGATATACTCAACAATATGAATAAAACTCAGAACCATTATGCAGAACACAACAGGTTCATATTCCATTATTCCATTTACAATAACTTCTCGAAGACGTAAAACTAAGGTGCAAAATATCAGCATAGTGTTTTTCAAAAATAATGCAGAGAGGGCTTCCCTGGTGGCGCAGTGGTTGAGAGTCCGCCTGCCGATGCTAGGGGACACAGGTTCATGCCCCGGTCCGGGGAGATCCCACATGCTGTGGAGCGGCTGGGCCCGTGAGCCATGGCCGCTGAGCCTGCGCATCCGGAACCTGTGCTCCGCAACGGGAGAGGCCACAACAGTGAGAGGCCCGCATACCGCAAAATAATAATAATAAATAAATAAATAAATAAATAAAAATAATGCAGAGGATAATGACAATGAAAACGATGATTCTACTAAGTATAACATTATTGATCGAGTAGCTACTAAATTTAGGCACAGCTAACAATGGCAGAATGAAGTAGACTACTCCTATTAGGCCCATTTTACAGAAGAAAGAATTGAAGCACATAAAGTTTAAGTTACTTGTCCAAGGCCACACAAGGGCTGAATCAGTTTTACAAACCAGAACCTGTGCTCCTGAGCACAGATTGACCAGGTCTTTCTTGTCAGTTTTAGGTTTTTCTGGTTTTCTCAGCTGTAGGGATAAGAAGGGGAGAGAGAAGGAAAGAGAGGGCCAAAGAAAGAGTGAGAGATGGAAGTACAAGGATCTGTAGTTATCAAAGAGCAGAGCAGGAAACTATTGTGAATGTGTTTACATCAAAGGTTGTAAAAATTTGGGGGAGTCTGGGTTGGTGGTCTGCAAGCAAGCTATGGATTCTATAGTGATTAAGTATTGTGCTGAGGTCGGGAGATGAATCATATATGTAAAAGCTGAAAGTTAAAACATTAACGCTTCTAGAAGAAAATGTAGGAAAATATATTCACAATCTGGGGATAGGAGAGATGTCTTAGAGTAAGATGCCTTAGCAATAAAAGAAAAAATAAAGAAACTAGATTTCATCAAAATTAAAAACTTTTGCTCATCCAAAATCACCATAAAGTAAAAACGCAAGCCACAGACTAGGAGAAGATATTTGCAATATTCTTAACTGAAAATGACTCTAGTATTGAATGTATAGAGAACTCATAGAAATAATAACAAAAGCTAAGCCATATAAAAATGAGCAAAATACTGGAATAGACTTTCTTCACAAAAGAGAATTTCTAAATGGGCAAAAGACCTAAGAGATGTGCAATATCATTACTTATTAGGGAAACACAAATTAAAACTACAATGAGATACCTTTATGCATCCATAAGAATAAGTAAAACTTCAAAGACAGAGAATGGCAAATGCTGACAAGAATGTGGAATAACTTATATCTTGCTGCTGTTGAGAAGGTATCGCACAGTCATTCTGGAAAACTGTTTTGGCAGTTTCTAATAACGTACACCTACCCTGTGACTGAGCAATTCTACTACAAAGTATATATTGAAGAAAAATGAATGCACATGTCTACAGAAAGGAATTATACAAGCATGTTCATAGCAGCTTTGTTCACAATAGCCAAAACTAGAAATAGCTCTATTATCCATCAACAGTGATATGGACACACACAGGAATAACCTTCATGAATAACACCAAAATAATACACTCAAAAACACAGATGCATCGAAAACATTATGTTGCATGAAAAAAAAAAAGCCAGACACACACAAAAAGTATACTTATTTATGTGAATTTCAAAACAGTCAACACTAATCTATGAAGATAGAAATCAGATAGTTTACATCTACTTAATTATATGTTCTTGTTGAAACATTTTGAGGAATTTACAGACATCATGATCATTGAACCTAAGTACTTCAACATGCAAATGACTTCATCTCTTTGATTATCATTTATGGACTCCAATATTCTGTTTTTTAATCCACTAGACTGCGGTCAGCAAACTCTTTTCTGAAAAGTACCAGATAGTAAATATTTTAGGCTTTGCAGGCCATATGGTCTCTGTTACAACTGCTCAACTCTGCCATTGTAACACAAAAGCAGCCATACATAATACATATGTGAGTAGGCCTGGCTCTGTTCCAAAAAAAATTTACAAAAACAGGCTGTGAGCCAGATTTGGCCAGTAGGCCATAGTTTACTGACCCCTGCACAAAAATCACAATTCCTTTTCATGCTCAAATTATCACAACTTATGCCACTGGGAATTCCTTAAAGCTGGCTATGTGTTTTTGAAAAGATCCTAATAGTTTGTTAATGAACATTGCTTTCTGGTCCAAGCTTTCCCATGCTCACCTTGTAATTCCCCTGCACCATTCCTGGAAGTAGTCATTTCTTTAAGAAGTCTGCTTCATTTTGTGGGTAATGGTATTAAAGACCAAAACCTGGACACTGTGGATACTCATTGAGCTTTCGGTGATGTTGCTTTTAAACCAATTCAGTTTACAGTGCTAAAATAGATTCTAACTGAATTTATTTCTTTTACATGTATCAAATACCCATTTAAAAATAACAGTGTGGGGCTTCCCTGGTGGTGCAGTGGTCGAGGCAGGGGACGCGGGTTCGTACTCTTATCCAGGAAGATCCCACGTGCCACGGCGCGGCTGGGCCCGTGAGCCATGGCCGCTGAGCCTGCGCGTCCGGAGCCTGTGCTCCGCAACGGGAGAGGCCACAACAGTGAGAGGCCCGTGTACCGCAAAAAATAATAATAATAATAATAACTGTGTGTGTGTATCTATTATAGATTTTTGGTTTGTGATTACCAGAGGTTTATATATAGTAATCTTTATATCTGTATCTATGTATGATTATTTTAAGTTGCTGATCTCTTAAGTTCAGACGCATTTTAACAACCCTTCATTTTTACTCCCCTCCTCCTATGAGTACTGTTTTTGACATCATATTTTACATCTTTCTGTGTTTCCATTAACTACTTACTGTGGCTATAGATGATTTTACTACATTTGTCTTTTAACCTTCCTACTAGGCTTTATAAGTAGTTGATCTACTACCTTTATTGTATATTTGCCTTTACCAATGAGATTTTTCCTTTCATAATTTTTATATTTCTTGTTGTGGCCTTTTCTTTTCTGCTTAAAGAAGTTCCATTAACATTTCTGGTAAAACTGGTTTCATAGTCCTGAACTCTTTTAACTTTTGCTTGTCTGTAAAACTTTTGCTCTCTCCTTCAAATCTGAATGAGAGCCTTGTGGGGTAGGGTATTTACGTTTTTCCCATTCATCACTTTAAATATATCATGCCACTCCCTTCTGGCATGCAGAGTTTCTGCTGAAAAGTCAGCCGATAGCCTTATGGGAGTTCCCTTATATGTAACTTGTTGTTTTTCCCTTGCTGTTTTTAATATTCTCTCTTTATCTTTAATTTTTGCCATTTTAATAACATGTCTTAGTGTGATCCTCTTTGGGTTGATCCTGTTTGGGACTCTGTTCTTCCTGGACCTGAATGTCTGTTTCCTCTCCCAGGTTAGGGAAGTCTTCAGCTATTATGTCTTCAAGTATGTTCTCTGTCCCTTTCTCTCTGTCTTCTCCTTCTGGGACCCGTATAATGCGAATGTTACTATGCTTGATATTGTCTCAGAAGTCTCTCAAACTGTCCTCATTTTTTAAAATTTGTTTTTCCTTTTTCTCTTCAGCTTGAGTGTTTTCCACTGCTCTGTCTTTCAGTTTGCTATTCTATTCCCCTGTATCATCTAATCTGCTGTTGATTCCTTCTAGTGTATTTTTATTTCAGTTATCCTTCAGCTCTATTTGGTTCTTCTTTATATTTTCTAACTCTTTGTTAAACTTCTCACTGTGTTCATCAGTTCTTCTCCCGAGTTCCTTGAGCATCTTGACCACTCCCTGTCCTTTAATATTTTTGTTGTGAAAACATCCACAATGTTTTCCAACTTTGTTCTTAAACAACTACAGGTTCTCGCACATTTCTCTCTTTCAGGTCCTCTCTCTCCATTTCTCCCTCCCCATTCTGATACAGAATAAAAACAGTTCTCTTCTCTCAGGATCTGGCCTGGGTCTCTGCACAAGCCTCCTGGGAGGTCTTGTTGTCCTTGACCATGCCTCCCCTTCTTCTTTTCCTCCTCCTGAAGTTTCCCTTTTGGCCCTGACCCTTTCCCCATGCCCACTCACTGACCCACCACCCACTGAGACTGAATGCAATTGAGTTGAGTGCGTGGAGCACTCAACTCAATTGCATTAATAAACAAGGTAATCCCTCTCACTCCTGTTGTGCCTGTGACTCTCTTTATAGTCTCAGCTGCTGTCACTAAAAACTATTGCTTGCATTTGCCATCCATTCCCTCCATTCCATGGCCTAGGTCTTACTGGGCTCTGTCAAGGGCCATTTCCAATGGCTTTTTGGCAGCCCAGGCAACTCTATCAAGACCCAAGTGAAAGAATAAATAAATCTGTTAGATTTTTTAAATCGGCACCAACATTAAGTATCCATTAATCATATTAAAGGAGATAAAATATTTTAAGGGCTTTGACAAAGTGGAAAGTAAATTGTAGATGCAAAAACAATCATCTGTTAAGTAGCAAAGTTGGGTGAGGGTGGGAGTTCAGAAAGTTAAAATTGACTTCTTGTTAAATGAAACCCCTACATGTTTCCCTACTTCAAGGGAAAGAAATCCAACATTGCATTGGGATATATTAATTATTATGGAATGAAAAGATTATGATTAATGAAAAATCATTATGCTAAATTTATTAGTCATACTTCGAACATATACTCCAGTTTTTGATCACTCTGCTCTTAAAAGAATATAAGGGGCTTCCCTGGTGGAGCAGTGGTTGGGAGTCCGCCTGCCAATGCAGGGGACACGGGTTCGTGCCCCGGTCCGGGAAGATCCCACATGCCGCGGAGCGGCTGGGCCAGTGGGCAATGGTCGCTGAGCCTGTGCGTCTGGAGCCTGTGCTCCGCAACGGGGGAGGCCACAACAGTGAGAGGCCCGCGTACCGCCAAAAAAAAAAAAGAATATAAGGATATAAGGAACAAAATCTGGAGAGTTCCCAAAGAGAAATGGTGAGAATCACTAGAAGCCTTAAAAAATTCATTTAGGGGGCTTCCCTGGTGGCGCAGTGGTTGAGAGTCTCCCTGCCGATGCAGGGGTCACGGGTTCGTGCCGCCGTCTGGGACGATGCCACATTCCGCGGAGCGCCTGGGCCCATGAGCCACGGCCGCTGAGCCTGCGCGTCTGGAGCCTGTGCTCCGCAATGGGAGAAGCCACGATAGTGAGAGGCCCGCATACCAAAAAAAAAAAAAAAAAAAAAAATTCATTTAGGAAAAGGCACAACTGTTTTTATTGAAACTATCTTCAAGAAAATAAAAGGTGTTGAGAAAATATTATTTGTTTGATGTTTTCTATGCAACAGCAAGATTGAACAAGGAAAATATGCTTAGATTTTTCTTTAGAATTGATTGGTTGGTAGTATGAGCAAAAGAATACACAGATACTAAAACTGGCTGGTAAGAGAGGTGGTCTTTATTGATAGGGACATCCAGGAGAAACAGGTAGCCTTGTGTTGAGTATGGCGGGCCATCAGAAAGCAGGGCTTCCTCAGGTTCTGTAGCTACCTCCACATTCCAATTCTAGGATTACAACTTGAGACCAGACACTCTGAGTCCTTCCCATGGTGCTATTGTTGAGTCCCAGTTACTGAGATTTGAATTCTGACATCTCAAATTTTGTTTCTGCCTACATGACTGTCAAAACTTAGGGATGATAAAAAGGCTTTCTGATTTCTGAAGGGACACTCCCAGGGAACTTTATCTCAACTGTAAGAATCAAAAATACTCATCCTTTAGCCCAGTTTAAAGCCCATTTATTTTCATTTGTTTACGTCATTGTTTGCTTGTTTTTAGTTCTAAAACTTCTCTGGACCGTCGTCTTCCTCTTCATAGCAAGCAGCGTCTCCCCCTACTTGCTGCATCTTTCCTTCAACCCAGTGGATCACCAGGGTCTTCATGGCTGATAAAGAACTGTTCAAGGGGGCACATTGTAAGCTTCATTGTTTACTTTCTTGTAGGTTCTGCTCTTGTGATTTTTATGCTCCTAGGGGACCCTTCCTAGTAATCCAGCCTCTTTAAACCATTATTTTGTTTTGATTCCTCTAGGTAGCTTTGGAGGAATGTCTAGCCATTGTGGAGACCCAGATGCATTTCTTTTCTATCTTTCCTTTTAAAGGAGGCAGTAAGAGTGTTCTTTGTGAGAAAATGCTCCAACTGAAGCCTGTGATGCATCAACCCTTAGAGAAGAAGGGACCTGCTGAGAGGGGAGTGAATGAGCAGAAGACTCAGCCTGAGAAAGCAGGATTCTCCTCTGTGTCCCACAGTGGGTAAGAGACTCTTTGTTCAGAGACTTCTTCTGTCAGAATTAAGTCATTGCTATCGTAGCACCTTTCAGGGTCTGTATTCAGGCTTTGTACCTTAACTGTAGTGCTTTCTCTTAAGACCTTCCTGGAAATTCTTTAAAGAAAAGTCTATAGTATTTTTATTTTATTTTATTTTTTAAAAAAGGTCCACAACGTGGAACCAAGTTGTGTTTGATTTTTTTTAAGATTTTTTGATGTGGACCATCTTTTTAAAAAGTCTTTATTGAATTTGTTACAATATTGCTTCTGTTTTTTGTTTTGATTTTTTGGCCATGAGGCATGTGGGATCTTAGCTCCCTGACCAGGGATCAGACCTGTACCCCCTGCATTACAAAGCAAAGTCTTAACCACTGGACCACCAGGGAAGTCCCTGTGTTCTTATTATTAATTATTTTATATTATTCAGAGTAATTTGGTTTTATTCTAACTAACAATGCATGTATTCACCAAATATATGATATCATGGGTACTTGAGATTTCATGGAACTCTTCCAGTCACTTGAGTAGTGTCTCTTTTCTTCATTGATGGGAGCACATACGAATCTCCTGTTACCTGAGATGTTTTGATGGTGAAAGCTGACCCACATCAGTGCCTGAGGAGGTAGACTTATACAGAGGCTCCTCCATCTCCACCCGTTCTCTTGGAAGCTCATGACCCTGGTTTCTAGAATGGCAATTTGGATAAACTCAACATTTTAAATTTATTTTTTATTGAGGTAACATCGGTTTATAACATTATATAAATTTCATGTGTACAATCTTATATTTCTACTTCTGTATACACTACAGTGTGATCAGCTCAATTTTACAAATAAGCTTACAAAATTGCCAAATAATGGCCTGTTGGCTAGATTTGTCAGTCTGTCTTTAATGGCTGTTTGCCTAAAACTTTTGGAGAGCATTCAATTAATATGGGGATAATCTATTATACAGTTACCTGTGAGCACCAGTTACTGAAATACTAAATCATCACTAACTTGCTTAGTGGTTGAAGTGCAGCTTTGGAGGTGGTTAGATTTTGCTTCATACTCCATTGGGTCACTGTCAATATGTACCACTTAAATTTCACTGACCCAGAGAATAATGTTAGAGCTAAAATAACCTGAGGGTTATTTTAGAACTGAGAACACTCAGGCCCAAAGATAGGGTTGCTTGATCACAGTTGCACAGTAGCCTTCAGCAGAAATAATATCAGAATCCTGGGCCCTCAATTCACAAAGCCTACACTCAGTTTGTCAAACGCATTGAAAAAATTTATATTCTTGTGATCATTCTTTTTAAAAAATAGACTTTATTTTTAGAGCAGTTTTAAGTTCAGAGCAAAATTCATGGAAAGTACAAAGAGTTCCCATATACCTATCCCTTGCCCCGCACATGCGTAGCCTCTTCCCCCAATGTCAACATCCTGCACCAGTGTCGTATATTTGTTGCAATTGATGAACATCATTATCACCCAAAGTCAGTAGTTTACATTAGGGTTCATTCTTGGTATTGTACATTCTATAGGTTTTGACAAAAGTATGATGACATGCATCTACCATTATAGTATCATATAGAATGACTATTCACTTACCTAAAAATACTCTGTTCCACCTATTCATCCTTCCCTCCCTTTTAATCCCTGGCAACCACTGACCTTTTTACTGTCACCATAGTTTTGCCTTTTCTAGAATGTCATATAATTGCAGTCATACACTGTCTAGCTTTCTCAAACTGTCTTCTTTTACTTAGTAATATACATTTAAGATTCCTCCATATCTTTTAATAACTTGATTGTTCATTTCTTTTAAGAACTGAAAAATATTTCATTTTCTGGATGTACCACAGTTTATCTGTTCGTCTACTGAAGAACATCTTGGTTGCTTCCAAGTTTTGGCAATTATGAATAAAGCTGCTATAAACACTGTGTGCAGATTTTTATGTGGACATAAGTTTTCAACTCATTTGGGTAAATAGTGAGGAGTGTGGTTGCTGGATCATATGGTAGGAATATGTTTAATTTTGTAAGAAACTGTCTTCAAAAGTAGCTATAGCATTTTGCATTCCCACCAGCAATGAATGAGAGTATCTATTGCTCCACATCCTCACCAGCATTTAGTGTTGTGAGTGTTCTAGATTCTAACGATGTATAGTAGTATCTTATTGTTGTTTTAATTGGCAGTTCCATGGTGACATTGATATTGAGCATTTTTATATGCTTATGTGACCTCTGTATATCTTCTTTGGTGTCTGTTCAGGTCTTCTGCCCATTATTTAATTGAATTGTATGTTTTCTTATTGTTGAGTTTTGAGAGTTCTTTGTGTATTTTGGGTAACAGTCCTTTATCATATATGTCTTTTTCAAATATTTTCTCCATGTCTGTGATTTGTCTTCTTACTCTCTTGACCATGTCTTTTGCAAAGCAGAAATTTTAAATGTTAAAACTTGGTATTATATCTAAAGAGTCAATACCAGCAACAGAAACCAACACACCATTGTAAAGCCATTATACCCCAATAAAGATGTTAAAATAAATAAATCAAAAGTAAAAAAAAAAAAAAAGCAGTCATTACCAAACTCAAGATCATCTAGATTTTCTGTTGCATTATCTTCTAGGAGTTTCATAGTTTTGTGTTTTACATTTAGGTCTATGATCTATTTTGAGTTAATTTTTGTGAAGGGTATAAGGTCTGTATCTAGGTTCATTTTCTTTCCATGTGGATGTCCGATTGTTCGGCACCATTTGTTGAAAAGACTACCTTTTCTCAATTATATTGCCTTTACTCCTTTGTCATAGATCAGTCAACTATATTTTTGTGGGTCTGTTTCTGGGCTCTCCATTTTGTTCTGTTGATTTGTCTATTCTTTCACCACTACCACACTTTCTTGATTACTATAGGTATATAGTAAGTCTTAACATTGGTAGTGTCTGTCCTCTGACTTTGTTCTTCTCCTTCAATATTATGTTGACTCTTCCGGTTCTTTCGCCTCTCCATGTAAACCTTAGAATCAGTTTGCCAATATCTACAAAATAACTTGCTTGAGATTTTGACTGTGGTTGCCTTGGGTCTTTAAATGAAGTTGGGAAGAACTGACATCTTGACAATATTGCATTTTCCTATCCATGAATATGAAATATCTCTTCAGTTATTTAGTTCTTCTTTGATTTCCTTCCTCAGAGTTTTGTAGTTTTCCTCACATGGGTCTTGTACACATTTTGTTAGACTTATACCTAAATATGTCATTTTGGGGGGTGCTAATGCAAATGGTATTGTTTCAATTTCAAATTCCACTTGTACGTTGCTGGTATATAGGAAAGAAGCTGACTTTTGTATATTAACCTTGTATTCTGCAACCTTACTGTAATCACTTATTAGTTCCAAGAGTTTTTTGGTTGATCCTTTCAGATTTTCTACATAGACAATAATGTCATTGCAAACAAAGACAGTTGTATTTCTTCATTTCCATTCTGTAAACCTTTTATTTCTTTTCCCTATCTTATTGCATTAGCTAGGAATTCCAATATGATGTTGCAAAGGAGTGGTGAGAGGGGATAACCTTACCTTGTTTCTGATCTGAGTGGAAAAGCTTCTGGTTTCTTACTACTAAGTGTAATGTTAGTTATATGTTTTTTGTAGATAGTCTTTATCAAGTTGAGAAAGTTTCTTTTTATTCCTATTTTGCTGGGAGTTTTTTTTTTTTAATGATGAATAGGTGTTGGATTTTGTCAGATGCTTTTTTTTTGCATCTATTGATAAGATCATGTGATTTTTCTTCATTAACCTATTGATGTGATGAATTACATCAGGTGATTTTCAAATGTTGGAGCCAGCTTTGCATGCCTGGAATAAATCTCACTTGGTGTGTTGTATAATTCTTTTCATACATTGTTGACTTCAATTTGCTAATATTTTGCTGAGAATTTTTGCACATATGTTCATGAAAGATATTGGTTTGTAGTTTTTTTCTTATAATGCCTTTGTCTGGTTTTGATATTAGGGTAATGTTAGCTTCATAGAATGAGTTAGAAAGTATCTCCTCTGCTTCTATCTTCTGGAAGAGACTATGGAGAATTGGTATAATTTTTTCCCTAAATATTTGGTAGAATTCACTAGTGAACCCATCTGGGCCTGGTGCTTTCTGTTTTGGAAGGTTATTAATTATTGAATCAATGTCTTCAATAGATATAGTTCTATTCAGATTGTCTATTTCTTCTCGTATGAGTTTTGGCAGATTGTGTTTTTCAAGAAATTGGCCCATTTCATCTAGGTTATCAAATTTGTGGGATTAGAGTTATTCATAGTATTCCTTTATTATCCTTTTAATGTCCATGGGATCTATAATGATGTCCTCTCTTTCATTTCTGTTACTAGTAATTTGTGTCTTCTCTTTTAGTTAGCCTGGCCAGACGCTTATTGATTTTATTGATGTTTTCAAAAAAACAGCTTTTATGCAAAAAAATTACCTAGATACATTTTAATTGTTATTGTGATAAGTGCTGTTTATTATTTGGAAACTGGATGAGAGTAAATAATAGACCTATAGAATCCAGCATAATAAATGTGTTTCAGAAAAGAGCCTTGTTTTAAAAGTAGAATTAGCTTTATTTATATCTCAGTGATCCCTGAAAGTCAGAAGAGTTTGCATGGTACTGATAAAGACACTAGGTTGGGAGTTTGAAGCCAAAATTTTTAATGATGGCTCTTCCACCAACCAATTATGGGGGTTCAGATATATCCCCCCTCAGCTTTATTGAGATATTTTTGACATATGTCAAATATCTCTCTTATTCTTTGTGAGCCTCAATGTCTTCATCTGTAAAATAAGATGAAGTCCCTTCCTGAACTAGTATTTTATACCTCTTGATGTTAAAGGGTCTGTTATCTTAGTAAATGCAGCCAAGACTGGGCCTTGGCCCCTGATGTATATCTGTGTGTTGTGTGTGTGTTTCTTACAAGGAACACTATGCTAATATTATATCCTGAGATAGAGCTGAAAGAGCAGATAGGAGAAGAAGCATCTTCTTAGTTGGAAAAAGAGAATAACAAGAAGGATGGAGATGATGGCGCTGGGATGGGAACGGGTAGCCAAAGTTGCTGTGAATGAGAAAGTTAGAGGGAACTGAGTGTAAAAAATCCAGAAATGACAACATTGAAACTATTGGATCACTTAAAATAGTAATTAGTAAGAGTTTATGGGCTTCCCTGGTGGCGTAGTGGTTGAGAGTCTGCCTGCCGATGCAGGGGACACGGGTTTGTGCCCCAGTCCGGGAAGATCCCACATGCCGCGGAGCGGCTGGGCCCGTGAGCCATGGCCGCTGAGCCTGCGCGTCCGGAGCCTGTGCTCTGCAACGGGAGAGGCCACAACAGTGAGAGGCCCGCGTACAGAAAAAAAAAAAAAAAAAAAAGAGTTTATTGTGCACATAAAAACAGTTCATGAACTGGGAACTCTTAAACGGACAGTTAGAATGAGGCTCAGAAGTATATTGTTATAAGATAGCTTATATAGTAAGAATGCAGAGGCTGTTTATTATTTACAATGATTTGTGATAGCATTAGAGTTTTCCTAATGATAGAGGTTTGGTTAAAACTGGCCACCTCATGCCCGTTTGGGGGAACAGCTTAAGTTTTGTTTATGATTTTCAAAGGCACTTACGAGATGCAGCCCAATGTAATTTTTTCTTGTTTTGCAGATTAGGTTGAGTTCAGCTTCAGTAATTTTCTTAATACTATAATCAAAGATTTCATTGTCATTATCTATTTTAAAATCTGTGTCATTATATATAGGAGTTCAGTCTCCATCATCTGAGTCAAACCAAAGGGTGTGATTAAAGAGTGAGTCCAGAGCATGTCCTAAATCAAGTCCAGTACCATTAAGGTTTCCTATGCATAGGGACAGATTGCCAGCAATGAAGTTTACAGTGATTACAGGCCATCCTTTGGCTTCTGAAGCTTCCTCTCAATGGCAGATTAATTGGCCATCAGTATTAGCTGAATGGCCAAAGGATGGATACTAAATCTTTCTGTAAGGCCATTTTTCCTGTCATCCAAGTATATGTAAAACCTGGTTCTAATATTAACTGAGAGTCTCCCTGAGCATTTTAGTGGCTACACTTAAATAATAATAACATAACAATCATTCTGATTAGTAAAGGAGGGTATGCATTGAATGGCGGACCTTAGTGGGTAGAGAAAATCCCTAACAGAAAAAGGAAAATGAGTTTGAATGTTTTGTGTTTGTAAAATAGCAATATCACAATAATTGTTATAAAAATAAGTCCTGGAAGAGAATGGGGAATCCAGCAGAATCATGTTCTGTGACCTTGGGGGTAAGCTGTCTACCTGATGTTGTCATCTGCTTTGAGGGAAGATTTTTTTTTCCCTGGAAATCTTTCATTTTAAGTCAGCTGAAGGTTGACAAGTTCAAGAGTCTGGTGGTGGTGCGGGGAGGCGTCTCTTCAGTTGAGAGACATGGATCCAAGTTTCAATATCCTGTAATTTAACTGCTGTGTGAGAAATTTAAAAAAACCTGGTAGGCCCCTTTCCATCAAGGTTCAAGTGGAGTTTTTCATTGATATCTCTTCCGGAATATCTAGTCTCCAGGTTCCAGTGTAAGGGATACAAAGTCCTCATGAGACCAAGGATCTCTGAAAGTCTCCTTGACCTGTTGACTGTAAGCTTTTGAATATTGTATTAGTGCCCTACAGTATTGGGTCATATTGGAATTTACAAAGGTAGGATGTGCATGGGGTTCTCTTATCAAAGGCATGGGTTGTCCAGTGGTGATTTCACAAGGGTGTTAATTTATGTTTCCCAAAAGGTGTTGACCTCATTGTCATGAGGGCTGAGGGTAGCACTTTAGGCCAAGTATTCCTGTGTTTTCAGTCAGTGTTGCCAATTAAATTTTAGAATGCCATTGGTACATTCAACTTCCATAAAGACTGAGGCTGATAAGGACAATGATAATGCCATAATGTTTGAATAACCTTGGTTAGTTGTTTTAAAACCTGTCTAGTGAAGTGAGTCCCTCTAATATTTGAAATTTCATTTGGGATTCCCCACAATGGAAAATCATTTTCTAATAATTTCTTGACTACAATGTTGGCATCAGCTTTCCAACATGGGAAAGCTTCTATTCCTCTAGACACACCATTACAAGTACATATTGATAGCCCCTAAAGGAGACAATTGAAAAAGTTTAATTGTAAATATTCAAATAGTCCAGACAGTGGGGGAGCAGCCCTTGGAGTTACATTAATGGTTTTACCCATGTTATATGATTGACAGTTTAAACATTGATTATAAACGTGTCTTGCTAATTTAGAACAACCATATCACTAATATTTTTTCATAATTTGAGTCATTTTGTCAATTCCATTGTGGGTAGTCTCGTAAAGTGCTTGCAAGAGTGGTAGTTTGAGAGATTCAGGAAGCACCAGACAGCCATTTGGGCCCTCTGCAAATCCTCTCTTTTATGTTAAATATTCGTCCTTCTTCATGACACTTTTGTATCTTTCAGCATCAGATACAATTTTTTGCCTATTACCCAAATTGTCTTAAGTAATCTGATTTGGCTCTACCGTGGACGGTAGGTTGTGGAAATTCAGGAAAAATGGCTATGTGCCATTTTATGGCGTTCATTTAAATTACAACGTTTTGGTAGCTTAGTAATTTCTTGAGCAGTAGCCTTAGCATGAAAGTCAGCCATCACATTTCCCTGGTATTCAGGGTCTGATCAGTGGGTATGAGCCTCAGTTTTTATGACAGCAACTTGTGAGGGCAATAACAGTGCAGAGAGGAGGTCAGCAACCTGAGGTCCATTTTTATAGGTGTATCACTGGACTTAAAAATCTTCTCTGTTCCCAGAGCATACCAAAGCCATGGACCACTCTGAAGACATACCTGCTATCAGTGTAGATATTTGCAGTTTTTTCTTTTGCCAATTCACAGGCTCAAGTGAGGGTAGACAGTTCTGTAGGTTGAGCTGAATTAAACTGAGGAAGGGACTCCTCTTTCTAACAGCTCGTGTTGAGTAGTTACAGTATATGCAGCTTGACGTTCCCCTTCAGAATTTGTGGCATAGGAGCCACCAACACAGAGTACTAAATCTGGGTTGGCTAATAGGGTTTTCTGTAAAACTCATCTAGGAGTTAGATTTGGGGAGCCAAATTCAGCACCGTTGAGTCTCTCTCTGTCAGATAAGCATAGGAAGGTAACAGGGTTTAAAGAGCGGCAGCAAAGAATGCTCAGATTAGGAGGCAGAAGTAGAGTCTCATGTTAATCTACTAGCTAAGAAATGGTGTGCACGCTCAATGTTTAGCAAACTGCCTACAAC
This sequence comes from Delphinus delphis, assembly GCF_949987515.2. NCBI lineage: Eukaryota > Metazoa > Chordata > Mammalia > Artiodactyla > Delphinidae > Delphinus > Delphinus delphis. The sequence continues at coordinate 107,190,950 of NC_082683.1, read as the reverse complement.
ATGAGGAACCTGTAAATTTAATTCACTTCCCTGAACAAGTTTCCAGGAGGATCCCACAAAGGAATTTAAAGGCTGCAGCTACTTCCTTTAAACAATTTGGGTATGCCCGGGCCACTGGACCTAATTGTAGGCTATGGGTCTATTTTTTTCCTCCAGATTTTTGCATAAGAACTTCCAAAGCCTGATTATGACATTCCTAAACAAATAGCATGAAAGGTTTAGGGTAGTTGGCAGGTTGGGGGCCGGGGGGCGGGTCCCAATGCAGGAGGATTTTGTAAAGCCCGTTAGTTTCAGTAAAGCCTTTCTCATATTTTGTTTCCCAAGGAAGAGGTTCTTGAGTGTTATTTGTAGTCAATTCCTACATAGAGTGGAGTAGCTAACAAGGAAAAGTTAGGGACCCTGGCTTGTCAGTATCCTGCAGGTCTGAGGAAACCTCTAAGTTCTTAGTCATAGGTTGGGTTACTTGGGGTGGTACTTATCTTTCTGGAGACAGAAAGTGTCCTTTTAGAGATAAATCATGACCTAGGTAATGTACCTTTCCTTGTGAAAACTGAAGTGTATCTCACGAGGCCTTATGGCCTTTATAAGCCAGTCGTAACAAATATTTTGAATTAACTCCTGAGTTCTCTCTAGATGAGGAGCACAGAAGTAAGTCATCTGCATATTGAAGTAGAATTTCTGAGATTTTGCAGTGTGCTTAAATCCTTAATGCATCTGAAGCAGCAGCAATAATAGTATTTTTCTGTACTTATATTACATTTGAGAAAGGCTTTTATACGTAATAGCTCATAAATGTTTACTGAATGTATAATTTGCTAGATACCATGTTAGGCACCTGGAATCAATAAGATCTGGTCTCGGGCTTCCCTGGTGGCGCAGTGGTTGAGAGTCTCCTGCCGATGCAGGGGACGAGGGTTCGTGCCCTGGTCCGGGAGGATCCCACATGCCGCGGAGAGGCTGGGCCCATGAGCCGTGGCCGGTGAGCCTGTGCATCTAGAGCCTGCGCGTCCAGAGCCTGTGCTCCGGAACGGAAGAGACCACAGCAGCGAGAGGCCCGCGTACTGCCCAAAAATAAATAAATAAATAAGATCTGGTCTCTTCCATGGAGAAACTCAAACCGGTGGGGAAGGAAAGTATACGAATAGATAGCTTCAACAGAACACTCTAACTGTTCTAACCTCTGGGTGTTTTGGAAGCCCAGATGAAAAGAGTGTAGGACAAGGCCATCTCTTCCTAAGAAGCTGTCACCCATTGAGATGAATTTCTGAAGACAATCCCATTTCACAGACCTCTGCACAAGTGAGTGCAGGGTCCTTCTTAAGGAAAGGGTTTTCTGCGTCAATGGAGAATCCATAGGCTCCCTGAGAGGACACTTAGAACAGGAACACAGGGAGAGATGAGTGGAGGTTTGCAAGCACTTCTCTTTTCCATTATTGAAGAACTGTTTACTGAGAGCCCCCTCTGTGTTTGCCTGTGTGCGTAAGATGAATAAAAAACTCCCAGCACTGAAAGAATTCTTAGCCTAGTAACCAGTATAGCTGCTTAATGACATGAGAATTGTTGGACAGAAATGTGAATAAGGTGTAGGGTGGGTTAAAAGGTTCAAAGGGGGTTTTATGCTACTTGACCTGCCCTGATCCCCATTCAGGCTCCTTCCAACACCTGGATTGCCTGTTCCAGACCAGCGACCCTGGGCCTCAGGCAGATTTTTGCTTCTCAGAAAACAAACACCTGTGCTTCCTGCTGGCACAATACAGACAACACTGCCTAGGTCTCCAAGAGAAAATGGTGAAATCAGAAGCCATTGGTTCTGCTCTGGCACATCTGTAGAAACACAGAGGATGTCAAGTTGGTCTTATAAGTTCGCCATTACCAAAGTAATGAATGATAATCTGTCTTCATTTTGATAAGTTAAATGCTTTATAGGCTTTGCTCTACTCATCCCAACATTTAAAATAAATTTCAATCCTGACCGTATTTCTAAAAAGGCAAAGAAGCTAAATGACTCTCACTTTGCAGATAAAGAAACTGAGGCACAAAGTAGTAAAGTGACTTCTCAAGTTTGCGGTGGGAGGACAGGGTGCATTGGGCTTGCTGATTCCTGCTCATACATCTAACCTCTTTGCCTCCCTCAGGAACAAGATAAACTAAAACCTTCTCTTCTACTCTTCTATATAACAAATAGTAGTTATATTGGCCAAGATATCATAGGATTCTAAATTAATTCAGAACATTTTTTGGAGATCATATTTTTCAGATCATTCTTTTGAACCCTATGGGCAGAACTGTAGCCGTTACACTGGAGAATACAGAAGCAATAGTATATAGTGATTAAATTAAGGGCTTGAGGATGTCTTGCCAATCAAGCCTTGGCTGTCTATGGAAAAGGCACAGATAGGTCCATTCTGGTGAAAGAAGAATCCCGCTGCCTAGACAAGCGGTCTCTTCTCTCACATAATGATTTTCCTTTCAACTTTTCAATTAACACCTAGCTTTGTTTACTGTATTGAAATGGATTATAAGCTGAAGAGAGGGACTGGGGGCAGATTTTACAGTAGAATTAGAGAAGAAAGCCATTTTCAGAAGTATAGGGCAAGGGGAAAGATGATCTTAGCAGGGGTCTTTCACACAGAGAAACACATCATTCTCTTTACCACATTCCGGTCACTAAACACGTGCTAGAGTTCAGCGTGGAGGCTCTTTCGGTGAAATCCTCAAAGCACCGTCTGCTGAAGCGCCATAATCTATCAGTCACCCCCTTCCACCCTTAACTGTTTCTTTCCCGCCTTAGGAAATATTCCTTGATCCAGGATCAGGCTCGAGAGTTGACCCACCTGCGGGAAAAGATGAGGATTGGGAGGGCTGTCTCTTCCCTTCTCATCCAGCATGTCAAGAACACAGTGAAGACCTTTGAAGAGCTCCTCAGCAGTAATAAGATTGACTGCTACATGGAGCAGCATTTCCGTGAGCAGCTGGCCAAGGGCAGCCAGCTGGCAGAGAGCCTTGCCAGCAAGTTCAACACAGGTAATCTGGCCCCAGGCCTCAGGAGGGCCTTTAGTCCCTCCCAAGGACCTACGCTCACACAGGCCCACACTCATCCACGAGTGACTTTTCAATCTGGGGTCCTGCTTTGTAATCACCATCTTGGGGCCAGAGTCAGGACTGGCTGGTTAGGAGCAACAGAGCGGCACATGGGGTTGAGGATGCCATGATGATTACTTGCTCCTCCCTCTCTCATGGAATGTGGCTGCTATGGCAGGAGGGATCAGTGGGGGGACAGCATTTATCTGAAACTAATTGAAAGAGAGGTGTAGTAGGGACAGCTGGTTGTCATGAAAAGAGCCCTAAACTAGGAATCTAAAGACTCTTGCTCTAGCCTGTATGTGATCATTACTAGTTCTGGACATACTCATATTCCTTTTGATATCTGTTTCCTCACCTAAAAAATTAGGTCAAATAATACCAGCCCCTAAAGTTTGCATGATTGTTCTTAGGACAAATAAACAATATTAATCAGAGTACTTCAAAAGAATGATAAAAGGGCTTCCCTGGTGGCGCAGTGGTTGAGAGTCCGCCTGCCGATGCAGGGGACACGGGTTCGTGCCCCGGTCCGGGAGGATCCCACATGCTGCGGAGCGGCTGGGCCCGTGAGCCATGGCCGCTGAGCCTGCGCATCCGGAGCCTGTGCTCCACAACGGGAGAGGCCACCACAGTGAGAGGCCCGTGTACTGCAAAAAAAAAAAAAAAAAGAATGATAAAAGAATCATGCTGATTTGGGAATGATTTAGGCGCTCTGTGTATTCGTACCTTTAGTGGAATATTTATTTCAGGAGCCTTTTACATAGAATATTGCCTGGAGACCTGAGGGCACATAGTAAGAGCAGGCTTGAGGCCACTGTGCAGGCTCCTGGTGGCAGATGCAGAGGTGGGACAGGGATTTCTGTCACCTCTACAGAGGCAGGAGTAGGTTCTGCATGAAAGCTGTGATGGGACACACAGACACGGGACTGGGAACCAGCCTTGTGGCAGGGCTTGGAGACTCTGGCCGGAGTGGTCCAGAGGCCAGCTGGACAAGTATCCCATGACCTGTGGGAAAAGAGACATTTTCAGCTTTTTACTCTGATTCAGGGCAGAGCGAGTAGAGATGATGATCTTCACGGTGGGTTCAGGAAAGTCTGCCAGACAAGTTCTCTAAAGACTCCACCCAGTGTCTCCTGAGAAAATTCAGAGTATCCTGGACTTGAGAGTCAAGCAGCTATGTGTCTCTGATCCCAGAGAGAGAACCCAGTGTGTGTTTGTATTTGGTAAATGAGAGCTGTTTAAATTATGACTGATCCTTTTTTAAATTTGCTTTTCAGATGACTGTATAAGTAAGAAGAATCAAAGAGAACAGGTGCTGCGGGACCTCAGGTAAGTCCAAATTTTCAGGGGCTATGAAAGATATAATCTGGTAGAGGATCCAGAGCGAAGGCCAGAAGATCAAAGGAGCAAGGAGTGCTCACCCTCCGTAAAAACCAAACAGCTGATTATACCATTACACCATTATGTATCCTGAGCGACAACGTGGTCTCATTTCCTATTTTTTTAATTTATTTTTCTTTTGGTTCCCAGTCTCGTATTAATTCACTAATTTAGTAATATAGAGCTGCTCTAGCCTAACTCTCCAGTCTTAGGAGTCTCCTGTACTCCCAGGGATCACCTCTGATTTCCCCTAGATCTTTAAAAACTGGAGTGAGATTATACCTGATATCTTCAAGTGTGACCCAGCAAGTGCTGGCAGGTGTTAAATGGCTACAAATTTTCTTTGAAAGAAAAAAGATTTATACTATAAATATGACATAGATAGATTTATACTGTGTATAACTATACTTAGGGAAGGAGGTCTAGAAACTACAAGACACCCAGAAGGCAACATTGCCTCAGGAAGCAGTTTTAAATACTATTCAGTGGATTATGTCACAGAGTATGTTGAAATCTTACGGGCCTGTGGGTGTCTTGTGAAGGAACCGTTAAGTGTTGAAGAGCCTGACGGGTCTTCTCCCTTTCTCAGGATGTTTGTGGCCAAGGCACTGGACACTGTTGTTCTCTCCTGCCTCCCAACTCTCTACCCCTAAATGGAAATGGATTGTTTGGCTTCTTCCCTAAAGGAACAGTCTCCTTGACTCCTGGGGCCTCCCCTGTGAGCCCCCAGGTCAATACAGCTGTGGTGTTTGGGTGACTTTCACTTTTCCTTCTGTCTTTCTTACCCCCTAGTATCTTAAGGGAGTTGCAGAAGAAGGGTAAAATGACAGAAGTCCTAGAGACCAAGCAGGATGCCCGGCCCCAGACTAGGCCCCAGACCCACTCCAACAGCCATGCCCAGTCCGCTGCCCATCGCTCCCCTAGCAGCACCTCTCCGCTGTTTGATGAACAGGAAGTGCGCCCTGCAGTGGATGTGGCCAGTAAGTATGCAGAGAGCCTCCAGTTTCTGGGTGCTCGCTTATTTGTCTAGGCCAGGGGGAGGCATCTTGGCAGCCAGACCCTGCAGATCCACTGTGATGCACCTGGTTGAGCACAGGCCTGGGACTCAGTGCCGAGCACAGGCCCCAAGGGTGTCAGATAGCTTTTCTCCATTCCCAGTCCCCGACGTCGTCAGCCACCAGACCCCATCAGGCACATACATGGTATTGGACTTGAAGGGAGGGGTCGTGAATTGGGAACGGGAGGGGACAGATGCTCCTCATCACTGCAACACAGTCACGTCATGTTTCAGACTATGGATGCAAACATCATTAACATTGGGCCTCTGATCTTGGACTCTTTTGGGTAAACAGCCACAGTTCCTATTTTCTATTCACCACTAAATATTCTTTATCATTTGTGGATTTACAGATCCCACTCATCATTCTAATAATTCAGCTGTAATGTCCTCTAAACCATCAGTAACTGGGACTGGCTGAATCCATCACCAGCATGCCCCTCTCCAGAATTCCCCAAGGAGGGCTCTTAGGCAGCCTTGCTAAGGATAGGAGGAGGAGAGTAAGTTTAAAATCAAACCTTCGTTTTCTCCTGCTAAGCCTTCTCTTTATTTTCCCTGCTGAGAAAAGCATTTGAATATTTAGGCAACTGTATGAGTCAGATTTTGGTGTGAACAACCAGGGACCAGGAAACCATCCTTAGTCCCTGGCTATATCTGGGTTTTTTTTTGCTTTTTTTGTTGTTTTCTTGTTTTTACCTGAACTGACTGTTTTAGGCATGAATAAGCCATAATGGGTTTTGACCTGGTACTATTCCTGTTTCTCATTTTACCCTGAGAAGCAAGGCAGCGTAATGTTTCCTCACGAGTATAGCAGCCAAGGGAAGACAGGAAGTACACCTTTATTGAGCACCTGTTATGCTTGTATTATTGACCACTGCACATATGTTGCTTCATTTAATCAGGACAGCAGTCCTCTTCAGTTGGTGCTGGTGTTCTGATTTTACAGCACAGCTAAGGACACTGAGGCTTGGTGAAGTAAGGGAACCTACTGAAGACAGCCCAGCTTGGGGTAACGTTCACTGTGAGCCTGCCTGACCCTAAAGCTTAGACTGTCCACTGAACGGCAGCCTCAGCATTCAGGGACCAAGCAGGGAGGGAGTCACTCCGTTGCACACCTCTTTCTCTGGGCTTCTGGGGCGAGGGTTTTCCGCATTCCACTCTTTCTGCCCCTATGCCCCACACAAAGGCCTAGCCTCTGCAAAGGAGACAAGACCCTAGACACATTGCACTTGCACCCATGAATTTATAAATGAATGGGGTGCCCTTGATATGTGTGTGACATCATCCAAGGGCCTATGGGAGTTTTGAGTGCATCCTTGGACTCAGTTGCCCATAGGCACTTGGTTCCACCTCAGCGCTGCCCTGAGGGACAGCAGGAGAAAGGCAAATACACCTTCTCCTTACCTGAAATTCCTGCCACTACTTGTAAGAATCGCCACATTTAAAATGTGGCTGCTGGAGTGGCACTCTCAAAGTATTGGCCTTATTTTCTGTTATTCCTATCTTTTCAGAGGGAGACTGAAGCCCTTCTTTTTCCCATCTGAAGTCATTATTTTCTCAGAGGGGCAATGGCTTATCACTGCTCCTTCTTTGCTTTTGGGGTCAAAATGTCTAGGGTAGTTAACAAATGGTGTGTGGCAGCTTCACCGTGAGGCTGAATTCCTCTCACAGGAGGCTCTTCTCTGCTGCTTTCCACATGCCGTGTAGGGCACACTCCCTGTGTTGTGTGGCCAGGGGAGAATGGGACAAGAAACGCTGATCACTGTTAACTGACAGACTTGAACCCTCCTACGCTCTTAGCTGAGAGTAAGTTGATTTTCTGGGGAGGGGATAAAGGGGCTTTGAAAGGGGTTGGGAATCACATTTTGATTGAGTTCCTTCTTTAAGTGAGGCTCTGAACTGAAGGCTTTCCTCTTTATTTCACTGTGATGTTAATTACATCTGGTATTATGTAAACTGGGGAAGGATACTGACTTAAGTAGGCAGTTCCCTAGAGGAACTTGGCTTGGTTGAGGGAAATAGAACTTCACTCCTCCCTGCTTAGAGGAGAAACCCGACTACTCTGTGGACCTTGATAATAATCCTTGAAAGGGGCGACTCTTGAACTTTTCTCTGAATTATGGCCCTGCCACCTAGCCAGGTTTTTTTCTAAAGGGAGCCAGCAAAGGACATGATGATGTTCTCGTAGGATCATTGAGCTGTAAGATACCGTATATTGTTTGGTTCTACAATCCCCCATGCAGAAATACCCAGGTCATTCTTTGGACGGGAGCCAGACAATCAGCTATATTTAAGAATTATTTTTACAGTCTCATGAGCCATTCTGGGTGGGATGCAACTCACCACTTGCTTTCCTCAGACACTCCTTCAGCCTCAGAAGGCGTCCAGAGTAAGCTGAGGCAGGCGGAGTGGAAGCCACCCGTCTAGGTTTTCTGCGCATCCGCCGGAAGTAGAGACAATTTTCCCTTCCTCATCCTCTTCCAACAGCCCCAGTACAGAACAACCCCAGGAAGAACTAGCTGCTCTGTTGCTGGCAAGAGCATAGACTGTTGGGTGAGTGGATCACCTGTTCACAGACCAGCAAATTGCTTCATCTCCTTAGTCTCATGACTTAAACGATTGGCAATGAGTCCTGCTGTTGGAGGACACATTTCTGAAGTACCTCCCTGGGAACATTCCAGCATTTTAGGGATCATAGAGGGAGCTAGGAGAGGGGCCCCTGTACTTTTCCTGCATGTGCACTGTGACCCTCAGACACTACATCTAACAACTACTTCTTGATATCATAGGCCAGGAATGCCAGTAACCTTGGGGTGAAATTTATGGTCCTTGAGAAATGAGTTTTCAGCTGATACTCAGTACTAGGCTGGGGGTCACTGATATCCACCTTAGTCTTCATTCCACGAATTACTGCATTCGTTTTCTAAGGCTGCTGTAACAAAATATCACAAACTGGATGTTAAAAACAACAGCAGGGGCTTCCCTGGTGGCGCAGTGGTTGAGAGTCCGCCTGCGGATGCAGGGGACACGGGTTCGTGCCCTGGTCCGGGAGGATCCCACGTGCCACGGAGCGGCTGGGCCCGTGAGCCGTGGCTGCTGAGCCTGCGCGTCCGGAGCCTGTGCTCCGCAACGGGAGAGGCCCGCGTACCGCAAAAACAAACAAACAAAACAAAACAAAAATAAAAACAACAGCAATTTGTTCTCTCACAGTTCTGGAAGCTAGGAGTCTGAAATCAAGGCATCAACAGGCCATGCTCCCTTTTCCTTGCCTCTCCCTGACTTCTGGTGGTTGCGGGAAGCATCCTTTGCCTTGAAGATGCGTCAGTCCCATTTCTGCCTCCACTGTCATGTGGTCTTCTCCCCTGTGTATCAGTCATGTTGGATTCAGGGTCCACCCTAATCCAGTATCATCTCATCTTAAGTAATTATATCCATAAAGGTCACAGTCTGAGGTTCCAGGTAGACATGAATTTTTGGAGGATACTATTCAACCCAGTATAATTATTTTTAAAACACTTCATTTCTGACTTCTCTGTTTGTTTCTCACTCATATTCCTTTCTGGACAGATGAGAGCCCAGCCACTCCTGCTGATTCAGGTTCATTGCCCAGCAACCATTCAGAAGCCATGTCTGCTCAGCCCTTCTATCCTTTGAGTGGCACCACACAACTGAGTGGGACACCAGACCCTGGGCTTCACGGCAGCAGTGGCCCATGGGATGAGATGAGGCCTCAGAAGATGAATGCATCTGGGAACCTATCCTCCTTCTCCTCTTTATACCAGCCCGACTCCAAGCCCTCTGGTAAAATACAAAGGAGCAGTTGGTGAAGTAGAGCCCATTGACAGGAATGATACATTCCTTTCCTGGCCAGATGGTTTTTTGTTCCTCTGTTAGACCCTGGCTCACAGAAAATGGGTGAGAAGATGAAAGGCAACATCCCGTGGGTCAGCCAGAGAATGAAGTCCCAGCTCAGTGTTGGTCCTTTCTATGTGCCTCTCCCATTTCCCCTACCTAGGGACTTACTCTGGGCAGGACAATAAAGGAAGGCACTCTGAGGCACTCTGTAGGGAGGTTGAGTTGCCTCACATTTGTGTGTTCCCTTCCATGGGGAAGGTAGGTCTTCCTTAGGTCAAGAGCTATTGCAGGATGGGAGACTATTTCTACACACACACACACACACACACACACACACACACACACACACACACTTTGTATACAACTATAAGCCAGTCCTGCCTCTCAAACTTTGCCATTGGGTTTGGAGCCAGGCATCTGGCACCCAGTGGCTAGGGGTTCAGCTGTGTAGAGGAATGCCTTGAAGCAGCTCAGTTTCTGGGATGCAGACAGTGTAACAATACAACATTTGAAATTCTCAGAGAAAAAGCTGGCTCTAAGCAAGATGTCCTGGTGGATGAAGCTAATTTTGGTCTTTCTACCCTTTCCTTTGTGCATCTTTTTCTCTCCTTGAAGGTGTTCCTTTCTCTCACTCCTCCTTCAGGTCCTGATACCTCCCCAGGCTCTTCCTTGTCACTTCTCACCAAAGGAAAACACTCAGTGTCACTCATTTTTCACAGCCTGATCTAATTTCATCTCCACTTACCTTAGTCTTTCTGTCAGTGAGTGGATGTGATTGAGAGCCCAGGAGCTCTTTAAACGAAGTTGCCTGGTGTTTCCTGGGTGCTCAGGTGTGAGGAGGAAGTTGACGGAAGTATAGATATGGGCAGGGATCTTGCAGGGGGACCCTGGGCAGAACCCCCCACCTGCCCATGAGTGACAGCCTTCCCCATTTCCTACCTCTCCCATGTCTTGGTGGTACGCAACAGGGGCCGACCTGCTGGAAAAGAATCTTGTTGAGATCCAGAACCTGCGCCAGCGCCTGGAGGAATCCATATTCATCAATGACCGCCTGCGGGAGAGGCTGGAATATGTGCTCAGCAAAGCTCACCAAGGAAAAAGTAAGAAAAGTCACCAAAACCTCCTGGTTCTGTCCACATCTAAGAGTCTCAAGAGGGCATATAGGTTTGCAGTTATAAAACACATTGGTGTGCAGTACTCCACTCTTCCTCACAGTCAGCCCAGAGAGGGAAGCAGGACAGGCACTATTGTCCCTACTTTACAAATACTGACCCCAAGTGGCCTGCCCCAGGCAGGGCTAGTTTTCATCCTCAGGGCTGTCTGATGTGATGCCCATTCTTGTGACTCCCTATACTACCTGGTGCTGCCCCTGGGCTTGTGGCCTGACTGTCAAATGGTAGAGCCAAGGCTTCCATGGTGCCCACTTCAGCAGAGGGAGGACCACATCCCACCTTCATGTTACTACCACATGCCTTGGATAGCACCTGCCACTCCCCCGCCCCATGCAAGTGGCCCGTATTTCCACACTTTCCACCCAGATGTTCTCGCTGGAAGACCAGTACTTCCACATTCCTTCTCCCTTGTCAGGATCAGAAAAAAGGTGACCAGAGCCCCTACAACATCACAGCAGCAGCCAATTAGGGGGAAAGACCCTGTTCTACACCTGCAGCCATTGACATGAGGGTGTGGCCCGTCATGGACTCAGCCACATCATACTATTGTCCCAGTGCATGAGGCTCCCAGGTTTTCTGTTTGACTAGGGCTGAAACTTTGGTGAATGCAAGGAACTATATCTTTGAAAGAATCTGTTACCCAAATGTGTGACTTGACTGGGTTTTTGTTATTCCCTGAGAAAGCATCCACCTTTGGCTTCCATGGTTAGAACCCAGAGTCCATGCCTCAGCTCTACAACAAGAAAAGGGCCTTCAGGGAAGCCAGCTGGAGTTTTCAGGTCACTTCCATATTCCTCCTTTCCACAGCAATACTCTGCTGCAGAATCAAAGAGAAGAGGGTAGAGAGTACAAAAATTGCCCAGACCCACACAGCCCAATCTAGATAAGGCTGCTTCTTATGAGATCCCACCTACAAGTCCCTAGACTCACAAGCTCTAATTGTGAATAGCACTGAGAAATTCACATTTCATATATAAATCCCTTCTCCCATCTTTGCAGATAACCAGAGGGTCACTGGCTGTGAACTGAATACCAGCTTGGTGTCTCTTTCTCTCCCTTTCCCATTTCCAGCTGAGTGTAAATGAGGAGGGGAAAGAATGTCAGTTTCTGTCTGGAGCAGTCAGTGAAGAGAGTACCCTAAGTCCCTCCAGACTTCATTGCAGCTCTGTCTCTCCCTCCCTAGGAACTGCACAGCCAGCTCCAGATATCTCCCTTGCAACCCCTCATTCATACACTGAGAGTCACTATTCTGCCTCTGGTAAGGACATCTTGTGACATGACAGCAGGAGGGTCTAGAGATATGTTCTCCAGATTTTCCAGCCCTATCCAACAGCATTCGTGGATGTAAACTTGGAGGCATCAGATGTTACCTTTAAATGAATGGATCAATTTAATAAATTATTATTTAAAACTTGTTTACACGTATTTATTGAGTGTCTATAAAAAGTAAAATTTGGGCAGGAAAGAATAAAACCCAGAATGGCCTGAAATTCATAGCAAAGGTTAAAGGAAAAAATACATTTTCTCTATTAGCTATCTCTATTTCAGAGAACTAGACCAGAAAGGCCGATGCTGGGAAAATGTTGGAGCTATTAAGAGTGGGGCCGTGGGACTCCTTGACCCCCATTACATGCTTGGAAAGAACAGAAAAACTATCACGTGAAAATATAGTAGCATAAAATCTGAACGTTTATAATGAAGACCATTTACCAGACCCGGGTGCACTCCCTTCAACAGAATGACAGAAGCTGCTTCTCAAAGTCATGAAGATCAGAGTTGCCTCAAGCCTGGAAAATAGCAGTTGTCCAATTTTCAGAAAGGTAGAAATAATATATTTCAATATATATAGAAGAGTAAATTTTATTTTGATCTTTTTCAAACTAAGAATGGATTGGTATTAATTAGATGACATGTAAGCACATAGAAAAGATGGGCACTGATAAGCAGAATGGGTTCACCAAGAGCAAGTTAAGCCATATTGATAACTTAGCAGGTCAGAAGAATGCCCAGAGAGCTGAGTCAAGGATAAAAGTTAGGCCCATGTGCTCTATATTGGTCATGGCATAACTCGGTTTTAAGAGAACTTCTAGTTGCCAAGTAAGAGACATAGTTTTGCTAGTTTTCAGAGGATGACAGAGTATTTCATGAAAAAAGGTACATGAGAAGAAAAGATTCTGAATACAGGCTCATCAAATATTGGAACAGCTGCCATGTGGAAATGCAATTAGACTATGGAGTTAGAGGGCAGAGTGAACACCAGTGGGTGAAAGTGACGTGAAGGCCAAGGTGGACTTGATGATGAGAGCCATTTCTACCAACTAGAACTGTCCAATGACAGAAGTAGCGTGCCTCATAGTGGAGAGAGCTCTCTGTCCTTGGAAGTATTCAAGACCAGAGTACATGTTTCCTCATGGAGAATGTCTGAGAGTGAATCCTTGAAAGGAGAACTTGCTGAGATAGATGCCTAAGGCACAATCCAACTGTAAGGTTCTATGATTCTTTAATCGATATTCACGGCTTGGTCTTTTAAATAGTTCTATTGCATAGTTTTTATGTGCTTGTCTTTACTGGATGCTACCTTTCTCAGTAGGTTATCGCAAAGGCACTCACACCATCTCAATAGCTCTCTTCAACCCCCGTCAACCTCCCACAAATAAACCCAGCACATCTCCTGATGCCTCAGTACTAAGCTCAGTTTCCCTGAATTTAGGTGCCACTCTTATTTCTCTGAACCCAGATAAGTGCAGGTCACCCCAGGGGCCATTATATGGCCCTAGCTCACCTCAGATACCAATAGTGATGCTTCCTTCCACCTTTGCTTTAGATCTCAATATCAGTGTGGGTGTGACTGGACTCACCTTCCAGCTGACTGCTTTGCAGTGATGAGAACCCAAATTCCCCCTCCTTTACCCCTTTCCAACCTGGGCTCACCAGAACACTCCAAGGAGATGGAATTCCTGAGGAGGCTCTGCTATCCTCTCAGTCCCAGCTTCAAGGGCTCAAATGGAAGGTAGAGCAAAAGAAGGTGGAGTGATAGTAGCTTTCATAGAACTGGAAGGAGAAGCAACAGGAGAACTTGTTTTTCCAGGATGAATGTCCTTCCAGATAAAGACACCAAATGAAGTGGCCCTCATTTCATGAGCTGGAAGTGACTAGGGCAAGACAAGTGATGCCTGTATTTTTAGCATCCAGTATATGTATTTGATTGTGGGATACAATCCCAGTACTCACTGGAGGTGTTGTGTAATATAAAGGCTGTGCTTTATATTATTTTCCTAAAAGAATAACAAATTCCGACATCTTAGAAACATCTGGCCCAAAAGATTCAAATAAAGTGTCATGAGCCTTTACTGTATTAATTACAGCTGCTTGTCCCCACTATTTGCAGGAGGTTCTGGTTTGCCACTACTTTTTTGGTTTTTGCTTTAGACAAACAATGTAGGCTCTCAGGTATTTAAGCCAGTCCCAAATTCCTCACTTCTAACACCATAATAAAAAATCTACCTCATGTGGTTGCTGGAAGCATTAAGTGAGTGAGATAGTGAGATAATGCCAAGCAACATAAGAATCACTGAATTAATGGCAATGCATATTCATTATATTTAAGATCTATCTCTTCTGTTTTGGGGTACATTGAAATGTACAAAGTGCTTTCACGTGCATGATTATTCCATGTGGTATGCGTCCATTGTTTTGCATTATCACATCCCTCTGGGCTCAATCTTCTTTGCTTTCTCAGGAGGGCACTCTTAGTCCTTCTCTTATTCTTTCAGTATTCTTTCTCAATCTAATCTCCCCTGTCTTCAAAAGAAATGTGGATACTGCCCTCAGCAACCCAATCTCCTTACGTATTTAGTTTTTGGGGGAGGTAGGGGTGGGGATGGGGGGGGACCTGCGCCACGCAGCTTGTGGGATCTTTGTTCCCCAACCAGGGGTTGAACCCAGGCCTTCAGCAGTGAAAACACAGAGTCCTAACCACTGGACCACCAGGGAATTCCCAAGTTTCTTTTTTAAAAAAATATAGTGGGCTTCCCTGGTGGCGCAGTGGCCCTGGCCAGGGAAGATCCCACTTGTTGCGGAGCAACTAAGCCCGTGCGCCACAACTACTGAGCCTGAACTCTAGAGCCCGCGAGCCACAACTACTGAGCCCGCGTGCCACAGCTACTGAAGCCTGCACACCTAGAGCCCGTGCTCCGCAGCAAGAGAAGCCACAATGAGAAGCCTGCACACCGCAACGAAGAGTAGCCCCTGCTCACCTCAACTAGAGAAAGCCCGCGCACAGCAACGAAGACCTAACACAGCCAAAAAAAAAAATATATATATATATATAGATATATATAGATATATATATAGTAGTGTTTAGTTATGTCTTCTCTGTATCCATTCTTCCTGCTCTCCTTGCCTTCCACAATGTGAGCCAGCCCGCTGTCTCAGTCACTGTTGTACATGCTTACATTCCATGCAGGCTTGAGCAAGAAACAATGCCGTACTTACTAGAAAAAGAATAGTTTTAATCAAGATGCTGTCAACAAGATGACTTGTCTCATGAGATCAGCCCAGGGCACAGAAGTAATCACATCTGTGGCTCTTGGGTCCACTTATTCCTTATTGCCACTTATAGCTCAAGCTGAAGGTAGAACAAAAGGTGAGTGACAGTAGCTTTCACAGAACTGGAAGGAGAGGTGACCACTGTACTTATTTCTGTTCCCCATACTTGCCAATCACTAGTACTTTTGTGTAGTCTTACATCTATTCTGGGTTTGGCTACTATGATGGCCATGATAATTTGCCTTATAGACCTTTGTAATACATAGATCTTAATTGCCTGAAGGACCCAGCTATGCTTTAAAATCTCTCTCTGAGGCCACATCTCCCATGGGCTGCTCCCTGCCAGTAGCTGAGTGCAGTGAGGATGCAAAGGCAGACTCATTCCTGGGAGACATTGGCTGACTTTGGCTCAGTGACTCCACAATAACTTTGATGAATTTAGACTTCATGGCAGGCAGTCTTGGACACTTTCTCTCCCTGTCTTCCTTATTCAGAGTCAGATTTGCTTCATGTTCTAAGGTGTCTCCCATCCTTCCTAAGTACCTTCCTATTTCCTTTCACATAGGTATTTTCCCTAATATAGTCCTTGTATATTTAATCCTGCTCAGCATTTGCTTTTTGGAGAATCTGGAATAACATAGTTGTCATGCTGCCAGCCCCTTCTATGGCTATGTGCTGTGGGCACTTTGAACTCTGTTCCAGACATGACTGTCTTGATATTGCTCCCCTTTCCTCACCCTGCCTCACAGCCACAGGGGAGTCTGTGCACTGTTATAATTAGTAGTTTATTTAAGCCCATAAACATAGAAGGTGCTGTGTTGATCACCTTTATTAGCTTATAGTCACCTGGCACATACCCATGAGCACAGGACATTCAAAGAGCAGAATAAACCATTAAATCAGAAAGAAATGAAGGTACTTCATACTGACAAATCATGGGAATGCTTAGAGGTTTGGCAGCCATGCAATTTCTCAGCCTTAAAAAAAAAAAAGTTGAAATCTTGCCATTTGCTACAACATGTATAGACTTGAGGGTATTATGCTAAGTGAAATAAGTCATTCGAAGAAAGACAAATACCATATGATTTCACCACATGTGGAATTTTATTTTAAAATAAATGAACAAGCGGAACCATACCAAATCAAACACATAGGTACAAAAACAGGGCAATGCTTACCAGAGGGGAAGAGTGGAGGGGGGAGGGAGAAGTGAGTAAAGGGAGTCAACTGTATGGCAAGAGATGGAAAGTCAATCTTTGATGGTGAGCACACTGTAGTGTATACAGAAGTTGAAATATAATACTGTATGCATAAAAAATATTATAAACAAAAAGATGAGTAAAATGATACCCTGGCAGGGCACAGAGAGCCAGGCAACAGCCAAGGGGCAGCTGCACTTCCCTGAAGGGTCCCTCCCAAGGTAGGCAGTTCTAGCCCTCAGGCTGACCCAAGACCCCACTGCCCGCCAAGGCAACCAAGCAGAGCCTGCAGGGCAGCGGGTTCTGGGGGCGGATTACAGCCTAGTTGTGTTCCTAAAAGCTCAACGCCATTCTGGCCTGCACTGTCAGGGAGAGCCAAATAAATTTCCACCTGAAGCTTCTTATGGCCTGCAGAGAACAGGTCAAGAGGGGCCTCCTTGCCAGGACAAAATCTCCCCTTGGCCTTGGAGGACAGGTACCACAGAAGCTGGTTTTGAGGGAGACGAAGGAAGGGAGTGACAGCAGCTCCAACAGTGATCTTGAGTTGAGATGTCTGCAAGTTACTCTCAAATGGTGTAGCAAGTCATGTACATGGAGAGAGAGTCAGAAAGCAAATGTGAGGAAATGTTAAATGGTGCATTTAGGTGAAGAACATATGCTGTTACTATTCTTGCAAATTTTCGGAGGTTTCAAAGTAGGTTTTTTGTTTGTTTTTTTAAGGAGTAATTGGTACTCAGGTCCCAAGTTCTCTTTAGATGGACACTAAAAGTGAGGCTGTAGGTATCTGAGATGATGGGAGGAGTGGAGGCGAGGGAGTGCCCAGGCTGCTCATCACATCACCCCTCTCCCTGCGTGGGAGCTGCCTTGGACCCTGGGGACCGACCTCAATGACCTCAGAATTCTGTGCAGAGACTTTAATGCATCTGGACGTTGGGGCACAGCACACTTCTGCAGAAGTAAAGGCGGCTGCGTGTAACACTTCAAAAAACGAGCTTCTCCGACCGGGAATCAAACTCGGGCCGCGGCGATGAAAGAGCTGAATCCTAGACACTAGACCACCAGGGAGCTGTGCACTCTGCGTTTGTAAGCGATGATAGGAATCCTGCGAGGGACTGCCAAGGCTGTTCATCACATCTCCCTTCTCCCAGCCTGGGAGATACCTTGGACCCTGGGTCCAGACCTCACTGACTTAAGGATTCAATGCAGAGATCTACTGCATCTGCACCTTGGGGCACATAACACTTGTGAGGAGGAAGTGAAGATTACTGAGTGCTGAGATGCCACACACACACAAAAAAAACTTCTCTCGCTGGGATCGAACCAGGATAGCAGCAGTGAAAGCGCCGAATTCTAGCAAAGAGACCACCAAGCAGTTATACGCAAGCCCTTTGTTAAGTGATGGTAGGAAGCCTATAATGAGTGTCTGCTGTCTCCCGCCCTCCTGTTCTGAGTGCCTCACCTCCCTCCAAGGAGCTGTACCCGAAGAACGTTCCCTCCCTGCTTTCTCCAAAAGAGGAGCCCCACGCGAAAGGCCGAGCGCTCTGCGGGACAGTGGACGCGCCCGCGAGGCCCGCCGGGGCCGCAAGTCCCGAACGAATTGCCCCGTCTGGGCCGCACCTCAGAACTGCCCTGGAGCCGCGCCTTTGCCAGGGGACCGCGTGTTGAGAGCAGGACGCCGGGGCAGGGGCTGTAGGGGAGGCGCGCGGGATGAGACCCCGGGATCCCCAACACCATAAAAGACTCCCGGCGGATGCAGGATCGGGGACGGCTGGACGGAAAACGCTTTCAAACAAGGCTGCGCGCCCAGACCTGGATTCCGGGTCTTCCCCTCACTACCTGCGGCGCCTGCCGTTCTCCCGCCTTAGATAACGCCAACTCCAGGTCCTAAGGCTCCGACCAAGAGTTGTCTCTCACGCAGCGTTTTCCTCAGACCCCACATGCAGTTAGTTAGGACTTCGTGTTTGCTTCTCGGTCCAGGTGGAGTTTGGCTCACACAGTCCCTCCTTTCCGAGACTCTGGACTTGAGCAAACGACTCTCCTGATAAAGGCGGGGAAATCAGTGTAACGCTCGGCTCCCTCACCCTGAACCTCGGATGGGGGCGTTGGGCGACCCTTGCGCTTTTTCCTGGGCTGCGTCCCTCTTCCGGGCCAGTCCTTGAGGCCAAGGCCGGGGCCGGGTGTCCTCAGCGCGCTTCTCTCGCCGGCTCTGGAGCCCCGCGCCTTCCCTTGCGGCTGCAGGGAGGCTCCAGGGGCCGCCTGATCGGGTTTGCGGGCCCCAGCGGCGCGGGTGTGTGTTTGTGGTCCCTCGGGGGCCCGCTGTCCCTCCGCCCCTGTCGGGGAAAGGACGACCACCCCCTCGTCCTGTCCACGTGGGACGGCAGCGCGCCGGACGCGACCGAAAGACAGCGAATCCGTTCCTCTGGCTGCGCGTGGGAGGTGAAAACTGGAACCTGGAGGGGAGGGAAAAGGGGGAAAACCTCATGAAATGTCCTGATCTAAAGCTATTTTCAAGTCCGCCTCTTTGGGGACTCAGCCCTCCAGCGCTGGCGAGGATGCTGCAGTCTGGTCGCACCCTCGACGGCACTTGGAGTCGACGCGCAACAAGGCAGAGCCCCGCGGCTTGGGGGTCAGTGCGCACGCTGCCCGCGCCTTCCTCGGGGTCGCAGCACTTGAACCTCACGTGTGAAGGAAACGTGGTGACCGCCACAATAAGAAAGAAAAACAACGACTGGAGAAAATGGCACAAGCTTCCCCAAACATGTAAAGCTTTACTTTTAAAGGAAACCAGACAGGGAGACACAGACACACAGACAGACAACGTTGCATTAAAGTCTCAGCAAAAAGAAAGTTGTCGGCCTGCTGGCCGTGTGCTGTGAGGTGAACACGAAACACCCTCCAGACACCGGCTTTCTGGGAAAACCGCCTTTACCTCTTCGTCTTCCTAGGTTAAAATTCGCTCTCCATGACCTGTTGAACCGGAAAATTGTAAAAGGCAAATAAAAGACGTTTCAGACATTGTAAAAGGTAAAACAAACTGTTCCTCAAGAAGAATGTCAAGTACGATGAGGGAGGAATGAACAGCCTTGAGATCGGCGTGGACCGCGCCTGCGTCCTCCGCGGCTGGCCCTGGTCTTCAAACGAAGTCAAAACAAGCCTGCGTTGATGTTCGATGTTTTTCCAACAGCCAAATAACCTGAGACGTCAGCCTTTGCTACGGTTCCTGCTAAACGTGAAAGTGTGATTAAAGTACTGGACTTCGACTACACGACTAGAATAAGCCACAGCGGCAGGAACCTGAGGAAGCCCGTTTGCCGGGAGACGCCGGAGAAGGGCTGCTACGAAAGGGCTTTCGAGGAAGGAGCAGAGGGGAGGGAGGGGAGGGCGGGTCCTACGGTTCCCTGGTGGATTCGAAGCATCGATCATTTCCAAGAGCCCAGAGCACTGACCGCCTGCGCCGTGAAAAGGGCCACCGAGGCGCGGGTCCGCAGCCTTGGAGGGGTCGTGTCCACGCTGCTGGGATGCGAGGTCGCCTGGGGCTCAGGCTCACCTAACCCCCGGCTCCTGGGGCTTCCGGGAGCTGGAGAGTCCGCGGGGGCGATCCCTGCACTCGGTGCATAGCTGTGTGTTGGATGCGGGATCGGGAAGTGAAGCTGTGGGGGCCCCAGGGACCTCGCTTCGGGGGAGGCAAGGAACCCTAAACTAGGGCCTCTGGGGAGCTTCAGTCTCCTTACCTGAGGGCTCGCCTGTGCTCCCAAGGTCTTTTGCTTTCGAAAATATTTGTGGCCAGTCGTGGCAAGAGATACAGTTCTTGAAAGTGTCCTTAAAAACCTGAGAAAGAGCTGTTTCCGTAGTGTAGTGGTTATCACGTTCGCCTAACACGCGAAAGGTCCCTGGTTCGAAACCAGGCGGAAACACGTCGATTCTTTTCTGAAACTAACATTCACGTTTAAACACCAAAAAACGGGGCGAGTGGGATGGATTGAGGTAGCGCGTGCAGCTGTATCTTTATCCCCCCGAAATACAAGAGGAGTTCCCTTATTGCCTGAAAGCCTGCTCAGCACTGGCAACCATCCCTCCTTTGTCTGCTCTGTGTCACTTTGAAGACAAGGCCACAGACAGACCAAGAAGGGCCCAGGACAAAGCCAAGTTAAGGTTATCTTTACATTCGGAAATCCCCTCACCTTCTCATGTGGCGCCTAAATCTCCTCTACACGCTGACACCTATTTTGTCTCTGGAAACAAGAAGTTTATCCCTGTGAAGCTCACTTGCTTACCCCACCTCAGCACGCTTGCGGAACACGTTGATTTGCGTGACAGAACAAGAGAGACCGACCCAACTCCGCACCGGGTGCTCGACCCAAAGACACGTAGACGAATTTCAGGCTCCAGAATTGCAGCTGGTAGGGGCACGTAAAGGAGTCCTTACACGTGCCATTATCAGGAGAGCCCCTGTAGTGAGCTCAGAGATCAGGAAGTAGACGGAATCGCTCATCAGCCTCTGAGAGCCAAGTCAGCACCTGACACATAAGGAAACCGAGGTTCAGAAAGAGAGCATGACCTTGGCTCTGCCGCACACAGTGCTAAAGCTAGACCAGGATGGAACCCAGCCAGTTACCTTGCGGCCTGGCCTCAGAGCCCAAAGCGTCACCCAGAACAGGAGAGGTGAAAAGTGATGAGCAGCGGTGCAAGGGCTGGGAGCCTTTCACAGCTGCCTTCAGCCGCGGGCCGCTGGGAATCGCCTCCTTTTCTGCTCTGCCATTCTCAAAAATCTAACCTTATTCTTACAGTTTTCAACTGGAGAAGCCAAATTATGGAGGTTTGTTATGTCTGGTTGCCTGGTAGCTACAATTTGGCGTTTTACTGCTGCGGCCCGGATTCGATTCCAGGTCAGGAAAGCTCTAAATTGCGCTAAATCTTCCTCTTCCCGAACAGAGGTAGTTTGCCAGAAGGGCGATGCAAGACCCTCCTCAGGGTTCCTATTGCCAGGCACCCTCCATGTGGGGGAGGGGAAATGTGATGAACCACCAGGACTTCTGCCCTCCACTCCACTCTTTTCTTCCTTTATTTCAGAAACCTAGTGTCTCATATATGGAGTTTTCATCCAAAGAGAACCTGGGACTTAACTTCGAAAAACTCATTAAGAAAACAAAAACATAAAACCTTTTAAATATACAAAAATTTGAAATACTAGCATTGTCTATTCTGTACCTAATCTCACAGTTAACATTTTCCAAGCTTGCTTTCTCACTCTCTCTCCATATACATGATTTGCTACACCATTTGAGAGTAACTTACAGACATCTCAACTCAAGATCACTGGTTAGGCCACTGTTGCTCCTTTCCTTTGACATCTCCTTCAAAACCAGTTTCTGCGGGACCTGTCCTCCAAGGACAGGAGGAAGCTTTGTCTTCATGAGGAGGCCCTTCTCGCCACTTCAGAAACCTGGAATCTGTTCTCTTTAGGCTGTAGAGGAGCTTCAGGTGGTGTTTTATTCGGCTCTCCCCCAAGTGCAGGCCAGGCATGCCCTGTGCTTTTAGGAGTCCCCCCAGACCGTCTGCCCTCCAGACTCCTCCTGGTTCCCTTGGTGGCCAGTGAGGTCTTTGGTCAATCTGAGTGCTAGAACCACCTACCTTGGGAGTAACCGTCAGGGAGGTGCAACTGCCCCCTTGGCGCTTACCTGGCTCTCTGTGCCCTGCAGGGAGCATAAAGGGTTCTGACTGGACAGAAAGGTGAAGGATCTTTCCTGTGGTGGGAGGATGAGTGGAGCAGGTGGTAAATACATTAAAGGGAGAGGGAAAGTTCTCAAGAGCTTCCCAGAATTGTCTGCATGGGTGCTGTCAGGGGGGTGGCTGCCTTGTGATAATGGTACTTAGTCTTGTCTTGGCCTTGACCTGGGCCAGGGTCCAGTCTGAGTCCAAGCAGACAGAGGCATCCTGGTTTGCAGAACATACTCCATTGTGCCTCTCTCCAAAGTGGGGTAGTCACTGAGCTTCTAGTTCCAGGATCCCAGGGGATGGCATCCATGGGTTGGGTTTTGTTCTTGAACTTTCTTTCTTGGTGACATGTAACTCGGGGCAGGGGGTTGGGGGAAGTTTAGCTCTGGATAAATTTGTGGTCTTCAGTGCTAGGTAAAAAAACAAAAGCAAAAACAAAAAAGAAAACAAAACACTTTTAAAGACTTTAAAGAATTCTAATAATTGACATATAACGGCATAGACAATGTTTTTGTCATGTCATACTTATAAAGATGACTCCTTTTATGCATCTCACCAATTTAATAATTTCTAAGAGCTATTTTCTTCTAATAATGAAGAAAATATTGGTAGCAAAGAACTCCAGTTCTATTTTTGTAGAAGTCTCAGATTTATTTTCTCTTCAAAATCCTAATGACACTGAACTGCCTAATTTTGCTGTATTATTTTTACTGGTCCAATAAGCAAACTTAAATTCCATAAATATTTACGTTTATAAGATTTAAAAATACGTGTTGCAGTAAATTAAATATACTATATGATATCTTTTAAATGGAGATTAAGTCTTATAATTCTAGAAGTAACTGTGTTAATTATTCCACCTACCATTTTTCAGTCATTTGCCTCATATTTTTATAGATTATAAAGTGGCCATATGGTAACAGGTTAAGAGGAAATGTCAGTACTTTAAGGGATGTTTGTGAGCATGGCCAACACTGTCATTTTTAAGAAGTGTAAAACACATGCAATGTCTGCTCCAGGAATTAAGGAGCTGTCACTGGACACTTGCTGTTTTCCTGAAGTGTTTTTATTTTTTAAAAATTTGTGTAGGGGGTTGATCTTTGTTACCTGCCTTCTAGATCATGAGTCACCCTTTTCCCCTTCTTTGTTAGGCTTTCCTTGTCTTCTTTTTCACTGCTAGTGCCCCGGGAGAGGGGTGGGAGGACACACCTGGAAAGGACACAGTGCCAAGCTGTTGTGCTCCTACCACACTTTTTTTTTTTTTTTGGATGCCTCCAGATGTGGGCTCAGCAGGGCAGGGACCTTGGGTTTGCTCACTATGCAGTATCTCTCCCAGAGTAGGGCCTGGCATTTAGCAAGCCCCTAACATGTGCTCAGTGATTGAAGGCATTCTAATGAGAGATCCTGGAAAGCAGAAGAGGAGGAGAGAAAAGTGGGTAAGATTGGGGGCAGTCTAGAGTATAAGGGACAGAGAGAGACAGACAGACAAAGACAAACAGAGAGAGAGAGAGAGAGAGAGAGAGATTGAGAGAGAGAGTGATTGTCCAAGAACCATATTTAGTGTGTAAAAGCCAAAGAGCTCAATTATGCTCATGAGAGTCAACAGAAGAACCAAGGGAAGGTGAGCCAATAACTTTGTGTCCAGGTCTGCACCTGATGCATTATCAGCAGTAGGATTCTGTTGGTTCTAATGATTTGTCTCAAATGGGGTAATTTGTTTTTTCATAAATAGCCAAACACTGTCAAGGAATTACATAGTGACAGTTATCAGTATGCTAGTTCACCCTGGTATAGGATGCACTCAGTCATTAGATTGTGTGCCTTCAACAAAGGCAAAAGTGCAATTCACATAGGAAAGGGAAGAGGAACAAATGTCTGAGACCAATGGTTTCCCCACCTCCAACCAATAAGCTACTTGGCAGGAAGCAATCTCAGGTCATTCTAATCAGTCTTCTCTGGACCCGATATGTAGGTCACCACTGAAAACAATTACAATTGTTGGAAGACTTTCTAAACATCTTGGAGGTTTAGTTGCTGAACATATGCAGTAGGTGTCTCTGGGTAATGTCCGCATTGTCTTTCTGTTGTATTTCTTGCTTAGTTGAGCCCAGAGGGCACCACTTCCCTTCTTAGAATATCAGATAGATGTACAAAGCTTGTTGTACTGGCAGGAAAAAGGGTCTTTCATCAAGCTGGAATAATACATTGGAATATAAATAAGCACAACTCCTATTGAAGCCAAACTAGGAACATATAAAAAGATGCCTTCAGCTTCTGGCAAATGTGGAGTGACAGAAATTATTGTATATTTACCCTCTTGCTTGAAATCTCACCCTCCCCTTCTCCCCTGCCCCCAAGAAAAGCAAAAGAGAAAAATACATGAAAGGCTAGTTTTCCAGACACTGGAAATCCGGCAACAAAGGAGACAAACAAACAAGGTGAGCCCTACCATTGGCCCAGCTTACTGCTTCCAGAGAGATTCAAAGCTGGGCATGAAGAGGAGGATCTGAGGCTAGGTCCTCGATAGAGGAGATAAAGCTGAGGGTCTGTGGAGAGCAAGGTAGCTGGAGTCCATAGGACAAAGATCCAGTGATGAGAGAGATGGAAGAGACAATCCAGACATATGAAAAAGATCTTCCTCAGGTAGTCAGCAGAGCTCTGATCAGGGTCTACTTGCAGAGGAACTGCATGAAGCCAAGGAAAGAAAATTCTGAAAAGATCATGGAACTGTGCCTGGTACTCACACAGGGCAGAAAATCTTAGTCCCACCAGCCATACTGGACTATGGTAGTCCATCATTCATTGGCCATTGGCAAGAGCCCTCAGGAAGTTTGCCTCACTAGTGGGAACACTCAGTCCTAGACTGATCTACCTAGAAATCATAAACGTAAGATCTAAAGACATTAAACTGATTACAAGTCACTTAACTGCTCCCCAGAATGAATCTCAAGTTTCACAGGAATGCCAAAATAGCCAGTTTCCCAAAAGGGAAACTCTGACAAGGTCTGGCATCCAATCAAAGAATACCAGCCATGCAAAGAGGCAGGAAAACATATCCCATAGGGAGGAAATAATCAGTCAATCAAAAATGAACCAGAATTGATATAATTTAAAATTAGTAGAGAGGATATTAAAATAGTTATTATAACTGTGTTACATATGTCCAAACAGTTAAGTAGAGATGTAGAACATATACAAAAGTTGAGAATCAAACTTCAGAGATGAAAAATATAATGTCTGGGATAATATATTCACCAGTTAGAATTAACAGCAGATGAGACATTGCAGAAAAAAAAAAAAGACTGTGGAACACAAAGCCACAATTTTAAAATACCAAAATGAAATTCACAGTCAAAAAAATTTTTTTAATGAGCATGCATAAGTGAAGGCTAGGGCAACTTATTTATTTATTTATTTTTTAGGGCAACTTTAAAAGACCTAATATAATTGGAGTCCCTGAAAACACTGGCGGGGGGGGGGGGGTGGAATTTTATAGAAGAAAAAAAAATTTTTTTTTCTTTTTTCCGGTACGCGGGCCTCTTACTAATGTGGCCTCTCCCGTTGCGGAGCACAGACTCCAGACGCGCAGGCCCAGTGGCCATGGCTCACAGGCCCAGCTGTTCTGCGGCACGTGGGATTCTCCCGAACCGAGGCACGAACCCGTGTCCCCTGAATCGGCAGGCGGACTCTCAACCTCTGCGCCACCAGGCAAGCCCGGAAGAAAAGATTTTTGAAGAAACAATGACAGAAAACATTCCAATCATTATTAAAATTATAAACCCACTGATCCAAGGAACCTAATGAACCCTAACACAAGGAACGTGAAGAAAACCACACCTAACACGTTATAATTAAACTGCTCAAATCCATTGAAAAAGAAGGAATCTCAAAAGAAGGCTGGAGAATAAGACATGCTGCATACAGAAAAAAATAAAGATTATAGCATATTTCTCATCAGAAGCAGTGGATATAAGAAGATAGTGAAGCAACATCTTTAAAGGACTGAGGGGAAAAAAAAGTTTACGTAGAATTCTATGCTTCTTCCCCCCAAAGAGTCTTTGAAGAATAAGGGTGAAAAATTTACAGACATACAAACGTTGAAAGACTTCATCACCAGCAGACCCACACTACAAGAAATGTTAAAGAAGTCCTCCAGGAAAAAGGAAACTCACACCAGATGGAAATCTGGATGTACACAAATTGATGGACAACCAAAATGGCATCTGCAGGGAAAATATACAACATTTATTTTTATTATTGGTATTATTATTACTATTTAAATCTTATTAAAAACATGGGACAGTTTAACTAAAAGTAACAACGATGGATTGTGGGGTTTATAACATATGCAAAGTAAAATGTATGACAATAGCATAAAGGCCGGCAGGGGAGAAATGTGAAGAGGTGTGGCATCGCTGGCAGGCAGGCTGTGGTAAGTTACCGATGTACGCTGTAAAGCCTAAAGCAGTCGCTAAAACAGCAAAAGAAAGAGTTATAGCTAATAAGCCAACGAAGGTGAGAGAATGGAACCATATACAAAACCATGTAAATACTATGATAGAGCAGTTGCTCTTCCAGAACTCTACCCTATAGACATGTGCACACGAATGATTTTTTATTTGTTAAAAAAAAAAGCATAGGACCAAATTAATTTCAAAGTTATATGGAAAGGGTTCAATAAATACTAGTACAAACAAACAATGGAAGAAACTTCATTGCTAAAAGGAACCCAGAAGATAACGATGAGATGAGGAATCCTGGATTCCAAGTGACCTGTTTTCCTCCAGAGCTCTTCTGTGAGGATCAGTGATGATCTCGGCTTACGTCCTCCTGTTGTGCATAAGACTTGGGGGACAAAAGGGTAATGGAGGGCTTCTGCACTTTTAGAGCAATGTACAGGGTAGAAACAACCGCAAACTCTTTACACTCTAAAACGATAAGGCCCGTCCCTGGGTGGGCTCGAACCACCAACCTTTCGGTTAACAGCCGAACGCGCTTACCGATTGCGCCACAGAGACACCTGCAAGTCGCCCTTCCTCTCCCCTCCCCCACCTCATCTCCATAGAGAGCAAGTCCGCCTTTCGCAGGACTGAGGAGCTGGCTCCAAGCTTCGGACAACCGGAGACGTGGAGTCGACGCAGCGCGTTCGTTCCGTGGGAAAGCCGTGCGTCGGGCGATTCCGAAGGCCGAAGGGAGCAGAGCGTCTCCGCCGCGCCTTGCTCCACACCCGCCGCAGTTGCCAGCACCCCGAAGACGCCAGGGGTCGCGACCCTACCGGCCTGAGCCGAGTGGGGCCCAAGGGAAGCTGAACGCCCCGTGGGCTTCGTGATGGCTCCCCGTTTGCTCCGTCTTCACCCGACCATCTGGGCTTGGCCGCGGGAGCGGGAAAGAGGGCTTGGGGAGGGTTGCTCAAAAGGGAAATATAAAGAGGCGGGAATGAAGCAGGGGAGGCAAGGGCAAAGCAAAGATAACTTCCTGGAGGGCTGTGCAGAGACAAGGGCTGGACACAGGGGAGATGAGAAATGCGTCAGAATTGGGAGGGGATAACGGAGGGAAGATGTGAAGGAAAATCAGGAGTGCCTGCAGTTATCCAACAACAAAGCAGAGCAGTAACTGGAACGGATTTATGTCAAAATGAGAAGAGCAAGAGTGCAGTTGACTGCCAGCACGGTGGCGCGCTGTGGTCGTATAGTGTTTAGTACTCTGCGTTGCGGCCGCAGCAACCTCGGCTCGAGTCTTTTCCCCATCTTTTGCGTTTTATCTACCAAAGCAACTCTTAGCTTGTCGCTGGCTTGTCCAAACGGAGTAAGGTAAGGAGAACAGAGGTCAGCCCATCAGTGCACTACGCTATAGAGCTCTGGATGTGCTCCGGGTCTCACCATTTAAGAGAAAATATCTAAAGATCAGGTTCAAGCTCTAAATGAGTCTTATGTGTAACTTCCACGAAGGAAATGGTCTAGTCACACGGGGATTTTGTTTGGTTTTGGTTTTTGGTGCAAATGTTTCAAACATCAGTCATTTTTTTTTACACAAAATAAAACAGATTTTAAAGAGTTTACAGTATACTGCAAACCGATCGTGGCCTACACTGGATTTTCTGACGTCCGCCCACCAATCCTAAAAGGAAATTATTAACGTGTGTTTACAGAACAAAATGCACAAATCATTAATGGGCAGCTATTTAACTATTGAAATGTGTGATCATCACCAGGATCGACAGAAGATTTTTATCATTCAAGCATGGCCCTTTGATACCCTCCAGGTAATGCCTGTACATCTCCTGCTACTTTAAATTACTCTGATGTCTACCCCTTCAGATTAGGCTTGTCCTTTCTTCAAGTTCATGTGAATGAATGTATAATTTTTCTAACTAGCTATTAACAAGCAACATTATGTTTTTGATATATACGTATGTTATTGAGTTTCTCACACCTTAATTTTGGTGTTAATGATAAGCATTACACTAATGTAAAACCATGTCACAAATGATGGACATTTGGGTAATTTCAAACTACAGCTTTGGGGAAAGGCTCATATGAATGCCATTCTACTAGTTATTTGTGGATATGAGAATAAATGTCCACTGAAGGAAAGAGAGCAATGGACAGGAAATTGGCAAGGAGAGCAAGACCAATGGCCTTCTATCCTAGAGGTTTTAGTATGGGGGAGTGAAGGGGAGCAGTGAGGTAGGTCATAGAGAAGTGGAATATTTACTGCCACTGAAGAGCACTAAAAAGGTGACTAGACACTAGAATATGGCTGCCAGTCACAGGTGTGTCTAAACACTCATGGTCCCATAACCTTACATGCCACCAGCAAGAGCTGCAGAAAATTGCTTCTTCTCACTTCTACAATTTCTCTTGAGTGCATCTAATGGCATACATAATTTCTATGCAGAAGCCAAGCTGCAAGAGAATCTCAGACAAATCTAGACACAGACTTTACATTTTTCGCAAAATATAACTCAAAATAGTTCATAGACCTAAAAGGAACGTGTTAAACTATAGAACTTCCAGACGATAGCATAGGAGAAAATCTATGTGACCTTGGGCTTGACACTAAGTTTCTTGGGTATGAAACCAAAAGTGCCATTGATGAAAGAAAAAATGGATAAATTGGACTTCATTAAAATGAAAATCTTTGCTCTGCAAAAGACACAGTTAAGGGAACAAAAAGACAAGCCACAGACTGAGAGAAAATATTTGCAAAACAAGTATCTGATAAAGGACTTGTATCTAAAATACACAGAGAGCTCTTAAACCTCAATGATAAGAAAAAAGTTTTAGTCCAGTTTAAAAAGTTGCAAAAGATCTAAACAGACATCCCACCAAAGAAGGTATACAGATGGCAAAGAAGCATATGAAAAAATGCTTAACATCCTATGTCATTAGGGAATTGCAAATGAAAACAACAATGGGATACCACTACACACCCATTAGAATGGTTAAATCCAAAAAACAAACAATACCAAATGCTACAGCAGATTGTGGAACAACAGAAATCATCACTCATTGCTTGTGGGAATGAAAAACGATACAGCCATTTAGGGAGAGAGTTTGGTAGTTTCTTACAAAAGCTACACATAGCCTTACAATATGATCTAATAATCGTGCTCCTCCTAGGTATTTACAGAGATCTGTTGAAAACATATGTCCACACATAAATTTGCACATGAAAGTTTAAAGCAGCTCTATTAATAATTGCCCCAAACTGGAGGCCAGATGCCCTTCAATAGGTGAATGTATTGAACAAAATATGGAATAATACTAAGCAATAAAAAGAAATGGACTATAATCAAAAGAACCTTAAACACATATTACTAAGTGAAAAGCCAGTCTGAAAAGACTGCATACTGTATGATTCTAATTATATGACATTGAAGGCAAAACTATAGAGATAGTAAAAGAGAGTTAACCTTAATGCAAACCATGAACTTTAGTTAATAATAATGTATCAATATTGGTTTATTAATTGTAAGAAGTGTATCACATAAAGGCAAGATGTAAATAATAGAGGAAACTGTGTGCAAAGAAGGAGTGAATATGACAACTCTGCTATGTGCTCAATGTTTTTGTAATCCTCAAACAGTTCTAACGAGTATTCATAATGCAAAAACAAAGATCTACTGACCAGAAGATTGGAGTGCTGAAGTGTAAAACCAAAAGGCAAGATAAAAATGATTTTCTCGTGGGTGCGCCGCTCCACTGCGGGCTCATCCTTGTTCTTAATTTTACCAAGACCAGCAAACTAGGGCCTACCTCCCCAGGAAGGTCAGAAGTCCCGCTCTCCAACTTCCTTCATCTCCACGCGAATTCCTCCCCACAAGCGTCCGCCTCCCTGGGCCCCTGACGACTCTCCCGTCACAGCTACAGTCCTTCGGTGACCTTCATTTCTTGACCCCCACTCCATAGTGCGATGTAGTCCAAGGATAGGATAGGAGAAAGAATAAGTAGTAACAAGGGTTTCAGTTTCAACTGTTCCAAACCGCAGAGATCCAGAAGACAGACACACTTGGGGCTTCAAAGACAGGCTCTCGCCAGGTGGCTTCTGCCCTGTAGCACTAGCGCATGCGCGATCACTTCGTGGCTTCAGAGGGCTGCAAAAGTACTCCTGTTGAGCTCAGCTCCTTATACTGGGAAGAGCCCCGCAGCTAAAGCTATGCTTTGGTTGGGAATCGAGGTCTCCCAAGTGGGAGGCGAGAATTCTACCACTGAATCACCAATGCCTTGGTCTGTACTGCTAGACTAGGCGTCACCAGGCAGGGTCTCGGGAAGGACTTTGAAAAGCCAGTTCTAAAAATAAGTTTATACAGTCGTCTTTATTAGGCAGAACAACCCGCTCCCCCCGCCCCCCCCCCCCACAAAAAACATACCCAGAGCAAAGCCTTGTGTAGGAGGCTTAGGTCAGGAAACACCACGAAGTTGCAGCATTCAAATCAAAATACTGGACTTCATTTCTTCACTGAGGATGCATTCTCTTTGCCCTCCCATTGCTTGGTGCCTCCCAAACCCTTTCCCCCCAATCTTGAGACAAGCACAAGTTCTTCCCCTAAACAGGCGTTCAGGACTCAGGGAAGGTCTGGGAGGCTGGAGGTTTGGGGATGTGCCTGAGTTACTCCAGATCTGAGTGACTATTAAACCTCTCTCCTCCTAAGGCTTTTTTTTTTTTTTAAAGCAATTTAATTTCCTCCTGCCCTGATTCAACTACAGTAACATAAATTATAACAAAATTTAATAGAGTGGACAGTTAAGTGAATTTAATCTATTCTCTTCAGAATAAATAAAATTAACCAGATAAGATGCTCTTCTGAGTCTCTGAAAGAGGCCAAGGATCAAATGGTCCTGAATTTAAGCTCTTGTGTTTGAGAGAGACCTACAAAAGGGTGAATAAGTGAAAATTTCCCTCCAAGATTTCTTCCCTTTAGCCCCACCCTCTTTGGCCACTTGAAGAGGGCATGCCAGAGAAAAATGATTACATTCGATTCTGGGTAGATGCTAGAATGTTACTCTTCTATCTAATGTAAAGCTCTTTTGCCCTTTGCCTTGTCTGATATTCTGATATCCAAATTATTCCTTTTTTATTCTTTTGTTTACAATTAGCTTGGCACAGGCCAAGCACTAACCCACGCACAATCACTCCAGGGCCCCAGAGCCTCTCTCCTCTCTTGGCATCTCTTTTAAGTCCCTAGAAAAGCCTAAGGATCAAAATGGGCAGCTTTCAAACTCTTATGTCTTACAAGACCTACACAAGAGTATAAGTGAAATTTTCACTCCAAGGTTTATTCCCTTCACCACATCACACCATATCCTTCCCCTCTCCTTTCCAGCTCTTGACTTATTTTCAACTCTGAAGATCCACTCAAGGTCTTTTTATTACCTTACATTCAAGCAAAACTTTATTCTTGATCATTGTATTCTCTACTCTTTTCAATTGCTCTCCTGGAGTTTTGCTACTTTGCAGACTAATCATTCTGCCTATCTAGCTAAATTTCTTTTCTCTTTTGTCTATCTGTGAGTGTGTGCGTGTGTGTGTGTGTGTGTGTGTGTGAGAGAGAGAGAGAGAGAGAGAGAGAGAGAGAGAGAAACTTTCCTTATTTGCTCCTCTCTCTCTTTTTCATTATTTAACAACCCTAGACTATAAACTATGCTAGGCACTGTTCTACCTCTTGAGAATATTTTATTTACGTATACAACCTTAGTTTTCTGGGAAATATGAATCTTTTTCATATGAAAATATGTCTTCAGAAGACAGAGTCAAGTAAAATGTGATTTTTGTTAGAACAATTAATGCCAAAATAAAAGTTGACACATCACATATTCAATTCTGACAGTCAGGAAAGTCTTTCCAGAGGAAAAAGGCTTCTGAACTGAGACCTGAAGGATGCGAATGAATTTGAAGAACAAAGAGGGAGTTGTGAAAGGCCATCCCCTGTAGAGAGAAGCAAGTCCCTGAGAGTGAGAGGGTTCCTGACAGGTCAAGTACTTCACTGTTGTTGGATTTGAGAATTGGCAAGAGATATTCTGATGAGGAGGAGGGGGGGAAGCAGAGTACATGTCATAGAGGTAATAAGACATTTTAGTGAAGTAATATGGGGATGCTAGGTGGCTTTAGGCAACAGGCATGTCCAGATTTAGGCTGCGGAAGTGTCGCTCAGGATACAGTGTGGCAAATGGATTAGTGTAGACTAGACTGGCTGTAGGGAGGCCGGCTTTTTATCTGGTTGTATTAACGGATGGAATGTATTAATGTATTAATGGGTGGAAGAGTGTAGGCATAGAGTGGCAGTAAGCCAGTGGTGCACCCAAAAAAGTTAAGCACGATCTCTTGATTATACTGGACATAAACTTCTGTGCCAGGAGGATAAGAGAGTATATGCAAAGAGGGTAGCAAGGTCTGGTTTGGACAACAGGGTGGTTGGTGGTGAGGATAAACACACTAGGTGAGGGTAGGAACAGATTTGGGTATTGTCTTGGTGATTGATTGAAACACTTGAGAGACAGTGCACACTACTCTTTGGGAGACACTGTGCCTGGGTCTGATCATAGAGTGTTGAGGTAGAGGGTGGTGTGTGATGCTGACAGGGAACTCACTGGTGTGTTGAGTTTTAGCATTTGTGACTCTGAGACGCATAGGGGGCATGGATTTGTGATTTAGGAGTTGTGGGTTTAAAGTGCAGGTTTATAGTTTAGAAAGAGGTGTGGGAATACATGTAGATCTGGTTGATGTAGTTGGTAAATGAAAGCATGATGGCCAGAGCTGGCGTGTGTCTTTGGTGTTGGGCAGAGGGCAGATAGAGCCAAAGCTCTTCAAGGTCAAGGGGATGGTCGTTTTCCTTGTTGAGTTCAAGTTTCTGACTCAGCCTCCACCTAGCTTGGCTTCTCAGCAAGAGAAGCATGACTGCACGTCTGCAGCTCCTATCTTTCAGAAAGTCATAATGGTTCCTAAGTCCCATCATGTGGGGGGGCCCCCCCGCCAGGTTCCTTTCTTCAGTGTAATTTCCCCCAGGAAAAACTGGGAAAGAAATCTCTCTGTATTTCAATTTCATCAGAAGGCCAATATATTAATATTTCTTCTGCTTCTTTTTGTTATATTCACTAGTTTGTTGAGTAGTATTATATATATCTACTTTATCATCTGTTGATGAACAATTAGGCTGCTTCCATACCTTGGCAATTGTAAATAATGCTACTATGAACATGGGGTTGCATGTATCTTTTCAGATTAGTGTTTTTGATTCTTTCAGATATATACCCAGGAGTAGAATTGTTCGGTCTAAAATTCTAATCCAGGGAAGAAATAAGAAACAGAAGCAGAATTAGACTGGAATTAGAAAAAAGCCAGAAACAAAATAGAGATAATGAAGAAACACATTGGTTAACAGAGTTAGTTCCTTGTAACTGTTTTTTTGTACAAGAATAATGAGTCAGTCTTGTAACCACTATAACAATAATATGTGTCTACGTTTTAAGGTGTTCAAAGTATTTGGATGGATATGTGACATACCATAATCATTAAAAGAGTAATTAATATTAAGTTTGCAATCAATGCTTGATTATATGGGAGAATCTAATCTCCTAAATTGGACTCGGTGTTGTGCTTAGTTTTAGCATTTGTGACTCTGAGGTGCGTATGACGCATAGGCTTTGGTGCCTTGCTTACATAAGGAGCGGACTTATTTTTAGAAAAGTATCAATGGGTGAAATTATCAGAGCTGTGATGTGAGCTGACAAAACTGATATTTTGATATTTTCCTTTGACTGTCCCCACTCCATGCTGTTGCCTGATTGCGAGTCTCTTTCGCAAGCCTTTGCTTCGGGTGCCTGTCAGTCTGTGAGCTCTGTCTTCCAAAGACGAAGGAAGGGGTAAGCCTATTTTGGAACTTTTTTGTCTCGCCGCCCCCGGTTCTTCGGTCGCTCTGGAGATGCTTTCTGGAGAGCTGTCAGAGACGTGGACAGGGAGAAGCATTGGTGGTTCAGTGGTAGAACATTCGCTTCCCACGTGGGAGAGCCAGCCTCGATTCCCAGCCAATGCACAGTGCTTTTCTCTTTTTTTCCCTCCCCGACTTTTCATGCTTCCTCCTTGTTTGCGTGGTGCACAGTCACGTCCGAAAATCCCGTGGTTCTGGCCACCAGGAGTAGGAAAATGAGAACTAAAATCCTCAAGGCAGTTCTGAGCAGTAGACTCTAAGGAGTCGAGCTAAACTGGGGCTTTGCAGAGCCCTGTGGCCCTCAGGTGTTTGGGCATACAGAGTAGCCTTTGGCTCGCAGCGCAGCAGCCACCTTACTTTCAGTTTTTCTCCTGGAAGATCCTAGGAACCCAGAGAGCCATCAGGTCACTGATTCGCTCTCTGGACCTTGGGCTGACGGCTGGGCCCCGTCTCACCGGAGAGCGAGAATCAAGAGAGGAAGGTCCCAAAACAAGAGCATCTGCGGGGCCCAGCAGACACCTCAGTGTCCAGGGAGGCGCTAACAGCCCAAGGAAGAGGAAGGCGTGTGGGGAGGAATCCGCGTGGACAGGAGGGGGG
The DNA here is from genome assembly GCF_949987515.2 of Delphinus delphis. Lineage (NCBI taxonomy): Eukaryota > Metazoa > Chordata > Mammalia > Artiodactyla > Delphinidae > Delphinus > Delphinus delphis. Next base: position 107,155,919 of record NC_082683.1, on the reverse strand, counting down.
ATTCGAAAAGGAGGCCTTGCACAGAGGTGAGGAGAGGCCTCTTGAGTCTGTGCACCGGACACTGTGCTAAATTTAACGTCGTCAGCCGCCTCGGTCTCTGCGTGTCCCAGGGGCCCGTCGGTGTTGCAGGAAGGATCCTGTGTACCTGGCAATGTGTGTCAACAGGTGTTAGCCTGAAAATTTATATATATATATATTTTTTAAGGGAAAATGAGCAACAGAATCTGGGATATGTTTATCCGGTTTTATTTTATAGCTCTTGGAGGTTCCTTCTAAAGGATTCCGACTTGAGGGTACTAGGGGTGTGGCTGCCTTGAGAGACTAGGAGTGATTAATTTTACCCCAAATCTGTGGAGGATTCCCCTACCTAACAGTAGGGGAATCAAAGATCAGTGACATTTTGGGAGTTACCCACCCTTTCTGTTTTAAAGAAAAACATGATTTATTCATTTTCAAGAGTTTCCATATTCTGAGATTGTCTTTCCACATTTTTAGTATAAAACGATGGCAATTCCTCAATTCCTCCCACACTTTAACAGGTAATAACCTTCTACCTCATCCCCACTCCTATTTTCTTCTTCTCCTTCTTCTTCTTCACCAATCTGAATGTTATCTCATGTGGGTTTCCCTTTTAATGTCCCTTATTGGTAATGAATTTGAGCACCAATACATGTTTGTTAGCTACTTGGATTTTCTCATATAAAGAGTTCCCCCCCCAAAGATCTTTTTGATTTCCCTATAGGTCTGTCTGTCTGTTTCTTCTTGTTTTGTAAGAATTCATTAAATATCTTCAGTACCAGTTGATTATGCTGACTGCAGATACATTCGCCCAAGTTGTGACCTATCTTTTTACTCTTTATTCTGTGTTTTGATGAACAGAGATGATTGATGTATTCAAATTGATCAGTCTCTTCATTAAGAATTAGTCTTTTTGTCTTATTTTTAAAATCCTTGCTTACCTTTGAGATCGTAGAAGTACCTTGCTACATAATACCAATTAAAATCATTTTAAGTTTCATTTCATTTTAGGTACTTAATCCACACTGAAATGATTTTGGTTACAGTAGAGGTAGATGTCATATTTCATTCCCCCCCACACCCGCCCCGTCCCCTCCCCAGTGCATGTGATTGAACTACATGCTACAATTGTTGAATATTTATAACGTTTTTAATACCTTTTCTTCTTAAACCCTTAATTTAGCTCAGTTCCTCTGATTTTTAAATTTTATATATACCAGATAAACTCAGTTCTCTTAATATTTCTAGTAATTTATCTTTCATATATGTAAATAATTATAGTATTCATTTTTCATCTTTACTTTTTTTTTCAAGTGTATACATGTCGATCCCAAACTCCCAGTCTATCCCTCCCCCACACACACCCTTCCCCCCTGGTAACCGTAATTTCATTCTCTAAGTCTATGAGTCTGTTTCTGTTTTGTAAATAAGTTCATTTGTATCTTTTTTTTAAAGATTCTGCATATAAGCGATATCATATGATATTTGTCTTCCTGTCTGACTTACTTCATTTAGTATGATGATCTCCAGGTCCATCCATGTTGCTGCAAATGGCATTATTTCATTCTTTTTAATAGCTGAGTAATATTCAATTGTACATATGTACCACATCTTTATCCATTCATCTGTTGATGGACACAGGTTGCTTCCATATTTTGGCAATTGTAAATAATGCTGCAATGAACACTGGGGTGCATGTATCCTTTTGAACCATGTTTTTCTCCAGATATATGCCCAGGATGGGATTGCTAGATGATATGGTAGCTCTAATTTTAGTTTTTTAAGGAACCTCCATAGTGTTCTCCATAGTGGCTGTATCAATTTACATTCCCACCAACAGTGCAAGAGGGTTCCCTTTTCTCCACACCCTCTCCAGCATTTATTGTTTGTAGATTTTTTGATAATGGTCATTCTACCTGGTGTGAGGTGATATCTCATTGTAGTTTTGATTTGCATTTCTCTAATAATTAGCGATGTTGAGCATCTTTTCATGTGCCTCTTGGCCATCTGTATGTCTTCTTTGGAGTAATGTCTATTTAGGTCTTCTGTCCATATTTTGATTGGGTTATTTGATTTTTGGTCATCTTCACATCTTACACTGTTTCTTTTTTTTTTCTTGCCTTTCCTCACTGGCTAAGATCTCCATCGCAGTGGTGAAAAGATGTGGTCAGAGTGAGGCCTATTTGTCTGATTCCTGATGGTTCCTGATTGGTAAGCGTTGGGGGAGGGGGGAAAGCCAGTATTTTATCATCAGCTATAATGTTCGCTGAAGGTTTTTTGTGTGTTTCTTTTGTTTTTGTTTTTGAAACTACCCGTTAGCAGATTAGGTCTGTTCTCTTCTATACTATTATGCTTAAGTTTTAAAAAATGGTAAATCGATGGTGAAATTTTTCAAACACCTGTTCTGTATTTTAGTGATTATTATTTTTCTCCCTTACATTTTAATGTGGTAAATTAGATTAATTTATTTTCTAACAAGAATCAACTGTTTTCCAGGATAAGATCAATTTTGTCACAATATATATTTTTTAATACATTGCTTGATTATTTTTTTAATTACAGCTATATTCAGCAATAAGACAGACCTATAATTTCTGTTTTTTACATTGCCGTTTTTTGGTTCCAATATAAACTCATAAAATAAGTTGGAGAAAATATGCCATCTTTTAATACTTTTGGAATTTATTTGCTCGGGAATCATTTCTTCTACTGAACTTTTTTGGTTCTGGAGCTCTCTTTGCAGGAAGATTTTTAAATTCTGATTTTAAAAAATTTAATGCTTGTAGGACTAGCTCATTTTCCCCCAGAATCATTATTGGAATATGTTCAGTTCCTCTCAAATTTTTAATTTGTTGGCATATATGGGTTTATGAGATTCATTTATTGTTCCCATATGTCTACAGGTTCAGCAGCAATGACTTCCTTCTTCTCTCTTAACAGTTTTATCAGTTTTAGTAGTCTTTTCAGAGCCAACCATTTATACTTCTTCTTCTGTATATTTATTTCTAATTTGAAAATTCCTGGTTTTATATATAATTTCTGCTCCTATCTGCTTTTGTTGTTGTCGTTATTCTTTTTGTAACTTTATGAGTTGGAGATTTAGCTCTTCAGAAATCAGCCTTGAATTTCATAATTTACATTTAAAGCTGTGTATTGTCCTCTAAAGACTGGCTTAGCTGCACCTTCTGCATATACGTAGTATTTTCAGTTTTGTTTGGTACAGAATATTTTCTAATTTTCACATCTGCTTTGATACAAGGATTGGTAGAAGTGTTTCTAAAATTCCAAATACATGAGATTTTGTTCTTATATTTTATAACTGAATTCTAGATACTAGTTGATTCTCTTGAAATGTTATTTGTAGACATCTCTACAGCCCTAGAATGAATATATTTTCCTCTGAATATGTTCTCCTCTAATAGGCTCTTGTGGTTTGTTACCAGCTGGGAAACAACACATCAAATTGTTCTCTTATGGTTTCTCAGACTACCCGGGCTGTGGGTACTCAAGGCTAAATCTGCTAGAGGTCAAGTCTGTGGCCACGATTTCTCATGAACTTTTAAAACTTTCTTTTTCTTTATACTGTTTGTGGCACCAAGGCTGCCTTGTCCAAAGAGCTCTGGGATTTGAAGGGACAGGACTAGATCGGATGACCCTTACCCCTGAGGGCTTAAGACTTTGGGGTCCCAACTTAATGTAGTGAGGACCTCCTATATGACTTCTCAAGTTAGTCTGGGACTAAAACTTGACTTCCATGTTTCCTGTACTCAAGGCCCCCTGGAACAGAATATGAAAGAAGCTATCTTGGCACTCCAACCTCAGAGTGTAAGCAGCTTTGATGCCTCTGCTTTTATTTTTTGCACTGGCACCTGCAAATGTTAGTGACAAGCTTGGCATCTACCATGGATCTATCTTTTTTAAAGCTACTGATCAAGCTTTTTAAAAAAAATCTCTCAGTTGAAACTGAAATAGGTTGTATTCTCTTACTTTGAAAACTATGTTTATAATCACTGAATGTATAGTATTTTAGAATTCCTATACTTTTTGGAGTAACACACCAGAAAAAGGAAGCATGGTGAGAACATCCATCACCACTTGCCTACTGGCCTGCTGGAACCAGATTGTGTTCTGCACCTCCAACACATCCATGCTACATCCACTAGCTCTCCCTAAAAAGTGGTCTCTTGATGTCACATTGCCCACAATCCCTAGGTTTGAGTACAAACAAACAAAAGTACCTTTTGCCCTCAGTTTGACAATGCAAGGAAGAAAGATCCACAGTCTCTATACATGAGCTAAAAGACACTTGGGCAAGGGACTCTGGGATTCGTTACACATTTGACAGCCCTATGGGGGAGGGAGGACATGGGCACCATGTGGGAATGTCCTCTTGGGTCCACATGATCCTTGCCTAATGGAAGAAGGCACAGCTAGAAGAGTGCAAGAGTGAGGCCCATGGCAGATCTCTTCTTCCTTGGCTCCAAGCACAAATTGGGTAGACAAGCATATGAACAAGGAAAGCACTAACTTTCCCCAAGATACAGTGATATACTTGTGTTGTTGTTGCCAACCATTTTATTAGGATGTTGTTACCTAAGAACTGAAGAAAGGACACAAAACAGAAGAGAGTGAGAAAAAATTCTCCATTTTAGCTAATCCAGGGTATTGTGCCAATTACCTAGAGTCCTTGAACTGAGACAGTAACAAGTGAAGGCAATTGGCCCCAAGCATTTGATTGTTGGAAAATTTTTGTTAAAGGTATTTAACACTGACAGATTGGCTACAGGGTGGAAAAAAGGACAGTGTCTATCCTACAGAATTGCCAAGGATTTACAAGTAAGAACTTTCTACAGCATTATTTTTTATATGAATTTATTTATTTTATTTATTTATTTTTGGCTGCGTTGGGTCTTCGTTGCTGAGTGCGGGCTCTAGGTGCGCGGGCTTCAGCAGTTGTGGCTCACAGGCGTTAGAGTGCAGGCTAAGTAGTTGTGGCATACAGGCTTAGTTGCTCCGCGGCATGTGGGATCTTCATGGACCAGGGCTCGAACCCGTGTCCCCTGAATTGGCAAGAGGATTCTTAACCACTGCGACACAGGGAAGCCCTACAGCATTATTTTTGATACTAAAATATCAGAAGCAATTTATTATTCAAAAATTATATGGTGTTTAAATGTGCATTAATATATTCAGACAATTAAAATGCAATTGTTAAAAAGGGAGTTAGACAATCCTGATGATTCAGATGATGTTACTGATAAAATAATGAGATCAAAATTTTTGAGCATTTGTGGCACTCTTACATACATTTCCTTATTTGAAGCTCAGAACAACCCAGGAAAATGTATAATCCATGGTAGAGGGTGAGAGGTTCCGAGGCACAAAAGGAAGATAAGTACTCAAGGAACACCAGGATAGAAAACGACAGGGGAAGGAGGAGAAGAGGAGGAAGAGGCGGAGGCGGAAACAGCTGGATAACCCTGGTCGAGAGAGGGCGCTCTTGCTCCACAAGCCTCTCTGCGACCACAGGTATCAGGACTGCCAGCTTCTTGGAAGAATCACCCTCCTTCACTCTTGTCTGAGACAAGACACTGAAGAACGCCTCGTCCTAAATGATTTCTCCTCTCAAGAACCGGCCGACAGAAGTGTCGCTCCGAAGTGGTCCATCGAGCAGGGTCCGGGCTTCTGCTGGATCATTTCCCGGGTGTCTCTTCTGGGTAAGAGTGGACCCTGCAGGATTTCCTGCTGTTCCCTGAGAGGAAGTGGGAGAGACGCCAACTTGGCCGGTTCCGTGGGCCGCGTGCGACCCAGGTCCCTCAAGTAGGAGGGACGATTCCAGGCTCCTGAGCCGGGCCCCTCAATGGGCTGTGCCAAAAGAAACAGCAAGGGAACGGGTTGCCTCCTGTCGCCGCAGGTTCTCTCTCCTCCCGTTGTTAGAAAACGTCGATTCAGCTCTCTTCATAAGCACTGGAGAAGGGACGGGGTCATTACGCGTGGGTTAGGGGGTGATAGGGTACAGCTTACTGTCCCCAAGAACGCAGCTGGGGTGGAACGGGAGGAAGGAGAAGGGAAAGCCGGGTGAGAGACCAAAAGAGTTGGCTAACCCGGGGCAGGGATACAGCGCTCTGGCCCCCGGAGCCTCCTTGCGAAGGCAGGCCTCTGGCCTCCATGTTCCTGGAAGGGGTGCCGATCTGGCCCCAAAGGGACTGTGGAGCTCGAGGCCTTTGGGTGACTTCTCCCACACTTCCCCACCACCCCCACCATGTGGCCTTTCTCTTGCAGATGCCTGCCGGCAAGCCTGCAGACTGGAGGCCTGAAGCAGGTAGCAGGGCCCATCCATACACTTTGGTCCCGGAATAGGAAAGCCAGGAAGATGTGTGTTGGAGCCCTGGGTGTGGGGAGCCTCTCGCCCTGGGCCTGAGCCAGTGGAGTGCAGTGAGGCACCACGGAAGAGAACTCCCCTGCCGTACACAGAGAGATAGCGGAGAGCGCAAATACATACCCCTACTAGCGCAAATTCCGAGGTCAAGTTTCCCACATTTGGGGAAATCTCTAAAGTCAGCACTACCTGAGTGCAATGGACAAGCGTCGCACTGGGAAAGCCACCATCGTGATCATGGCATCTTTCCTGCCAGGTAACTAGGGGCACATACCCCGCAGGCACAGTGCAGCCTCCCACCCCTCCAAGGTTCACTCAGGGTCGCCACCCTCCCTTCCACCCACCCCACGCTGTTTTTCTAAACCGTTTTCCTCAAAGGAATTCAAGCGAAGACCTCCCCTCCCACATCTCCTCCCCAATCTCCCCCCCCCCCCCCACACACACATACAGGAGAACTCGCTGCACAGCTCACAACACCGACCACCTTTCAGCAGCGGCTCCAAACAGACCAACCCGCAGCCATTGCGCTGTCTCTGTTGTTCTCTGCCCTTGCTTAACTGAGGAGTGCGTGGAGACGGCAAAGGCCTGGGATACCGGAAGGGGGCGCTGATGCCGTGCCAGTCATTGATCTGCACATGTCGCCGCTCCAAACACCCCAGGTCTGGGTCTCTGTCTCGGAGAGACGCCTCGGGAGGATCCACCTGCACAGCGACTGACCACCCGACGCTGTTTCCTTTTCCTGGGAAGGCTAAGCCAAGGTCGTCCTGGATCACAAAGGAAGATATCTTAACGGCCAGAAGTTATAAGAAAATATTCTTGACATTTTTATTCATTAGGGAAATGCTCATTAATACTATACGGAGATATCATTACACACCCTCCAGCATGGCTATATTTAAAAGAATTACTACACCAAATGCTGACAAGAATGCAGAGAAATTCCAACCATAGTTACTGGTTTGAAACCATTCTAGAGTATTTGTCAGTTTCTAATAAAGTTAATCTTGTTCCTACTCCATGACCCAGCAGTCGCAGTACTTCTATGAATGCACAAGTATACAAAAAGATTGGTATAGAATATTCATCAAAACACCAAGAATATTCACCAAATAACAACAAATAACACCAAAATTACTCCGACAATACCAAAATTAAGAAGTGATATACACGATAATATAGTTATGTTTAATGAACATAATGTTGTATTTAAAAAGCCAGATACAAAAAAAAAATACATTCATTCATTTGAATTTCAATAGCAGGCAATAGTAATTTCGGCAAGAGACCTCAAAATAGTAATCAACTAAGAGAGAGAAGGTAGGAATTGCCTGGAAAGAGGCTCAGCGGACATTTCTGGGATGATGGCAATATTCTATAACTTGATCTGGGTAATAGTTACATTTGCTAAAATTCAAAAAACTGTGCTTTAAAGATTTGTGCTTTTAACTCTATGTGAACTGTAGATTTACTGTTCCCATAAAAATTAGTGGATGATGGATGGAGACAAGCTGGTGTAGATGATGACAACTAGCTTGCATTTTATTGTAAACTCATTAAAACCTCGTTTTCGTTTAGAAAAAAACCCAACACTGATACTTGAATGATCTTTACCAGAAAAACGGTCATGACGGCACTGTTTAATTAGCGGAACGTACAGACAAGCCTCCTTGAGAGGCTGTATTTCACCCTTAGAGACATTTTCTGTTCAGAGGTGAGACAACGCCACCCGCAGGTTTGTGCACCGTGGGATTTACTCCTCTTCTGACCGCATCGCGCTGTGTGGCCGGCGGCATACTCTGCTCTCTGACCGCTTCTTAAGGGGCGTTGCTGGTGCTGGCATTAAAAGCAAACCGAGCAGAAACTAACACACCATTGTAAATCAATTATAATCCAATAAAGATGTTAAAAAAAAAAAAAAGCAAACCGAGAGACCAGTCACAGACACCATCCTACTATAGCTCAGATTTGAGCCGAGATTACTGCGGCCACCACATAGTATTAACCACCATACGGTCATGATGCGCCACAGGCAGGCTGGCAGTCACTGCACTTCCCGTAATTTTTTGAAGGTAAATATATCTACACTGCTTTTGCTGTTTTACTCTTGGACACCTACAGATGTTCGTGCTTTTCTCTCTTTCATGCTCTTCTCCGATTCTCCCTCTCCATTCTGCTACTTAATAAAAGCAATTTTTATTTCTCAGGATCTGGCCCGAGCCTCCTCACGGGCTTCCTGGGAGGTCTCGCTGTCTCATCCATGCCTCTGCTTGCTTTCGCTCCTTTTCACGTTTCCTTTTGACCTGATCTTTTTTCCGACGCAGCCATACCAAGCACACCTACTAAACCTGCGGGGCAGATGGTCGGGTGAAGGCGGAGCAAACGGGGAGCCGTCACGGAGCCCACCCGGCATTCAGCTTCCCTTGGGCCCCACTCGGCTCAGGCCTGGGGGCTCGTGGCCCCGGGCGTCTCCGGGGCGCTGGCATCTGCGGCGGGTGTGGAGCAAGACGCGGCGGGGACGCTCAGCTGCCCTTCTGCCTTCGGAATCGCCCGACGCACGGCTTTCCCACGGGTTTCTCCGGTTTTCCCGGGCTCTTTTGAGCAGGTACGACTGCACTGCTAAAGGCGGGTGCCTCGGCATAGAGTGGAAGGCGTGCTTGCTCTCGCTGGGGATGAGGTGAGGGAGAAGAGAGAGAAAGTGACCTAAAGGTATCTCTGTGGTGCAACCGGTTAGCACGTTAGGCTATTAACTCAAAGGTTGCTTGTTCAAGCCTATTCTGGGAGGCATCTTCCTGGCATCTATGACTCGGGGTCCTCCCTTTTCTATACACTTTCTCCCTCAAAGGCCGAGGCAGGCTCCTCTACTACTGTGTTCCTGTACCCTGTATTTTTTGCACAACAGGAGGATCTAACTAAACCCAGATCATCATCGATCCTCCGAGAGGAGCTCAGGAGGAAAACAGGTCACTGGGAATTGAGGAATCCTCAAGAGTAGACTCATCACTACCCTGTGAATTCCTGTAATCAGTGAAGTTTCTTCCATTGTCTGTATAGTATTTATTTACCCCTTTGCATATACTTTGAAATTAATTTGGTTCTATGCTTTTATTATTACATGCAATGCTGCTGTCATCATTCTTGTACACATGTCCATAGGGTAGAAAGCCAGAAGAGCAATTGCTCTATCATAGATTCTACATAGTTTTGTATATGATTCCATTTTCTTGCCTTTGTTGACTTACTAGCTATAACTCTTGTTATTTCAGCAATTGCTTTAGGCTTTAGAGCAGACATCTGTAACTTACCACAGTCTGCCTTCAAGTGAAGTCATACCAGTTCACATTTCTCCCCTGCCTGCCTTTACACTTTTGTTGCCATGCATTTTACTTTGCATATGTTATAAACCCAAGGTTTATAACCATCCAAATAATAACAATCCAAGGTTATTACTTTTCTTTAAAATGTCCCATGTTTTCACCAGCCCTGGGACTGGCTGGACCCTGGCCCCGCCCACTAGCAGGCCAACACAAGTATCGGGACACCCGGAACCCCCACAGTCAGCTGTGTCGGGAACCAGCCCCACCCACCAGCAGTCTGACACCAGCTCTGGGACTCCTGGGCCTTGCAGCCAAACCCCAGGACCCAGCTCTGCCCACCAGTGGGCCAGCACTAGCAGTAGCCCTAGCACCTGGCTTCACCCACCAGTGAGCCAGCACTAGCCCCCGCCACCCCCCCCACGGGGGTCCACAGCCAGTTGCCTCTTGACCCGGCAGTGCCAAGTAGCGGCTGCAGATTCCAAACAAGGCAGGGCCTGACAACCAAAGAGACGGGGACCAACTAATCCTACCAGACCATGCACTGCGGTCAGCCAGGCACAACAGAAGGACCCATGCAGCCCACATACAGGGCACCCCTAGAGCATATAGATCTGGTGATGAGAGGGGTAGTGTGCTGCTAGTACCCACAGGAAGTCGCCTACAAATGGCCACTTCTCCAAGGCCAGGAAATGTAAACAACCTACCAGACACATAGAAATAAAAAAAGTACATTAGGCAAAATGAGGTGACAGAGGAATATGTTCCAAATGAAGAAACAAGATAAAACCCCAGAATAACTAAGTAAAGTGGAGATAGGCTGTCTACCCCAGTAAAAGTTAGGTTTTAGAGATGCAGAGAGCAGAAAAAAGGTGATTCCCAGAGCCCAGGTCTGAATGCAGCTCATCACGCTTCACCACTCCCCGCCTGGGTGACGCTTTGGGCTCTGAGGCCAGGCCACAAGGTAACAGGCTGGGTTCCATCCTACTCTAGCTTTAGCGCTGTGTGCAACAGAGCCAAGTCATGCTCTCTTTCTGAACCTCTCTTTCCTTAGGAGTCAGGGGCAGGCTTAGTTCTCAGCGGGTGATGATGAGTGGATCTGTCTACTTCCTGATCTCTGATGTGGCTCTGGGGGCTCTCCTGATAAAGGCACGTTACCGGCTCCTTTTCCTCCCCGACCCGCTCAATTCGTGGAGCCTGAAATTCTTCATCTTCGTGTCTGGCTCGAGCCCCTGGTGCAGAGTTGAATTCGTCCTCTGTTCTTCTGTCACGCAAATCAAATTGTTTCGCAAGTGTGCTGGGGTGAGGGAAAGCCAAGGTTGCTTCACAGGGATGCATTTCTTGGTTTTCACAGACATAATACGTATCAGCGTGCAGAGGAGATTTAGGCACCAGATGAGAAAGTGAGGGGATTTCCAGATTTAAAGATAACCTGAAGTGGGCCTTCTCCTGTGCCCTCCTTGGAATGTCTGTGGGCTGGTCTCCAAAGTGACTCAGAGGAGAGAAAGGAGGGCTGGTTCCTAGTGCTGAGTAGGCTTCAGGTGGTAGCGGAACTCCTCCTGGGTTTGGGGAGAGAAAAACGCAGCTACAAATTCTGCCACAACCCATCCCACTCGCCCCCTTTCTGGTTTTTAAACGAGAATGTAAGTTTCAGGGAAAAGAAAAAGGGGGGGAAGGGAACGCTTATTTGTTTCCACCCGGTTTCGAACCGGGGACCTTTCGCGTGTTAGGCGAACGTGATGAACACTACACTACGGAAACCACGGGAGCACAGGTGCTTAAAAACAACATCCAAGGGCTTCCCTGGTGGCGCACTGGTTGAGAGTCCGCCTGCCGATGCAGAAAAAGCGGGTTCGTGCCCCGGTCCGGGAAGATCCCACATGTCGCAGAGCGGCTGAGCCCGTGAGCCATAGCCGCTGAGCCTGCGCGTCCGGAGCCTGTGCTCCGCAACCGGAGGGGCCACAATAGTGAGAGGCCCGCGTACCGCAAAACAAAACAAACAAACAAAAAAATCCAAGAAATGTATTATGTCTTGCCACAACTGGCCCACCAAAAAAAAACGATCCTGGGAGCACCTGCGATCTCTCAGGCAAGTACACTGCAGCTCCCGAGAGGTGTTAGCTTAGGGTTCCTCACCTCCCGCGAAGCAAGGTCCCTGGGGCTCCCACAGTCTAGATTCAGGCTCCCACATCCAAGGGTCTCCAGTTCCTCAGCCTAGCGCCGGAGATCAGGGATCCCCCCGCAGACTCCCCAGCTCCCTGAAGCCTCAGGAGCAGGGGGTTAGCTGCGTCTAGGCCTCAGGCGACCCAGCCTCACAGCAGCGTGGACACCGCCCCTCCAGGGCTGTAGAACCGCGCCTTGGTGGCCCTTTTCACGGAGCCGGCGGTCAGTGCGCTCGGCTCTTGGAAATGAGCGGTGCTTCGAATTCACCCAGGACCCATAGGAGTCGCCCTCGCCTCCCTCCCTCCCTCCCTCCCTCTCCCCTCCCACTCCACTGCCTCCCTCCCCTCTGCTCTGGTGCGCCTGACCCGCGCGCTCCTTCTTCACAAGCACTTTCGCAGCAGCACTTCTCCGGTGTCCTTTCCTGCAAAGGGGCTTCCTCAGGTTCCTGGTGCTGTGGCTTATTCTAGTAGTCTAGTTGAAGTCCAGTACTTTAATCACACTTTCACGTTTAGCAGGAACCGTAGCAAAGGCTGACGTCTCAGGTCATTTGGCTGTTGGAAAAACATCGAACATCAGCGCAGGGGAGAGCCGAATAAAACACCGCCTGAAGCTCCTCTACAGCCTAAAGAGAACAGATTCCAGGTTTCTGAAGTGGCAAGTGGGGTCTCCTCACGAAGACAAAGCTTCCTCCTGTCCTTGGAGGACAGGTCCCGCAGAAACTGGTTTTGAAGGAGATGCCAAAGGAAAGGAGCAACAGTAGCCTAACCAGTGATCTTGAGTTGAGATGTCTGTAAGTTACTCTCAAATGGTGTAGCAAATCATGTATATGGAGAGAGAGTGAGAAAGCAAGCTTGGAAAATGTTAACTGTGAGATTAGGTACAGAATAGACAATGTTAGTGTTTCAAAATTTTTGTATATTTAAAAGGTTTTATGTTTTTGTTTTCTTAACGAGTTTTTCAAAGTTAAGTCCCAGGTTCTCTTTGGATGAAAACTCCATATATGAGACACTAGGTTTCTGAAATAAAGGAAGAAAAGAGTGGAGTGGAGGGCAGAAGCCCTGGTGGTTCATCACATTTCCTCTCCCCCACATGGAGGGTGCCTGGCAATAGGAACCCTGAGGAGGGTCTTGCATCGCCCTTCTGGCAAACTACCTCTGTTCGGGAAGAGGAAGATTTAACGCAATTTAGAGCTTTGCTGACCTGGAATCGAATCCGGGCCGCAGCAGTAAAACACCAAATTGTAGCTACCAGGCAACCTGACATAACAAACCTCCATAATTTGGCTTCTCCAGTTGAAAACTGTAAGAATAAGGTTAGATTTTTGAGAATGGCAGAGCAGAAAAGGAGGCGATTCCCAGCGGCCCGCGGCTGAAGGCAGCTGTGAAAGGCTCCCAGCCCTTGCCCCACTGCTCATCACCTTTCACCTCTCCTGTTCTGGGTGACGCTTTGGGCTCTGAGGCCAGGCCGCAAGGTAAGTGGCTGGGTTCCATCCTGGTCTAGCTTTAGCGCTGTGTGCGGCAGAGCCAAGGTCATGCTCTCTTTCTGAACCTCGGTTTCCTTATGTGTCAGGTGCTGACTTGGCTCTCAGCGGCTGATGAGCGATTCCGTCTACTTCCTCATCTCTGAGCTCACTACAGGGGCTCTCCTGATAATGGCACGTGTAAGGACTCCTTTACGTGCCCCTACCAGCTGCAATTCTGGAGCCTGAAATTCGTCTACGTGTCTTTGGGTCGAGCACCCGGTGCGGAGTTGGGTCGGTCTCTCTTGTTCTGTCACGCAAATCAACGTGTTCCGCAAGCGTGCTGAGGTGGGGTAAGCAAGTGAGCTTCACAGGGATAAACTTCTTGTTTCCAGAGACAAAATACGTGTCAGCGTGTAGAGGAGATTTAGGCGCCACATGAGAAGGTGAGGGGATTTCCGAATGTAAAGATAACCTTAACTTGGCTTTGTCCTGGGCCCTTCTTGGTCTGTCTGTGGCCTTGTCTTCAAAGTGACACAGAGCAGACAAAGGAGGGATGGTTGCCAGTGCTGAGCAGGCTTTCAGGCAATAAGGGAACTCCTCCTGTATTTCGGGGGGATAAAGATACAGCTGCACGCGCTACCTCAATCCATCCCACTCGCCCCGTTTTTTGGTGTTTAAACGTGAATGTTAGTTTCAGAAAAGAATCGACGTGTTTCCGCCTGGTTTCGAACCAGGGACCTTTCGCGTGTTAGGCGAACGTGATAACCACTACACTACGGAAACAGCTCTTTCTCAGGTTTTTAAGGACACTTTCAAGAACTGTATCTCTTGCCACGACTGGCCACAAATATTTTCGAAAGCAAAAGACCTTGGGAGCACAGGCGAGCCCTCAGGTAAGGAGACTGAAGCTCCCGAGAGGCCCTCGTTTAGGGATCTTCGCCTCCCCCGAAGCGAGGTCCCTGGGGCCCTCACAGCTTCACTTCCCGATCCCGCATCCAACACACAGCTATGCACCGAGTGCAGGGATCGCCCCCGCGGACTCTCCAGCTCCCGGAAGCCCCAGGAGCCGGGGGTTAGGTGAGCCTGAGCCCCAGGCGACCTCGCATCCCAGCAGCGTGGACACCACCACTCCAAGGCTGCGGACCCGCGCCTCGGTGGCCCTTTTCACGGCGCAGGCGGTCAGTGCTCTGGGCTCTCGGAAATGATCGATGCTTCGAATCCACCCGGGAACCATAGGACCCGCCCTCCCCTCCCTCCCCTCTGCTCCTTCCTCGAAAGCCCTTTCGTAGCAGCCCTTCTCCGGCGTCTCCCGGCAAACGGGCTTCCTCAGGTTCCTGCCGCTGTGGCTTATTCTAGTCGTTTAGTTGAAGTCCAGTACTTTAATCACACTTTCACGCTTAGCAGGAACCGTAGCAAAGGCTGACATCTCAGGTCATTTGGCTGTTGGAAAAACATCGAACGTCAACGCAGGCCGAGCCGCGCTTCCCGGCCTGTATTGACTTCGTTTGAAGACCAGGCCCAGCAGAAAGCCGCGGAGGACGCAGGCGCGGTCCACGCCCATCTCACGACTGTTCATTCCTCCCTCGTCGTACGTGACATTCTTCTTGAGCAACAGTTTTGTTTTACCTTTTACAATGTCTGAAACGTCTTTTATTTGCCTTTTATAATTTTCCAGTTCAACAGGTCATGGAGAGCGAATTTTAACCTAGGAAGACAAAGAGGTAAAGGCCGTTTTGCCAGAAAGCCGGTGTCTGGAGGGTGTTTCGTGTTCACCTCACAGCACACGGCCAGCAGGCCGACAACTTTCTTTTTGCTGAAAAACTTTAATGCAACGTCGTCTGTGTGTCTGTGTCTCCCTGTCTGGTTTCCTTTAAAAGTAAAGCTTTACAAGTGTGGGGAAGCACGTGTCATTTTCTCCAGTCTTTGTTTTCCTTCTTTCTTATTGTGGCGGTCATCTCGTTTCCTTCACACGTGAGGTTCAAATGCTGCGACCCCGAGGAAGGCGCGGGCAGCGTGCGCACTGACCCCCAAGCCGCGGAGCTGTGCCTTGTTGCGCGCCGACACCAAGTGCCGTCGAGGGTGCGACCGGACTGCAGCATCCTCGCCAGCGCTGGAGGGCTGAGTCCCCAAAGAGGCGGACTTGAAAATAGCTTTAGATCAGGACATTTCATGAGATTTTCCCCCTTTTCCCTCCCCTCCAGGTTCCAGTTTTCACCTCCCACGCGCAGCCAGAGGAACGGATTCGCTGTCTTTCGGTCGCGTCCGGCGCGCTGCCGTCCCACGTGGACAGGACGAGGGAGCGGTCGTCCTTTCCCCGACAGGGGCGGAGGGACAGCGGGCCCCCGAGGGACCACAAACACACACCCGCGCCGCTGGGGCCCGCAAACCCGATCAGGCGGCCCTTGGAGCCTCCCTGCAGCCGCAAGGGAAGGCGCGGGGCTCCAGAGCCGGCGAGAGGAGCACGCTGAGGGCACCCGGCCCCGGCCCTGGCCTCGAGGACGGGCCCGGAAGATGGACGCAGCCCAGGAAAAAGCGCAAGGGTCGCCCAACGCCCCCATCCGAGGTTCAGGGTGAGGGAGCCGAGGGTTACACTGATTTCCCCGCCTTTATCAGGTGAGTCGTTTACCCAAGTCCAGAGTCTCGGAAAGGAGGGACTGTGTGAGCCAAACTCCACCTGGACCGAGAAGCAAACCTAACTAACTGCATGTGGGGTCTGAGGAAAACGCTGCGTCAGAGACAACTCTTGGTCGGAGCCTTAGGACCTGGAGTTGGCGTCATCTAAGGCGGGAGAACGGCAGGCGCCGCAGGTAGTGAGGGGAAGACCCGGAATCCAGGTCTGGGCGCGCAGCCCTGTTTGAAAGCGTTTTCCGTCCAGCCGTCCCCGATCCTGCATCCGCCGGGAGTCTTTTATGGTGTTGGGGATCCCGGGGTTTCATCCCGCGCGCCTCCCCTCCTGTCTCTACAGCCCCTGCCCCGGCGGCCTGCTCTCCACACGCGGTCGCCTGGCAAAGGGGTGGCTCCAGGGCAGTTCTGAGGTGCGGCCCAGACGGGGCAACTCACTGGGGACTTGCGGCCCCGGCGGGCCTCGCGGGCGCGTTCACTGTCCCGCAGAGCGCTCGGCCTTTCGCGTGGGGCTCCTCTTTTGGAGAAAGCAGGGAGGGAACGTTCTTCGGGTACAGCTCCTTGGAGGGAGGTGCGGCACTCAGAACAGGAGGACGGGAGACAGCAGACACTCATTATAGGCTTCCTACCATCACTTACAAGTCGTCTTGCGAGCAGCTCCCTGGTGGTCTAGTGGTTAGGATTCGGCGCTTTCACCGCCGCGGCCCGGGTTCGATTCCCGGTCAGGGAGATTTAGGTTTTGTTGTGTTGGTTTTTCTCCCTTCTTCTTTGTGGCATCTCAGCACCCAGCAGTCTTCACTTCCTCCTCACAAGTGTTATGTACCCCAAGGTGCAGATGCAGTAGATCTCTGCACTGAATCCTTAAGCCAGTGAGGTGGGCCCCAGGTCCAAGGCTTCTCCCAGGCTGGGAGAGGGGAGGTGTGATGAGCATCCTGGGCAGCCCCTCGCCTCCACGCCTTCCTTCATTTCAGATACTACAGTCTCACTTTCAGGGTCCATCTAAAGAGAACTCGGGACCTGAGTATGAATTACTCCTTTAAAAAAACAAAAAAACCCACAAAACTTTGACACCTATGAAAATTTGCAAGAATAGTAACCGCATATATTCTTCAGCAAAACGCACATTTTCCCACATTTGCTTTCTCAGTCTCTCTCCATGTACATAATTTGCTACACCATTTGACAGTAACTTGCAGACATCTCAACTCAAGATCACTGGGCTGCTGTTGCTTCCTTCTTTACCGTGTCCCTCAAAACCAGCTTTTGTGGCATCTGTCCTCTAAGGCCAGGGTAAGATTTTGTCCTGGCGAGGAGGTCCCTCTTGCCCTGTTCTCTGTGGGCTATAAGAAGCTTCAGGTGGAAATTTATTCCACTCTTCCTGATAGTGCAGGCCAGGCACACCTTGAGCTTGTAGGAGGAACATGTCTATGCTGGTATTCCCCCCAGGACCTGCTGCCCTGTGGACTCTGCTTTGTTGCTTTGGTGGGCTGTGGAGTCTTGAGTCCACTGCCCAGTGGAACCACCTACCTTGGGAGAGACCCTTCAGGGAAGTGCAGCTGCCCCCTTGCTTCTTGCCTGGCTCTCTCTCCTGCTAGGATTTTCATTTGTTTGTTTATAACAATTTACTTTACTCACTTCCCCTCTCTCCTCCTCCTTCCCCTCTGGTAACCATTACTCTGTTCTCTGTACCTATGTGTTTTTTTTGTATGGTTTGTTCATTCACTTAAATTTTTTTAATTCCACATATGGGTGAAATCACACGGTATTTGTCTTTATTTACCTGACTTATTTCACTTAGCATAATACCCTGAAGTCCATCCATGTTGTAGCAAATGGCAAGATTTCTTTTTTTTTAAAGGCTGAATAGTACTCCATTGTGTATGTATGCCACATCTTTTTTATACATTCACCTGTTGATGGACACTTGGGTTGTTTCCATATCTTGGCTATTGTAAATTATGCTTTGATGTATGTATGGGTGTATATATCTATTCCAATGACTGGTTTTGTATTTTCTGGATAAATACCTAGAAGTGGAATAGCTGGATCATATGGCAGAGTCTTATTCTTACTTTTTTGCAGAATTCCCATACCGTTTTCCATAGTGGCTTCACCATTTTACATTCCTACCAACATTGTAAAGGGTTCTGACTCAACAAAAAGGTGAAGAATCTTTCTGAGGTGGGAGGATGAGGGGAGCAGGTGGAAAATTATCAAAAGTAGGGGATAATTCTCAAGAGCTTTCCAGAATTGTCTGTATCACTGCTGTCAGGTAGGTGGCTGCCTTGTAATAGTGGTGCTTAGTCTGTTTTTTTAAAAATAAGATAACCTCATTAAATTTTAAAAAAATATTTTGGAAATGTATTTTTGAGAATCTGGAGATTAGTAAGACAAGTTTCTGGCAGTACACAGCATTGTTCTACTCTAAATCACCCTGAAACTGTTAAGTGACTTTCATATATTTAGATTATTTAACATTTAATTACTGAATCCATGCTTTAATAACACAGGTAACAATGGTACTTGGTCTTAAATGGTCCTGGCTCCAGTCTGAGGCAACCTGATTTGTGGTTCATATTCAACTGTGCCTCTCCCCAACATAGGGTAGTAACCAAGCTTCTATATCCAGGATCCCAGAGGAATCCAAGGACACGCTTGATTTTTTTCCCTTGTCCTTCCATAGACACCCTTGAGAAAAAGGATACATGAAAGTCTTTCACAAAAGCAGTTTCTGCCTGCTTTCCATCTGAGATACTTTCCTGTAAGAAGAACCAACCAAGGGAACAAACTTTAGTTGTCTTAAGGAAGCTTCTCTGTCTTTTATGCTTTCCTTAATCCTGAGTAAAATATCTCACTTGATGACCTGTAGCTCAGCATAAATAAACAAATACACACATATGAAAGTAAATTAAAGACAGGAAACTAGATGACACAGGTATTGGGAAGATAGAAACGCAATTGCTCCCTTAGAAAACATCATTATCTACATCAAAACAAAGAATCAAAGTTGAAAGAAGAGAAAGCAGAGTCAACATGGTAGTCTGTGTTTCCTGGTCCTTGGCTTGGCCCTGCACTAGGTCGTGGCCCAGTGATGTGAATAATTGACACTTGGCTTCATGGCTGGTCTTCTGTCCAATTCAAACATGTAATCAAGGGCTGACTTGGAACAGATTTTCACCATTTTAAAGCAGCCAAATGCCCTGAGACCTTCAGCCTTGGCTAGGGGACTGTTTAAAACATGAAGCCCTGGTTAAAGTATTAGACTTGAAATTTGATCAAATAGAACAAAGTGACAAGAGCCAGAGAGAGCTCCTATTTCTGAGAGAAAGGCAAGAAAGAGGCACTGGAATTTGAAAGAAATGACCTGGTAGAGCAATGTCATGAAAAGGAAGGAAAAGGTGGGGGAGGGGAGGAGTCCCACAGTTCCTGGCTTGCAAGGAGCTGTCTCATGCCTCTGATGTGTGCACGTCCCCTAGCTCCTGCAGCTTCCGGGAGCTCCAAGGTCCAAGAGGTGAAAACTTTCAGTTGGTGTTCTGTTCTCAAATCAGGAGTCCTGACTGAGATGTGGGATTCTGAATCCAGGTTGTGAAAATCCTGGGCCCTTTCTTCCAGGGAAAGGCAATACAGCCCCAAAGCAAGAGCCTATGGAGTGCTGAGCTCTCATGGAGATATTGCTCCTGGTGTAGAATGCAGTTGAATTTTGGACATCACATGCCCTAAATTTGGACACAGCAGGCAGCACTGAACTCAGAAAGGAGTGGGGACACTACAGTGGAGAGGTTGCCTCAGCGTGAAAAATGTTCACTCAAAAACTGGGTAGAATCACCTTTTTTTTTTTTTTTAAAGACAATGTACTCTTTTCAGAAAGGTCATGTTTGAAATACAAGAAATATAAGAGACATCTTGCATCCTTGGACTCCAAAGGAACTCTAGAGATAGATCTAAGCTCACTGAACTAAGCAAGAGCTGGAAACAAGTTTGGAGCACACCAAGCCTGCCTCCCAGGGATGCACAGTTACAAAGAACCAAATGCTGGCAACATAAGAAAACTACTTTGAGGGCAAATTTTACCTTTAATTTCCAGAGCTTAGATTAAAATATTTCTATTATGTCCACCAACACTCTACTAATTAGGGCTTTTTGTTATCAGATTTAAATGATAAGGGCAAAGAGGATGAGATAACTGCTGAAATGACAGCAAAACTCAACCATGTAGGGAATCTACCTGAAAAGATTCAAAAGGAAGCTTTGATTCCAGGTAGGTTTATGCCACCAAACCCACTTAGTTGGTAGCCCAAGGGACTGGTGACCCTGAAGTCTTTGTACCATACTCTAGAATGTGCCTACAAGAACCTAGGCTTGTGTCTCTTTCATTCTCTCCTCTTTCAAACTTCTCTAGCTTTGGGAGCCTGGGGAGGCTTCAGACATTGGAGACATGACTGAGGAGGTCATGTCATGGAACACATTTTGGGGCTCATGAGAACACCTGTTAGTTAAATGATTTCAAGGCTAGACTGACAGTCAACTGCCCTCCCATAACTTGTTCCTTACCTCCCTCAGAATGAAAGCTTCTGTAAATTCCATCTACAAACTGAGAAGTGGAAACATTACTTCTCTTTGGTGGGAGTGATATGTCTTATGGATTCAGAAGCCTCCTTCCAACCACTTTTGACTGCCATTTCTCCTCAGCCCCATGGTGAATGCAAAGGCTTCCATTTTAGCTTAACACCCAGAGCTAACTTCACAGCTGCCAGCAGTGTCACTTCAAATTTCTCTTTGTAGGGAAAGCAAATATTCAAGTGTTAGTTTTCTAAGCTTTTTTTTCTACAAAATACCCTGGGATGGACAAATTGCTCTTCTTTGAGTTGATGTCTATCCAGGGAACAAGCCTGTAGTAATGTCAACAATATCATAATTCTCCATTTACCTCCTGTTCCTGAGAGAGAGGGCCAGGGGCTTGAAGAAGGACATGCTGCAGGAGGACAGGAATAAATGAAAATCTAATGAGAGGAAGTAGAAGGATGGTGAGGCAAGTGAGACAGAACACTGAGGCCTCCAAGGTGGTTCAAGCCTTGCCTTGTTTTGTTGAAAACCTAGGTAGTACAAATGCCTGGTTTAATATTTGGGAGGAGGGAGTAAGATGTGTGTTTGAGTTTGTGGGCGTGGGCACAAGAAAGTGGCGTGGTAGCAGAAATCCAGGATGCTGAAGTTCCTGGTCATCTTTGTGTAGTGCCATTGTTCTATGTTTAGCATTGTTGTAGTGACACCCTTGGTTAGAATTGAGTGATAATAAATGGAGTGGTTCCATATTATCTGGAATTGGATCTTGGACCCGACTAGATGTGAAATTATTAATGACCCTGATGTCAGAGACCACTTTCAGTTCATGGCATGCAGTAGCAAAACATTTTCCCAAATCATTGTCTGCAGACACCTGTATTTAGATTCTCACAGAAAGTAAGGATTAGAGTGGTCAAATAGTTGCTGCCAGAGAACATTTTAGTGAAGATATGAGTGTGACGGGTTGGTTACTTCCATGTAAACTGGAGGAATTGGGGAAACAAAATGATGAGCTCAAGGTTCTAAGTTCCTAGCTCAAGATTTAGGTTAGGGACCTGAAAGATTCTATAACCATATTTAAAACAAAACAAAACAAAACAACCTTCAAACCTTGTCTAGTAGTATCACTGTAGGCCCGAGCTCTGCAAACTAAACCTAAATTGAATTTCCAACATCACAGAATCTCTTATGTTAAAGTCAGGGAATTTATTAAGAAGGACTGGTATCATTGGGATGGGGTCTTATGGATAGATTCTGATGAAGGTGGGGCTCTTGAAACCCTAAATTGCCCCAAGCCTCAGGTTACCTGAGAAGCAGCCCTTCCTCCCTTGTTTGAGGAGGTTACATGAAGGAGGTTACCTCCACTTACCTGAAGAAGCTCGAAGGTCTCCCTATAACATCTGAGTAGTTGCTTTACATGGGTCTGCTGATCCTCCTCAGGACCTACTGCTACCATGTATCAGATTTGCTTTGTATCAGACTCATTTTTTAGAAGCAATGACAGAAAATTTTCCAGCCACAATTAACATTATAAACCACTGATCCAAGGAGTCAAATGATCCTCAAGCACTATAAACATGAAGAAGACCACACCTAGTCACATAATAATTAAATTGCTCAAATCAGTTGGGAAAAAAATCTCAAAGGCAGCCAGAGGGATAACACATGCTACATACAGAAAATAAATATAATGTCAGATTTCTCATCAGAAGCACTGCAGCAAGTGAAAAAGACAGTGGAGCAACATCTTTAAAGAACTGAGAGAAAAAAGTCAACATGGAATTCTATGGCGCCTATCCTCAAAAAAGTCTTTCAACAATAAAGGTGAATAACGATATTTACAGACATACAATTGCTGAAAGACTTCATCACCAGCAACCCAAACCACAAGAAAGGTTAAAGTAGTCCTCCAGGAAGAAAGAAACTCACATCAGAGGGAAATCTCCATATGCACAAAGGGATGAAGGACAACAGAAATGGTATCTGCGTGAAAAATATATAACCTTTTCCCCTTCTTATTTAAATCTCTTTAAAAACATGGGACAGTTTAAAGAAAAGTAATAACCTTGGGTTGTGGGGTTTATAACATACTCAAAGTAAAATGCATGACAACGATAGCATAAAGGCAAGCAGGGGAGAAAAGTGAAGACATCACTTGAAGGCAGGCTGTGGTAAGTTACAGACGTCTGCTCTAAAGCCTAAAGCAGTTGCTGAAATAACAAAATAAAGAGTTATAGCTAATAAGCCAACAAAGGGGAGAGAATGGAACCGTTTACAAAAAACCGTGTATATCTCATAAAACAATTGTGCATCAGGCACTCTAACCATAGGCATGTGTACAAGAATGATGACTGCAGTATTGTTCGTAATAATAAAAGCATATAAGCAAATTAATTTCAAAGTTATATGTAAAGGGCTCAATAAATACTAGTACAAACAAGGGACGAAACTTCACTGTTAAAAGGAACCCAGAGGTAACGATGAGATGACAAAGTGACCTACCTGTTTCCTTCAGAGCTCTTCTGTGAGGATCAGTGATGATCTCGGCTTAGGTTCTCTTGTTATGGAGAAGACATAGGTGAAAAGGAGGGTAATAGAGGCCTAGCTTCAAGTTTATGTGAAAGGATGTGCAAGACAAAAATAACTGCAAACCTTTTAATTACATCCTTAAAAAGCCAGGAGGGGCGTCTCTGACTGGGCTCGAACCACCAACCTTTACGATTAATAACCGACCGCGCTCACCGATTGCGCCACAGAGACACCTGAACCTTACCTTCCCTCTCCCTGCTTCCCCACCTCATCCCACAGAGAGCAAGCACGCCTTCCACTTTAGGCGGAGCCACCCGCCTTTCGCAGGACAGTTGTATTGATTCCAAAGCCACGGAAAACCAGAGAAACTCGTGGGAAAGCCGTGCGTTGGGCGATTCCGAAGGCAGAAAGGCAGCCAAGCGTCCCCGCCGCGCCTTGCTCCACACCCGCCGCAGATGCCAGCGCCCCGGAGTCGTCCGGGGCCGCGACACCCCGGGCTTGAGCCGAGTGGGACTCAAGGGAAGCTGAATGCCCCATGGGCTCATAACGGTTCTTTCGGTTCTTTGCTCCGCCTTCACCCGACAGTCTGAGCCACTGGCGCTGCCCTCCCTCAGCTCAGCCAAGGTAGGTGGGCCGGGAGCCGGAAGAAGGCGGTGGGGAGGGTTGGTCAAAAGAGGAAATGTAAGGAGGAGGGAATGAAGCAAGGGAGGCAAGGACAAAGCAAAGATACTTCCCAGGAGACCTGATCTGAGGCACCGGCTGGACGCAGGGGAGATGAGAAATGCATCAGAATGCGAAGGGAATAACGGAGGGAAGACGAGAGGGAAACTCACGAATACTTGCAGTTTTCAACAACAGAACAGCTAAATAATTGGAAGCAATTTATATTAAAAGTAGTAGCGCAAAAACTAGCCTCGCCGCCGGCTCAGTAGCGCGCCGTGATCGTATAGTGGTTAGTACTCTGCGTTGTGGCCGCAGCAACCTCGGTTCGAATCCGAGTCACGGCAGTGTTCCCCTTTTTTTCTGCGTTGTATCTGTTACCAGAACAACTCTTTAGTCACCAAACGGAGTAAAGTCAGGAGAACAGGGGTCAACCCAACAGTGCACTAGGCTGAAGCGCTCTGCACTTAAACCACGTCTCACCATTTAAGAGAAAATACCTAAAGATCAGGTTCAAGCTCTAAATGAAACTCGTGTGTGGCTTCGACGACGGAAATGGTGTAGTCTTATAGGGATTTTTGTTGTTGTTGTTGAAATATTTCAAACAGCAGTGAGGCTTTTTTACACAAAAAGAAACAGATTTTATTATTTTTTAACATCTTTATTGGAGTATAATTGCTTTACAATGGTGTGTTAGTTTCTGCTGTGTAACAAAGTGAGTCAGCTATGCATACACATATAACCCCATATCTCCTCCCTCTTGCGTCTCCCTCCCACTCTCCCTATCCCACACCTTTAGGAGGACACAAAGCACCAAGCTGATCTCCCTGTGCTATGCGGATGCTTCCCTCTAGCTATCTACTTTACATTTGGTAGTGTATATATGTCCATGCCATTCTCTCCCTTCGTCCCAACTTCCCCTTCCCCCTCCCCGTGTCCTCAAGTCCATTCTCTACGTCTATGTCTTTACTCCTGTCTTGCCCCTAGGTTCTTCAAAACCTTTTTTTTTTTTTTTTTTAGATTCCACATATATGTGTTAGCATACGGTATTGGTTTTTCTCTTTCTGACTTACCTCACTCTGTATGACAGTCTCTAGGTCTATTCACCTCAGTACAAATAACTCAATTTTGTTTCTTTTTATGGCTGAGTAATATTCCATTGTATATATGTGCCACATCTTCCTCATCCGTTCATCTGTTGAGGGACACTTAGGTTGCTTCCATGTCCTGGCTATTGTAAATAGAGCTGCAATGAACATTGTGGTACATGACTCTTTTTGAATTATGGTTTTCTCAGAGTATATGCTCAGTAGTGGGATTGCTGGGTCCTATGGTAGTTCTATTTTTAGATTTTTAAGGAACCTCCATACTGTTCTCTACAGTGGCTGTACCAATTCACATTCCCACCAACAGTGCAAGAGGGTTCCCTTTTCTCCACACCCTCTCCAGCATTTATTATTTGTAGATTTTTTGATGATGGCAATTTGACCAGTATGAGGTGATACTTCATTGTAGTTTTGATTTGCATTTCTCTGATGATTAATGATGTTGAGCATTCTTTCATGTGTTTGCTGGCAATCTATATATCTTCTTTGGAGAAATGTCTATTTAGGTCTTCTGCCCATTTTTGGATTGGGTTGTTTGTTTTTCTGATATTGAGCTGTATGAGAGGCTTGTAAATTTTGGAGATTAATCCTTCTTCAGTTGCTTCATTTGCAAATATTTTTTCCCATGCTGAGGGTTGTCTTTTCGTCTTGTTTATGGTTTCCTTTGCTGTGCAAAAGCTTTTAAGTTTCATTAGTTCCCATTTGTTTATTTTTGTTTTTCTTTCCATTTGTCTAGGAGGTGGGTCAAAAATGATCTTGCTGTGATTTATGTCATGGAGAGTTCTGCCTATGTTTTCCTCTAAGAGTTTAAGAGTATCTGGCCTTAAATTTAGGTCTTTAATCCATTTAGAGTTTATTTTTGTGTATGGTGTTAGGGAGTGTTCTAATTTCATTCTTTTACATGTAGCTGTCCAGTTTTCCCACCACCACTTATTGAAGAGGCTGCTTTTTTTCCATTGTATATTCTTGCCTCCTTTATCAAAGATAAGGTGACCATATATGCATGGGTTATCTCTGGGCTTTCTATCCTGTTCCACTGCTCTATATTTCTGTTTTTGTGCCAGTATCAAACTGTGTTGATTACTGTAGCTTTGTGGTATAGTCTGAAGTCAGGGAGCCTGATTCCTCCCGCTCCGTTTTTCTTTCTCAACATTGCTTTGGCTATTCGGGGTCTTTTGTGTTTCCATACAAATTGTGAAGTTTTTTGTTCTAGTTCTGTAAAAGATGCCATTGGTAGTTTGATAGAGATTGCACTAAATCTGTAGATTGCTTTGGGTAATATAATCATTTTCACAATATTGATTTTTCCAATACAAGAACATGGTATACCTCTCCATCTGTTTCTATCGTCTTTAATTTCTTTCATCAGTGTCTTATAGTTTCCTGCATGCAGGTCTTTTGTCTCCTTAGGTGGGTTTATTCCTAGGTATTTTATTCTTTTTGTTGTGATGGTAAATGGGAGAGTTTCCCTAATTTCTCTTTCATATTTTTCATCATTAGTATATAGGAATGTAAGAGATTTCTGTGCATTAATTTTGTATCCTGCTACTTTACCAAATTCATTGATTAGCTCTAGTAGTTTTCTGGTGGCATCTTTAGGATTCCCTACGTGTAGTATAATGTCACCTGCAAACAGTGACAGTTTTACTTCTTTTCTGATTTGGATTCCTTTTATTTCCTTTTCTTCTCTGATTGCTGTGGCTAAAACTTCCAAAACTATGTTGAATAATAGTGGTGAGAGTGGGCAGTCTTGTCTTGTTCCTGATCTTAGTGAAAATGGTTTCAGTTTTTCACCATTGAGAACGATGTTGGCTGTGGGTTTGTCATACATGGCCTTTATTATGTTGAGGTAAGTTCCCTCTATGCATACTTTCTGGAGGGTTTTTATCATAAATCGGTGTTGAATTTTGTTGAAACCTTTTTCTACATCTATTGAGATGGTTTTTCTCCTTCAATTTGTTAATATGGTTTATCACATTGATTGATTTGCATATATTGAAGAATCCTTGCATTCCTAGGATAAACCCCACTTGATCATTGTGTATGGTGTGTTGTTGGATTCTGTTTGCTAGTATTTTGTTGAGGATTTTTGCATCTATGTTCATCAGTGATATTGGCCTGTAGTTTTCTTTCTTTGTGACATCTTTTTCTGGTTTTGGTATCAGGGTGACGGTGGCCTCATAGAATGGGTTTGGGAGTATTCCTCCCTCTGCTATATTTTGGAAGAGTTTGAGAAGGATAGATGTTAGCTCTTCTCTAAATATTTGATAGAATTTGCCTGTGAAGCCATCTGGTCCTGGGCTTTTGTTTTTTAGAAGATTTTTAATCACAGTTTCAATTTCAGTGCTTGTGATTGGTCTGTTTATATTTTCTATTTCTTCCCGGTTCATTCATTGTGCTTTTCTAAGAATTTGTCCATTTCTTCCAGGTTGTCTATTTTATTGGCATAGAGTTGCTTGTAGTAATCTCTCATGATCCTTTGTATTTCTGCAGAGTCAGTTGTTACTTCTCCTTTTTCATTTCTAATTCTGTTGATTTGAGTCTTCTCCCTTTCTTTCTTGATGAATCTGGCTAATGGTTTATCAATTTTGTTTATCTTCTCAAAGAAGCAGCTTTTAGTTTTATTGATCTTTGTTATTGTTTCCTTCATTTCTTTTTCATTTATTTCTGAACTGATCTTTATGATTTCTTTCCTTCTGCCAACTTTGGGGGGGTTTGTTTGTTTTCTTTGTCTAATTTCTTTAGGTGTAAGTTTAGGTTGTTTATTTGAGAAGTTCCTTGTTTCTTGAAGTAGGATTGTATTGCTATAAATTTCCCTCTTAGAACTGCTTTTGCTGCATCCTATAGGTTTTGGGTCTTTGTGTTTTCATTGTCATTTGTTTCTAGGTATTTTTTATTTCCTCTTTGCTTTCTTCAGTTATCTTTGGTTATTTAGTAGTGTATTGTTTAGCCTCCACGTGTGTGTAATTTTTACAGATTATTTCCTGTAATTGATACCTAGTCTCATAGAATTGTAGTCAGAAAATACACTTGATAAGAGTTCAATTTTCTTAAATTTACCAAGGCTTGATTTGTGACCCAAGATATGGTCCATCCTGAGGAATGTTCCATGAGCACTTGAGAAGATAGTGTATTCTGTTGTTTTTGGATGGAATGTCCTATAAATATCAATTAAATACATCTTGTTTAATGCATCATTTAAAGCTTGTGTTTCCTTATTTATTTTCATTTTGGATGATCTGTCCATTGGTGAAAGTGGGGTGTTAAAGTTCTCTGCTATTATTGTGTTACTGTTGATTTCCTCTTTTATGGCTGTTAGCATTTGCCTTATATATTGAGGTGCTCCTATGCTGGGTGCATAAATATTTACAATTGTTATATCTTCTTCTTGGATTGATCCCTTGATCATTATATAGTGTCCTTCTTTGTCTCTTGTAATAGTCCTTATGTTAAAGTGTATTTTTTCTTATATGAGAATTGCTAGTCCACCTTTCTTTTGATTTCCATTTGCATGGAATATCTTTTTCCATCCCATCACTTTCAGTCTGTATGTGTCCCTAGGTCTGAAGTAGGTTTCTTGTAGACAGCATATATATGTGTCTTGTCTTTGTATCCATTCAGCCAGTTGTCTTTTGGTTGGAACATTTAATCCATTTACATTTAAGGTAGTGATCGATATGTATGTTCCTATTACCATTTTCTTAATTGTTTTGGGTTTGTTTTTGTAGGTCGTTTCCTTCTCTTGTGTTTCCTGCCTGGAGAAGTTCCTTTAACATTTGTTGTAAAGCTGGTTTGGTGGTGCTGAATTCTCTTAGCTTTTACTTGTCTGTAAAGGTTTTAATTTCTCCTTCAAATATGAATGAGATCCTCGCTGGGTAAAGTAATCTTGGTTACAGGTTTTTCCCTTTCATCACTTTAAATATGTCTTTCCACTCCCTTCTGGCTTGCCAAGTTTCTGCTGAGAGATCAGCTGTTAACCTTATGGGGATTCCCTTGTATGCTATTTGTTGTTTTCCCCTTGCTGCCTTTAATATTTTTTCTTTGTATTTAATTTTTTTTTTTTTTTTTTTTTTTTTTTTTTTGCAGTACGTGGGCCTCTCACCATTGTGGCCTCTCCTGTTGCAGAGCACAGGCTCTGGATGCGCAGGCTCAGTGGCCATGGCTCATGGGCCCAGCCACTCCGCGGCATGTGGGATCTTCCTGGACTGGGGCACGAACCCGTGTCCCCTGCATCGGCAGGCAGACTCTCAACCACTGCACCACCAGGGAAGCCCTGTATTTAATTTTTGATAGTTTGATAAATATGTGTCTTGGCGTGTTTCTCATTGGATTTATCCTGTATGGGACTCTCTCTGCTTCCTGGACTTGATTGACTATTTCCTTTTCCATATTAGGGAAGTTTTCAACTATAATCTCTTCAAATATTTTCTCAGTCCCTTTCTTTTTCTCTACTTCTTCTGGGACCCCTATAATTCGAATGTTGGTGTGTTTAATATTGTCCCAGAAGTCTCTGAGACTGTCCTCAATTCTTTTCATTCTTTTTTCTTTATTCTGCTCTGCAGTAGTTATTTCCACTATTTTACCTTCCAGGTCACTTATCTGTTCTTCTGCCTCAGTTATTCTGCTATTGATTCCTTCTAGAGAATTTTTAATTTCATTTATTGTGTTGTTCATCATTGTTTGTTTGCTCTTTAGTTCTTCTAGGTCCTTGTTAAACGTTTCTTATATTTTCTCCATTCTATTTCCAAGATTTTGGATCATCTTTACTGTCATTACTCTGAATTCTTTTTCAGGTAGACTGCGTATTTCCTCTTCATTTGTTTGGTCTGGTGGGTTTTTACCTTGCTCCTTCATCTGCTGTGTATTTCATTGTCTTCTCATTTTGCTTAAATTACCATGTTTGGGGTTTCCCTTTCACAGGCTGTGGGTTTGTAGTTCCCATTGTTTTTGGTGTCTGCCCCCAGTGGGTAAGGATGGTTCAGTGGGTTGTTTAGGCTTCCTGGTGGAGGGGGCTGGTGCCTGTGTTCTGGTGGATCAGGCTGGATCTTGTATTTCTGGTGGGCAGGATTGTGTCTGGTGGTGTGTTTTGGGGTATCTGTGAACTTATTATGATTTTAGGCAGCCTCTCTGCTAATGGGTGGTGTTGTGTTCCTGTCCTGCTAGTTGTATGGCATAGGGTGTCCAGCACTGTAGCTTGCTGGTCATAAGTGGAGCTGGGTCTTAGCATTAAGATGGAGATCTCTGGGAGAGCTTTCACCGTTTGATATTATGTGGGCAGGTCTCTGGTGGACCAATGTCCTGAACTCAGCTCTCCTACCTCAGAGGCTTGGGCCTGACACCCAGCTGGAGCACCAAGACCCTGTCAGCCACATGGCTCAGAAGAAAAGGGGAAAAAAAAGAAAGGAAAAAAGAAGATAAATAAAATATATAAAGTTATTAAAATAAAAACAAAAATTATTATTAAAAATAAAAAGTAATAAAAAAAAGAAAGAAAGAAGAGAGCAACCAAACCAAAAACCAAATCCAATCCACCAATGATAACAAGCGCTAAAAACTATACTGAAAAAAAAAGAAAAATATGGACAGACAGAACACTAAGACAAATGGTAAAAGCAAAGCTTAAGTCTTAGCTTCATTGGACACTGCACACAAAGCCTTGGGCTCCATAAAACTCTGATTGGCTCATGTACAAAATTCAACCTCGAATTATATCTTAGTTTCATTTGGAAGGGTCATTCCTGTCATGATCAAGGGTGGTACGAATGGCTCTCCTTTGGGGAGTGATCTGAATCTTCAGAATCTCCCTGCAACTCCAAATGGGATCTGGGCTCCAGACTTTATTTAAATAAACAGTTTACAATGTACTCCAATCCAGTCATCGTCTTCACTGGATTCTCTGACATCCGACCTCCAATTTTTACCCTAAAAGGAAATTATTAAAGTGTGTTCACAGAACAAAATACACATATCATTAATGGGCAGCTATTTGAATATTGAAATGTGTAATCATCACCAGGATCACGACATAGAAATTTTTTGTCATTCAAGCATGGCCCTCTGATACACCTTCCAGGTAATGCCCACCCATCCCCTGATACTTTAAACAATTCTGATGTCTTCCGTCTCAAATTAGGCTTGCTCTTTCTTCAAGTTCATGTTTCTGAATATACACGTTTCTATCTAGCTATTATCAAGCAACATTATTATGTTTAATATATATATATATTTGTGTTTCTCACACCTTAATTTTGGTGTTAATGATAAGCATTACACTAATGTAAAACTATTTCACGTATGATGAACATTGGGGTGGTTTCAAACTACAGCATTGGGAAAGGCTCATATGAATGCCTTTCTACTATAACTTGTGAATATGAGAATAAATATCCATTAAAGGTAAAGGAGTCATGGACCAAAAACTCGGCCAGGAAAGCAAAACCAGTGCCTTCTATCCTAGAGATGCTAGACTGGGGGAGTGGAGGGGCACAGTGAGGCAAGTCAGAGAAAAGTAGAATTTTTACTGCCATTGAAGGGCATATCCTCTTCAATCATTTCTCCACTGTCCAAGGTCCACTGAGGGAAGAACCGACAATGGGAGCGTCACTCCAAAGTGGTTCAGTGCACAGATTCTGGGCTCTACTGGAGCATTTTCTGGGCATCTCTTCTGGGTAAGAGTGGACGCCGCAGGATTTCCTGCTGTTCCCTAAGGAGCAGTGGGAGAGATGCCTACCTGGCCAGGTTCCTGGGCTATGCCACCCAATCCCTCAATGAGGAGCTTCAATTCCGGGCCCTTGTGTCTGCCAAGAGAACCAACAAGAAGGTGTTGCCTCCTACCACCACAAGTGCTCTCTCTTCCTCTTGTTAGAAAACGTTGATCCAACTCCTTTCCGTATCACTAGAGGTATGTTGGGACACTTCTGCTTATTGGGAGGGGTGACTTACACTCCCGAAGAACACAGCTGGAGTAGAGAAGGAGGCGGGAGAAGGGGAAGCCTTATGAGAGGCCATGGAGTTGGCTAGGCCTGGAAGGGAAAGCGCCGTTGGTCCCGGGAGCCTCCTTGCGAAGGCAGGCCTCTGGCCTCCATGTTCCCGGAAGCGGTACCTCCTTCTGACCTGCCCCAAAGGGACTGTGGAGCGCGAGGCTTCCGGGCAAGGTCTCCCATGTTTTTTCACCACCCCTGTGGTGTGGCTTCTTTCTTGCTGGTGCCTGCCAGCCAGCGGGCCTCCCCAGCAAAGTGCCACACATGGACACGGACACACAGACAGGACAGTCAGGAGGCTTGGCGCAAGAAGCAGGACCCATCCATACACTTTGGTCACGACATAGGAGGGCCAGGAAGATGCGGCTGCTCACCGGAATTCCGAGGCAGTTGAACACAGTGTGGCGCGCCTCTTGCCCTGGGTCGGCGTAGCACAGTGAGGCATCACGGAAGAGACGTCGTCTGCCATGAACCAAGGGATATCAGGAGAGAGCGGCAACTCAACCCCCCGCCCCCCCACCAGCACCAATTCCCTCCCACAGGTGGGGAAATCACAGCCATCAGCTTTTCAGGAGTGCAGTGGATAAGCCTTACACCCTGGGGAAAGCACCTTCAAGATCATGACAACTCTTTTGTCAGGTAACTAGGGGAACACACCCTGCAGGCACCAGTGCAGGCTCCCACCCCTCCAGTGTTCGCTCAGGATCACCACCCTCCCCTCCACCCGCCCTTTGCCGTTCTTCTAAACTGCTCTCCCCAAAGGAATTCAAGCGAAGACCCTCCAAACCTCTCCCATCCACCCCCACACCCTCTCATAAACCCACCCTCAGCCCGGCCCATCAGACTAACCACCTTTCAGCGGTGGCTCCAGAAGGAGGGACCCACAGCCTCAGCTCCGTCTCATCTACGTACTCTACCCGCTGCCTCTGCACACTTGGTCCACATCCTCTCCCCCTCCCTCTCCCTGGCTATCCTCTTGTCCTACAGTGGAAGCAACATTTGTCCCAATAGGTCTTCAGTGTGAGTGTCCAAGGGAAAAAGGAAAACACGCTCATTGTCTGGTAGAGACCACAGGGATTTTTTTTTTTTTTCGGTACGCGGGGCTCTCACTGCTGTGGCCTCTCCCGTTGCGGAGCACAGGCTCCGGACGCGCAGGCTCAGCGGCCACGGCTCACGGGCCCAGGCGCTCCGCAGCATGTGGGATCCTCCCGGACCGGGGCACGAACCCATATCCTTTGCATCGGTAGGCGGGCTCTCAACCACCGCGCCACCAGGGAAGCCCAGACCCCAGGAATTTGAATCAAGAGCAGTTGGAGAAGTTGCCTGGATCGCCATCCTTTTGGTATTCATTTTTACACCTACCTTCTGATTATGGCACCGATAACAGTTTTCCGTTTGTGGTAGTGAGATGAACTGAAAAGTCAAATTACTCAGGAAAATGAATATGACTCGAATGAAAGAGAATATGTAAACAATATATTCCATCCTCGCTCAACTGATGAGTGTGTGGAGATGGCAAAGGCCTGGGAGGCCGGGCACTCTCCGCTGATGCTGTGCCAGTCATTAGATCTGCACGTGTCGCCACTGGGAACACACTGAGCCTGGGTCTCTGTCTCCGAGAGCTGCCTCGGAAGGATCCACCTGCACCACAGCGACCGACCACCTGACCCTGTTTCCTTTCCCTGGAAAGGCTAAGCCAGGGTCGTCCTGGATCACAAAGGAAGATATCTTAACGGCCAGAAGTTATAAGAAAATATTCCTGTCATTTTTATTTATTAGGGAAATGCACATTAGTACTATAAGGACATATCATTACACACCCTCCAGCATGGCTATATCTAAAAGAATTAGTACACCAAATGCTGACAAGAATGCACAGAAACTGCAACTGTAGTTGCTGGTTTGAAAACATTCTAGGGCACTGTTTGTCAGTTTCTAATAAAGTTAATCTTGTACCTACTCCACGACCCAGCAGTTGCAGTACTTCCATGAATGCATAAGTATACAAAAAGATTGGTATAGAATATTTATCAATGCACCAAGAATATTCATTGAAAACAATAACACCAGAATTACTCCAATAATACCAAAATTAAGAAGTGATATACACAATAATATGGTTATGTTTAATGAACATAATGTTGTATTTTAAAAGCCAGATACAAAAAAATACATTCATTCATTTGAATTTCAATAGCAGGCAATAGTAATTTCGGCAATAGACCTCACAATAGTAATTAACTAAATGCGATAGGGTAACAATTGCCTGGAAAGGGACTGAGTATATTTCTGGGATCATGGCAATTTTCTATAACTTGATCTGGGTGATGATTACGTTTGCTAAAATTCCACAACTTGTTAGTTTTTTTATACAAATTAGTGTATATATGTCAATCCCAATATTCAAGTTCATCCATTCCCCCCTCTAGGTTTTTCTCCCTTGGTGTCCATACATTTGTCTTCTACATCTGTGTCTCTATTTCTGCCTTGCATAAAGATATGTGCTTTTAACTCTACGTGAACTATAGTTCAAAACTAGTGACTGGTGAACGAAGGCAAGCTGGTGTAGACAATGAACAACTAGTTCGCATTTTACTGTAAACTCATTAAAAACTCGTTCTCCTTTAGTGTAACAACCCTCACTGGTATTTGAATTATCTTTAACAGTAAAACGGCTATGACCACACTATTTTATTAGTGGAAGATACAGACAAGGATCCTTGAGAGGCGGTATTTCAACTTTGGGGATATGTCCTGCTCAACAGTGAGACAAGGAACCGTCCTAGGTTTCGCTTTGACCGGCGCCCGCGGGTTTGTGCACTGTGGGATTTACTGCTCTTCTCACCGCATCGCGCTCGGCGGCCAGCAGTAAACTGCTCTCTGAACGCTGCTAAAGGGCGCAGCTGGTGCTGGCATTAAAAGCAAACCGAAAGACAGGTCATAGACACGAACTTGCTGTAACTTTGATTTGAACCGAGGTTGATGCAGCCACAACACAGCACTAATCACTGTATAGTCACCATGCACCAGAGGCCAACAGGTAATTTCTTTGACATAAATATTTTCACATTATTTTTGCTGTTTAATTCTTAGACACACATGCTCGTGCTTTTCTCTCTTTCACGCCCTTCTCCTGTTCTCCCTCCCTATTCAGTTACTTAATAAAACCAATTTTAATCTCTCAAGATCCGGCCTGTGCCTCACAGGCTTCCTGGGAGGTCTGTCTCATCCATGCCTCTGCTTTCTTTCGCTCCTTTTCACATTTGCTCTTTGGACCTGATTTCCTTCCCGCTGCAGCCAAGCCGACCACATCTACTAAACCGCTGCCCAGCTGGGGAGATGGTCGAGTGAAGGCGGAGCAAACGGGGAGCTGTCACGGAACCCATTGGGCACGCAGCTTCCCTCCGGCCCCCCTCAGCTCAGGCCCAGGGGCGCCTCCGGGGCGCCGATATCTGCGGCGGGTGTGGAGCAAGGCGCGGCGGGGACGCTCGGCTGCCCTTGGGCCTTCGGAATAGCCCGACGCACGGCTCCCCCACCGGAAGGAGCACGCTGCGTCGACTCCTCCTCTCCCGTTGTCCGAGCCTTCGGAGCCGTCGTCGCTGTCCTGCGAAAGGCGGGTGGCTCCGCCTACCTTGGGACTGCTTACGTTCTACATAGATGAAAGAGGATGCTTCCCCGCGTCTCTGTGGCGCAACCGGTTAGCGCGTTCGGCTGTTAACCGAAAGGTTGGTGGTTCGAGTCCACCCAGGGACGCCTTCGTGGCCTTTTCAATATGTAATTTAAGGGTTTGCAGTTATTTCTGCCTCGTACATCATTTCTACGTAAACTCAGAGGAAGGCCTCCTTTACTTTTCTTGTCACAGCAAGAGAACCTAAGCCAAGATCACTGCCGCTCTTCTGATCCTCACAGAAGACCCCCGAAGGACACAGGTCACCTGGAATCCAGGATTCCTGGAAAGAGGGTAGAGTCATCAGCTCATCGTTACCCTCTGGGTTCCTTTTAACAGTGAAGTTTTATCCATTGTTTGTACTAGTATTTATTGAACCCTTTACATATACCTTTGAAATTAATTTGTTTCTATGCTTTTATTATTACAAACAATTCTGCACTCATCATTCTTGTACACATGTGTATGGGTGGAGTGCCAGAAGGGCAACTGTTCTATAAGAGAGTTTACATGGTTTTACATATGGTTCCATTCTCTCACCTTACTTTGTCTTATTAGCTATAACTCTTTTGTTATTTCAGCGACTACTTTAAGCTTTATAGCATACATTTCTACCTTATCACAGCCTGCCTTCAAGTGATGTCATTCCTCTTCACATTTCTCATCTGCCTGCCTTTACTCTATTGCCCTTATGCATTTTACTTTGCATATATTATAAACTCCAAATCTAAGGTTTTTACTTTTCTTTAAACTGTCCCATGTTTTTGAAGATATTTAATTGATAAGAAATGATCTTATATATTTTCCATGCAGATATCATATCTTTTGTCCTTCTTTCCTTTATGTACACCCAGAATTCTATCTGGTGTGAATTTCCTTCTTCCTGGAGGACTCCTTTAACATTTCTTGTGGTGTGGATCTCCTGGTGATGAAGTCTTTCAGCATCTGTATGTCTATAAATGTCATTATTCACTTTTATTTTTGAAAGATATTTTGTGAGGGAAGACACATAGAATATCATGCTGACTTTTTTTTCCCCTCTCAGTTCTTTAAAGATGTTGCTCCACTGCCTTTATTTTTGTTTTTTGTATGTAGTATGTCTTATTGTTTTGGCTGCTTTAGTGATTTTTCCTTTTCCTATGGATTTGAGCAGTTTAATAGTAATGTGCTTGGTGTGGCTTTCTTCATATTCTTTGTGCTCAGGGTTCATTTGCATCCTTGGATCGGTGGCTTTATAATTTTCATTATAATTAGAATATTATCTGTCTAGTTTCTTCAAAATTTTATTCTTCAAAAAACTTCTGCAGGTCATTTCAGGGACTTCAAATATTCCCACGATAGGCCTTTTAAAATTGTCCTAGCTAACACAATCATAGTAGGGGACTTTAACACCCCTTTCACCAATGGACAGATCATCCAAAATGAAAATAAATAAGGAAACACAAGCTTTAAATGATACATTAAACAAGATGGACTTAATTGATATTTATAGGACATTCCATCCAAAAACAACAGAATACAGTTTCTTCTCAAGTGCTCATGGAACATTCTCCAGGATAGATCATATCTTGGGTCACAAATCAAGCCTTGGTAAATTTAAGAAAATTGAAATCATATCAAGTGTCGTTTCTGACCACAATGCTATGAGACTAGATATCAAGTACAGGAAAAAAAATCTGTAAAAAAACACAAACACATGGATGCTAAACAACACACTACTAAATAACCAAGAGATCACTGAAGAAATAAAAGAGGAACTCAATAAAATACCTAGAAACAAATGACAGTGAAACCATGATGACCCAAAACCTATGGGATGCAGCAAAAGCAGTTCTAAGAGGGAAGTTTATAGCACTACAATCCTACCTCAAGAAACAAGAAATATCTCAAATAAACAACCTAACCTTACACCTAAAGCAATAAGAGAAAGAAGAAAAAAAAACCCAAAGTTAGCAGAAGGAAAGAAATCATAAAGATCAGTTCAGAAATAAATGAAAAAGAAGGAAACAATAGCAAAGATCAATAAAACTAAAAGCTGCTTCTTTGAGAAGGTAAACAAAATTGATAAACCATTAGCCAGATTCATCAAGAAAAAAAGGGAGAAGACTCAAATCAATAAAATTAGAAATGAAAAAGCAGAAGTAACAACTGACTCTGCAGAAATACAAAGGATCATGAGAGATTACTGCAAGCAACTATATGCCAATAAAATAGACAACCTGGAAGAAATGGACAAATTCTTAGAAAAGCACAACCTTCCGAGACTGAACCAGGAAGAAATATAAAATATAAACAGACCAATCACAAGCACTGAAAGCCAGGACCAGATGGCTTCACAGGTGAATTCTATCACACATTTAGAGAAGAGCTAACACCTATCCTTCGCAAACTCTTCCAAAATATAGCAGAGGCAGGAACACACCCAGACTCATTCTACGAGGCCACCATCACCCTG
This sequence comes from Delphinus delphis, assembly GCF_949987515.2. NCBI lineage: Eukaryota > Metazoa > Chordata > Mammalia > Artiodactyla > Delphinidae > Delphinus > Delphinus delphis. The sequence continues at coordinate 107,118,007 of NC_082683.1, read as the reverse complement.
ATACCAAAACCAGACAAAGAAAGAAAACTACAGGCCAATATCACTGATGAACATAGATGCAAAAATCCTCAAAAAAATACTAGCAAACAGAATCCAACAGCACAGTAAAAGGATCATACACCATGATCAAGTGGGGTTTATCCCAGGAATGCAAAGATTCTTCAATATACACAAATCAATCAGTGCAGTTAACCATATTAACAAATTGAAGGAGGAAAACCATATGATCATCTCAATAGATGCAGAAAAACTTTTTTGTTGTTGTTGCGGTACACGGGCCTCTCACGGTTGTGGCCTCTCCCGTTGCAGAGCACAGGCTCCGGACGCGCAGGCCCAGCAGCCATGGCTCACGGGCCCAGCCGCTCTGCGGCATGTGGGATCTTCCCGGACCGGGGCACGAACCCGTGTCCCCTGCATCGGCAGGCGGACTCTCAACCACTGCACCACCAGGGAAGCCCAGAAAAACTTTCAACAAAATTCAACACCGATTTATGATAAAAACCCTCCAGAAAGTATGCATAGAGGGAACTTACCTCAACATAATAAAGGCCATATATGACAAACCCACAGCCAACATCGTTCTCAATGGTGAAAAACTGAAACCATTTTCACTAAGGTCAGGAACAAGACAAGGTTGCCCACTCTCACCACTATTATTCAACATAGTTTTGGAAGATTTAGCCACAACAATCAGAGAAGAAAAGGAAATAAAAGGAATCCAAATTGGAAAGGAAGAAAAAAAACTGTCACTGTTTGTAGATGACACGATACTATACATAGAGAATCCTAAAGATGCCACCAGAAAACTACTAGAGCTAATTAATGCATTTGGTAAAGTAGCAGGATACAAAATTAAGGCACAGAAATCTCTTGCATTCCTATACACTAATGATGAAAAATCTGAAAGAGAAATTAAGGAAACACTCCCATTTACCATTGCAACAGAAAGAAAAAATATCTAGGAATAAACCTACCTAAGGAGACAAAAGACCTGTGTGCAGAAAAGTATAAGACACTGATGAAAGAAATTAAAGATGATACAAATAGATGGAGAGAGGGCTTCTCTGGTGGCACAGTGGTTGAGAGTCTGCCTGTTGAGGACACAGGTTTGTGCCCCGGTCCGGGAGGATCCCACATGCCGCGGAGCGGCTAGGCCCGTGAGCCATGGCCGCTGAGCCTGCGCATCCAGAGCCTGTGCTCCGCAATGGGAGAGGCCACAACAGTGAGAGGCCCGCACCACAAGAAAAAAATAATAAAATAAAATACAGCATTGTTTCTCATCATCAAAAAAAAAAAAATTAAAAAAAAATAGATGGAGAGATATACCATGTTCTTGTATTGGAAGAATCAACATTGTGAAAATGACTCTACTACCCAAAGCAATCTAAAGATTCAATGCAATCCCTATCAAACTACCACTGGCATTTTTCACAGAACTAGGACAAAAAAACTTCACAATTTGTATGGAAACACAAAAGACCCCGAATAGCCAAAACAATCTTGAGAATGAAAAACGGAGCTGGAGGACTCAGGCTCCCTGACTTCAGACTATACTGCAAAGCTACAGTAATCAACACAGTATGATACTGGCACAAAAACAGAAATATAGAGCAGTGGACCAGGATAGAAAGCCCAGAGATAAAACCACGCATATATGGTCACCTTATCTTTGATAAAGGAGGCAAGAATATACAGTGGAGAAAAGGCAGCCTCTTCAATAAGTGGTGCTGGGAAAGCTGGACAGGTACATGTAAAAGTATGAAATTAGAACACTCCCTAACAGCATACACAAAAATAAACTCAAAATGAATTAAAGACCTAAATGTAATGCCAGACATTATCAAACTCTTAGAGGAAAACATAGGTAGAACACTCTATGACATCACTCACAGCAAGATCCACCTCATAGAGAAGGTGGAAATAAAAACAGAAATAAACAAATGGGAACTAATGAAACTTAAAAGCTTTTGCACAGCAAAGGAAACCATAAATAAGACAAAAAGACAACCCTCAGCATGGGATAAAATATTTGCAAATGAAGCAACTGACAAAGGATTAATCTCCAAAATTTACAAGAAGCTCATGCAGCTCAATATCAAAAAGACAAACAACCCACTCCAAAAATGGGCCAAAGACTTAAATAGACATTTCTCCAAAGAAGATATACAGACTGCCAACAAACACATGAAAGGATGCTCAACATCACTAACCATTAGAGAAATGCAAATCAAAACTACTATGAGGTATCACCTCACACCAATCAGAATGGCCATCATCAAAAAATCTACAAAAAATAAATGCTGGAGAGGGTGTGGAGAAAAGGGAACCCTCTTGCACTGTTGGTGGGAATGTAAGTTGATACAGCCACTATGGAGAACAGTATGGAGTTTCCTTAAAAAACTAACAATAGAGTTACCATACAACCCAGCAATCCCACTACTGGGCATATACCCTGAGAAAACCATAATTCAAAAAGAGTCATGTACCACAATGTTCATTGCAGCTCTATTTACAATAGCCAGGACATGGAAGCAACCTAAGTGTCCATCAACAGATGAATGGATAAAGAAGATGTGGCACATATATACAATGGAATATTACTCAGCCAAAAAAAAGAAACGAATTGAGTTATTTGTAGTGAGGTGGTTGGATCTAGAGTCTGTCATACAGTGAAGTAAGTCAGAAAAAGAAAAACAAATACCATATGCTAACACATATATATGGAATCTTAAAAAAAAAAAGGTTTTGAAGAACCTAGAGGCAGGACAGCAATGAAAGACGCAGATGTAGAGAATGGACTTGAGGACACGGGGAGAGGGAAGGGTAAGCTGGGATGAAGTAAGAGAGTGGCATGGACACATATACACTACCAAATGTAAAATAGCTAGCTAGTGGGAAGCAGCCGCATAGCACAGGGAGATCAGCTCGATGCTTTGTGTCCACCGAGGGGTGGGATAGGGAGGGTGGGACTGAGAAGCAAGACGGAGGGGATGTGGGGATATATGTTTATGTATAGCTGATTCACTTTGTTATACAGCAGAAACTAACACACCATTGTAAAGCAATTATACTCCAATAAAGCTGTTTTAAACATTTTTTTAAAAGAAGTTATCGTTTTTCATCTTTAAAGTTTTATTTTGGCCATTTTTATATGTTCCACGTTTCTACAACTCTTTGGAATGTGTAACACAGTCATGATAGATGTTTTAAAGTCCTCTCTGTTGATTTTACCATCATGTCAGTTCTCGTTCAGTTTTGATTCATTGACTATTCTTCTCCTTATTCATCATGTTTTCCTGCCTCTTTGCATGCCTCACATTCTTTGATTGGATACCAGACATGGCCAAAATTTACTTTCTTGTGTACTGGTTATTTTGGTATTCCTATAAATCTTCTTGAGTTTTGTTCTGGGGTAGAGTTAAGTGACTTGTAAACAGTTTGATCCCTTTGAATCTTGGTTTTATTATTTTTTAGGTAGGTCAGTCTAAGGCTGACCTAGTAAGTCACAACCTTCTTTGGGTGTTCTTCTCCATGGCTTTTATGAGTAGTTCAGTCTGGCTGTGGGGAGAGAGTACAATTGCCTGTACTGTGTGAACACCAGGCACTGTCCCATGATATTTTTCAAAGTTTCTTTTTTTGGTCTCAGACATATCTCCACAAGCATGCTTGTATCAGAAGTCCACTCACTACTTGAAGGAAACCCTTTCCAAATGCCTGGGTTCTCTCTGTTCATCTCTCTCATCGCTAAATCTGTCCTATGAACTCTAGCTCCCTTGTTCCCCATGGATACTCAGCTTCATTGCCACAATCCAAAGAGTTGGCCTCAGATCCCCTCCTTGTGCTCAGCCTGGAGACTCTGAAAACAGTAAGCTGGGCCAATGGCAGGGCTCACCATATTTGTTTCTCATCTCTCAGGGATTTCTACCCTTTATTGCCTGATTTCCAGTGTCTTGAAAACTAATATTTTATGCCTTTTGTCTTTTTCTTTTCTTTGGGGACAGGGGAGAAGGGTAGGGTCATGTTTCAGGCAGAAAAGTAAATCTCATTTCTGTCACTCCACCTTTACCAGAAGCTGAAGGCTGCTCTTCACGTGTTCCTAGTTTGACTTCAATAGGAGGTGTGCCGCTTTATAGACCAATGTATTTTTACAACTCAATGAAAGATCCTTTTTCTTCATAGTCTTTCTAGTACAGCAAACTTTCTATAAATCTATCTGATACTCTTACAACAGGTGCTGGACTCCTGACTCAACTAAGCAGGGAATATGGCAGAAGGACAATGTGGACATTACCCAGAGGTACCATATTGCATATGTTCAGCTGATAACTTACAAGATGTTTAGAAAGTCTTTCAGTAGTTGTTATGGGTTTTGGTGGTGACCTACTAAATTGGGTCCAGAAAAGATTGACCAAAATGACCCCAGGTTACTTCCTGCCAAGTAGCTGATCGATTGGAGGGGAATAACCACTGGTCCCAGACATTTATTCATCTTCCCTTCCCTTTGTGAATTGCTGTTTGCCTTCTTGGACACTCACAATCTGTGGACTGGTCACCTTCCTACTCAGAGTTGGGTTAGTAATCCAATAGCTGTCTCTATATGATTCCTTGACAGTGTGTGTCTATTTCTGAAAAAAAAAATGTTCCATTTGAGACAGAACGTTGGAAGCAACAGAATCCTGCACCTGACAATGCTTCTGGTGCAGACCTGGATACCAAGAGTTGTTGGCTCACCCTCTCTTGGTTCTTCTGTTGAATCTCATGAGCACACATGAGCTCCTAGGCTTTTATACTCTAAATCCAGTTCTTGAACATTCTCTCTACTCTCTTTGTGGGTGTTTTTGTCTGTCTGTCTCACTCTGGCCCTCATACTCTAGACTGCCCCAATCCACCCACATTCTTTTCCTCCTCTTCAGCTTTCTAGGACCTTGTGTTAGAATTCCTTCAATCACTGAGCACTTATTAGGTGTTACTAAGTGTCAGGCCCTGGTCCAGGAGAGATGCTGCATCCTGAGCAAACTCAAGGTCTCTGCCTGTGGCGTCCCCTTCTGGAGGCATCAAAAAGTGTGGGAGCATAATTTGTTCAAGCCCTGTAGTTCCTGGCTCCTCTGCCCACCTGGGCCTAGGGGCACCAGTGGTGTTCCACACAAAAGAAGCATAAAGAACAATGGGAAAATGGATGAATCCAGATCTAGAAGGTAGGTAACCAAGAACCAAACAAAAAAAATTTTTTTTTTAAATGAACAAGCCCTTCATGAAAACAGCTGGTCTTCAGTGACAACTCCTTACTTCCTGGAGAAGATACTTCATGTGTTTTACATTTCTTCAAGTGACATGATGGCTGTTCTCACCAACATACTCTAAAGGTACCCCCACGTCCTCTTAACCTGTTAACCTATGGCCACTCTGTAATCTATAAAAATACACACCAGCATTATATAAAAACAGGGTTTTGTTATTTCCATCTTAATTAAAAATTCTCCAGGCAAATATTATACTTTAATTAATTTAATATCAGTCTAGGCACTTAAAGATCATGATGGATCTTAAAAACACAACTTGAGCTGAATCATAATAGAGAAATGAATGTTGGAATCATATATTGAATGATACCTAAAAACATTTACCCCCAAATTGTAAGTGGAATAATTGTTACAATGATTTCTAGAATTATAAGAGTTAATCTCCATTTAAAAGTTATTAAATGGCATATTTAATTTACTGGAACACATAATTTTAAATTTTATAAACTTAAATATTTATTGGAATTAAAGTTCTCTTATTGGACAAGTAAAACCAGTAGAGGAAAATTAGGCAATTCAGTGTCATGAGGATTTAGAAGAGAACATAAATCCAAGGTGTGTATAAACTACTCTGCTGGCAATATTTTCTACACTATTAGAAAATCTGAAAGACAGAGTAAAGTAGTTTTTAGACCAAATTTATTAAACCAGTGTGATGCATAAAAGGAGTTATCTCTAGAAATATGACATGACATAAATATTTTCTATGCTATTATGTCAATTTTTAGAATTCTTTAAAGTCTTTAAAAGTATTTGAGGTTCATCTTTATTATCAACTTAATTTTTTTTCTTATACCCGGCATGGAGACCACTAATTTATCTAGACCAGTAATTTATCTACTTTTTTTTTTTTTTTGCACTACGCGGGCCTCTCACTGCTGTGGCCTCTCCCGTTGCGGAGCACAGGCTCCGGACGCGCAGGCTCAGTGGCCATGGCTCACGGGCCCAGCCGCTCCACGGCATGTGGGATCTTCCCGGACTGGGGCACGAACCCGCGTCCGCTGCATCGGCAGGCAGACTCTCAACCAGTGCGCCACCAGGGAAGCCCTATCTACTTTTTAATTTCCCCTGATTTACATTTCAGCAAGAAAGAAAGTTCAGGGATCTGTGAAGGAGAATAGAGAGAAAAGGGTCAAAAATGTATTTGAAGAAATTATAACTGAAAATTTCCCGAACCTGAAGAAGAAAGCAGATATCTAGTTACAGGAAGCACAGAGGGTCCCAAACAAGGTGAACCTAAACAGACCGACACCAAGACATATCATAATTAAAATGGCAAAAGTTAAAGACAAAGACAGAATTATAAAGGGAGCAAGAGAAAAACAATGAGTCATACACAAGGGAACCCCCATATCAGCTGATATTTCTGCAGAATATTTGCAGGCTAGAAGGGAATGACGTGATACATTTAAAAGTGCTGAAAGGGAAAATCTACAACCCAGGATACTCTACCTAGCAAGATTACCATTTAGAATTGAAGTAGAGATAAGGAATTTTTCAGACAAGAAAGAAAGTTCAAGAAACCGCATGGACACCGTCCACTGGGATCCTAGAAATAGAAGCTCAGTGACTACCCATTTTGGAGAGAGGCACAATGGAATATGTTCTGCAAACCAGGATGCCTCTGTTTGCTTGGACTCAGACTGGACCCGGGACCAGATCAAGGCCAGGACAAGACAAGACTAAGTGCCATTGTTGTCACAGAGCAGCCACTACCACCCCACTCCCCCCCGCCAGCACTGATGCAGTCAATTCTGGGAAGCTCTTCCAAACTTTCCCCTCCCTTTAACACATTTTCCATCTGCTCCCCTCATCCTCCTACTACAGGAAGCATCCTTCAACTTTCTGTCTGGTCAGAACTCTTTTTGCTCCATACAGGGCACAGAGATCCAGGCAACAGCCAAGGGGCAGCTGCATTTCCCTGAAGGGCCTTTCCCCAGGTAGGCGGTTCCAGCGCTCAGGCTGACCCAAGACCCCACTGCCCGCCAAGGCAACCGGGAGGAGACCGGAGGTCAGCCGGTCCGGGGGGATTCCTACTAGCACAGAACGTGCCTGGCCTGCACTTGGGGGAGAGCAGAATAAAACACGACCTAAAGCTTCTCTACAGCCTGAAGAGAACAGATTCCAGGTTCCTGAAGGGGCAAGAGGGGCCTCCTCGCGAGGACAAAGTCTTCCCCTGGTCTTGGAGGACAAGTCCCGCAGAAGCTGGTTTTGAGGGAGATGCCAAAGGAAAGGAGCAACAGCAGCCCCACCAGTGATCTTGAGTTGCAATGTCTGCAAGTTACTCCAAAAGGTGTCGCAGTTCATATATATGGAGAGAGAATGAGAAAGCAAACGTGGGAAAATGTTAACTCTGCGCGGTTAGGTACAGAATATACGATGTTAGTATTTCAATTTTTTGGTATGTTTCAAATGTTTTATGTTTTTGTTTTTTACTGTTTTGGGAACTCAAGTTCCAGGTTCTCTTTGGATGAAAAACTCTGAAAGCAAGACATTAAATTCCTGAGATGAAGGGAGAATGAAGGCGAGGGGCAGCTCAGCCCTGGCTGTTCATCACATCTCACCTCCTCCAGCCTGGGCGATGCCGAGAATCCTGAAGCAGGATCTCACTGGAGTTTAGGGACTCAGTGCAGAAGCACTTCTGCATCTGGACCTTGTGGCAAAACACAGCTGTGGGGTTGAAGAGGAAGACTCCTTTGATTGGAGACGCTGAGAAAAGAGCTTCCCTGACCGGGAATCGAACCCAGGCTGGAGCTGTGAAATTGCAGAATCCTAGCCACTAGACCATCAGGGAGCCACACTGGAGCCCGAATTTCGCCTCTCCAGGTGATAACTATGAAAGTAGAGGTTAGGTTTCAGAGATGTAGAATTGGGGGTTCCCAGGGCCCAAGGCTAAAGGCAGCTCTGCAAGTCTCCCAGCCTTTGCCCCACTGCTCATCACCTTTCACCTGTCCTGTGCTGGGTGACGCTTTGGGCTCTGAGGCCAGGCCGCAAGGTAACTGGCTGGGTTCCATCCTGGTCTAGCTTTAGCGCTGTGTGCGGCAGCGCCAAAGTCATGCTCTCTTTCTGAGCCTCAGTTTCCTTATGAGTCAGGTGCTGACTTGGTTTTCCGCGGGTGATGAGCAATTCTGTCTACTTCCTTGTCTCTGACCTGGCTCCGGGGCCTCTCCTGATAATGGCACGTATACCGGCTCCTTTTTGTGCCGCGACAACTCAATTCGTGGAGTCTGAAGTTCTTTATCTACCCATCTTTGGCTCCAGCCCCCGGTGCAGAGTTGGGTTCGGTCTCTTTTGTTCTGTCACTCAAATCATATTGTTCCACAAGTGTGCTGAGCTGTGGGAAAGCCAAGTGTGCTTCACAGGGATGAACTCCTTGGTTTTCAGAGACGTGTCAGTGTATAGAGGAGATTTAGGTGCCAGATGAGATGAGGGGATTTCTGGACATAAAGGTAACCTGAAGTTGGCTTTGTCCTGTGCTGTCCTTAGAGAAACTGTTTGTGGCTTGGTCTCCAAAGTGACTCAGACAAAGGAGGCCTTGTTCGTAGTCCTGAGTAGGCTTTCAGGTGGTAACAGAATTGAAATTGAAATGCATTGAAATGCATTGAAAATGCAGCTGCGTCTGCTGCCTCACCCCATACCCCTAGCCTCCTTTTTGTTTTTAAAATGTGAATGTAACTCGGAAAAATCAAACTGTTTCCGCCCGGTTTGGAATCGGGGACCTTTCGCGTATAAGGCGAACGTGATAATCACCACACTGCGGAAACAAGCCAGATGCGTGAGTTTAACGATACATCTGTGAAAACTGTAGGTCCTGCCACCACTGTTCTGGCCACCAACCTTTTAAACTGAAGAATAAACCTGGAAGCACCAGTGGTCCCTCAAGCAAGGAGACTGCGGCTCCAGACAGGCCCTGGTTAAGGTTCCTCGCCTTCCCGGAAGCGAGGACCATGGGACACTGCACCCCCCCACACAAGTTTGACTTTGGGATGCTGCATCCAACGTAGGGTCTCCAGTTCCACAGCTATGCCCCCGGGTGCAGGGGTCGCCTACGCTGACTCCTCAGCTCCCGGAAGCCGCAGGAGCCGCGGGCTAGGTGCCTCTGAGCCTCAGGCGCCGCCCAGCAGTGTGCACGCCTGATTCCCGGGCTGCGGACTCGAGCTTCGGTGGTTCTTTTCACGGAGCCAGCGGTCAGCGCTCTCGGCTCTTGGAAATGAACCGTGCTTGGAATTCAGGGAACCGTAGGAACGTCTCTCCCCGCCCTCTCCTCTGCTCAGATTCTCCGGATCTTCCCGCTCTTTCCTCTCAAGCCCTTTTGCCTCAGCGCGCTTCTCGGGTTATCCAAGGTGATCTCTCCGGTATCCTCCAGGCGAAAGGGATTCCTCCGGTTTCTATCTCTGTCGCTTAATTCTTTCAATTCAATTTAAGTTCAATATTTTAATCACGCATTTATGTTTTAGCCACTATGTAGCAAAGGCTATGCCTTAGGGCATTTGGCAGTTTTAAAACATGGAATGAACGTATAACATATCAAAACTTGTGCGAAACAGCTTAAATCAGTGCTGAAAGGGAAATTTAAGGCCCTAAAGGTTACATTAGAAAAGAGGTATATAGATGTTTGGATGGAAACAAAGCACTAGAATGAGTTTCCTCTTATAGGTATTAAAAATAGCACTTTTAGGAAACTGATTATTGTAAATGTTTAATTTTGTCTCATATATAGTTGGCATTGGAAGTTTAGCCCTTCCTTGAATGTATACTGCAGATTTTTAAAAAAGCAAGTCATATATTTATTATGTTTAGTGTGGTTTGAAATACCCCCTTTCATATGTTTTAAATAAAGTGAAATTTATGTGAAAAGAAGAGAAAAGAAAAGAGGTATCAAATCAGTAACCTAAGGTCCCACATCAAGAAACAAGAAAAAGTAAAAGAAATCAAGCAAACAGAAGGAAGAAAATAATACAAAGCAGAAATCAATGACATTAAAAACAAAAAAGCAATAGATAAAATCAATAAAATGAAAGCTGATTCTTTGAAGAGATCAATAAACTTGACAAAGGAAAAAGAGAGAAGACAAGTACCTAGTATCAGGAATGAATAGAGACTACAATCAGTACAGATTTTGCAGATATCAAAAGGATAATAAGGGAATATCATGGAAAACTCTACACAGATAAATTTGACCACGTAGATGAAATGGACAAATTCCTCATAAGTACAAATTACTACAACTCACTCAATATGAAACTGATCATTTGTATAGCTCTATAACTGTTCAAGAAAGTCAATTTGTAATTTAAATATTCCAAGGAAAGCAATCCCAGACCCAGATGGTTGTGCTGGAGAATTCTACCAAAAGATTAAAGAAGAATTAATATCAATTCTATACAATCTCTTCCAGAAAATAGAAGAGTAAAAAACACTTCTCAATTCATTCTATGAAGCCTGTATTACCCTGACACCAAAACCAGGGGGAAAAAAGTTCAAAAAGAAAACTATAGCTATCTTACATAAATATATTAATATCCTACAAATTTCCCTCATGAATATAGATGAAAAATCTTAACAAAATATTAACAAATAGAATTCAGCAATATGTACAAAGAATTACACACCATAACCAAGTGGGGTTTACACCAGAGATACAAGGTAAGCTCAATAGTCAAAGAAAAAAATAGTTTAAATGCTCATAGCTATTATCATACTCAATGGGGAAAAGATGAAATCTTCTTCTCTAAGATTAGGAAAAAGACAAGGATGTCCACTCTACTACTTTTACTCAACATAACATTGGAAGTCCTAGCCAGAGCAATTAGGTAAGGAAAAGAAAGAAAAGAAATCCAAATTGGAAAGGAAAACGTAATACTGTCATTATTTGCAGATGAACTGATATTTTATATAAAAAACCCTAAAGATTCCACAAAAAACTATTAGAACTAATCAATGAATTCAGTAAAGTTGCAGGATATAATCACAATACAAATAATACAAAAATCTGCTGTTTCTATACACTAATAGCAAAAAATCACAAGGAGAAATTAAGAAAACAATCCCATTTACAACTGTATCAAATATAATAAAATACCTAGGAATAGATTTAACCAAAGAGATGAAAGACCTGTATACTGAAAACTATAAGACACTGATGAGAGAAACTGAAGAAGACACAAAATAAGTGAAAAGATACTCCATGCTCATGGGTTGGAAGAATTTACATTGTTAAAATATCCATACTACCCAAAGAAATCTACAGATTCAATGCAAACCCTATAAAAATTTCAGTGGCATGTTTTACAGAAATAGAACAAACAAACCTAAAATTTGTATGGAAACACAAAAGCTCCCAAATAGTCAAATCAATCTTGAGAAAGAAGAACAAAGCTGGAGGTATCATGCCCTCTGATTTCAAACTATATTCCAAAGTTATAGTAATCAAACAGTATGTTATCAGCATAAAAACAGACACCTAAATCAATGAAACAGAATAGAGAGCCCAGAAATAAGCACACAATTAATTTATGACAAAGGAGCCCAGAATATACAACAGAGAAAGGACAGTCTCTTCAAAAATGGTGTTAGGGCTTCCCTGGTGGCACAGTGGTTGAGAGTCCGCCTGCCGATGCAGGGGACACGGGTTCGTGCCCCGGTCCGGGAAGATCCCACATGCCGCGGAGCGGCTGGGCCCGTGAGCCATGGCCGCTGAGCCTGCGCGTCCGGAGCCTGTGCTCCGCAACGGGAGAGGCCACAACAGTGAGAGGCCCGCGTACAGCAAAAAAAAAAAAAAAAAAAAAAATGGTGTTAGGAAAACTAGAGAGCCACATGCAAAAGAATGAAATGGACCCTATCTTACACCATACACAAAAATTAATTCAAAATGGATTAAAGACTTAAAAGTAAGACCCTAAACCATAAAACTCCTTAAAAAAAACACAGATGGTAAGCTCCTTGACATTGACCTTGGCAATGATTTTTTGAATTTGACACAAAAAGCAATGCGAACGCAAGCAAAAATAACAAGTGAAACTACATTAAACTAAAAAGCTTCTGCACAGCCAAGGAAACCATCAATAAAATGAAAAGTTAACTTACCAAATATTTGAAAATCATATATCTGTTGAGAGATTAACAGCCAAAATTCACAAAGAACTTATATAACTCAATACCAAAAAATCCCCAAAAATTCCAGGTAATAATGGGCAGAGAATCTGAATGGACATTTTGCCAAAGAAGACATGTAGATGGCCAAGAGGTACATGAAAACGTGCTCAATATCACTAATTATCAGAGAAATGCAAATCAAAACCACAATGAGCTATCACTTCACACCTGTTAGAATGGCTTTTATCAAAAAGACAAGAAATAACAAGTGCTGATGAGGATATGGAGAAAAAGAAATCCTTGTGTCCTGTTGGTGGGAATGTAAATTGGTGCAGCCACTATGGAAAACAGTATAGAGGTTCCTTAAAAACTAAAAATAGAACTACCAGATGATCCAACAATTCCACTCCTGGGTATATGTCCAGTAAAAATGAAAACATTACTTTGAAAAGATATGTGTACCCCCATGTTCACAGCACCCCCACAGTAGCCAAGACGTGGAAACAACCCAGGTACGCATCAACAGAGTGTTAGATTAAGAAGATGCAATGTGTATGTGTATGTGTGTGTGTGTGTGTGTGTGTGTGTATATATATACACACAATGGAATATCACTCAGACTTTAAAAAGAATGAAACTGCCATTTGCAGCAATGTGGTTGGACCTAGAGAATATGATGCTTAGTGAAATAAGTCAGACAGAAAAACATGAACACTACATGATATCACTTATATGTGGAATCTAAAAAAACAAAACAAATGCATATGCAAAACAGAAACACACACAGATACAGAAAACAAACTTGTGGTTACCAAAGGAGAGTGGGAAGAAGGGATGGACAAATTAGGGGTATGGGATTAACAGATACAAACTACTATATAAAATATTTAAGCAACAAAGGTATACTGTATAGCACAGGGAATCATATCCATCATCTTGTAATAACCTATGATGGAGTATAATCTGCAAATATACTAAGTCACTATGCTGTACACCTGAAGCTAACACAACATTGTAAATCAACTATACTGCAATAAAAAAAAAAACCTAACAAACCACAAAAACAGAAGTATGGGCGATGGAGATAAGCCGGTGTAGACTAGGGCAAGGAGTTTGATTTTATTTTAAATGCACTAAGCTCATTTCTCCCTAGAAGCCCCACTAATATTTAAAATATCTCAACTAGAAAAAATGGCTATGATGGCGTGATTCCTTAGTGGAAGCTACAGACCGCTTGAGAGCAGGCGTTTCACATTTGGGAGTAGCTTCTGAGCATGCTCAGACATGGGGCCCATCCAAGGTTCCCAGTGGCCTGGCTGTAGGTTTGTTCACTGTGGGTTTTCCTTCCTTTCTTCGGATCGCGTTGCGCTGGTAAGTCTTCAGTAAATCATGCTCTGTGGCTGCAAATAACGGTCGCAGTCAGTGCTGGGGTTAAAAGCAAACCCAAAGACTCAGTTCCTGTCAAGATAGATGGCAGACACTGTGGTTTGGATTGAAGGACTACAGGCACAATACAGACTTAACCTTGCTGGTGTGTTTCCTTTAAGATTTTCGACGAAAAGTATTCACACTATTTTGTTGCTTTGTTCTTCGACCACTTGCTTCCTGACAGGATGCAGCAGGAAGCACAAATACTACGTGCTGATCTTTCCAAAAATGTTTAGTTTGATCAGAATGTAGGACACTGAACAAGATAATTAGCCTGTCCTCTTCAGAAATTCAATGCCATCAGAAACAACATAAACAAAGACATCAGGAGAGAGTTCCAGGTAATAAGGACCAAAGTGTAATTTAGAAACTTTAATTAGAACAGGGGACGATACCAGTACCACAACACACACACTTAATTCTTAATCTCTTGCTCATATATATGTATAATATAGATGCATATATTAAATGCATCTGTATCTACATACAGGCACATGCATATGACATTTTTAAAACAATTGTAAAATTTATACCTGGAGCATATATTAGATAATAGTATTGAATTAGTATTAATGTCCTATGATTTGGTAATTGAATTGTATCTTGGTTACATAGAATGATGCCTTTAACACCAGGAAATACATGCTGAAGTATTTAGAAGTGGGCATTTTGTCTGCATTTATTAAAGCAACATGAATGGGTGGGTGGGTGAGTGCAGACAGAGAAAAGGAGCAAATGAATGTTAATTGTTGTATTTAGATGAGCAGAATAGAGGTGTTCATTGTATGGGTCTTTCAAATTTTCTGTAGGTTTGAAATTTTTCAAAGTAAATAATTGTGGGGGAAAATGATTGTAAAACACAGGAGGCTGTGAAGAGCTGAGTCCTGGACTAAAAATTGGCTCTCAATGTCTCTCTCCCTTGCAGAAGGGTGTGACAGTGCTCAATGCCACCCACTCATACAAAAAAATGTAAGTCAGAAGTGTGCTGTACAAACCCACCTAAAGGATCCCTTCCTGCCACCCAGGATTTGTCCTCCTTACATGAATCAGCTTTCTAACCCAGAAGTCTGGTAAGTTGGAGGCTACTTTATATGTTTCAAAGCTTCTGAATGAGATGTCCTGATGTTATATTTGATAGCAAAGGACAGACAGAGGGTACAAGGAATTTATTTTTAGAAAAAAAAATCCAAATGAGAGTGGAGATATTTGAAAGCTACCAGTTCCATCTAGGTATGTTATTTCTCTCTCTGTGGGCCCTAAACAGAGACCTTTAGGATGGGACTTTTGCTGGAGTGTATCGGAAATACAACAGTGAACAGTAAGCTCTCAGGATCCTTCTCTGGCAGAGATTCTATCACTGTGTCCTTGGGTCCCCCGTTAGGTGGATATGTACGAGACCGCGGCTCTGCTTACAGATGCCCAACTGTGGGGGCAGAACTTTTTGTCTGAGTATCTTGGTTCCCAGAGGGTGAGAGAGACACAATGAATATTTTCTTTGTAATAGCAGGTGTACAATAATATTTAATTTTGGAATGAAATGATGCACTCAGACCTGGTTTCTATCACTCTGGGGTATAAATGCAGTGGGCACTTTAAAGTTTGAGTTTCCTGCTTTAAGCTGAAGAAAGAACGCTTTATAATTTTGATTTGCACAAAAAGATGAGAGCCAACAGAATGTATATAAAATAAACTCTATTCTAGGATCTTTATCCCCCAACCTTCAAGGAAAAAGGACATGTGCTGAAGAGCTGACGAATGGTCTGCAGCGACACTATTCTGGCTTATTCTTCACCCAAATCCTTGCCATTTTCTTCCAGCTGCTGCTGACTCCAGTTATCCACAGGATGGGGGTGGGAAGGAAAAAGGATTAGGGCTTCTCAAGATTATCTGAGAATCTAGGTATTGGTGTCCCTTAGGCAGTTATCACATTTGCAGGCTGAAGGGCTGTGATTTCTGTAATCAAACTATCCATTTGGAGTAAAAGTCTGGAGTGGCTGTGAAATCTTGCTCTTCCTTTCAGATTTGGACTTTTGCTTGTTTTGTTGTTTTTCTCATCAATTGGGGAAATGTTTGTGACTACGCTTTGTTGAAATAAGACAGAACGTCTCATAGTTCCAGCATTAGTCGTTACCTGAAACAGAAAACGGAAACAAAAACTGAGAATTTTCTATCAGGTTCTGCTGATACTAAACTGAGGTTTGATTGAGAGCTAAGAGAGGAAAGAAGTCACGTGCCACCTGAATGCAGCTGAGTGGATAAGCTATGGTGGTAAGCCTACAGTCTGGAAAGAGAAAGTTGTGCTAGCAGGTTAGAGGGAAAGTCCTCTGAAAGATACTGTCTGCACTGTGGTGTGGAACTTAGGCCCCCACCAGCTCAAAATACTGATAGCCCTGCTCAAAGCTGCTGCACCTTTAAGCAGCTTTTAGCTTTAAGCAGCTTTTAGCTAGATCCCTACCACCTCCTCCTCAGTATCAGTTTACTCTCCATTCTACTCTTGTGGAGAAAAATGAAGGCCTTTCACACCTCTCAGGAGAGATGTGCCTAGCTTCAAGCATGCACATTCAGAAACAGGAAAGAGAGGATATTTTGAATGGAAATCTGGCTCCTAAATCCATGTCCGATTCCTTTTAAATAGGAGGGTGGTGCCAAGGGAACAGCCCTGGAATGTGAAACCAGGAGGCTCTCAGACACCACCTGTGTGATGTGATTTATAATAAGAAATGTATATTTGGTCTTCATCTCTGTTTCTGGCATAGAGCTCCTAAAACCCTTGGAATTTCCTAAGTGATGGAGGGATAAAGGTTATTGTGTTATGTTAATGAGGTAACCTTTGGAAAGCAAGGAATGTGGGGGGCTTGTTGCCAGGAAGGTCCACCTTGTGATTAGAGGGTTGGAACTTCCAGTCCCAGCTCCTGACCTCCTGGGAGGGTTTTTAGTGCTGTGAGAGCTTCCGGGTTGGTGAACACATGGAGGTGCTGGGAGAGTGGCTTGCTCGGAGAGGGCGTGGAAGCTCCACACCCTTCCCCGCTGCCTTGCCCTATGCATCTCTTCCATTTGCTGTTCCTGAGTTATATCCTTTCATAATAAACCGGTAATCTATTGATAGTAAGTAAAATGTTTCTCTGAGTTCTGTGAGAAACAATTCTAGGAAATTAATCGAACATGAGGAGGGGGTGGTGATACCCTCTGATTTCTAGCCAGTCAGTCAGAAGTACAGGTAACAACATGGGCTTTCAACTGCCCTCAGAAATGGACAGGGTATGGGGGTGTGAGGCAGTCCTGAAGGCCTGAATGCTTAACCCTTAACCTGCGGAAGGGGAAATCTCCCTTACCACGTTGGAATTGGTACCAGAACCTATATACCATTCAAGTACAGTTCCTTTGCCCATGAGGAAACAGTAGGTCAAGAGGTTAAGTAGTAACTAAAGCCACATGACCTGTAAATTGAGAAACCTGGGACTGGAAGCCAGGCTTCAATAATAGGCTGAATTTTGTAACTAAGTGGTGGATTTCCCAGAGCTACTCATTCCTGGAGCCTGGAGTCTTGGGGACCTGTAGAGGGAGCACCTTTCTAGGTTGAAAAAACTATGAGAATTCTCGGTTGTGAAATAGTTTTGGTCTCCCCATCATCATCTTTTGTTTCGATACCCAGATGTGGCAAGAGAAAAGAGAGATCTGAGAGTGGTCTCACCCTGTGGGTTTTGACCACTTACCTCTGGAATATGACTCAGGTGAGCCAGAAGGCTCTGATTTTCTTTCCTGATGTCTGTTTTCATTGTACAGCTGGGCAGTGGACTCCAAGATCTGCCTGTAGAAGTGAGAAGTGCATCCTGTTCCAGGAAATAATCACAGTTTAGACAAGTTACACACATTTGCTTAAGAGGATGCTTTCTGCAGTTCCTTGTCCTGTGCTTCTGTCTCGGCTCAGAACAAAACCGGCACTCAAGGGTTGGGACTTCAGCGTGATGGGGCAGAAGCTTAACTTTCACATGGCCCTTAACAAATGCCAAAACATTCATACATATTATCACACCTAGCGGCTGCAATTAGAAAGAAACCTTTTCCCATTAAATAGCTGCTGCTTTGGTGTGGGAAGGGGCCAGGTCACTGTCCCAGCACAAGACTGTGGAATGATGGCCTCTGTGTGAATGCAGTCTAAGAGGAGGATGTGGGAACAAGAACCACCTTGGGGACCATGAAGAGTAACCACGACAAAAGGGAGGGGGTGAGGATGGCAGCCGTGGAGACCCTCACTCTGCTTGAAAAAGAGCTCAGAAACCTGAGTTCTGCTGAATGACGATCACACAAGAGGAGAGGAGCAGAAAGTATACAGCACAGGAGTCACAAGAATGGCTTTGGAGGTCAGACAGCTCTAGGATGGAGGCATAGCTCAGCCTTGGGGCAAATCTATCAGAGCCTACTTACTCACCTATCAAGTAAGAATAATGGTACCTGCCCCACCTGCCTAGCTGGGCCATTTATAAGAAGTAAGTGAAGTAAGGTATATCAAAGCTCTTGAAGTCTGTGAAGCCCTGCACAGGAGACTGGTCCTTAGAGAGATACACATGGCCAGAAGGAGGCAAACTTGGGCCTCCCCTACCATTTCTTTGGTCAGGAATGCTGAGATGATGTTCCAGCTTTTCTGGAAGGCAGACATTGATGAAAAGGATTTCCTTCAGGTGCTGGCACAGGTTCTGGATCTCATCTACTGCAGCCATTCCCCCAGGACATGGAATGATGTAGAAGGTGGGAAATCCTTATCAGTAATGGGGTGGCTGGGGCCTCTCAGCAAGATCCCTGCCTTTCACCATTCTTCTGCCAATTCACCTTCTCATCAGGGAGCGCCAGGTAGCTTCCTTTAAGAGCCCTTAGGCTTTCAAACAAAGCGTGGCCCAGGGCCAAGCTCACTCCATACAGCCACCTCCTACACAAGGATCTGCGAAGTCTAAGGGAGGTTGACACAAGGTGGGAAAACACTGAAGGCCTCTGAGTAGGTCTTGTCTAGCCCTGGGAAAGGAGTGGCCCCCTCTTCAGTATGACCTTGTGGGTACTAGGAAGGTATTCCTCTCTCCTAAATACCTCTCCCATCTGATTTATGACTGAACATCTTTAAGAGATGGCAAAGACCTCCCTCTGCACCACAGGGTGAAATGGGAAGCAGGAGTGAAGATACCTTTGTAAGGGAATGGACTGAGTAACAAAAGACACGTACTTATACCCATCTCTGGCAAAAAGACAAAACCTGATGTGGTTTATATCGCTATGAAAAACTCAGTTAACAGTGAGCAAATTAAGATAGTTTCATGCCTAGAAGAGAATATAAAACGTATTGTCCTCTAACAATCCAAACTTTTGTCCCCAAAGGAAAGTCATTCAAGTAGGGGAAAGGAGATGAAAGTTGAGGTCTTAGTGTGCACACACACATCAATGAGTCTGTTAACCCAGGGGCTCTTACTCATGGAGGAGCTTCACTGGCTAGTTTGGGTTGGTTTTTTTGGAAAGCGGCATGCTAGTGGCATTGCTGCTAGATTCAGCCATTTCTCTAGTAGATATGCTAGCTGTTGGTTTAGACTAGAATACTGCACTGAGACTAAACCCACAAACAAACAAAAATAACCCCACCAAATCTTGTGTTGCACAAAGAATGGGAACCCTGGCCATTTACCCAAGTGTTGCCAAGATCAGAGCCTTGGCCTTAGGGACACCACCGATATTCTAGTACTAAGATGGAACCTTATGGGGAGACGAGCCACCCGAGGGGAGATGGACACTGGTGCTTGAACTCAGGAACCATGATAAGTGGGCCCCAAATATGGGCAAGACTGCCAATATTCTTGGACAGCTAGAAAAGCCTAAGGGACACCGTTCCGGAACTATAAATAGCAAGAACAATTCAGAAAAGCTAAGATGCTTCATCTTAAAGAAGGAAGTTTATTAGACAGATTCCGTGCATGTGTTGAAGGGTGGCAGAGAGTTTGCCATGATCCCTTCACTCTCTGCACTCTGGTTTGCCTGGGGTTCCTCAGCTTGCATATGCCAGTGGGGGACAGAGGGACGGAGGTGAGGAGTGGACCAGGCACAATGCAAATGACCAGACTCACCAAGGAGTGAGCAAGTTTTTGTACTTAAAACTTGGACCCAGAACTGTGTTCAGCCTAATCACTTTTTCAAGGTTAGTTTTTAGGGACTGCCTGCAGAGATGATCTCAATCAGCGTAGACAGAGGTGGTGAGCATGTAAAAGCTACCGGAGCTTTACTATTCAGTCTTCTGGCTGTTGGGGGTTATTCTCTTTAATTGGGAGTACTCACTGGCTACATCCACAGCAGAGGTCGCCTCCTGCACATCACACACAAAGGCATTGCTGCTGGGAGGCTGGTGGGAGTCGTGGAGACTGGAATGAGTCAGATACCTTTCATCCAGTGAGTCCTCCAGGACTTCATTCACTTCTTCCTCCTGGAGCCCCCTGCTGAGCCTGGGTGGGGAATGGAGAGGAGGGAGGGTGGAGGGCAGGCGAGACAGGAGATTAAACTAAGGCAACCTGGAACCACAGCCTCACAGCTGGTCCTGATCTGAAGCTCATGGAAGAGGCACCAGAAACCAAAGGGGCCGTCCTCTCAGAGAGAGAAAGCATAACAATCCAATTCTGACTGGGGTTATAGTGTGCCTGGAGTTGGGGTAGGAGAGAGAGCAGCAAGTGTTCAGTGTACGGACCTCATAACGCGGATGAGGAAGTAGACTCAACGACTCCTCTAAAATACACTCTGACACATCGAACACACAGAGACCTGTAATATTGGGTTTAAAATGCTGTGGACAAATTTTATGTAATAGTATATGAAGGAGTCCATTGAATAATGGCTGCTGAGGCAATGTTACCTCCTAGGGCTCTTGCAGCTTTTAGACCTCTCTCTCTCTCTCTCTAAATGTTTGATATGATTGACTTTATTTTTCAAGATATTTCTGGCTATGAAACATCTGCCAACATATCTCAGGAAGCTGTGCAGAAACCAGATAGGCATCTCACTTTAGCTTTTAACCATGCAGGTTTTTAGAAAATAGAAACCAGGGATCTCTGGCTGGTTTACCTTTAGGTCAGAATGACTCTAGTTAACTTAGCTTGAGGAATTACTAAGAAATGGTAACTAATACAAGAACTGCAAAGAGAACAGAAAACATGGATTAATAGGACGTATCATTGTACGATGAACGAATGAAATAGGTACAATCAGCAGTTTCTGGTTTCTCCTGGATCTGGGACCTTTGGCCTCTGGGTCTCTTGCTTCTGGAATCCTCTCTAGATTTCACCATTCCATTATCAGCCCTTTCATCATTCAGAGTTACCTGAGTGCCAGTGGCTCCTGTCCGTCTTCATCCTTCCTATCATGATGATTTCCTGTGAACCAAAAATAGAGACGGCTAGTAGGAAATTGAGCAGGTCCCATTTCATGCCTTACAAATACAAGGGCCTATCTGACAGAGCCATAATGCACTACATGTTTGTTTTTTTTTTTGTTTTTTGGGAGGGTGTTTTACTTTATTTATTTATTTAGAATTTTATTTATTTTTTTATACCTACATGTTTGTTCATAACGCTCTGAAAGAATTATTCCAGGAGGGCTCAGGTCGTGTCTTTAGAGGAGTAGCCTGGCAGGCTTTCCTGAGCAACAGTGAAGACTGTTGCTGGTGTGGTGAATCGTCCCCATGATGCGTCCTGTTCCCCAGCACACAGGACACTTGCCCGGCTGTATTCTGTACTTCTTCAGCTGTAACATTCATTTCCCCCACAAACTTGGTTGATGCACCATGGTTGTGAGTCCCATTATTCCTCTTACACAGACCCTGCAGCAGCCACTGAGGAGTAAATACTTTAGGAGAAACCACCGTTTCTAAGCAACTGACTGGACCAGGGGACCTCTGCATGCACAGAACCACAGGCCTGTGCTGTCTCCCTCTCTACCCCTGACCTCACTGGGCGGCCCTGGGGGAGCCGTGTACCCTCCAGGAAGTGTGAGTAATACACCTCATATTCCTCAAAGTTCCCTGACGGTTGTTGCTGAGGTGTATCTTGCAATCATAATAAGAACCACAAGGGTTGGTCCAGCCATAACATTGGCTCCAAAACGGGAAATGTCTGTGGGGGCTTGCCTCGGGCCCAGGGGAGGACCCCCAGCTTTATCTAGCTGGCAGCGTCACTATCCTTTGGCTGAGACTGGCACAAAACAGCAGGGCATCTGGCTAAAAAGTCACACTTAGAGTCGTGGAGGCACGGAGTCTTATGTGAGGCTAGGGCCTTGGGAGGAGCTAAGGGTCCTCAGACACCTGTAAGCCAACTTACCAGTGGTGAGTTTGCTGGCAAGTCTCTCTGCCAGCTGGATTCCTTGGGCCAGTAGCTCACAGAATCTCTGTCTCTGGTAGTAGGTAATGTCAGTGCTCCTGAGGAGACTCTCAAAAGACTTGACTGTGTCCTTTGCATGCTGCATGAAAAAATAACAGACACCTTTCCCTTCCTGTAGCTTCTGTCGTAAGTGGGTCAGTTCTCGGGCCTGAGCCTGAATTAGGGGATCATATCTCCTAGAGTGGGAAAGAAAAGTAAAAGAGAAAGTCATGAATGATAAGTTATGGGAATTTCAGCAGAGATATCTCTTAGATTACTCGTAAGAAATTCCCCATGTTGAATTCTTGCACAGGTTGTGTGCCTTGCCTGTGACAGAGGGAATGAGTAAAATAACATTGGGTTTGTCTCTTTCTTTTTTATTAATTTTGCTTTAAAAAGAAGCCCTTTCAGTTCCTCACTTCAGTCCACATCCATTTCAATGTCATATGCAACATCAAGCATTATGCAGAAAGTGTGTGTGGGCGGAAGTCAGGTACAGAAGTATTGGACAGGTACATCTGATACTAATTGAAAGGATGAAAAGAAAAATCAGTGAGAGGGTCAAGATGAAGAGCATTCCTTTGAATGACAAGAAGATAAGCCGTAATTAGTAAGGAGGCACTTAAGAGTAACAATTAAAATTCTGAGTAACAATTGCATTACTCTATGTGGGATTTCACAGTTTTCTAATTATTGCACAAATGTTTCTCATAGATTCCAATCTAGAATGTGAGCTCTGTGAGGCTGGAGACAGGGCCGTATTACCCAACTTAACAGTACACAGTAGCGTGTATACACCCAAGTAGGCAATCAGTTAATACTTAGAACCACATAATCCTAATGCTAGACTAGACATTGTCATCTACCCCATCTGATGCCTGAATCTCCTCACCACTAAGTGATCTTCTACAGATTGTCTTTCAAACTCTATTCCTTAGAGTTCCTATAAAGTGTCAGAGGAGGTAAAGGCAGAGACCAGGGAGAAACAGGGCTCCAGACCTAGGCCTCCTTCAATCAAATATCTCTGCTTTAGTGGGTCTTACACAATTGAGCTTCTCAGATTTCATTTTAACCAAGGTTAAAAGACGTCTTAAATGCCACAATCTACCCTATGTTTGAAACTCTCTAAGGATGGGCAATGCTAGTCCTTGCAAATTAATAATTCATTTTGTAGGCAACAGCTGCTCAATTATCTATCTACTCAATGCCCCTCCCAGTTAACACTCCACATTGTCTGATACTTAGAAAAAAAATATCAAAGTTGGGGAGGAGAAACATTATTATCATGAAAGGTACTTCGGAAAACTGGAAATTAGGAGTGTCTCCTTGCCAGCCATGGCCAAGCCCCGGGCCTGTCAAGAGCAGAGGTCCTCGCAGTCCCCAGGCTGCCACCACCCCAGGGGCCTAGTCTTACAGAGGCCCAGCCCTGAGGCTGCATAACCTGGGGCAGCCACCATCAAGAAGCCCCTCTCAGGGGTCAGGACTCCTTTGCCAGCATAGATTCCTTAAGTCGGGACTACATAACTAATAAAAACCAAATCTAGGGCTTCCCTGGTGGCGCAGTGGTTGGGAGCCCGCCTGCCGATACAGGGGACGCGGGTTCGTGCCCCGGTCCCGGAAGATCCCACATGCCGCGGAGCGGCTGGCCCCGTGAGCCACGGCCGCTGAGCCTGCGCGTCCGGAGCCTGTGCTCCACAACGGGAGAGGCCACAACAGTGAGACGCTCGCGTACCGCAAAAATAAATAAATTAATTAATTACTTTAAAAAATACCAAATCTAATATTAAAAAAAGATGACGATCACCACACTTATAAAAAATAAGAACAAGTATAATAATTACAGCAAATATTTGTTGAGAGCTTCACATGTGTGAGAGAGGGTTCTAACCACTGGTAATCATGCATTTAATCTTCATAACTCTTTGAGGTAGACACTGTTCATATTTCCATTTTACAGATGAGGTAGCAGAGGTAACTGAGATGCTGGAAAGTTAAGTACATTTGCCCAAGGTCACACAGCTAGAAGCCACATTGCTAGTATTCCAACCCAGGCATGTGTCTCCATTTGATTCATATAGTATTTGAGGGAGAATCCAGAGGCCTAACTAGTCCACCATCCAGTTCCCACAGCCCCGCAGGCTGTCTTTGTCTAGTTCTGGGCCTGCCGTGTACATTTCTGCCCTTCTCCTTGCACAGATTTGCTCTTTATTCTATCAGCCTGGGCTTCCCCACTTCACACACTTTCCCACACAGCTTCCTCCTTACCCAAGCCTTGCAGCCGGTCTCATCTTCTCTGCCAGCTCCCCCTCCTCAAACAGCACTTCCTCCTCCAGCACAGATTCAATGAGGTCTTTGTACTCTTCACACTCTGGGGAAACAGAGACGCTGCCTCAGGGGAAAGCTGGACAGGCTGCTGGGTCACTGCCTTCAAGGGAGGAGGGAGGGTCCATCCCTGGGACTGATGTAACCTCGGTAGCAGGCTCTACGCAGGGATTTCCACATCTGATTCCTCAGCCTCCCAACTACTTGGCATTTGATTCTTCCCCATGTTAGAGCTGAGGAAAGAGAAGCTCACAGGCAGGTATAATAACTTTCTCAAGATGATTCAACTGGAATGAAGCAAAGTCAGAATTCACATACCCTGAGTTCTGACTCCAAAGCTTTACCAAGCCTTGCAGCCTCTTAAGTAGAATATTAACCTGGGGCATGGAGTAGGAATTTCCCGTGTTTTGGGGAAGGCTCCAAGGACTGTAGGGCTGACAGTTGTCCCATACTGAGAGTTTCCGTAATACCCCAATATTTCAAAGATTTAAAAAAAATTGTATTTATTCATTTATTTTTGGCTGTGTTGGGTCTTCGTCACTGTGTGCGGGGTTTCTCTAGTTGTAGTGAGCGGGGGCTACGCTTCATTGCGCGGGCTTCTCATTGCGGTGGCTTCTCTCATTGCGGAGCATGGGCTCTAGGCCAGCGGGCTCAGTAGTTGTGACACACGGGCTTAGTTGCGCCGTAGCATGTGGGATCATCCCGGACCAGGGCTCAACCCCGTTCTTAACCACTGCACCACCAGGGAAGTCCCTCAAAGATTTTAAAGTTTATCTGGAGACAAACTCTGTAAAAATGTGTATGAAGGGAAAAAGTCTGAAAGACACATGCTCAAAAGCTAATGGTGCTGTGTGTTAGTCTGGAGGCAGAACAAATACACAGTGTTTGCCGAGGCCTTGTTCTAGTAGATTTTAGAGAATTATCATCCTGTAATCATCACCACTACCTGAGGAGGTAGACACTAGTCCTATTACCATTACAGATGTGGAAATTGAGGCAGAGAGAAGATAAACAACTTGGGTTTAAATCCAGAAAGTCTGGCGCCAGGGTACATGCTCTTAATCACTGCACTGTGTTACCTTTACATGAAGATGTTGGACGATATCGTTCTTCTGCAGTTTCAAAAAAAGCTGCGTTATGATTATAATAACTGATACTAAAAAACCGAACATTCAAGGCTTCCCTGGTGGTGCAGTGGTTGAGAGTCCGCCTGCCGATGCAGGGGACACGGGTTCGTGCCCAGTCCGGGAAGATCCCACAAGCCTCAGAGCGGCTGGGCCCGTGAGGCATGGCCGCTGAGCCTGCGCGTCCGGAGACTGTGCTCCGCAACGGGAGAGGCCACAACAGTAAGAGGCCCGCGTACCGAAAAAGCAACAACAACAACAAAAAAAAAACCTAACATTCCCACACTCCAAAGCTTGTCTTTTCACTTCGTTGACAAGTAGGCTTTAATTTCTACTTTTCAGCCCATGTCAGTAAGTTGGATAGCAAATTTTATCCCCCATTGGTTTATTGAAAAATAATGGTAGAAATTTGAAAGCAAACTCAATTTCAGGGTCAGTAAGAATCCTCCCCTTATATCCCTGTCCCTCTCGTGCCCTCGCTCCCCTGTTCCTCAGTCACTACAGCTCCATCCCTCCACTCTCTGTTATTGATGTTCTCATCTCCAGATATCTGTGGTTCACTTGGGAACAGAGAGCTTTAAACTCCTTTAAGGTAGGTGGGGTCTCCTATCACTTCTTTCTCCCTGAGTGCAGCTAGAACTGTGCTTTGCAAATGGATGCTCATAAAAGTTTGAATTAAATCCTGACATGTTTAAGCCAACAAGGATCTGACACGTATTCCTGGCAGAGAAAAGAAAGTTTAGCGCCTGAACCGAGATCTCAGCCTCTATTCCTCCATACACTCCCACGGCAAACTTTACTCCTTTGTGCCTCAGTGTTTCCATCCTCTGCAAAATGAGGGTAAACTACCCACTTCCACCATTCTAGGAGTATAGTAAGGATGAGATTTATTTGATTTGATTGGATGATGAAGAGAAAAGAAAGTCTGGAGGGTGTTTAGGTGCTTAGAGGGAAGATGGACAATCATTTATCACTTTGGTGACTGTGAACCCATAGGACTTACTGTATTTCTGCAGCTGTTTGGCCAGGGAGTAGGCAGTAGCTTGGGACATGAGGAATTTCTCTGTGAGGTCTTGAAAGTCCTGTTTGCTTTTTTCCAGCTGGGAGCACAAGTACTGGTTAGTTTCCAGGATGCTCATTTCACTTCTCTGACCAGAGAAAGTGGTGAGAGATACTGCCATGCTGAAGCTTATGGTGGAAGAAGTAGAGCCAAAACCTGGGGAGAAGAAACCCAAACAAATAATAAATTAAAAACAAGTGATGGATTCTGGTGATGGCCGCACTGCCTGGTAAATTACTAAAATCACTGAAGCATACAATTATATTGGGTGAGTTTTATAGTATGTAAATTATACCTCAATAAGATTTCATTAAGTGAAAAAATGTATTTAAACAGGTGTAAAGAATGCAGATATAATTCATTACTTAGTTCAGGCCAGACTTCGTCAGCATTCCACAACTGAGAATCCTTAACCACAAAAATAAGGCACAAGATGCCAAAGCTCAGAGGTCAGGCTCTGACAAGAGTGCCCGAGGGAGGACCCAGTGTGCAGGTAACCGTGCGGCGTCACAGTAACAGAAATGGAAGGTGGCGCTGTCATGGAACCTTGGGAGCCCCTGTCTTCTAGTTGCCTAGGCCACACTGAGACTCAAGGACACCGGGTCTGTTCTGAAGGTCACCCCTGATGCGGACACCCGCTCAGCAGCTACTCTCAGTACCTTGTACTGAAACCACAGGCCTGTCTCCTTCTAAAGTTTAATACAATTTTGTACTGTTTATTCTTGCAAGCATAGAAAACACCAAGGAATCGAGATTTTCCCAAATTCTTTCATTGTCTTAAGGACTGTCATGAAGACACTTTTCTTACAGAAAAATTGAAAACTTTTAGTTATATTAAGGGGGTAAATACACAGTCAAAATTATATTATTATTTTTAAAGGAATAAAAATGAAGTATTAGCCTAACTATCAAGGAAAGGAACAAAAATGTGCAACTTCAAAGAAAGCAGAGAAAAGAAAATAATAAAGCAAAAAATTTTTAAATGATGAATCGAATGGTTGCAAAATGTTGTGAATATACTAAAAATCACTTAACTACATACTGTAAAATGGTGACTTTTTGGTATATGTAAATTATATCTCAAAGCTCTAATAAAAAGAAGTAAGGAGTCAGTAAAGAGAAAAGCAGTAAAATGAAATACACTTTAAAATCTGGTCCTTTTGAGAAAAAAATAAAGAAATACAGTAAAATTGGCAACTTTCTGGAAAATTTAATCCAAGAACAAGGAGAGAAAAAGAAACTTTAAAAAGAGAAAAGGGATAAAATATGAAAAAAGTTTAAATTATAAATGAATACTACCTATCAACCCTCACACAAATTTTAAAATTTCAAAAAAAGAAAAAGAAAAATTGAAAACTTTTAGTTAGTGTTGGTGTTCTTCTTTGAATCGCTAGTTTTCTCCACACCATTTTAATATTGTGGGGAAAAAATCCTGAGTATAATACTGTGCTCCGTGTGTGCATAATTAATTTATAAGGATTACCAGCCAGCTTGTGTCTTATTTATCTTCTTGCTGGAGACCAATGTTATGGTGGCTTCTTTTCACTCACTAGGGAAGCATGTAGGCTTCTCATTAAACTTGAAATCAGGTTTGACCTCCCTGCCTCCAGTCCCACGCTCTTCTTCTCCTGTAGGTTGCTTTGTGTTTTAATCTGTATATAAGATGTCATGCTTGTCACTTGTAAATGTCGTCCTAGCGCCACAGGGTTTCTTTCCAACTTGTCAAAGTCACTGAAATACTTTTTTTATGTTTCTTTGAAACACGCAGTGGCCACCTAATTTGGAATGACTTGGAAATGACCGCTGTTCCTTATGCCCAGAGCAGTTTTCATAGAACTCTGACTGATAGCTTGTGTTGACCCAAAGCTATTGACCTGTGGTTGTATTCTCAGCCAGAGCACAGTAAACATCAAGATCATGGGTCTATGGTTGTTGGTGGTGACCACAGCACTCCTGAGCAGTGGGATCTAGTGACATAGAAGCTGAGGTTTTAAAGAGGGGCACAGACAGGCAGGACAGAAGGTGATCTCCTGACCTCTGCTTACTTCCTAGGTATCAATTCGTCCCTGGTTTTGTGAGCCTGAGACTAGGGCAACTCCCCTGAAATATCTCTCTCTTCTCGTCAGCTGCCTAGCTTTTCCAGGCTGATGGCCTACATATGTGGGACCACGGCCACCTCCATAAGTTCTACTGAACATTCATGACAAAGTGAAGGAAAGAGGACAGACTACCCAACCCGCTCACCACCCTGCTTCTAGACTGTAGTATTGGTGTGTGAGATGTCCCAAATTGTCTATGATTTCCATCCCTTTAAATGTATTTTAGCTTATTTTATGTCTTAGTGTCTAGTCTCCTGGAGAATGTTCTCAGTGCACTCGAGAGAAATTCTATTCTGCTCTTGTTGGGTGGAGTGTCTATAGGTGTCTGTTAGGTCATATTATTTAAATCTTCTGTCTCCTTCTGCTCTTCTGCCTGGTTGTTCTATCCACTGCTGAAAGTGTGGTATTGAAGTCTCCAATAATTATTGTTGAATTGTCTGTTTCTCCCTTTGATTCTGTCAGTTTCTTCTTCATGTATTTTGGGACGCTGTTAGAAGCACTGTGTTTAAATCTATTACATCATCCTGATGGATTAATCCTTTTATTGTTATAAAATATCCCTCTTTATCTCTGGTGACATTTTATTGTTGTAAAGTCTCCTATCTATTTTGTCTGGTGTTAGTGTAGCCACTCCAGCTTCTTTATGGCTATTATTTGCAGAATTATATTACACTACATGGCAAAAGGCACTTTGCAGAGGTAATACAGTTGACCTTAAAATGGGGAGATTATCCAGGTGGACTGATCTAATCACAGGAACCCTTTAAATCTGGGTCAAGAGGTCAGAACTAGGGAGTTGGAGAGAGTCCAAGCTTGTGAGGGATTCAGTGAGGCTTTGCTGGCTTTGAAGGTTGGGGGAGCCACAGGCAAAGAAACAAATTCCTCAGTCCTACAGCTTCATAATTACTGCTACCTACATACATTCACTGACAACTTTAAAAATGCATTTAGAATGCGTGCTGTACAGATTCAGACGGATTCCCACTGCCTCTGACCACCCTTGTCTTCTTTCAGGTTACTGCATCTGTTGAAATTCGGGAACACAACTGCCAGGGCTTTGTTCAGCCTCTTCTCTTCTCTCACGTGTGTATGGCTCTCTGGAGCCAATGACACTGTTGAGGGCTGGGTGCTGAGCACAGGCTCCTGGTGTGCTTGGAAGCCACAGGCTCCTGATACATCTAGACTCTGAACACCACTCACCTGGAAAGCCCAGTACCTTCCTCAAGCTTCCTGTCAGCAATAAATAGATTAGTACATTCAAGCCTTGCCCTTCTGTGCACCCCTGAGGCCATGGCCTCTAACATCTCAGCCACTTTTGGATGGATATGTCCCACCCCAGGGCTACTCTCCTTCCTGGAGGTTCACTTCCTTCATCCCTACAGCACATTGAGAAGATACTGGTGACCAGCCCAAGGGCCAGCTTGCAAATCAGGGTTAAACAGTGACCTGAGGATGCTTTGTCTAGATCAGCCAGAGGTGTAGGTGAATATGCCAAGGAGATTAGTTCCAAATGTTCTACACTACAGAAACACCCCAGAACCGACTTCCCATGGAATATACAACCTGGAGCAGTGGTTGTTTCACCTCAGGCCAAGCACTAATCCCTCCAGGATCACAACCTGGCCCCCAAGGCTGCCAAGCTACTGTTTAGACGAACTCTTGAATATCTTTTATTCCAAAATCACAGCTGGGTTCTCCACAGTTTCTTCAGTTGACAGCATCATTGCTCCTGGCTGCTAGGTCTCTGCATGGAACAGACTTACCTGTGCAATAAACAGTCCAGCAGAGGTAGTAAAAAGGGTGACTCTTCTAATCTTGCATGCACAATGAAGATTCCCACACATGCTCTGCAGAGGCAGAAAATAAACTGTGGCAGAGTGAATGGCAAACACATACCTTGGCCAGGAGTCAACACTGGGTACTGCACATGAAACCGCAGATACTGCCATTGAACTACGGATGTTCTAAATTCAAGGTTGGGTGCAAGCTCATAACACTCCCAATAGTTCACGTTCTGCAACCACCATATCTGGACTTGGGGACACCACAGCTCCCAACTACACTGACAGCCCTTGTGGTTTGGGAGCGTGGTGTGGAAAGAACCAACTGGACCAGAACTGCAAGTAGGATCCAGTTCCTCCTCAAGGCTACAAATTCCCACCTGGGGTCTGGAATCCAAAGCTGTACCTGTACAAAGGCCAGGGTGCTCCAATGACACCTCTGAGACTTGACTGCTAAGAATTCCCCAAGCCTAAGTTCCATAACGTTCCTCTAGCGAGTTTCCCTAGAGGGATCTTCAGGGGCCTCCATGCCTGCTGCTAGAGAACTGAGTTGAATGAATTCAGAATTCAGAAGTTCAGGCACATCAGAGGACTGCTGTTGGTCAGTTACTCCTTTGATTAGTGTGGTCCAGATGCTTTCAGGACCTTGGCTGATAGCTGAAAAGCAAACATTCGAGTGGTGCAAACCTTTGGAATTTTGTCTTCCAAAAAAGGAGGCGGGGGACGGGAGGCTCCCAGAGTGAGACCCAGTATCATAAAGGACGACGGATGTGGGAACGGGGACGGCCTGGGTGGAAAGGCTTTCTAGGAAGGCCCCAGGGCTCTGAACGAAACTCCGGGTCTTTCCCCTAAAACCTGCGGCAATGGCAGCTTTCCCGCCTTAGTTGGTGATCCGTATGCTCATGCCAAACACACATCTCTTTTACGCCGGTCTTTCTCTCACACCACACTTCCAATTTGTCAGAAAATCGTATTTTTTCTTTGATTAATTGAGCACTTTGATCCACACATATTTTTCTTGGTCTGATTTTGGCCCTCGACTCTCCTGAGAGAGGCGTGGAGATCGATTCAACTCGCGACCCTCGGTCAGCCCAGGGTTCAGGGTTTGAGACCTTTAACCTCGGGAGTGTGGGGCCGGGCCGCGCTTGAGACTTTTCTTGGCTCCGCCGGTCCAAATCGGCCTCTTCCGGGCCTGTCCTCGAGGGCCGGGGGCAGGGCCGGGCCGCCTCAGCGGGGCCCCTCTCGCCGGGTCGGGAGCCCCGCACCTCGCGTGGCGGCGGAGGAGAAGCTTCGGGCGTCGTGGGTTCATTGGCCAGCGGCCCGCGAGACGCAGGGGCGCGGTGCGCGCGGTCGCACACGGCGACTTTGTGGTTCTCAGGCTCCCGCTGCCCTTCCGGCTCCTCTCGTTCTCCCTCGCGGGCAGTAACGTCCGGACAGGAAGACACAGGTAGTAGAAGGGCAGCCTCTCCTTTAAGTCCTGTCCACTCAGGATCCAAAAACGGTCTTGAAGAGACAGAGGGAGAGGTGGAAACAGATTAAGGGAAAAGAAGAAATCCTATGCGAATTCCTCATCTAAAGGCACCCTGAAGATGAGGTCGTCGTCCGCAGGGACCGGGTCGTGCCGGCGCTGGTGAAGGTGAGTCGAGTTCCCCTGAGCAGTTGGCGCCAGTGCAGACCACCTTGGCCAGGCGGCCAGCGAATAAGCAGCCCCTCCGCCTCCCCAGATGGGCAGCACTTGATGGCAACCCAGATGGGTTGTTATGTGGACTTAATAAGTTCTTGCACAGTAAAGCCCCGAGGAACAGTGCTGGTCACACAGTGAAGCTCCGAGAAATCTGGTATTATTTCCACTTCTAACTGTACCACTGCTGACTTTCAACATTCCCCAGATAAATTAGTGTTTAATGGTTTAACTGATCTCTTCTGCCTCATATTAGTGACCTGCATCTGGAAAAGTGTTTGGTTTTGATGTTGATCTAAGTGGTGATCTAACTGCAATGGGGGACTGGATCCAACTTCATCAGTTTCTTGGACCTTGGACAGGCATGATGATTGTTCAGCTCACGGTAGACAATATTTTGCACATGCTTCCGGCAAGAAATTTCAATATACAGTCAGTTAAGTATTATAAGAAAAGTCCAAGTGTGTACCAGTGACCCAGTCTTTTTGGTTGCTTTTGTTTGTTTGTTTTGTTTGTAAGAAATAAAGGAGGGAAATATAATTTATCTGGAAGTTGTAGAAGATTTCCTCTCTCGGTTATAGTGCAGTGCTTGTAGCAAAGCAGCACTGACCCTGAAAACAACCAAATGCAGGCTGGCTTAAAGAAATTCTGTTTGAGGTCGTTGGAGAAATACCTATGCACCTAGGACCCCCAGGATCAGCAAGAGAGAGAGAGGAGAGAGAGAGAGAGAGAGAGAGAGAGAGAGAGAGAGAGAGAGAGAGAGAAGCTTATTGGAATGAAACTGATTCTCTACCTTTTCCTCTTAGCGCATTTGCCAGTTCTCCGCAAGGCACAAGCGACTGGGAAGCTGGGGACAGGACAGCTGCTGAGGGTCAGGGAAAACAGCAACACTCTAAGTAGTGTCACAAATCTGGCAATCAAATAAAAGGAGGAGGAGGAGGGCAAGGAAGAAAGGAGGGGTGGAGGAGGGGAGGGGAGGGGGAAAGAGAGGAGGAGAAGATGGGGCAGGAAGAAGGGAAGGGAGATGAGAAGAAGAAGAAGAAAGAAAGTAATGTGGGCTGTCCACGTATTCAGACTTAAGGAGCCAATATCCTGGAGTGGCTTGATGAGTGTGTTGGATGCTTTCTTCAGGATTTCCCCTTAAGACATTTGCAAATTAAGCCATGTGCATGTATGACGCTATGAGGGCAAGCACAGTGTGGCTGAAAGAGAGTGGAATTTCCACCAGTATCATGGTACGAAGGAGATAAAAATGGAAGTTCAGAATTCCTCAAGGGGCAGGACCCAAGGAAGCACCTCAGGGTCTCAGGTGGGAGCCCTAGCCATCTAGAGCATGGCACTGTGAGAAAACTAGCCCTGGGCTGAGACTTCCCTGCAAATCAGCTCAGTCAAGGACTGGATTGAGGTGATCTTCCCCTCTGCTGCCTGCTGGGGGAGAGGGTGCACAATCTTCAGAGAAAGATAACATCATGACTCTATCATTTTTCACACAACAGGTTCATCCTTCAGTCACAATATTCTAGGATTATAAAGGAACAGGAGCCAGGAAACGTGGAAGTTGACTCAACAGATGATTGAGATATTGAAGTTAACAGGTAGGAACCTAAAGTGATATGTTTTAACTGTTCAGAAAATAGATGACAGGGTCAGTCTTTTTCACCAACGGTAGAGAATCTATTTTAAAGAACCAGTGGAAATTCCAGGAGCTGGGGCGTCAGCGGGGGCGACTCCTGCCCTCAGGTGCTTAGTTGTGGAACTGGAGACACTGCGTTGGATGAGGGATCCCGAAGTTAAGCGAGGGCCTCTCAGGAGTTCAGTCTTCTCGCTTGAGGGGTCGCTGGTGCTTCCCGGTTTATTGTGCGCTTTAAAACGTTGGTGACCAGGATACTGGTGGCAGGACCTAGGTTTTCATGGATGCAGCTTATGGCTCTTAGCACCGTTTCCGTAGTGTAGTGGTTATCACGTTCGCCTCACACGCGAAAGGTCCCCGGTTCGAAACCGGGCGGAAACAAATGTTCTTCCTTTCTGAAACTTTTACCTTCCCTTTCAAAAAAGCGAAACGGCCGAAAGGCAGGGGCTGAGGCAGCGGGCGCAGCTGCATTTTCCATCCCCAAGGGACAGGCCAGGAGTTCCGTTGCTGCCTGAGAGCCTGCTCAGCGCTAGGAGCCAGCCCTCCTTTCTCCGCTCTGAGTCACTGCGGAGTCCAGGCCACAGCCAGCTGACCCAAGTGCGCAAAGGACAAGGCTGACTTCGGCTCATTTTTACATCCGGAAATCCCCTCACCTCCGAAGCAGGCGCCTAAATCTCCTGTACACGCTGACACCTATCATGTCTGAAAACCAAGGAGTTCATTCCTGCGAAGCACCCTTGGCTTTCCCACACCTCAGCACACGCGCGGAGCACGTTGCGTGACAGGCCAAAAGAGCACGAACCCGACGCCGCCCCGGGTGCTCGACCAAAAGACACGTAGATGAAGAATGTCACGCTCCACGAACTAAGCGGGTCAGGGAGGCAAAGGAGCCGGTAACGTGCAGTTATCAGGGGAGTCCCCAGAGCAGGGTCACAGATCACGAAGTAGACGGATCCGCTCATCACCCGCTGAGAGCCCAAATGGGCCCCTAATTTAAAAGGAAACTGAGGTTCAGAAAGAGAGCATGTCCTTGAGTCGGCCGCACGTAGAGCTAAAGTTAGACTAGGATGAAACCCAGCCAGTTACCTTGTGGCCTGACCTCAGAGTCCAGAGTCGCCCAGGTCGGGAGAGCTGAAGGGTGATGAGCAGCGGGGCAGCGACTTGGGCGCCGCGCACTACCGCGTTCAGCCTAAGGGGCGCTGGGAATCGCCTTCTTTTCTGCTCGGCCCTTCTCAGAAATTCAACCTTTACTGTCACAATTTTCAAGTGGAGAGGCCAAATTTGAGAATCTGTCTCCTGCGCGGCTCCCTGGTGGTCTAGTGCCTAGGATTCGGCGCTTTCACCACCGCGGCCGGGTTCAATTCCCGCTCAGGGAAACCTCCTTTCGTGGAAGAAGAATCCGACTCTCTTTTCTTCCTTCATCTCAGAAACCTGATGGTTTCACAGAGTTTTCATCCAAAGACAACCTGCGATTTGAGTTCCAAAAACTCATTAAGACATTTGAAACATACAGAACACTTGAAATACAAACGTATATTCTGGACCTAACCGCGCAGAGTTAACATTTTCCCACGTTTGCTTTCTCACTCTCTCTCCATATATATGAACTGCGACGCCTTTGGAGTAACCTGGAATCCGTTCTCTCCAGGCTTGTAGAGAAACTTCAGGCGGTGTTTGATTCGGCTGTCCCCCAAGTGCAGGCCAGGCACGTTCGCTAGTAGGAATCCCCCCGGACCGGCTGCCCTCTGGTCTCCTCCCGGTTGCCTTGGCGGGCAGTGGGGTCTTGGGTCAGCCTGAGCGCTGGAACCGCCTACCTGGGGAAAGGCCCTTCAGGGAAGTGCAGCTGCCCCTTGGCTGTTGCCTGGCTCCCCGGGCCCTGCAGAGGGCTGAAAGGTGAAGGATCTTCCGTGTGGTGGGAGGATGAAGGGAGCAGGTGGGAACTGCGTTAAAGGGAGGGGGAAAGTTCTCAAGAGCTTCCCAGAATTGTCTGCACGGGTAGACAATTTTGTATGCATCACAAGAGCTTAAGAACTTCTGTCTAAACACCACTTTATGTTGTCTTCCGGATTTCTAATGATGTGGAAAGCATTGCTGGCACAGTATTCTAGCATGTACACGTCTTGGATTTATTTTCTCTTCAAAATGCTCGTGACACTGAACGGCCTAAGTTTCCTCTTCTGGTTTTACTGATCCAATAAGCAAACTTTAATTTCAATAGCGATTGAAGTTCGTAAAATTTAGGACTATGTGTTCCAGTAAAATACATGTGCCCTAGAATATCTTTTAAATAAAGATTATGTCGCAGAATTCTGTAAAATCATAGCGACTTAATTATGTCAGTTACAATTTGGGGGTAAACCGTTTTAGGCGTCACCCAATATATCATTCTAACATGCATTTTTCTATTAGGATTCGGTTTGAGTTGCCATTTTAAGATCTATTGTTCCCTTTAAGTTCTCTGGCTGATATTAAATTGAGTTAATTAATGTATAATCTTTGCCCGAGAGTATCTAATTAAGACAGGAAAAACAAAACACTGTCCAACTCGGTATAATGCAGCCGCATATTTTTATAGACTGCAGAGTGGTCAAAGTTTCACAGGGTAGGAGGAGTTGTGGGCATCTTTAGGGGATGATGGTGAACGCAGCCATCATGTCACCTGAGGAAGAGTAAAACCCATGGCATAAGTGCTCCAGGAAGTAAGGAGCTGTCACTGGAGACCTGCTGTGTTCCTGAGGTGTTTGTTTACTATTATTTTTTTTTTAATTCCTAGTTCTTGGTCACCTGCCTGCTAGAAATGAAGTCATCCATTTTCCCATTCCTTCCTATGCTTCCCGTGTTTCACTCACTGCTCCTGCCCTTAGGCTCTGGCAGGTGGACGAGCCTGACTGTGTTCCCACTGGGCTGCCCCATTCGGATGCCTCAGGTGCAGGTGCAGTGGCGCAGGGACTTTGGGTTTGTTCACAATTCAACATCTCTCCTGGAAAGGGGCCTGGCACCTCATAAGCACCGAATTAAGTGCTTGGTGATTGAAGGCATTCTAATGCAAGGTCCTGACACGCTGAAGAGCAGAAGACAGTGGGTAAGATTGGGGACAGCCTAGAGTATGAGGGACAGAGAGAGACAGACAGACACAGGCACACCAAGACAGAGTGAGTGAGAGGAAGGGGGGTGGGGAGAAAATGTCCTATCACATTTAGCATGTAAAAGCTGAAGAACTCGGTTTTTTGCTCATGAGCTTCAACAGAACAACCATGGGAAGGGAAGGGAAGGCAAAAACACTAAGAACCCAGGTCTGCACAAGATGCATTACCAGGAGCAAGATCCTGTGGTTCCAACAGTTTGTCTCAAATAGGATAATTTTTGTACAAATAGCCCAACACTGTCAAGGAATCATACAGAGACAGTCACGGTCATGTTCATGCACGCTGGTGATATAGCAGGGAGGCCAGTCATTAGATTGTGTGCATCCAACGAAAGCAAAAATACAATTCAGAAGATAAGGGAAGAGGAAGAAATGTCTGGGACCAGTGGCTTCTCCCCGCTCCAGTCCATAAGCTGCTTGGCAGGAAGATATCTGGGGTCATTCTCACCAGTCTACTCTGGACCCCATTAAGTAGGTCACCACCAGAAACAATTACAGTTGTTGGAAGACCTTCTAAACATCTTGGTAGTTTAGGTGCTGAACGTATGCAATAGGGTATCTCTGGGCAGTGCCCACATCGTCCTTCTACTGTACCTCTGGCTTACGTGAGTCAGGAGGGCAGCACTCTGCTTGTGACATGACAGTTAGCGATGCAGAAACTTTGTTGTGATGGCAAGAGTATGAAGAAAAGGCTCTTACTCTGCGTTAGAAAAATACATTGGGATACAAATCGGCCCACCTCTTATTGAAGTCAAGCTAGGAACACATAAAGAATGCCTTCAGCTTCTGGCAAAGGCGGAGTGATAGAAATCAGATTTACCTCCTGCCTGAAATCTGACCTCCGCCCAAACCACCCCCCGCCAAGAAATGAAAAAGATAAAAGACATGAAATACCAGTTTTCCAGACACTGTAAACCAGGCAGCAAAGGACAGCAACCCCTGAGAGATGAGCCACAAACAAGGTGAGGCCTGCCACTGGCCCAGCTTACTGCTTTCAGAGAGTTTCCAGGCTGGGTGGGCACCAGGAGGGGCATCTGAGGCCAACTCCTTGGACGGTGGAGATGAAGCTGAGTGTTGGTAGGACAGCAAGGAAGCGAGAGTTCACAGGACAAAGATCCAGTGATAAGAGAGATAGAGAATCCAGGGTTATGAAAGTGTCTCCCTGGAGCACTCCTCAGAGTAATGATTAGGGTATGCTTCTGAAGAAACGGCCTGAGGCCAAGGAAAGAAACTATTAAAATGATCATGGGGGCTTCCCTGGTGGCGCAGTGGTTGAGAATCTGCCTGCCGATGCAGGGGATACGGGTTCGAGCCCTGGTCTGGGAAGATCCCACATGCCGCAGAGCAACTAGGCCTGTGAGCCACAACTACTGAGGCTGCGCATCTGGAGCCTGTGCTTTTCTACAAGAGAGGCCGTGACAGTGAGAGGCCCACGCACCGTGATGAAGAGTGGCCCCTGCTCGCCGCAATTGGAGAAAGCCCTCGCACAGAAATGAAGACCCAGCACAGCCAAATATAAATAAATTAATTTAAAAAAATGATCATGGAACAGTGCCTGGTGCTCCCACAGGACAGGCAATTGTACTTGCTTCCCCCAGCCAGACTGGACTTGGACTACTCATAATTCAGGGGTCATTGGGAAGGACATTCAGGAAACTCTTGTTTCAGTAGAGGGAATAATGAGCCCTAGAATGACCGACCCCCAAAATCATGAAAGCAAGATCCAAAGGGATCCAACTGTTTACAAGTCGCTTAACTGTACCCCAGAACAAAACTCAAGAAGATATAGAGGAATACCACAATAGCCAGTGCCCAAGAAGGGAAACTCTGACAATGTCTGGCATCCAATCAAAGAATGCCAGGCATGCAAAGAGGCAGGAAAACTTGAGGTGTGAGGAGGAGACTAATCAATCAAAACTGAGCCACAACTGACCTGATGTTAAAATTAGCAGAGAGGACGTTAAGACAGTTATTATGACTGTGTCGCATATGTCGCAAGAGTTAAGTAGAAATGTAGAACACATACAAATGGCCAGAATCAAACTGTAGACATGGAAATGATAACATCTGATATTATGTAATTCACCAGATAGAATTAATAGCAGATTAGACATTGAAGGGGGAATTTAAAAAAAAAAAAAAAAAGGATCAGGGAACGTAAAGCCATGAACGACTGACGGTATCCTAAAATGAAACTACATACAAAAAAAGTTTTTTAATGAACATAGCATCACTGACTGGTAAGGTATCTTTAAAAGGCCCAATATAGGAGTAAGTTGGAGTCCCTGGAAAGACCAGAAGAGAAGGAACAATTTTTGAAGAAACACTGACAGAAAAATTTCCAAAGAGCCAAATGAACACTATGAGTGCAAGAAACACGAAGCAAAACACACTTAGCCACATCGTAATTAAACTGCGCATGACTCCATTAAAATAGAACAATATCTTCAAAGCAGAGGGAAAAGACACAGTATATACATAAAACAAAAATAAAGACTATGTCAGATTTCTCATCAGGAGCAGTGAGAAGACAGTGGAGCAACATCTTTAAAGAACATGGAATTCTATGCCTCCTCCCCAAGAAATGTCTTTCAAAAATGAAAGTGAATAATGACATCTACAGACAAACAAATGCTGAAAGAATTCGTCACCCGCTGACCCACACTATAAGGAATGTTAAAGGAGTCCACTGACACCAGATGGAAATCTGGAGGTACACAAAGGGGCGAAGGACAACAGAAAAGGTGTCTGCCTGGGAAAGTATGTAAGATTTTTCTTATTATTTAAGTCTCTTTAGAAACATGGGACCGATTTTTCTAAAGTAATAACGGTGGATTGTGGGGTTTAGGACACATGCAAAGTAAGATGCATGATGACAATAGCACAATGGCCGGCAGGGAAGAAATGCGAAGAGGTGTGGCATCGCTTGAAGGCAGACTGTGGTAAGTTACAGAAGGCTGTTATAAAGCCTCAAGCAGTCGCTAAAATAAGAAAAGAAAGAGTGAGACCTAATAAGCCAGCAAAGGAGCGGAACTGGAAGCATATACGAACCATGTCAGCACTATGTGATCGAGCAACTGCTTCTCCAGGACTCTTCCCTCTAAGAAGACCTTATACAAGGGGCCAAAGATACCTGTACAAGAAGGATGACTGCAGCATTATTTGTAACTGTGAAATCGTAGAACCAACTTAATTTCAAAAGTATATGGAAAGGGTTAAATAAATACTAGTACGTGCAAACAACGGACGGAAGAAAGTCCATCGTGAAAAGGAATTCATAAACTAACGATGATAGCCGTACTCTTTCTAGGATTTCCAGACGACCTCTTCCGATCGCACCTTATGTCCTCGTGTTGTGAACACGACACGGGGGACAGGAGGGTAGTAGTGGAGGAGCCTTTTTCGACCTTCACG
Source organism: Delphinus delphis (assembly GCF_949987515.2). Lineage (NCBI taxonomy): Eukaryota > Metazoa > Chordata > Mammalia > Artiodactyla > Delphinidae > Delphinus > Delphinus delphis. The sequence goes on along the minus strand of NC_082683.1, from coordinate 107,077,553 downwards.
GGAGAGGATGTGCAGAGCAGAAAGACCCATGAAGCCTTTACTTTCTAAAAGAAGCGGAAGAATGGCGTCCCCGGGTGGGCTCGAACCACCAACCTTTCGGTTAACAGCCGAACGCGCTAACCGATTGCGCCACAGGGACACACCTACAAAATCCTTCTCTCACCCCTTAGAAATCAAACACCGCATCCGCGCCAGGCGGAGTCACTCGCCGTTCGCAGGACAGCGACGCCGGCTCCAAAGCCTAGGACAACCGCAGACGTGGAGTCGATGCAGCGCGTTCTTCCCGTGGAAAAGCCGAGCGTCGGGCGATTCCGAAGGCAGAAGGGCAGCCGAGTGTCCCCGCCGCAGATGCCAGCGCCCCGGAAACGCCCCCGGACCTGAGCCGAGGGGTCCCCGAGGGAAGATGAAGGCCAGGTTTGGCTCCGTGACGACTCCCCATTCGCTCCGCGCGCGCCGCCCGCCCTCCGTTCGGCCGCGGTCGCTGGGGCGCGAGCCGGAACCAGGGGCTGCGGGGGGTTGGTCCAAAGGGGCAAACGCGAAGACGCGGGAAAGAAGCCGGCGAGGTGGGCACGAGGACAGCTTGACTTCCCAGGAGGCCTGTGCAGAGGCACGTGCCGGATTTGGGGAGATGAGAATTGGGTTTTGGTTTGGTTTGGTTTGATCATCATGTACCAGAATTGAGAGGAAGGGAATGGAAAACAGAGAGCGGGCATGAGAGAAGACTATGAATATCGACAATTGTCCAGGCACAGCGCAGTAATTGGAATGATTTTACGTCAACACCGTAACAGCAAGAATTCCTGTCGCCGCGGGGACCGTGGCGCGCCGTGATCGTATAGTGGTTAGTACTCTGCGTTGTGGCCGCAGCAACCTCGGTTCGAATCCGAGTCATGGCAACCTCCTCTGTCTCACGTGGCACGGCGGCTCCCCTTTTACTTTGTCTTGAAATTTGCACCGGCCTGGGGACCAGAGAGCACTGCTTTCCCCAGGTCACCTGGCGGCAGGAGGTCAGGAGAAGGGAAGGAAACCCCACCCAGGCCACTCACCTCGTGTCTGAGCAGAAGGAAACCCAGGGCAGTGGTTTCTCTTCGGTCCTGCTCCAAAATAGGGAAGCCCAGCAAGGAGCCTCTTTTGCTGTAACTGGTGAAAAATGTTGTTTCTGTATTACTCAAAATCTGCAGGATCTTAAAGACCAGATAAAAAATTTTATCAGATAGGCGACTCTCCCTGCCTAGACCTGTTTTGCTGGTTTAATCTTGGCTCCTGGGAATCTCTGCTCCGAGGACTTTTTCAATCCTTGGCTATTGTTCCCTTTAGAGTCACCGAAGTAACCTCTCTAGTGCCTTTCTGTACTCTCAAGGATTTTAAGTGCCTGTCGGCAGCCACTCAAAAGACAAATGGTATCCATCAGGATTGGACAACTGGAAGACCTTAACAGTCACCGCAGAAATGATGATAACGGTGACTACAGCACCCTCCGCCCTGACGACACAGCTAGTGGACACCAGCGAATATGTGTGATTCTTCTGCCTGACTGCATCAATGCTGGTACCCGAGAGTACCGTTAGACTGAGAGCATGACCAAAAGCGGAGAGTTGGTAAAAATCAGACACAAATGGAGATCACACTTGAAACTTCCCTGAGCAGACAAACCCGTTTAGTCATATAAGGAAGAGCTCATTTAGCTTATTTTGCAAAACAAGTGAAACTCACCTTGGGCCACTTCTTGTTTATGCCTCTGAAAATCATAAACAAAGCCTAAAACTATTCGCCAAAACTGATGGGAGGTAACCATTTTAACCAATTCCCTATCACGAGGAAAACTCTAATGTTATAACCTGTCACTGCGAAGGACAAAACAGCCACCGCCCCCTCATGAGATAAGTTGCTTTCTAACAGTGTAGCACCTCTGAGCCTCCTTCCATATTCCGTTGGAGTGCTCCCAGTTCCTGAACGGTAAAGCTTTTTGTGCACAGTAAACCTTCACTAATTACTGTTTTGGTGATCACCGGTGGTTTAACGTCTGCTATATCTGAACTTTGACGGTGCCTCGACATTTTCATCCACCAGATTGGACCAACAAGGGAACTCCACATCATGCTGCTGTTGTCCCATGTGCTGGGGCTTAGTGACTACCCAGTCAGTCACGCAGAATCATTAAAATCATTGCCATTGTCCTCTGTTTTATTTGTTAACAGTCACTGTCCAGACTCCTTTCACTTTACCTTTGCCTCTTCTAGAATGTCATGGAAATGGGATCATAGTGCACACACTCTTGCCTGCACACCTCTTCATCTTTGCACAACGTCTCTGACTTTATCGATTGTTGAGTAAAGCAGATGTCATTCCTCGTTCATTGCTGAGTTGTATTCCATGGCAGTAACATAGCACAGTCTGTTTACCATTCACTCGATAATGAGCATTTGAGCTGTATCCAGTATTGGCTATTGTGAATAAAGCTGCTTTGAAGAGTCTTTCCAAAGAGATCTTGTGGACGTAGGTTTTCATTTCTCTCGGTGAAGAATAGCTGGTACCAGGGCGTAGTATACGCTCCACTTCATAAAAACCACCAAAGCCTTTTCCAAAGCAGTTGTACCATTTTATGTTACCACCAACAATATGACGGTTGTGGTTATTCCACATCTTTGCCAAGATTGTTGGTGTTTCCTCTCCTTATGATTTTAGCCGCGCTACTAAGAGTAGTGGTATCTCAACATGGTTTTAATGTCCGTTTCTGTGACAGCTACAATTATTGAGGACTCCTGGTATGCTTCTTTGGCCATGTGCATATCTTCCTTTCTGAAGTATCTGTGCATATTTTTTAACCCATCTGAAAAAAAGTGGGGTTTTTGATCTTTGAAAAACTTGTTACTGGGCTGGAGGAGCTCATTATACTTTATAATGACAGGCGGTGAGGGTTGTCAGCTATGTGTTGTGAATATTTTCTCCCTGTCTCTAGCTTGCGTTTCCATTTTAGTGGCCTCCTTGGATGAGAAGATACGGCTAACGTTGATGAACTCTAATTTATCATTTGTCTTTGTTTTATACATTCTTTGGGTCCTGGTTAGTAAATCTTTGCCTACCACCAAATCACGAAGTATCCTCAAAATGCCTTACACCTTTAACTTTTATGTCTTGGTCTATGATGCACTTCAGATTGACTTTTGTGTGAGTGTGAGATAGAAATACAGCTGCCCCCCCTCCCAATATGGAACCTATTTCCTTTCCCCATTGAACTGCTTTTCTTGAAAACTCATTCACTAATTGAGCTATGGGTCGGTTTCAAGTCTCTGAACTCAGTCCATTTTCCAGTTGTGTACCCTGAGGCAACTTGCACCCTGCTGGTCTATGTTGGGGGGAGCGGTCACAGTAACTCGTAACGTCAGGTAGTGCAAGTCTCCCCATTCCGTTCTTTTCCACACAGAGCGATACATTTTGCAACATGTAATAACTCAGGTTACCATCCCCCAGGTCAAGATATGCATGCCATCACATCATACTTCTCATTTCCTTGGGGGACACAGGCTCTCCCTCCCCTGTACTGGCTGCCCCCTTGTGGCCCAAGAGCCTCTATTTTACTCTCTGGAGATAACAAACGCCCAGTTGCCTGCAGGGCAGCTGAACCAAGCCAGAAAGATCTACAAGACTCGAAACAGTCGGGATTTTCGGATGCAGGGCCGGGGGCGGGGGGTGGTGGTGAGGGGGCGGCGGGAAGTTAGCTCACTTTTCAGGCCTTTGGTCTTAGCGAAAGTTTCCTTTAGTCATTCCTAACCGTGGAAAGTACAAAGCTTTGTGCTGCTTAACATTTCCTCTTCTTTCTAGGCAGAGAGAGTCCCACGGAGCATACCTAATTTGCGAAATTGTTCGCTGGGTGTGATGTTGAAAACTGGAGGCTGAGGGAGAGCTCTATCATGTTTTGTTTTGTGTGAATAAAAGAAAATGAGGAAGAAGCGGAGATACAGAGAGGGGAATAATAGGCTGGATCCTGAAAAGCGATCGTAGGGTCAGGCCCTGGATGTCAGATTTTGGAGAAAGAGAAGACATTGATGAGCATATCCAGAGAAGGACTTCGTTGGAAAGAGGAGACACTTAAGGCTATTTTATGACGTTTTCCATTCGTTTATATGTACTTCTCCTTTCCCATCGTTGTAGGTAAGGCACAGGTGAGCTTGATTCATTCGTTGCTTTTTGGAATGCATGCTTAAACAAAAGTGACTTCCATACTTCAAATATTCATCTGTGAACCTCCTAGACTCCTCTTAGGTGCCATCACCTGTGCATTAAAAGTAAAATGGGTCCAACCTGGGGACTCTACCTGGGAAAGTGCAATTAATATTAAGGGGGTGGGTGAGAGAGAAATGAGACAGTCTCAACAGTGGTTGCTTCCCTTACTGCAGTGGTTTTCATATATGCTCCACACCCGATCGATCAATCCTTTCCTCAAGTCCTTTCCTCCTTTTCTCAAGCAGTTGAGAAAAAGAATTCAGTGAGTTGCATCCTGGAAATGCATGGATTTCATGGCTAGGGAAGTTCAAGTATTCCCAAGTGGGAAGATTGGGGACTGCCTACTCACTGGTACCCGGGCCATCGTTGTCTGCTGTGTCCACTTGGACTGGACTGGACAAGGGGACTCCACTCGCCTTCGCCAGCCAGGGGGAGGACGCGGTTCCAGAGGCGGTCAACTTCATGGTGACTCCAGATCCTGAGGCCTCATAGGATTTTTCTTCACTTTCCCTCTCATGTCTCTTCTGCCTGCCCAATAAGAGAGGATTCACTGCCTTTCTCTCTGTCAGGACCCTTTTGGGGATCCCTTCTGGACAGGACTGAAGTGGGCCTCTGGTTCCCCCTAGGTGTCCCTCCTGGCTTGGGCGTCTCCGGAGCTCAGGCTGGCCCAGTACGGAACCCCCGGCTGGTGGGACCGTGGGGAGCCCAGAAGGCTACACTAGCGGTGGTGGAGGTGCGAGCCCCAGGTGGCAGGCGCCACAGTCAAACCCTATTCTTCCCCGTGCACCTCCTCCTCGGGGATGCACGGGGCAGCTGGAATAAAGCGGCCCCTAAAACTTCTCTGCCGACTGAATCCAAAGAGGCATGAAGTCCCAGAAGCAGGGAGAGGAACCTCACTGAGCAGACTCAGACTTCTTCCCGGCTGCCTCTCCTGGGCAGGCTCAAAAGAAGCTGATGTCGAGGATGGAACCAAAGAAAAGGCTTCATGGCAGAAAACCCCGCGATCTCCAGAGACATGAAAGTCTTAAATCCTAACGTCTAGATGAGCAGGGGGCCAAGTTGAAATCCACCCCTGTGCCCTGATCAGGAGAGTCATCTGCATGAGTTCAGAGGCCAGGAACAGGAGCGACTGTGCATATCTCTGGTTCTCAAACAGGGGCGATTTGGGCTCCCACCCTCATCCCTGGCCCCCTCTGTGACACTGGGCCTTGTCTGGACACATTTTTTATTGTTCAGACTGGGGGAAGGGGGACGGAGAGTTTCCACTTGGCATCCAGTCAGTAGAAGCCAGGGGTGTCACTAAACATGCTTCGGTCCTCAGGCGGAGCCCTCCCCCACAAAAAATAATCCCGTCCAAAATATCAACACTGCACAGGTTGAGAAACCCCCGTGCAGATCAATGTCCACACACTTGAGAGACGAGAAAACATGAATTCCTGACTACTGGGATGTGGGGTCTGAGGAAAACCGTGGCATCAGAGAGAACTCCAAGATCGCTGACCTGGGTATAGAGAACGATGGAGTTGGCATGGACTAAGGCGGGAAAACTGCAGGTGCACCAGGTTGTAAGGGGGAAGATCTGTTATCAAATGGCACTCGGGTCCTCTGGCCCATCGCACAGCAAAGCCAATCAACGGACACCAGGTAGTGGTAAGGAAAGTACAGCTTTTATTGCAGGGTGCCCGAGCAAGGAGAACGGGCAAAGCTCAAAAGACCCAAAATCCTGGATGGCAGTGTATTTAAAGGCAGTGTGAGGGAGAGGGTCTCAGGGTGCGTGATCAGCTTCCACACAGTTCTCTGGCTGGTTGATGGTGAGGTAACAAGGTGAAGTTTCAGGAATCAACATCATCAATCTTCTGGCTCTAACTGGTCTGGGGTCTATGTGCTTGTGGTCAGCAGTTTCCATCTGGTGGGGAATCTGGGTTCTGTAAAAACCACTTGGGAATGTGCATCAAAGAGTGTTATCTATGTCCTTCAGGGAGGGACTACAGGTCCCGTGGCTCTGCTATATGACTGATATATTGTGAAAATTCTTACCAGTTCTCCTGCCCGACTGCTGTTCTTTGTTTCTGCATGTTTTCATTCCTTTAATCATTAATTCTTGGGTCAGACTTTTTGCAACTCAGGGAAGGCTCAGGAGACTGAAGTTTTTCTTTACGGAGAGCTGGGGACACGATGGGATGGGTTAACCGACAAAGCCCATCCGGGGATTGCTCGGCTTTAGATCCGGAATCCAATTTAGCGCCTTGGAGCCTGGCTTAAAAGGGTTTTCCATCCAAGCCGTCTCCGTTGCTGCATCTGCCTGAGTCCTTTTGGAAAATGGAGATGCCGGCTCTCGGTGCGTGGCCCCTTCTCACCCCGGGCACATTCCCTCCCGCCTCCTCCCGGCCACCGTGCCCCTCGCACGCTCCCCGGGCCTCGCTGACCTTCTCTCCACACGCGGCCACCTCACAAAGACGCGTCACAAGGCTAGTTCTCAAGGCTAGGTGCGGCCGGGATGAGGCAACTCGCTCGGGACTTGCGGACCCGGCAGGCCCCGCGGGCGTTCGGGCTCCTTTTTTGGAGGAAGCACGGAGGGAACGGCCTTAGGGAACGATTTCTGCAACGACGGATGACCCCTCCGGAAGACTCAAGGCCTTCCAGAGCAAAGGGAAAAGGTCACTGTAGTCAGCAGCACGAGAAAAGCCATCCACCAGCAGCTCCCTGGTGGTCCCGTGGCTAGGATTCGGCGCTTTCACCGCCGCGACCGGCTCGGGTTCGACTCCCGGTCAGGGAAACCTTTTGGGCAGCTTTCCATCCCCTGAATTGTGTTGCGGCGTGTGCCCCACACCGAGGAAAACCAGAGTGGCCGATTCCCAGGGCACCTAGGTCGTTCTCATCTCCAGGGCAGCCCTACCCCACCCGCGCCCGCACAGCGCCACATCCCCTCATCTCCACCGCACAAGTGGCTTTCCAGGGCCTCCGAGCATCTTGCTCAGGTTTACACAGCCCTGCAGAGGTTCAACTCCCTGTGGGGTTCAAACCCACGCCCGTTGCCACCCGGGGCGTAGGTCGAGTTCTGAATAACCGAGAGAGGCCAAGCCGAGTCTTGGTGTTAGTATCAATAGATGCCCTGGATGAAATGCTTATTAGGCGCTCGGCAGAGGTGCCTGGAGGCGATATCCACGAGGGTTGAGAGGAAGGTGAGCGCTGGGTCGGATCCTGGTGGTTGTTCCACTTGTAGATTAAGCGGCGTAGGGAGTTAACATCATTTAACTGACGTAACAAAGGCAGCAGGTGAAGTATGCGCAGAATGGAAAATTGTAACACTGCTGCCGTAAGCAGAAGGTAGGAGTAAAAATCAACACCGCTACGTCAAAACGATGCTACCCACCACAATCAAGTCCCACCGTTTCTACAATGGCTGTTGCATTTATACCCTGCACACTCTCCCAGGCACTGGGTGCGTTTTGCCTTTTCCCTTCGACGCTCACTCCGAAGACCTGTTGGGATAAATGTTGCGTCCACTGTAAGGCAACAGGAGAGAGAGCGAGAGCGTGGCAGGTGCTGCGGACGGAGCCTCAGAGGCAGCAGGTGGCGTGTGTAGATGATGAGACAGCGCAATGGCTGCGGGTCGGTGGGTTGGGCGCCACTGCTGAAAGGCGGTCAGTCTTGTAGGCCGGGAAGTGGGATCTCCTGTGTGTTGGGTAGGCGGGAGTGGGCGATCGGTGGCTTTTCGGAGGTCGGTTTTTAAGAACAGCGAGGGGGGGGGGGAGGGCAGGGTGTTGACCGTGCCTGCGGGGTGCATGCTCATAGTTACCGGGCACGGGAGAGACTGTGGTCACGAAGGTAGTTTTCCCAGGACGAGGCTCGTCTACTGCACTGGGGCGTGCTGATGTAGGGATTTGTGCTAATGAGAGATTGCGTTCGTGCTCTCCCCGATACCTCTCGGTTCATGACAGACGACGTCTCTTCCGTGGTGTCTCGCTGCGCTCCGCTCCCCGGGCGCAGGGCGAGAGGCGCAGCCCCAGCCAGCGCTCCACAGCTTGGGAAATCGGGTCTGCACCCGCATCTTCCGGGCTTTCCTGTTTCGTGACCTAAGTGTATGGATGGGTCCTATTCTTGAGCCACGCCTCCTGTCTGTTCACAGGTGCTGGACGTGCCTTCTCCTCTAGCCCGCTTCCGGCCACACGCGTGTGTGTGCGCGCGCCGGGACCCGCCCACTGGGCCCCGCTCTGGTCTGGGCAGTTCCCGCAGGCTGGCCGACAGGCATCTGTAGGAGAAAGGCCACGCGGCCGCGGTGTTGCGAAAGCGTGGGTACGTTGCCCGAAGGTCTCGCGCTCCACAGTCCCCTGGGGGCCAGATCGGAAAGAGGCAACCCTTCCAGGAACAAGGAGGCCCGAGGCCTGCCTTCGCAAGGAGGCTCCCGGAGCCGGTGCGCAGTATCCTTGCCTGGGCTAGCCAGCCCTTCTGGCCTTCCACCCGGCCTCGCCTTCCTCCTTCTCCTCTTCCACCCCAGCCGTGTTCCTGCGGAGAGTTAGCGCTCCCTCCACCGCCCCCGGCGCTCCCCGCCCCCACCCCCCCACCAGCCCTCAGAAATGATCTAGCTGCCTCTCCGGTGCTTACGGCGGGAGTTGGATCAGTGTTTTCCTGCAACGGGAGGAGGGAGAACCTGCGGCTGCAGGAGGCAACCCGTTCCCTTGCTGGTTCTCTGGGCTCAGCCCATCGAGGGGACTAGCTCAGGGGCCTGGGTCTCGCGCGGCCCGAGGAGCCGGCCAAGTTGGCGTCTCTCCCACTGCTCCTCAACGGGAACAGCAGGAATATCCTGTGGGGTCCACTCTTACCCAGAAGAGGCACCCGGGAAATCATCCAACACAAGGCCGGACGCTGCGTGATGGACCACTTGGGAGCAACGCTTCCGTCGGTCTGTCGTTCCCTCCTAGGGCTTTGGGGAGCGGAGAAATCATCTAGGACGACGCGCTCTTCAGCGTCCTGTCTGAGACAAAAGAGGGAAGGAGGGTGTCTTCCAAGAAGGCAGCAGCGCCGAAGCCTGTGGTCGCAGAGAGGCCTGTGGATCAAGGGCGCCCTCTCTCGACCAGGGTTATCCGGCTGCTGCGGAAAACTCACCTGGCTGAGGCCTCCTCTTCCCCCTCCTCTCCACCTCCCCTTCCTCCTTCCCCTCCTCCTCCTCCCCTCTTCCCCTCCTCCCCTCCTCCTCTTTCTCCTCTTCCCCCTCCTCCCCTTTCTCCTCCCGACCCCTCCCCCTCCTCCTCTTTCGTCTTCCCCTCCTCCTCACCCCCTTCGTCTTCCCCCTTCTTTGTTTTCTACCTTACCTGAGTGCCTACCTTTCCTTGTGTCAGGGGACCTCTCATCTCCACCACAGGTTAAACATTTCCTTGGGTAGTTCTGAGCTTCAAATAAGGAATTGTGTGTAACAGTGCCACGAATGTTCAGTAATGGTGACCTCTTATTTTTATCAGTAACATCATTTGAATCATCAGAATTGTCTCTTTTTTAACAAGTGCGTTTTCATTGTTGGAAAATATTAATATACATTTAAACCTTACATACTTGTTGAATAATAAATTGGTTCTGCCATTTTATTATGAAAAACAGTGTGTGGAGAGTATTCTTACCATATATCATTGGCAATTCTGTAGGACACAGACTGTTCTTTTATCCACTCTGTAGCCAATCTGTTGATGTTAAATACCTTTTACAAAACTTTGCCAGCAATCAAACCCCCGGGGGGGCGAATTGCCGTAGCTCGTTACCATCTCAGTTCAAGGGCTGTGGACAACTGGCACAATACCCCGGATTAGCTGAAACAGAGATTTTTCCACCCAGTGCTCTATTCTGATCTCTTTGTTTTCTTCTGTTCTTAGGTCACAGCCTCCCAATAAAATGGTTGGCAACACCACTGTTGCTTGGGGAATGTTAATGCTACCATTGTTCACATGCTGGTCTAGCCAATATTGTGGTTGGAGTCAGGGCAGAAGAGATCTGCCATGGGCCCCACTGTGGCCCTCTTCTGGCCGTGCCTTCTTCCATTAGGCAAAGATTGTATGGAACCAAGGAGACGTTCCCAAAATGTGCAAAGAATCCCAGAATCCCTTGCCCAAGTGTCTTTTAGTTCATGTGTAAAATTTTTGGATCTTTCTTCTTGGCATTGTCAAACTGAGGGCAAAAGTCACTTGTGTGTGTGTGTGTGTGTGTGTGTGTGTGTGTGTGTTTCCTTTTGTACTCAGACCTAGAGCTTGTGGGCAGTGCAGTGTCAAGAGGCTGCTTTTAGGGAGAGCTAGTGGATGTAGCATGGACGTGTTGGAGGTGCAGGACAAAACCTGGTTCCAGCAGGTCAGTAGGCAAGCAGTGGTGGAGGGCCTCACTATGCTTCATTTCTCTGGTGTGTCACTCCAAGAAGTCCAGGAATTCTAAATTCATCCTTGGTGATTATAAAGGTATAGTTTTCAAAGTAAGAGAATACAGTCTACTTCAATTTCAATGAAGAGGGCTTTTTGTTGTTGTTTGTTTATTTTTTGTTTGTTTGTTTATTTTTGCGGTATGCGGGCCTCCCACCGCTGCGGCCTGTCCCGCTGCGGAGCACAGGCTCAGGACGCGCAGGCCCAGTGGCCACAGCCCACGGGGCCAGCCGCTCTGCGGCACGCGGGACCCTCCTGGACCGGGGCACGAACCCACGTCCCCTGCATCGGCAGGCGGACCCCCCCAACCACTGCGCCACCGGGGAAGCCCCGTTCCTCTGTTTTTTAAAGCTTCATCAGTAGCTTTAAAAAGCATAGACTCAAGGTAGATGGCAAGCGTGCCACTAACGCTTGCAGGTGCCAGTGCAATGCCAGTGCAAAAAAAAGGAAAAGAAGCCTCAAAGCTGCTTACAGTCTGAGGTGAATTGCCAAGATAGCTTATTTCATCTTCTGTTTGGGCACAAGGAACACAGAAGCCAAGTTTTAATCCCAGGCTAACTTGAGAAGCCTTATAGGAGGTCCTCCCTACATTAAGGTGGGACCCCAAAGTCTTAAGCCCTCAGGGGTAAGGGTCATCCGATCTAGTCCTGCCCCTTCAAATCCCAGGGCTCTTTGGACCAGGCAGCCTTGGTGCCACAAACAGTGTAAAGAATAAGGAAGTTTTAAAGTTCATGAGAAATAGTAGCCACGGACTCAACCTCTAGCGGATTTAGCCTTGAGTACTCGTAGCCTGGGTAGTCTGGGAAACCATAAGACATCAACTTGGTGTGTTGTTTCCCAGCTGCTAACGAACCCCAGGAGTCTATCAGAGGAGACTATATTCAGAGGAAAATATATTCATCCTAGGGCTGTAGAGGTATCCACAAATAACATATCAAGAGAAGCAATTAGCATCTAGAATTCAGTTTTAACACATAAGAACGAAATCTCATGCATCTGGAATTTTAACAACAATTCTATCAATCCTTGTGATGACATGAAATTTATATTTTAAAGCAGGTTGAGAAAATTTAAGCATAAAACTCTCTCTCTCTCTCTCTGTCCTCTTGGGCCTCCTCTCTCCCCACTTACATGTGAAAAGTGCATCTGCATTATACTATAACCAGACCTCCTCAGAGATGTAAAGGCCCCATTGACTGCAGAGATTGTCCCCTCACCCCACCCCCGCCCCCGCCCTCATTTCTTCAGACACTAGCAATGTAACTTCTTAAAAGATTAGCATTCTTTCCCAACTTCGTAAGTGGTCAAGTGACTTCCTGCTTGCTTTGTACATGCTTACCTGGACTATGTATCTTTGGTGAACTTTATGTAAAATGTCAGTATGTCATTTGGATGTATGACCTTTTGTCTCAGTAATGTACATGACTGTGCCTTCCACTTCTAACAGGCAGAACAGTTCTCAGAGCTTCTGAGAGTCTCTCTGCCAGGTTATAATCCTCAGTTTGACTCCAATAAAATCCTCTTTTTTCTTCTTAACTTGATTGTTAATAGAATTTTTGTCGACACTTGTATCAAAGCAGACATGAAAATGAAAATTAGAAAATATTCTGAATCAAACAAAATGGAAAATACTGTGTATACACACAAGGTGCAGCTAAACCGGTCTTTAGAGGACAATACACAGATTTAAATGTAAATTATGAAAATCAGGACTGATCGCTAGTGAGCTAAATCTCCACTTCAAAAAGTTACAAAAAAGGATAACAACAACAACAGAAGCAGATAAGTGCAGAAATTATGTAGAAAACCAGGAATTTAAGAATTAGAAGTAAATTTACAGAAGCGAAAAACTAAGTGGTTGCCTCTTTGAAAAGACTACCAAAACTGATAAAACTGTTAAGAGGCAAGAAGGCCCCCCACACGTGTGCTTCTGAAGACATGTGCAAGAAGGTTCACTGAAGCACTGCATGTACTTATAAAAACATGTAAACTACCCAATGGTCCTCTGAGGGGAAAGGATACATAAACTCTGGTTTATACTTTCCGTGGACTGTTCTACAGCTATTAAGATGAATGAACTAGTTCTATCTATCAATATGGATAAAACTGAAAAACAAAGTTGAGTGAAAAAAATCAAGTGACAAAAGATGACATAGTATGATGGTGTTCATATAAATTCTTAAAACAAAAAAATAGATGGATATATTATATATGTCTTTAATCATTTATTGTCATGTACCAAAACATGTAAAGAAATGTCACACCAGCATCAGGAGGATGGTTATTTCTAGAAGGGAAATGGGAGAATGGGGTAAAGTGATTAAGGAGGTGAGGAGAAGTTCAGCAACATCTGCAATATTTTTAGTTCTTATGAAAATTCTTAAAAGAACATGGCAAAAGGATAACATCACTTAAAATTAGGTGAGGGGTGCATATTTATTTTTTGTACTTTTCGTAGTTTTGAAATTTTTTAAATTTTTACAAATATTTTAAAGAAATAATAGCCCAGAGTGGGAGGCGAATGTGGGACTGACACAGGAGAGTGTTTTCTTAAATACTTCCAGTGCCTCTTCTTAGGCATTGTACGGCTCTTAAATGTCAGCAGAGGTCTCCAAAATCCTTGAGAGCTAAAAAAGTTATCTCAAACCCCAATTTCACGGTTTGTGGAAATTCTAAATAAAAAGAAATATACATAGATTTAAAAAAAAGAGAGGAAAGAAGGAAGCCATTACTACTGAACTCGAAGACATAAGGAAATGATAAATGAATATCATAAACACATATATGACAACTGATTAAAAATTTAGAGGAAATGAACATATTCCAATAGTGAGTTTAGGGAAATAAAATGGACTAGTCCTACAAGCATTACATTTTTTAAATCAGAATTTTTAAATCTTCCTTCAAAGAAAGCTCCAGGACCAAAAAAAAGTTCATTAGAAGAAATGACTCCAAAGCAAACAAATTCTAAAAGAATTAAAAGATGGCACATTTCTCCAACTTTTTTTTATGAGTTTATGTTGAAGCCAACAACCCCCCCACAAAGGCAATGTGAAAAATATAAATTACAGACCTGTCTTATTGCTGCAATGTTAAAAAAAATACTGAATCCAGCAATACATTTTTTAATTGTGAAAAATAGGTCTTATCCTGGGAAAACAGTTGATTATCATTAGAGAATAAATTAATCTAACTCACCACATTAACAACGTAGAGAAGGGAAATCATAATCACTAAAACAGAAGAGGTATTTGAAAAAATTCACCATTGATTTAACTTTGAAAAAAAAACCCTTTAGCATAATAGGCTAGAAGAGAACAGCACTAATCTGCTAAGGGTAGCTTCCGAAACAAAAACAAACAAGAAACCTTCAGCAAACATTATAGTGGGTAATAAACCCCTGGCTCCCAGCCCCCCACCCCCGTTACCAATCAGGAACCCTCAGGAATCAGACAAATAGGCCTCACTCTGACCACATCTTTTCACCATTGTGATGGAGATCTTAGCCAGTGAGGAAAGGCAAGAAAAGAGAAAAGGTATAAGAAGTGAAAATGAAAAATGACTACTATAATTATTTACATGGATGAAAGGTGAATTACTAGAATTATTAAGAGAATTGAGTTTATTTGGTATATACAAATATTTTAAAATCAGATTAAATTGGAGGATTCAATTGGATTAAATTGAGGATTCAAGAAACAAAGATATTAAAAACATTTTAAATGTTCAACAATTATACCACACAGTTCAATCACATGCACTGCGGAGGGGACAGGGGAATGAAAGGTGACTCCTACCTCCACAGTAACCAAAATCTTTTCAATGTGAAATGAAACCTAAAATGATTTTAGTTGGTGTTATATAGCAGGGTATTTCCATGATCTCAGGGGTAAGCAAGGAGTTTAAAAATAAGATAAAAAGACCAATTCTTCAGTATGGAGTTTCCTTAAAAAACTAAAAATAGAATTACCACATGACCCAGCAATCCCACTACTGGGCATAAACCCAGAGAAAACCATAATTCAAAAAGACACATGCACCCCAGTGTTCACTGCAGCTCTATCTACAATAGCCAGGTCATGGAAGCAACCTAAATGCCCATGGACAGATGAATGGATAAAGAATGGATATATACAATGGAATATTACTCAGCCATAAAAAGGAACGAAACTGGGTCATTTGTAGAGACGTGGGTGGATCTAGACACTGTCATACAGAGTGAAGTAAGTCAGAAAGAGAAAAACAAATATCGTATATTAACGCATATATGTGGAACCTAGAAAAATGGTACAGATGAACCGGTTTGCAGGGCAGAAATAGAGACACGGCTGTAGAGAACAAACGTATGGACAGCAAGGGGGGAAAGCGGCAGGGGGTGGGGTGGTGGTGTGATGAATTGGGCGATTGGGATTGACATACATACACTAATATGTATAATGGATAACTAATAAGAATATATCATAAAATGTAGGAAAAAAAGACCAGTTCTTAACGAAGACTGATCAATTGGACTACATCAAGCATCTCTGTTCATCAAACCACAGACTAAAGAGTAAAAAAGACACGTCACAACTTGAGCGAATGTCCTTGCAGTCAGCATAATCAACTGGTACTGAAGATATTTAATAAATTCTTACAAAACAAGAAAAAAAGACCTGTAGGAAAATCACCAAGGTCTTGAGGGTGGGGATGGGGGTGGGGGAGAACCTATAAGAGAAAATCCAAATGGTTAACAAATATGTAATGGTGCTCAAGTTCATAACGAATAAGGGATATTAGAAGTGAAATCCCAATGAGGGAACATTACAGATGGCGAAGGAGAAAGAGGAGGGGGAGGGGAAGAGGGGGAGGGAGAGAGAGGGGAAAGGGAAGGAGAAGGAGAAGGAGAGGGGAAGGGAAGAGGGGGATAAGGAGGGGAGGAAGTGGGCCAGGAGAAGGAGGATGAGTAGGAGGTGGAGGACACTTGCAGGTAGAAAGGTACCGACTGGCCAGCGAGGTGGTTGCTGCCGTATCGTACTCCCTCACAGCCCCAGGGCTCTGCAAAGTCCCCATTCAGACGCTCCTTAACGTCTTCCGCTCAGGACTGCCTTCGGGTGTTAATTCTCATCTTCGTACTCCTTGTGGCCAGAACTACGACGTCATTGGACTTGTGTGTGCAGCAGGCAAAAACCAAGGGTGAAAAGTCTGGGCCGGAAAAGGGATCAAGAGGAGACACTCTGCACTGGCCGGGAATCGAACCCGGGTCTCCCGCATGGGAGGCGAGAATTCTACCACTGAACCACCAATGCCCCTTTCCGTGCAAGCCTCTGACGGCTCTCCAGAAAGCATCTCCAGGGCGACCGAGGGACCCGCGGCGGCAAAACAAAGAGGTTCCAAAATGGGCCTACAGCGTTGTCTTTGAAAGACAGAGCTCACAGACCGACAGGCACTCGGAACAAAGCCTTGCGAAAAAGGCCTACAAGCAGGCAACAGCATGAAGTGGGAACATTCAAATGAAAATATCAAAATATCGGCTTCGTCAGCTCACACCACAACTCTGAAAAAGGCTCTTTCTAACCGTACAACAGACCCCTGCCGAAAAAACATCGGAAATTCATCCAGATCCCTTGTTTATGACCCTATACCTGCAACTCTCAACCTCAAACTCTTACCTTAGAGAGTCTGAGAAAATAATCCAACTTGCTAGGTTAAGCAAGTGAAATTCTCATCCAGGCAAGAAATAAGAAACAGAAGCAGAATTAGACTGGAATGAGAAGAAGGAAAGGGCCAGAATCAAAAGAGAGGTAACGAAGAAACACACCGTTGTTTTGTACAAGAATAGTGAGTCATTTTTGTAACCGTTATAACAATAGTATGCGTCTGCTTTTTAAGGTGTTCAAAGCATTTGGAAGGATGTGATATATCATAATCATTAAAAGGTTAATTACTATTGTTTGCAACCAATGTTTGATTATATGGGAGAATCTAATCTCCCAAACGGGACTCTGTGTTGTGCTGAGTTTTAGCATTCGTGACTCTGAGATGCATGTGGGACATAGGCTTTGGTGTTTTGGTTATATAAGGAGCAGACTAATTTTTAGAATAGTGTCGAGGTTAACATATTGGTCCTTTGATGAAATTGAAATACAGAGAGATTTCTTTCCCAATTTTTCCTGGGGGAAATTACACTGAAGAAAGGAACCTGGCAGGGGGGCTCCCCCACATGTTGGGACTTAGGAACCATTATGCCTTTCTGAAAGATAGGAGCTGCAGACGTGCAGTCATGCTTCTCTTGCTGAGAAGCCAAGCTAGGTGGAGGCTGAGTCAGAAACTTGAACTCAACAAGGAAAACAACCATCTCCTTGACCCTGAAGACCTTTGGCTCTATCTGCCCTCTGCCCAACACCAAAGACACACGCCAGCTCTGGCCATCATGCTTTCATTTACCAACTACATCGACCAGATCTACATGTATTCCCACACCCCTTTCTAAACTACAAACCTGCACTTTCCACTCACAACTCCTAAATCACAAATCCATGCCCCCTATGCGTCTCAGAGTCACAAATGCTAAAACTCAACACACCAGTGAGTTCCCTGTCAGCATCACACACCACCCTCTGCCTCGACAGGTTTGGGAGGCACCAAGCGATGGGGGGGGGGGGAGCAAAGAGAATGACTGCATCGTCAGTGAGGAAATGAAGCCCGCAGTATTTTGATGTGAAAGTCACAGCTTGATGGTATTGCCTGACGTAAGCCTCCTATGCAAGCTTTTGCTCTGGGTATTTTCTTGTTTGTTCGTTTTTTAGTTTGTTCTGCATGTCTACCAAAGAGGCCTGTTGTTTTCAGAACTCTTTTCAAAGTCCTTCCCGAGCCTCTTCCAGAGGAATCCTAGTCGAGCTGCACAGGTGGAAACGTTGGTGGCTCAAGGGTAGAATTCTCACCTCCCATGCGGTAGAACCGGGTTTGATTCCAGGCCAATGCTTGCTTTTCTTCGGTTGCCTCTCCCCTTTTCCATGGGCAATATCCTTGGCATAGACAGGTCGTTCCTTGTCCTGAATTATACCAAGACCGGTAAACTCAGGCGTACCAAGGTCAGAGGCCCCACTCCGCAACTTCCTGCATCTCCGCACGATTTCCTCCCCAGAAACGTCCCCCTCCCTGGGCCGCTGAGGCCCCTCCCGTCACAGCTACAGTCCTTCAGTGACCTTCATTTCTTCATCCCCACTCCAAGTGCGATATAGCCCAAGAATAGGATAGGAGAAAGGATAATAGTAACAATGGTTTCAGTTTCAAGTATTCCAAGCCGCAGAGATCCAGCAGACACACTTGGAGCTTCAAAAACATGCTCTCTTCACGGTATTGGATGGCTGCAAAAAAAAAAAAAAAAATCCTGTTGAGGGCAACTTGTGTCGTTCTTAGTTTTCACTAGAGGGGACGGCGGTAAAGGGAGGCAAATGGCAAGTGTGCCCATTTAGTTAATTCCCAAGAAGACTTTAAGAAATTGCCCTCAACAGGATATGTTTTTGGTTTTGTTTCTTTGTTTGTTTGTATGTTTTGCAGCCCTCCGGCGGAGGTGAGAGGTCCTCTGGCACAAAGGAAGGTAGGCACTCAAGGAACCCCAGGATAGAAAACAAGACGAGGGAAGAGGAAGGGGGGGAGGAGGAGGGGAAGGCGAAGGAGGGGCGGGCAGAGGAGGCGGAAGATGGGGAGGAGGCGGAGGAGGGGGCCTCAGCCAGGTGAGTTTTCCGCAGCAGCTGGATAACACTGGTCGAGAGAGGGCGCCCTTGATCCACAGGCCTCTCTGCGACCACAGGCTTCGGCGCTGCTGCCTTCTTGGAAGACACCCTCCTTCCCTCTTTTGTCTCAGACAGGACGCTGAAGAGCGCGTCGTCCTAGATGATTTCTCCGCTCCCCAAAGCCCTAGGAGGGAAGGACAGACCGACGGAAGCGTTGCTCCCAAGTGGTCCATCACGCAGCGTCCGGCCTTGTGTTGGATGATTTCCCGGGTGCCTCTTCTGGGTAAGAGTGGACCCCACAGGATATTCCTGCTGTTCCCGTTGAGGAGCAGTGGGAGAGACGCCAACTTGGCCGGCTCCTCGGGCCGCGCGAGACCCAGGCCCCTGAGCTAGTCCCCTCGATGGGCTGAGCCCAGAGAACCAGCAAGGGAACGGGTTGCCTCCTGCAGCCGCAGGTTCTCCCTCCTCCCGTTGCAGGAAAACACTGATCCAACTCCCGCCGTAAGCACCGGAGAGGCAGCTAGATCATTTCTGAGGGCTGGGGTGGGATGAGGTGGGGTGGGGTGGGGTGCGGAGGGCGGGGGGCGCCGAGGGGCGGGTGGAGGGAGCGCTAACTCTCCGCAGGAACACGGCTGGGGCGGAAGAGGAGAAGGAGGAAGGCGAGGCCGGGTGGAAGGCCAGAAGGGCTGGCTAGCCCAGGCAAGGATACTGCGCGCCGGCTCCGGGAGCCTCCTTGCGAAGGCAGGCCTCGGGCCTCCTTGTTCCTGGAAGGGTTGCCTCTTTCCGATCTGGCCCCCAGGGGACTGTGGAGCGCGAGACCTTCGGGCAACGTACCCACGCTTTCGCAACACCGCGGCCGCGTGGCCTTTCTCCTACAGATGCCTGTCGGCCAGCCTGCGGGAACTGCCCAGACCAGAGCGGGGCCCAGTGGGCGGGTCCCGGCGCGCGCACACACACGCGTGTGGCCGGAAGCGGGCTAGAGGAGAAGGCACGTCCAGCACCTGTGAACAGACAGGAGGCGTGGCTCAAGAATAGGACCCATCCATACACTTAGGTCACGAAACAGGAAAGCCCGGAAGATGCGGGTGCAGACCCGATTTCCCAAGCTGTGGAGCGCTGGCTGGGGCTGCGCCTCTCGCCCTGCGCCCGGGGAGCGGAGCGCAGCGAGACACCACGGAAGAGACGTCGTCTGTCATGAACCGAGAGGTATCAGGGGAGAGCACGAACGCAATCTCTCATTAGCACAAATCCCTACATCAGCACGCCCCAGTGCAGTAGACGAGCCTCGTCCTGGGAAAACTACCTTCGTGACCACAGTCTCTCCCGTGCCCGGTAACTATGAGCATGCACCCCGCAGGCACGGTCAACACCCTGCCCTCCCCTCCCCTCGCTGTTCTTAAAAACCGATCTCCGAAAAGCCACCGATCGCCCACTCCCGCCTACCCAACACACAGAAGATCCCACTTCCCGGCCTACAAGACTGACCGCCTTTCAGCAGTGGCGCCCAACCCACCGACCCGCAGCCATTGCGCTGTCTCATCATCTACACACGCCACCTGCTGCCTCTGAGGCTCCGTCCGCAGCACCTGCCACGCTCTCGCTCTCTCTCCTGTTGCCTTACAGTGGACGCAACATTTATCCCAACAGGTCTTCGGAGTGAGCGTCGAAGGGAAAAGGCAAAACGCACCCAGTGCCTGGGAGAGTGTGCAGGGTATAAATGCAACAGCCATTGTAGAAACGGTGGGACTTGATTGTGGTGGGTAGCATCGTTTTGACGTAGCGGTGTTGATTTTTACTCCTACCTTCTGCTTACGGCAGCAGTGTTACAATTTTCCATTCTGCGCATACTTCACCTGCTGCCTTTGTTACGTCAGTTAAATGATGTTAACTCCCTACGCCGCTTAATCTACAAGTGGAACAACCACCAGGATCCGACCCAGCGCTCACCTTCCTCTCAACCCTCGTGGATATCGCCTCCAGGCACCTCTGCCGAGCGCCTAATAAGCATTTCATCCAGGGCATCTATTGATACTAACACCAAGACTCGGCTTGGCCTCTCTCGGTTATTCAGAACTCAACATGACCTGCGCCCCGGCTGGCAACGGGCGTGGGTTTGAACCCCACAGGGAGTTGAACCTCTGCAGGGCTGTGTAAACCTGAGCAAGATGCTCGGAGGCCCTGGAAAGCCACTTGTGCGGTGGAGATGAGGGGATGTGGCGCTGTGCGGGCGCGGGTGGGGTAGGGCTGCCCTGGAGATGAGAACGACCTAGGTGCCCTGGGAATCGGCCACTCTGGTTTTCCTCGGTGTGGGGCACACGCCGCAACACAATTCAGGGGATGGAAAGCTGCCCAAAAGGTTTCCCTGACCGGGAGTCGAACCCGAGCCGGTCGCGGCGGTGAAAGCGCCGAATCCTAGCCACGGGACCACCAGGGAGCTGCTGGTGGATGGCTTTTCTCGTGCTGCTGACTACAGTGACCTTTTCCCTTTGCTCTGGAAGGCCTTGAGTCTTCCGGAGGGGTCATCCGTCGTTGCAGAAATCGTTCCCTAAGGCCGTTCCCTCCGTGCTTCCTCCAAAAAAGGAGCCCGAACGCCCGCGGGGCCTGCCGGGTCCGCAAGTCCCGAGCGAGTTGCCTCATCCCGGCCGCACCTAGTCTTGAGAACTAGCCTTGTGACGCGTCTTTGTGAGGTGGCCGCGTGTGGAGAGAAGGTCAGCGAGGCCCGGGGAGCGTGCGAGGGGCACGGTGGCCGGGAGGAGGCGGGAGGGAATGTGCCCGGGGTGAGAAGGGGCCACGCACCGAGAGCCGGCATCTCCATTTTCCAAAAGGACTCAGGCAGATGCAGCAACGGAGACGGCTTGGATGGAAAACCCTTTTAAGCCAGGCTCCAAGGCGCTAAATTGGATTCCGGATCTAAAGCCGAGCAATCCCCGGATGGGCTTTGTCGGTTAACCCATCCCATCGTGTCCCCAGCTCTCCGTAAAGAAAAACTTCAGTCTCCTGAGCCTTCCCTGAGTTGCAAAAAGTCTGACCCAAGAATTAATGATTAAAGGAATGAAAACATGCAGAAACAAAGAACAGCAGTCGGGCAGGAGAACTGGTAAGAATTTTCACAATATATCAGTCATATAGCAGAGCCACGGGACCTGTAGTCCCTCCCTGAAGGACATAGATAACACTCTTTGATGCACATTCCCAAGTGGTTTTTACAGAACCCAGATTCCCCACCAGATGGAAACCGCTGACCACAAGCACATAGACCCCAGACCAGTTAGAGCCAGAAGATTGATGATGTTGATCCCTGAAACTTCACCTTGTTACCTCACCATCAACCAGCCAGAGAACTGTGTGGAAGCTGATCACGCACCCTGAGACCCTCTCCCTCACACTGCCTTTAAATACACTGTCCTGAAAGCCATCCAGGATTTTGGGTCTTTTGAGCTTTAGCTGCCCGTTCTCCTTGCTCAGGCACCCTGCAATAAACGCTGTACTTTCCTTACCACTACCTGGTGTCCGTTGATTGGCTTTGCTGTGCGATGGGCCAGAGGACCCGAGTGCCATTTGATAACAGATCTTCCCCCTTACAACCTGGTGCACCTGCAGTTTGCCCGCCTTAGTCCATGCCAACTCCATCGTTCTCTATACCCAGGTCAGCGATCTTGGAGTTCTCTCTGATGCCACGGTTTTCCTCAGACCCCACATCCCAGTAGTCAGGAATTCATGTTTTCTCGTCTCTCAAGTGTGCGGACATTGATCTACACCGGGGTTTCTCAACCTCCACAGTGTTGGTATTTTGGACGGGATCATTTTTTGTGGGGGAGGGCTCCGCCTGAGGACCGAAGCATGTTTAGTGACACCCCTGGCTTCTACTGACTGGATGCCAAGTGGAAACTCTCCGTCCCCCTTCCCCCAGTCTTAACAATAAAAAAATGTGTCCAGACAAGGCCCAGTGTCACAGAGGGGTCCAGGGGTGAGGGTGGGAGCCCAAATCGCCCCCGTTTGAGAACCAGAGATGTGCACATTCGCTCCTGTTCCTGGCCTCTGAACTCATGCAGATGACTCTCCTGTTCAGGGCACAGGGGTGGATTTCAACTTGGCCCCCTGCTCACCTAGACGTTAGGATTTAAGACTTTCATGTCTCTCGAGATCGCAGGGTTTTCTGCCATGAAGCCTTTTCTTTGGCTCCATCCTCGACATCAGCTTCTTTTGAGCCTGCCCAGGAGAGGCAGCCGGGAAGAAGTCTGAGTCTGCTCAGTGAGGTTCCTCTCCCTGCTTCTGGGACTTCATGCCTCTTTGGATTCAGTCGGCAGAGAAGTTTTAGGGGCCGCTTTATTCCAGCTGCCCCGTGCATCCCCGAGGAGGAGGTGCACGGGGAAGAATAGGGTTTGACTGGCGCCTGCCACCTGGGGCTCACACCTCCACCACCGCTAGTGTAGCCTTCTGGGCTCCCCGCGGTCCCACCAGCCGGGGGTTCCGTATTGGGCCAGCCTAGGCTCCGGAGACGCCCAAGCCAGGAGGGACACCTAGGGGGAACCAGAGGCCCACTTCAGTCCTGTCCACAAGGGACACCCTAATGGGTCCTGACAGAGAGAAAGGCAGTGAATCCTCTCTTATTGGGCAGGCAGAAGAGACATGAGAGGGAAAGTGAAGAAAAATCCTATGAGGCCTCAGGATCTGGAGTCACCATGAAGTTGACCGCCTCTGGAACCGCGTCCTCCCCCTGGCTGGCGAAGGCGAGTGGAGTCCCCTTGTCCAGTCCAGACCAAGTAGACACAGCAGACAACGATGGCCCGGGTACCAGTGAGTAGGCAGTCCCCAATCTTCCCACTTGGGAATACTTGAACTTCCCTAGCCATGAAATCCATGCATTTCCAGGATGCAACTCACTGAATTCTTTTTCTCAACTGCTTGAGAAAAGGAGGAAAGGACTTGAGGAAAGGATTGATCGATCGGGTGTGGAGCATATATGAAAACCACTGCAGTAAGGGAAGCAACCACTGTTGAGACTGTCTCATTTCTCTCTCACCCACCCCCTTAATATTAATTGCACTTTCCCAGGTAGAGTCCCCAGGTTGGACCCATTTTACTTTTAATGCACAGGTGGTGGCGCCTAAGAGGAGGTTCACAGATAAATATTTGAAGTGTGGAAGTCACTTTTGTTTAAGCATGCATTCCAAAAAGCAACGAATGAATCAAGCTCACCTGTGCCTTACCTACAACAATGGGAAAGGAGAAGTACATATAAACGAATGGAAAACGTCATAAAATAGCCTTAAGTGTCTGCTCTTTCCACGAAGTCCTTCCCTGGATATGCTCATCAATGTCTTCTCTTTCTCCAAAATCTGACATCCAGGGCCTGACCCTACGATCGCTTTTCAGCATCCAGCCTATTATTCCCCTCTCTGTATCTCCGCTTCTTCCTCATTTTCTTTTATTCACACAAAACAAAACATGATAGAGCTCTCCCTCAGCCTCCAGTTTTCAACATCACACCCAGCGAACAATTTCGCAAATTAGGTATGTTCCGTGGGACTCTCTCTGCCTAGAAAGAAGAGGAAATGTTAAGCAGCACAAAGCTTTGTACTTTCCATGGTTAGGAATGACTAAAGGAAACTTTCGCTAAGACCAAAGGCCTGAAAAGTGAGCTAACTTCCCGCCGCCCCCTCACCACCACCCCCCGCCCCCGGCCCTGCATCCGAAAATCCCGACTGTTTCGAGTCTTGTAGATCTTTCTGGCTTGGTTCAGCTGCCCTGCAGGCAACTGGGCGTTTGTTATCTCCAGAGAGTAAAATAGAGGCTCTTGGGCCACAAGGGGGCAGCCAGTACATGGGAGGGAGGGCCTGTGTCCCCCAAGGAAATGAGAAGTATGATGTGATGGCATGCATATCTTGACCTGGGGGATGGTAACCTGAGTTATTACATGTTGCAAAATGTATCGCTCTGTGTGGAAAAGAACGGAATGGGGAGACTTGCACTACCTGACGTTACGAGTTACTGTGACCGCTCCCCCCAACATAGACCAGCAGGGTGCAAGTTGCATCAGGGTACACAACTGGAAAATGGACTGAGTTCAGAGACTTGAAACCGACCCATAGCTCAATTAGTGAATGAGTTTTCAAGAAAAGCAGTTCAATGCGGAAAGGAAATAGGTTCCATATTGGGAGGGGGGCAGCTGTATTTCTATCTCACACTAGAGACAAAAGTCAATCTGAAGTGCATCATAGACCAAGACATAAAAGTTAAAGGTGTAAGGCATTTTGAGTATTCTTCATGATTTGGTGGTAGGCAAAGATTTACCAACCAGGACCCAAAGAATGTATAAAACAAAGACAAATGATAAATTAGAGTTCATCAACGTTAGCCGTATCTTCTCATCCAAGGAGGCCACTAAAATGGAAACGCAAGCTAGAGACAGGGAGAAAATATTCACAACACATAGCTGACAACCCTCACCGCCTGTCATTATAAAGTATAATGAGCTCCTCCAGCCCAGTAACAAGTTTTTCAAAGATCAAAAACCCCACTTTTTTTCAGATGGGTTAAAAAATATGCACAGATACTTCAGAAAGGAAGATATGCACATGGCCAAAGAAGCATACCAGGAGTCCTCAATAATTTTAGCTGTCACAGAAGCGGACATTAAAACCATGTTGAGATACCACTACTCTTAGTAGCGCGGCTAAAATCATAAGGAGAGGAAACACCAACAATCTTGGCAAAGATGTGGAATAACCACAACCGTCATATTGTTGGTGGTAACATAAAAAGGTACAACTGCTTTGGAAAAGGCTTTGGTGGTTTTTATGAAGTGGAGCGTATACTACGCCCTGGTACCAGCTATTCTTCACCGAGAGAAATGAAAACCTACGTCCACAAGATCTCTTTGGAAAGACTCTTCAAAGCAGCTTTATTCACAATAGCCAATACTGGATACAGCTCAAATGCTCATTATCGAGTGAATGGTAAACAGACTGTGCTATGTTACTGCCATGGAATACAACTCAGCAATGAACGAGGAATGACATCTGCTTTACTCAACAATCGATAAAGTCAGAGACGTTGTGCAAAGATGAAGAGGTGTGCAGGCAAGAGTGTGTGCGCTATGATCCCATTTCCATGACATTCTAGAAGAGGCAAAGGTAAAGTGAAAGGAGTCTGGACAGTGACTGTTAACAAATAAAACAGAGGACAATGGCAATGATTTTAATGGTTCTGCGTGACTGACTGGGTAGTCACTAAGTCCAGGCAATGGGACAACAGCAGCATGATGTGGAGTTCCCTTGTTGGTCCAATCTGGTGGATGAAAATGTCGAGGCACCGTCAAAGTTCAGATATAGCAGACGTTAAACCACCGGTGATCACCAAAACAGTAATTAGTGAAGGTTTACTGTGCACAAAAAGCTTTACCGTTCAGGAACTGGGAGCACTCCAACGGAATATGGAAGGAGGCTCAGAGGTGCTACACTGTTAGAAAGCAACTTATCTCATGAGGGGGCGGTGGCTGTTTTGTCCTTCGCAGTGACAGGTTATAACATTAGAGTTTTCCTCGTGATAGGGAATTGGTTAAAAGTGGTTACCTCCCATCAATTTTGGCGAACAGTTTTAGGCTTTGTTTATGATTTTCAGAGGCATAAACAAGAAGTGGCCCAAGGTGAGTTTCACTTGTTTTGCAAAATAAGCTAAATGAGCTCTTCCTTATATGACTAAACGGGTTTGTCTGCTCAGGGAAGTTTCAAGTGTGATCTCCATTTGTGTCTGATTTTTACCAACTCTCCGCTTTTGGTCATGCTCTCAGTCTAACGGTACTCTCGGGTACCAGCATTGATGCAGTCAGGCAGAAGAATCACACATATTCGCTGGTGTCCACTAGCTGTGTCGTCAGGGCGGAGGGTGCTGTAGTCACCGTTATCATCATTTCTGCGGTGACTGTTAAGGTCTTCCAGTTGTCCAATCCTGTTGGATACCATTTGTCTTTTGAGTGGCTGCCGACAGGCACTTAAAATCCTTGAGAGTATAGAAAGGCACTAGAGAGGTTACTTCGGTGACTCTAAAGGGAACAATAGCCAAGGATTGAAAAAGTCCTCGGAGCAGAGATTCCCAGGAGCCAAGATTAAACCAGCAAAACAGGTCTAGGCAGGGAGAGTCGCCTATCTGATAAAATTTTTTATCTGGTCTTTAAGATCCTGCAGATTTTGAGTAACACAGAAACAACATTTTTCACCAGTTACAGCAAAAGAGGCTCCTTGCCGGGCTTCCCTATTTTGGAGCAGGACCGAAGAGAAACCACTGCCCTGGGTTTCCTTCTGCTCAGACACGAGGTGAGTGGCCTGGGTGGGGTTTCCTTCCCTTCTCCTGACCTCCTGCCGCCAGGTGGCCTGGGGAAAGCAGTGCTCTCTGGCCCCCAGGCCGGTGCAAGTTTCAAGACAAAGTAAAACGGGAGCTGCCGTGCCACGTGAGACGTGAGACAGAGGAGGTTGCCATGACTCGGATTCGAACCGAGGTTGCTGCGGCCACAACGCAGAGTACTAACCACTATACGATCACGGCGCGCCACTGTCCCCGCGGCGGCAAGAATTCTTGCTCTTACGATGTTGACGTAAAATCATTCCAATTACTGCGCTGTGCCTGGACAAATGTCGGTATTCATAGTCTTGTCTCATGCCCGCTCTCCGTTTTCCACTCCCTTCCTCTCAATTCTGGTACATGATGATCAAACCAAACCAAACCAAACCAAACCCCAATTCTCATCTCCCCAAATCCGGCACGTGCCTCTGCACAGGCCTCCTGGGAAGTCAAGCTGTCCTCGTGCCCACCTCGCCGGCTTCTTTCCCGCGTCTTCGCGTTTGCCCCTTTGGACCAACCCTCCGCAGGCCCTGGTTCCGGCTCGCGCCCCGGCGACCGCGGCCGAACGGAGGGCGGGCGGCGCGCGCGGAGCGAATGGGGAGTCGTCACGGAGCCAAACCTGGCCTTCATCTTCCCTCGGGGACCCCTCGGCTCAGGTCCGGGGGCGTTTCCGGGGCGCTGGCATCTGCGGCGGGGACACTCGGCTGCCCTTCTGCCTTCGGAATCGCCCGACGCTCGGCTTTTCCACGGGAAGAACGCGCTGCATCGACTCCACGTCTGCGGTTGTCCTAGGCTTTGGAGCCGGCGTCGCTGTCCTGCGAAAGGCGAGTGACTCCGCCTGGCGCGGATGCGGTGTTTGATCACTACAGGGGTGACAGCGAGGAGTTGCACGTGTGTCTCTGTGGCGCAATCGGTTAGCGCGTTCGGCTGTTAACCGAAAGGTTGGTGGTTCGAGCCCACCCAGGGACGCCTTTCTCTCGCCTCTTTTAGAAAGTAAAGTCTTCGTGGTTCTTTCTGCTCTGCACATCCTTTCCTGTAAAGGTCGAAAAAGGGTCCTCCACTACTACCCTCCTGTCCCCCGTGTCGTGTTCACAACACGAGGACATAAGGTGCGATCGGAAGAGGTCGTCTGGAAATCCTAGAAAGAGTACGGCTATCATCGTTAGTTTATGAATTCCTTTTCACGATGGACTTTCTTCCGTCCGTTGTTTGCACGTACTAGTATTTATTTAACCCTTTCCATATACTTTTGAAATTAAGTTGGTTCTACGATTTCACGGTTACAAATAATGCTGCAGTCATCCTTCTTGTACAGGTATCTTTGGCCCCTTGTATAAGGTCTTCTTAGAGGGAAGAGTCCTGGAGAAGCAGTTGCTCGATCACATAGTGCTGACATGGTTCGTATATGCTTCCAGTTCTGCTCCTTTGCTGGCTTATTAGGTCTCACTCTTTCTTTTCTTATTTTAGCGACTGCTTGAGGCTTTATAACAGCCTTCTGTAACTTACCACAGTCTGCCTTCAAGCGATGCCACACCTCTTCGCATTTCTTCCCTGCCGGCCATTGTGCTATTGTCATCATGCATCTTACTTTGCATGTGTCCTAAACCCCACAATCCACCGTTATTACTTTAGAAAAATCGGTCCCATGTTTCTAAAGAGACTTAAATAATAAGAAAAATCTTACGTATTTTCCCAGGCAGATACCTTTTTTGTTGTCCTTTGCCCCTTTGTGTACCTCCAGATTTCCATCTGGTGTCAGTGGACTCCTTTAACATTCCTTATAGTGTGGGTCAGCGGGTGACGAATTCTTTCAGCATTTGTTTGTCTGTAGATGTCATTATTCACTTTCATTTTTGAAAGACATTTCTTGGGGAGGAGGCATAGAATTCCATGTTCTTTAAAGATGTTGCTCCACTGTCTTCTCACTGCTCCTGATGAGAAATCTGACATAGTCTTTATTTTTGTTTTATGTATATACTGTGTCTTTTCCCTCTGCTTTGAAGATATTGTTCTATTTCAATGGAGTCATGCGCAGTTTAATTATGATGTGGCTAAGTGTGTTTTGCTTCATGTTTCTTGCACTCATAGTGTTCATTTGGCTCTTTGGAAACTTTTCTGTCAATGTGTCTTTAAAAATTGTTCCTTCTCTTCTGGTCTTTTCAGGGACTCCAACTTACTCCTATATTGGGCCTTTTAAACATACCTCACCAGTCAGTGATGCTATGTTCATTAAAAAACTTTTTTTGTATGTAGTTTCATTTTAGGATACCGTCAGTCGTTCATGGCTTTACGTTCCCTGATCCTTTTTTTTTTCTTTTTTTTTAAATTCCCCCTTCAATGTCTAATCTGCTATTAATTCTATCTGGTGAATTACATAATATCAGATGTTATCATTTCCATGTCTACAGTTTGATTCTGGCCATTTGTATGTGTTCTACATTTCTACTTAACTCTTGCGACATATGCGACACAGTCATAATAACTGTCTTAACGTCCTCTCTGCTAATTTTAACATCAGGTCAGTTGTGGCTCAGTTTTGATTGATTAGTCTCCTCCTCACACCTCAAGTTTTCCTGCCTCTTTGCATGCCTGGCATTCTTTGATTGGATGCCAGACATTGTCAGAGTTTCCCTTCTTGGGCACTGGCTATTGTGGTATTCCTCTAAATCTTCTTGAGTTTTGTTCTGGGGTACAGTTAAGCGACTTGTAAACAGTTGGATCCCTTTGGATCTTGCTTTCATGATTTTGGGGGTCGGTCATTCTAGGGCTCATTATTCCCTCTACTGAAACAAGAGTTTCCTGAATGTCCTTCCCAATGACCCACGAATTATGAGTAGTCCAAGTCCAGTCTGGCTGGGGGAAGCGAGTACAATTGCCTGTCCTGTGTGAGCACCAGGCACTCTTCCATTATCTTTTTAATAGTTTCTTTCCTTGGCCTCAGGCCGTTTCTTCAGAAGCATACCCTAATCATTACTCTGCGGAGTGCTCCAGGGAGACACTTTCATAACCCTGGATTCTCTGTCTATCTCTCTTATCACTGGATCTTTGTTCTGTGAACTCTCGCTTCCTTGCTGTCCTACCAACACTCAGCTTCATCTCCACCATCCAAGGAGTTGGCCTCAGATGCCCCTCCTGGTGCCCACCCAGCCTGGAAACTCTCTGAAAGCGGTAAGCTGGGCCAGTGGCAGGCCTCACCTTGTTTGTGTCTCATCTCTCTGGGGTTGCTGTTCTTTGCTGCCTGGTTTACAGTGTCTGGAAAACTGGTATTTCATGTCTTTTATCTTTTTCATTTCTTGGGGATGGTGGTTTGGGCGGCGCTGAGATTTCAGGCAGGAGGTAAATCTGATTTCTATCACTCCGCCTTTGCCAGAAGCTGAAGGCATTCTTTATGTGTTCCTAGCTTGACTTAAATAGGAGGTGGGCTGATTTGTATCCCAATGTATTTTTCTAACGCAGAGTAAGAGCCTTTTCTTCATACTCTTGCCATCACAACAAAGTTTCTGCATCGCTAACTGACACGCTCACAAGCAGAGTGCTGCCCTCCTGACTCACGTAAACCAGAGGTACAGTAGAAGGACGATGTGGGCACTGCCCAGAGATACCCTATTGCATACGTTCAGCACCTAAACTACCAAGATGTTTAGAAGGTCTTCCAACAACTGTAATTGTTTCCGGTGGTGACCTACTTAATGGGGTCCAGAGTAGACTGGCGAGAATGACCCCAGATATCTTCCTGCCAAGCAGCTTATGGACTGGAGTGGGGAGAAGCCGCTGGTCCCAGACATTTCTTCCTCTTCCCTTATCTTCTGAATTGTATTTTTGCTTTCGTTGGATGCACACAATCTAATGACTGCCCTCCCTGCTATATCACCAGCGTGCATGAACATGACCGTGACTGTCTCTGTATGATTCCTGGACAATGTTGGGCTATTTGTACAAAAATTATCCTATTTGAGACAAACTGTTGGAACCACAGGATCTTGCTCCTGGTAATGCATCTTGTGCAGACCTGGGTTCTTAGTGTTTTTGCCTTCCCTTCCCTTCCCATGGTTGTTCTGTTGAAGCTCATGAGCAAAAATCCGAGCTCTTCAGCTTTTACATGCTAAATCTGATAGGACATTTTCTCCCCACCCCCCTTGCTCTCACTCACTCTCTGTCTTGGTGTGCCTGTGTCTCTCTGTCTCTCTCTGTCCCTCATACTCTAGGCTGCCCCCAATCTTACCCACTGTCTTCTGCTCTTCAGCGTGTCAGGACCTTGCATTAGAATGCCTTCAATTGCCAAGCACTTAATTCGGTGCTTATGAGGTGCCAGGCCCCTTTCCAGGAGAGATGTTGAATTGTGAACAAACCCAAAGTCCCTGCGCCACTGCACCTGCACCTGAGGCATCCAAATGGGGCAGTCCAGTGGGAACACAGTCAGGCTCGTCCACCTGCCAGAGCCTAAGGGCAGGAGCAGTGAGTGAAACACGGGAAGCATAGGAAGGAATGGGAAAATGGATGACTTCATTTCTAGCAGGCAGGTGACCAAGAACCAGGAATTTAAAAAATAATAATAGTAAACAAACACCTCAGGAACACAGCAGGTCTCCAGTGACAGCTGCTTACTTCCTGGAGCACTTATGCCATGGGTTTTACTCTTCCTCAGGGGACGTGATGGCTGCGTTCACCATCATCCCCTAAAGATGCCCACAACTCCTCCTAACCTGTGAAACTTTGACCACTCTGCAGTCTATAAAAATATGCGGCTGCATTATACCGAGTTGGACAGTGTTTTGTTTTTCCTGTCTTAATTAGATACTCTCCGAGCAAAGATTATACATTAATTAACTCAATTTAATATCAGCCAGAGAACTTAAAGGGAACAATAGATCTTAAAATGGCAACTCGAACCGAATCCTAATAGAAAAATGCATGTTAGAATCATATATTGGGTGACGCCTAAAACGGTTTACTCCCAAATTGTAACTGACATAATTAAGTCGCTATGATTTTACAGAATTCTGCGACGTAATCTTTATTTAAAAGATATTCTAGGGCACATGTATTTTACTGGAACACATAGTCCTAAATTTTACGAACTTCAATCGCTATTGGAATTAAACTTTGCTTATTGGATCAGTAAAACCAGAAGAGGAAATTTAGGCCGTTCAGTGCCATAAGCATTTTGAAGAGAAAATAAATCCAAGACGTGTACACGCTAGAATACTGTGCCAGCAATGCTTTCCACATCATTAGAAATCCGGAAGACAACATAAAGTAGTGTTTAGACAGAAGTTCTTAAACTCTTGTGATGCACACAAAATTGTCTACTCGTGCAGACAATTCTGGGAAGCTCTTGAGAACTTTCCCCCTCCCTTTAACGCAGTTCCCACCTGCTCCCTTCATCCTCCCACCACACGGAAGATCCTTCACCTTTCTGCCCCCTGCAGGGCCCAGGGAGCCGGGCAACAGCCAAGGGGCAGCTGCACTTCCCTGAAGGGCCTTTCCCCAGGTAGGCGGTTCCAGCGCTCAGGCTGACCCAAGACCCCACTGCCCGCCAAGGCAACCGGGAGGAGACCAGAGGGCAGCCGGTCCGGGGGGATTCTTACTAGCGAACGTGCCTGGCCTGCACTTGGGGGACAGCCGAATCAAACACCGCCTGAAGCTTCTCTACAAGCCTGGAG
Organism: Delphinus delphis; assembly: GCF_949987515.2. Lineage (NCBI taxonomy): Eukaryota > Metazoa > Chordata > Mammalia > Artiodactyla > Delphinidae > Delphinus > Delphinus delphis. The sequence continues at coordinate 107,045,210 of NC_082683.1, read as the reverse complement.
AGAACGGATTCCAGGTTACTCCAAAGGCGTCGCAGTTCATATATATGGAGAGAGAGTGAGAAAGCAAACGTGGGAAAATGTTAACTCTGCGCGGTTAGGTCCAGAATATATGTTTGTATTTCAAGTGTTCTGTATGTTTCAAATGTCTTAATGAGTTTTTGGAACTCAAATCGCAGGTTGTCTTTGGATGAAAACTCTGTGAAACCATCAGGTTTCTGAGATGAAGGAGGAAAAGAGAGTCGGATTCTTCTTCCACGAAAGGAGGTTTCCCTGAGCGGGAATCGAACCCGGCCGCGGTGGTGAAAGCGCCGAATCCTAGGCACTAGACCACCAGGGAGCCGCGCAGGAGACAGATTCTCAAATTTGGCCTCTCCACTTGAAAATTGTGACAGTAAAGGTTGAATTTCTGAGAAGGGCCGAGCAGAAAAGAAGGCGATTCCCAGCGCCCCTTAGGCTGAACGCGGTAGTGCGCGGCGCCCAAGTCGCTGCCCCGCTGCCCATCACCCTTCAGCTCTCCCGACCTGGGCGACTGGACTCTGAGGTCAGGCCACAAGGTAACTGGCTGGGTTTCATCCTAGTCTAACTTTAGCTCTACGTGCGGCCGACGCAAGGACATGCTCTCTTTCTGAACCTCAGTTTCCTTTTAAATTAGGGGCCCATTTGGGCTCTCAGCGGGTGATGAGTGGATCCGTCTACTTCTTGATCTGTGACCCTGCTCTGGGGGCTCCCCTGATAACTGCACGTTACCGGCTCCTTTGCCTCCCTGACCCGCTCAGTTCGTGGAGCGTGACGTTCTTCATCTACGTGTCTTTTGGTCGAGCACCCGGGGCGGCGTCGGGTTCGTGCTCTTTTGGCCTGTCACGCAACGTGCTCCGCGCGTGTGCTGAGGTGTGGGAAAGCCAAGGGTGCTTCGCAGGAATGAACTCCTTGGTTTTCAGACATGATAGGTGTCAGCGTGTACAGGAGATTTAGGCGCCTGCTTCGGAGGTGAGGGGATTTCCGGATGTAAAAATGAGCCGAAGTCAGCCTTGTCCTTTGCGCACTTGGGTCAGCTGGCTGTGGCCTGGACTCCGCAGTGACTCAGAGCGGAGAAAGGAGGGCTGGCTCCTGGCGCTGAGCAGGCTCTCAGGCAGCAACGGAACTCCTGGCCTGTCCCTTGGGGATGGAAAATGCAGCTGCGCCCGCTGCCTCAGCCCCTGCCTTTCGGCCGTTTCGCTTTTTTGAAAGGGAAGGTAAAAGTTTCAGAAAGGAAGAACATTTGTTTCCGCCCGGTTTCGAACCGGGGACCTTTCGCGTGTGAGGCGAACGTGATAACCACTACACTACGGAAACGGTGCTGAGGGCTATCAGCTGCACCCATGAAAACCATAGGTCCTGCCACCAGTATCATGATCACCAACGTTTTAAAGCGAACAATAAACCGGGAAGCACCAGCGACCCCTCAAGCGAAAAGACTGAACTCCTGAGAGGCCCTCGCTTAACTTCGGGATCCCGCATCCAACGCAGTGTCTCCAGTTCCACAACTAAGCACCTGAGGGCAGGAGTCGCCCCCGCTGACGCCCCAGCTCCTGGAATTTCCACTGGTTCTTTAAAATAGATTCTCTACCGTTGGTGAAAAAGACTGATCTTGTCATCTATTTTCTGAACAGTTAAAACATATCACTTTAGGTTCCTACCTGTTAACTTCAATATCTCAATCATCTGTTGAGTCAACTTCCACGTTTCCTGGCTTCTGTTCCTTTATACTCCTAGAATATTGTGACTGAAGGATGAACCTGTTGTGTGAAAAATGATAGAGTCATGATGTTATCTTTCTCTGAAGATTGTGCACCCTCTCCCCCAGCAGGCAGCAGAGGGGAAGATCACCTCAATCCAGTCCTTGACTGAGCTGATTTGCAGGGAAGTCTCAGCCCAGGGCTAGTTTTCTCACAGTGCCATGCTCTAGACGGCTAGGGCTCCCACCTGAGACCCTGAGGTGCTTCCTTGGGTCCTGCCCCTTGAGGAATTCTGAACTTCCATTTTTATCTCCTTCGTACCATGATACTGGTGGAAATTCCACTCTCTTTCAGCCACACTCTGCTTGCCCTCATAGCGTCATACATGCACATGGCTTAATTTGCAAATATCTTAAGGGGAAATCCTGAAGAAAGCATCCAACAGACTCATCAAGCCACTCCAGGATATTGGCTCCTTAAGTCTGAATACGTGGACAGCCCACATTACTTTCTTTCTTCTTCTTCTTCTCATCTCCCTTCCCTTCTTCCTGCCCCATCTTCTCCTCCTCCCTTTCCCCTTCCCTCCCCTCCTCCACCCCTCCTTTCTTCCTGGCCCTCCTCCCCCTCCTTTTTTTTTTTTTTTACCAGATTTCTGACACTACTTAGAGTGTTGCTGTTGTCCCTGACCCTCAGCAGCTGCCCTGTCCCCAGCTTCCCTGTCACTTGTGCCTTGCCAAGAACTGGCAAATGCGCTAAGAGGAAAAGGTAGAGAATCAGTTTCATTCCAATAAGCTTCTTTCTCTCTCTCTTTCTCTCTCTCTCTCTCTCTCTCTCTCTCTCTCTCTCTCTCTCTCTCTCTCTCTCTCGCTATTCCTGGGGGTCCTAGGTGCATAGGTATTTCTCCAACGACCTCAAACAGAATTTCTTTAAGCCAGCCTGCATTTGGTTGTTTTCACGGTCACTGCTGCTTTGCTACAAGCACTGCACCATAACCGAGAGAGGAAATCTTCTACAACTTCCAGATAAATTGTATTTCCCTCCTTTGATTTCTTACAAACAAAACAAACAAACAAACAAAAGCAACCAAAAAGACTGGGTCACTGGTACATACTTGGACTTTTCTTATAATACTTAACCAACTGTATATTGAAAATTCTTGCTGGAAGCATGTGCAAAATATTGTCTACCATGAGCTAAACAGTCATCATGCCTGTCCAAGGTCCAAGAAATTGATGAATTTGGATCCAGTCCCCCATTGCAGTTAGATCACCACTTAGATCAACATCAAAACCAACCACTTTTCCAGATGCAGGTCACTAATATGGGGCAGAAGAGATCAGGTAAACCATTAAACACTAATTTATCTGGGGAATGTTGAAAGTCAGCAGTGATACAGGTAGAAGTGGAAATAATACCAGATTTCTCGGAGCTTCACTGTGTGACCAGCACTGTTCCTCGGGGCTTTACTGTGCAAGAACTTATTAAGTCCACATAACAACCCTAAAAGATAATGTAGGATATCACCACCCCCTTGTTGCAGAGGAGAACACTGAGGCATTGAAAAGCTGAGCTAACCTTTTCAGGGTCTCACCCCCGTGACAGTGAGAGCCAGCACTCAGACCCAGGCACTTTGCCTCCAGAGCCCTTCCCCTTGGCCATCATGCTCACGGGTAACTGAGAAAACTTCAGTGAGATTTGCATCCCCTCCTTCTTGTTCAACCTCCAAGATTTCAAAGAGAAAAAGAAGATTGAAAGGAAGGCCTACAAAACACTCAGAACCAATTAATGCAATGAAGAAGAAGAGAGAGACTAAACAGAACCATTTAGTCTTCCCAAAGAAACAGACTCTATGCCTCTGGAGAGGATGCAATCACATCTCCAACCAGATGACTTTACGGGCCTTGATTTTCCTGATCTGAACTAGGGAGTTCCCAGAGGGGCTCCCAGAAAAAGGTGACAGTGCCTTCTGTGTTCAAGTTTAGAGGGAACAGCTAAGCATTCCTGCCTCCTTGACTTCAGGCGAGAGGAAGCGCTCCTCGAGGGAAAAGAGGTAGGGAGCACATCCCATAGAAATCAGACAAAAGCATGGTTTCCTAAGTTCATTAATGAACAGATCACTTTCATATTTAGCCATATCCATGTACCTTTATCATTGATTACCTGACATTTTTCATGCTTTGATTCACATTTTTATTTGGAAAATTTATTTTTAAAATTAATTACCTCTCATTACCACAACTGAAATACCACTATGAATTGCCACAAGCAGGATGTAATTCTAAAATTAAATAAAAAGAAAACAGGTGTTATTATGGCTTATAGCAGAGTTAATAAGCAAAGCTCATGAGTTTGCACAAACATTCCTTGGAGGTCTGGGCAGGGGCGGCCTTTAGGGCAATCTAGAGCAGCACTGGGGCTGGAGTGACCGATGTGAGAAAACCCTGGTTGTGCCTGGTTTACCACTGCCCTATAGTAGCCCTTAGGGTATGGAATGCTTCTTCTTTTCCAGCCTGGGAACCATTAAGTTCCTCCTCTTAATCAGAGCTCAGAGACCACATAGAGATCAGTATAGACCCAGAAGCTACTGGTACTAGGGATGAACCAAATGGACTAGAATGAATATAATGTTGAGTGAGAAGTCAGGACCTTGAAATTTAAAAATCTTATGTGTACTGACTCGCTAGATGAATGACCTTGATCTGCATTATCTAATACAGTGGCCACTAGACACACGTGGCAACTGAGTGCTTGAAATGCCTGCCACTAGTGAGGAGATATTGAATATTTCTTTTTTTACTTCATAATATGTAATTAATTTAAATTTAAATACTCTCATGTGACTATTGGCTACACTACAGGGCAGCACAGGTTAGAGAATAACCATTATACCATAATATCATCTGCTTTATTTCCCTGTAGCGATAAACAGATTTCATAAGATCTCACATCTAATAACAATTCTGAATGCCTTTTTCCCTCTGCTGAGATACAGTTGAATGTCAATTCAGCCGCGGGTACTCCAGGGTGGGGCCGGCTGTGCAGCTGACTTTGCTTCCTCATTAGATCCCGACACCTTCACCAAGGGAATAAGAGCCTCAGCCAGTCCTGCTCTCCCACAGAGGGGTCTCAGCTGCCTTGGCTAGTCACACAGCTCTACCCAGGTGGTAGAGCTTTCCTCCTTTCCTTCCACGTTTGATTATTATCGCTGCAGCACGGTGCAGGCGCCTATGCTGTATACTGCAGGGATTTCCTTGTTTTGGAAGGCAGCTGGGACGAGAGTAAGGCAGTCATGTCAGCAATTGCGGGACAGTGGTTGAATTTTTGTCCCATCCCCAGGACACTGCTTTTGATTCCCCAAAATGGAGATTTACTGAATTTTGCAAGGCTGATTTCTCTATTGCACAGACAAGACTGAAGAAATAGTATTATTCCTGAGCAGTCCATTGCAGAGATATTTTCCAATTTCTTTATCATTCTCCCGCTATTGGACATTTGGGTTGTTTCCAGTTTGGGCTCTTATGAATAAGCTTCTATGAACATTCTTATTATACGTGTCTTTGTGAGCACATTCCCCCCCCAGCCCCCTCGCCCCACTTCCATTTCTGTTGGTTGAATACTTAAGGAAGTAGTTGATGGAACCTAAGAGGCAGGGTGGAGATTTAATTTTATAAGAAACTGCCTAAAGTTGCCAAAGTGGTTGTACCACTTTATAGTTACATCAACATGTATGAGAGCTCTGATTGTTGACACATATTCTCTCCTGGACCAAACTGTAGGTCAGGCTCCTCTGAACTCTCTTCTCAACTAGGTCTTGATTCTCAGACTTCAGGGTTTGTGTTTGCATTGTCCAATTTTAGCAAGAATCCTGCTAAGTCATTTTAAACAGACCCCTGCCATGATAGTCTCCTCCTGCTCCACCCCGGTACCCCAGCTGATGCTTGATCACTTTGGCCGGCATTCAGCAAGAATCCCTTAGCTTGGTTTAGCCATAATCTCCCCTTACTCCTGATGTTTCCTCTTAGTAATGTTCCATTCACTAACCCTCACCGTGCTTCTTGGCTATAAATTCCCACTTTGCTTTGTTGTATTCAGTGTAGAGCTTGATCTCTCTCGCTGTCTTACCACAAAACCGCATTACAGTCGTCCCCCTCCGACATATAACGCATATTTCAGTGAGTTCCACAAACAATGCGTTGAAAGTAAAATGGGCCCAATCTGGGGGTCACACCTAGCCGGCTGAGGTGCCCCTGAGTGTGTGACATTCTCGGCAGTATATGGTTGTTTTGTCTAGTTTCCCCACACCCAAAAATCCTCACTTTGAAATCTCTGGGCAATCGTTTTCTTTGCTAAAACTTTTAAAGTGGTCTTACGCTAAGTGCATTAAAAAGAAACCTGTTGCATCCTTGGAATCCATCAAAAGCCAACGGAGAGACGTTCAAGTGCTACAAGTTCAAGTGCTGCCCATCTGGGGAAGCGGAGGGGCTGCTTATTCGCTGGCCGCCTGGCCACGGTTGTCTGCGTTGGCGACAACTGCTCAGGGGAACTCGACTCACCTTCACCAGAGCCGGCACGACTCGGTCCCTGCGGACGCTGACCTCATCTTCACGGTGCGTTTAGATGAGGAATTCGCATAGCATTTCCTCTTTTCCCTTAATCTGTTTCCACCTCTCCCTCTGTCTCTTCAAGACCGTTTTTGGATCCTGAGTGGACAGGACTTAAAGGAGAGGCTGCCCTTCTACTACCTGTGTCTTCCTGTCCGGACGTTACTGCCCGCGAGGGAGAACGAGAGGAGCCGGAAGGGCAGCAGGTGCCCGAGAACCACAAAGTCGTCGTGTGCGCCCGCGCGCACCGCGCCCCTGCGTCTCGCGGGCCGCTGGCCAATGAACCCACGACGCCCGAAGCTTCTCCTTCGGCGCCACGCGAGGTGCGGGGCTCCCGACCCGGCGAGAGGGGCCCCGCGGAGGCGGCCCGGCCCTGCCCCCGGCCCTCGAGGACAGGCCCGGAAGAGGCCGATTTGGACCGGCGGAGCCAAGAAAAGTCTCAAGCGCGGCCCGGCCCCACACTCCCGAGGTTAAAGGTCTCAAACCCTGAACCCTGGGCTGACCGAGGGTCGCGAGTTGAATCGATCTCTACGCCTCTCTCAGGAGAGTCGAGGGCCAAAATCAGACCAAGAAAAATATGTGTGGATCAAAGTGCTCAATTAATCAAAGAAAAAATACGATTTTCTGACAAATTGGAAGTGTGGTGTGAGAGAAAGACCGGCGTAAAAGAGATGTGTGTTTGGCATGAGCATACGGATCACCAACTAAGGCGGGAAAGCTGCCATTGCCGCAGGTTTTAGGGGAAAGACCCGGAGTTTCGTTCAGAGCCCTGGGGCCTTCCTAGAAAGCCTTTCCACCCAGGCCGTCCCCGTTCCCACATCCGTCGTCCTTTATGATACTGGGTCTCACTCTGGGAGCCTCCCGTCCCCCGCCTCCTTTTTTGGAAGACAAAATTCCAAAGGTTTGCACCACTCGAATGTTTGCTTTTCAGCTATCAGCCAAGGTCCTGAAAGCATCTGGACCACACTAATCAAAGGAGTAACTGACCAACAGCAGTCCTCTGATGTGTCTGAACTTCTGACTTCTGAATTCATTCAACTCAGTTCTCTGGCAGCTGGGATGGAGGCCCCTAAGGATCCCTCTAGGGAAACTCGCTAGAGGAATGTTATGGAACTTAGGCTTGGGGAATTCTTAGCAGTCAAGTCTCAGAGGTGTCATTGGAGCACCCTGGCCTTTGTACAGGTACAGCTTTGGATTCCAGACCCCAGGTGGGAATTTGTACCCTTGAGGAGGAACTGGATCCTAGTTGCAGTTCTGGTCCAGTTGGTTCTTTCCACACCACGCTCCCAAACCACAAGGGCTGTCAGTGTAGTTGGGAGCTGTGGTGTCCCCAAGTCCAGATATGGTGGTTGCAGAACGTGAACTATTGGGAGTGTTATGAGCTTGCACCCAACCTTGAATTTAGAACATCGGTAGTTCAATGGCAGTATCTGTGGTTTCATGTGCAGTACCCAGTGTTGACTCCTGGCCAAGGTATGTGTTTGCCATTCACTCTGCCACAGTTTATTTTCTGCCTCTGCAGAGCATGTGTGGGAATCTTCATTGTGCATGCAAGATTAGAAGAGTCACCCTTTTTACTACCTCTGCTGGACTGTTTATTGCACAGGTAAGTCTGTTCCATGTAGAGATCTAGCAGCCAGGAGCAATGATGCTGTCAACTGAAGAAACTGTGGAGAACCCAGCTGTGATTTTGGAATAAAAGATATTCAAGAGTTTGTCTAAACAGTAGCTTGGCAGCCTTGGGGGCCAGGTTGTGATCCTGGAGGGATTAGTGCTTGGCCTGAGGTGAAACAACCGCTGCTCCAGGTTGTATATTCCATGGGAAGTCGGTTCTGGGGTGTTTCTGTAGTGTAGAACATTTGGAACTAATCTCCTTGGCATATTCACCTACACCTCTGGCTGATCTAGACAAAGCATCCTCAGGTCACTGTTTAACCCTGATTTGCAAGCTGGCCCTTGGGCTGGTCACCAGTATCTTCTCAATGTGCTGTAGGGATGAAGGAAGTGAACCTCCAGGAAGGAGAGTAGCCCTGGGGTGGGACATATCCATCCAAAAGTGGCTGAGATGTTAGAGGCCATGGCCTCAGGGGTGCACAGAAGGGCAAGGCTTGAATGTACTAATCTATTTATTGCTGACAGGAAGCTTGAGGAAGGTACTGGGCTTTCCAGGTGAGTGGTGTTCAGAGTCTAGATGTATCAGGAGCCTGTGGCTTCCAAGCACACCAGGAGCCTGTGCTCAGCACCCAGCCCTCAACAGTGTCATTGGCTCCAGAGAGCCATACACACGTGAGAGAAGAGAAGAGGCTGAACAAAGCCCTGGCAGTTGTGTCCCCGAATTTCAACAGATGCAGTAACCTGAAAGAAGACAAGGGTGGTCAGAGGCAGTGGGAATCCGTCTGAATCTGTACAGCACGCATTCTAAATGCATTTTTAAAGTTGTCAGTGAATGTATGTAGGTAGCAGTAATTATGAAGCTGTAGGACTGAGGAATTTGTTTCTTTGCCTGTGGCTCCCCCAACCTTCAAAGCCAGCAAAGCCTCACTGAATCCCTCACAAGCTTGGACTCTCTCCAACTCCCTAGTTCTGACCTCTTGACCCAGATTTAAAGGGTTCCTGTGATTAGATCAGTCCACCTGGATAATCTCCCCATTTTAAGGTCAACTGTATTACCTCTGCAAAGTGCCTTTTGCCATGTAATGTAATATAATTCTGCAAATAATAGCCATAAAGAAGCTGGAGTGGCTATACTAACACCAGACAAAATAGATAGGAGACTTTACAACAATAAAATGTCACCAGAGATAAAGAGGGATATTTTATAACAATAAAAGGATTAATCCATCAGGATGATGTAATAGATTTAAACACAGTGCATCTAACAGCATCCCACAATACATGAAGAAGAAACTGACGGAATCAAAGGGAGAAACAGACAATTCAACAATAATTATTGGAGACTTCAATACCACACTTTCAGCAGTGGATAGAACAACCAGGCAGAAGAGCAGAAGGAGACAGAAGATTTAAATAATATGACCTAACAGACACCTATAGACACTCCACCCAACAAGAGCAGAATAGAATTTCTCTCAAGTGCACTGAGAACATTCTCCAGGAGACTAGACACTAAGACATAAAATAAGCTAAAATACATTTAAAGGGATGGAAGTCATATACAATTTCGACATCTCACACACCAACACTACAGGCTAGAAGCAGGGTGGCGAGCGGGTTGGGTAGTCTGTCCTCTTTCCTTCACTTTGTCATGAATGTTCAGTAGAACTTATGGAGGTGGCCGTGGTCCCACATGTGTAGGCCATCAGCCTGGAAAAGCTAGGCAGCTGACGAGAAGAGAGAGATATTTCAGGGGAGTTGCCCTAGTCTCAGGCTCACAAAACCAGGGACGCATTGATACCTAGGAAGTAAGCAGAGGTCAGGAGATCACTTTCTGTCCTGCCTGTCTGTGCCCCTCTTTAAAACCTCAGCTTCTATGTCACTAGATCCCACTGCTCAGAAGTGCTGTGGCCACCACCAACAACCATAGACCCATGATCTTGATGTTTACTGTGCTCTGGCTGAGAATACAACCACAGGTCAATAGCTTTGGGTCAACACAAGCTATCAGTCAGAGTTCTATGAAAACTGCTCTGGGCATAAGGAACAGCGGTCATTTCCAAGTCATTCCAAATTAGATGGCCACTGCGTGTTTCAAAGAAACATAAAAAAAGTATTTCAGTGACTTTGACAAGTTGGAAAGAAACCCTGTGGCGCTAGGACGACATTTACAAGTGACAAGCACGACATCTTATATACAGATTAAAACACAAAGCAACCTACAGGAGAAGAAGAGGGGGAGACTGGAGGCAGGGAGGTCAAACCTGATTTCAAGTTTAATGAGAAGCCTACATGCTTCCCTAGTGAGTGAAAAGAAGCCACCATAACATTGGTCTCCAGCAAGAAGGTAAATAAGACACAATCTGGCTGGTAATACTTATAAATTAATTATGCACACACGGAGCACAGTATTATACTCAGGATTTTTTTCCCACAATATTAAAATGGTGTGGAGAAAACTAGAGAATCAAAGAAGAGCACCAAGACTATCTAAAAGTTTTCAATTTTCCTTTTGCTTTTTTTGAAATTTTAAAATTTGTGTAAGGGTTGACATGTAGTATTCATTTATAATTTAAGTTGTTTTCATATTTATTTTATCCCTTTTCCTTTTTAAAGTTTCTTTTTCTCTCCTTTTTCTTTGATTAAATTTTCCAGAAAGTTGCCAATTTTACTATATTTCATTATTTTTTTCTCAAAAGAACCAGATTTTAAAGTGTATTTCATTCTACTGCTTTTGTCTTTACTGACTCCTTCTTTTTATTAGAGCTTTCAGATATAATTTACATATACCAAAAAGTCACCATTTTACAGTATGTAGTTAAGTGATTTTTAGTATATTCACAACATTTTGCAACCATTCGATTCATCATTTAAAAATTTTTTGCTTTATTATTTTCTTTTCTCTGCTTTCTTTGAAGTTGCACATTTTTGTTCCTTTCCTTGATAGTTAGGCTAATACTTCATTTTTATTCCTTTAAAAATAATAATATAATTTTGACTGTGTATTTACCCCCTTAGTATAACTAAAAGTTTTCAATTTTTCTGTAAGAAAAGTGTCTTCATGACAGTCCTTAAGACAATGAAAGAATTTGGGAAAATCTCGATTCCTTGGTGTTTTCTATGCTTGCAAGAATAAACAGTACAAAATTGTATTAAAGTTTTGAAAGAGACAGACCTGTGGTTTCAGTACAAGATACTGAGAGTAGCTGCTGAGCGGGTGTCCGCATCAGGGGTGACCTTCAGAACAGACCCGGTGTCCTTGAGTCTCAGTGTGGCCTAGGCAACTAGAAGACAGGGGCTCCCAAGGTTCCATGACAGCGCCAACTTCCATTTCTGTTACTGTGACGCCGCACGGTTACCTGCACACTGGGTCCTCCCTCGGGCACTCTTGTCAGAGCCTGACCTCTGAGCTTTGGCATCTTGTGCCTTATTTTTGTGGTTAAGGATTCTCAGTTGTGGAATGCTGACAAAGTCTGGCCTGAACTAAGTAATGAATTACATTTGCATTCTTTGCACCTGTTTAAATACATTTTTTCACTTAATGAAATCTTATTGAGGTATAATTTACATACTATAAAACTCACCCAATATAATTGTATGCTTCAGTGATTTTAGTAATTTACCAGGGAGTGCGGCCATCACCAGAATCCATCACTTGTTTTTAATTTATTATTTGTTTGGGTTTCTTCTCCCCAGGTTTTGGCTCTACTTCTTCCACCATAAGCTTCAGCATGGCAGTATCTCTCACCACTTTCTCTGGTGAGAGAAGTGAAATGAGCATCCTGGAAACCAACCAGTACTTGCGCTCCCAGCTGGAAAAAAGCAAACAGGACTTTCAAGACCTCACAGAGAAATTCCTCATGTCCCAAGCTACTGCCTACTCCCTGGCCAAACAGCTGCAGAAATACAGTAAGTCCTATGTGTTCACAGTCACCAAAGTGATAAATGATTGTCCATCTTCCCTCTAAGCACCTAAACACCCTCCAGACTTTCTTTTCTCTTCATCATCCAATCAAATCAAATAAATCTCATCCTTACTATACTCCTAGAATGGTGGAAGTGGGTAGTTTACCCTCATTTTGCAGAGGATGGAAACACTGAGGCACAAAGGAGTAAAGTTTGCAGTGGGAGTGTATGGAGGAATAGAGGCTGAGATCTCGGTTCAGGCGCTAAACTTTCTTTTCTCTGCCAGGAATACGTGTCAGATCCTTGTTGGCTTAAACATGTCAGGATTTAATTCAAACTTTTATGAGCATCCATTTGCAAAGCACAGTTCTAGCTGCACTCAGGGAGAAAGAAGTGATAGGAGACCCCACCTACCTTAAAGGAGTTTAAAGCTCTCTGTTCCCAAGTGAACCACAGATATCTGGAGATGAGAACATCAATAACAGAGAGTGGAGGGATGGAGCTGTAGTGACTGAGGAACAGGGGAGCGAGGGCACGAGAGGGACAGGGATATAAGGGGAGGATTCTTACTGACCCTGAAATTGAGTTTGCTTTCAAATTTCTACCATTATTTTTCAATAAACCAATGGGGGATAAAATTTGCTATCCAACTTACTAACATGGGCTGAAAAGTAGAAATTAAAGCCTACTTGTCAACGATTTGAAAAGACAAGCTTTGGGGTTTGGGAATGTTAGGTTTTTTAGTATCAGTTATTATAATCATAACGCAGCTTTTTTTGAAACTGCAGAAGAAAGATATCATCCAACGTCTTCTTGTAAAGGTAACACAGTGCAGTGATTAAGAGCATGTACCCTGGCGCCAGACTTCCTGGATTTAAACCCAAGTTGTTTATCTTCTCTCTGCCTCAATTTCCACATCTGTAATGGTAATAGGACTAGTGTCTACCTCCTCAGGTAGTGGTGATGATTACAGGATGATAATTCTCTAAAATCTACTAGAACAAGGCCTCGGCAAACACTGTGTATTTGTTCTGCCTCCAGACTAACACACAGCACCGTTAGCTTTTGAGCATGTGTCTTTCAGACTTTTTCCCTTCATACACATTTTTACAGAGTTTGTCTCCAGATAAACTTTAAAATCTTTGAGGGACTTCCCTGGTGGCGCAGTGGTTAAGAACAGGTTCGAGCGCTCGTCCAGGAAGATCCCACATGCTGCAGAGCAACTAAGCTCGTGTGTCACAACTACTGAGCCCGCTGGCCTAGAGCCCATGTTCAGCAATGAGAGAAGCCACCGCAATGAGAAGCCCGCGCAATGAAGCGTAGCTCCCGCTCACTACAACTAGAGAAACCCCGCACACAGTGACGAAGACCCAACACAGCCAAAAATAAATGAATAAATATATTTTTTTTAAATCTTTGAAATATTGGGGGATTACGGAAACTCTCAGTGTGGGACAACTGTCAGCCCTACAGTCCTTGGAGCCTTCCCCAAAACACGGGAAATTCCTACTCCATGCCCCAGGTTAATATTCTACTTAAGAGGCTGCAAGGCTTGGTAAAGCTTTGGAGTCAGAACTCAGGGTATGTGAATTCTGACTTTGCTTCATTCCAGTTGAATCATCTTGAGAAAGTTATTATACCTGCCTGTGAGCTTCTCTTTCCTCAGCTCTAACATGGGGAGGCTGAGGAATCAGATGTGGAAGTCCCTGCGTAGAGCCTGCTACCGAGGTTACATCAGTCCCCGGGATGGACCCTGCCTCCTCCCTTGAAGACAGTGACCCAGCAGCCTGTCCAGCTTTCCCCTGAGGCAGCGTCTCTGTTTCCCCAGAGTGTGAAGAGTACAAAGACCTCATTGAATCTGTGCTGGAGGAGGAAGTGCTGTTTGAGGAGGGGGAGCTGGCAGAGAAGATGAGACCGGCTGCAAGGCTTGGGTAAGGAGGAAGCTGTGTGGGAAAGTGTGTGAAGTGGGGAAGCCCAGGCTGATAGAATAAAGAGCAAATCTGTGCAAGGAGAAGGGCAGAAATGTACACGGCAGGCCCAGAACTAGACAAAGACAGCCTGCGGGGCTGTGGGAACTAGATGGTGGACTAGTTAGGCCTCTGGGTTCTCCCTCAAATACTATATGAATCAAATGGAGACACATGCCTGGGTTGGAATACTAGCAATGTGGCTTCTAGCTGTGTGACCTTGGGCAAATGTACTTAACTTTCCAGTGTCTGAGTTACCTCAGCTACCTCATCTGTAAAATGGGGCAGGGAGGTGGGGTGAGGAACCCTAAAGCTGAGCCTCTCGGGAGCCGCAGTTTCCTCCGCTGAGAGAGCACTGGTGGTTCCAGGTTCATTCTTTAGTTTACAAGGTTGGTGACTAGGATAGTAGTGGCAGGACCTGAGCTTTTCACGGACATAGGTTTGAACCCACACATAGGCGATTGTTTCCATAGTGTAGCGGTTATCACATTCGCCTCATACGCGGGTGGGAACATATTTCTTTTCCCTGACATTTATATTCCCATTCAACAAACTAAAAAGGGGGGCAGAAGGTGTGTGGCAGCGGGCGGACCTGCATTTTCCTTCGCCCAAGATACTTGGGAGGAGTTTCGTTACTACCTGAAAGCCTAATCTGCACTAGGAACCAGCCCTCCTTTCTCTGCTTGGTCATATTGTAGACCAAGCCACAGCCAGTTAATCCAAGGAGCGCGCAGGACAAGACGGACTTCGGGGTACCTTTACATTCGGAAATCCCCTCACCTCCTCCTCTGGCGCCTAAATCTCCGCTACACGCTGACACGTATTATGTCTCTGAAAACCAGGTAGTAGTACATCCCTGTGAAGCACACTTGGCTTTCCCTCACCCCAGCACATGTGAGGAACAATTTGATTTGCGTGACAGAACAAAAGAGAACGAATTCAACTCTGCACCGGGGGCTCGAGCCAAAGACCCAAAGATGAAGAATGTCAGGCTCTGCGAACTGAGCTGGCCGCGGAGGAAACGGAGCCGGTAAACGTGCCATTATCAGGAGACCCTCCAGCGTCAGGTCAGAGATCAGGAAGTAGATGGACCCGCTCATCCCCCGCTGAGAACCAAGTCTGCCCCTGACTCATAAAGAATCTGAGGTTCAGAAAGAGAGCATGACCTCTCCCCAGACCTGGATTCCGGGTCTTCCCCTCACTACCTGCGGCGCCTGCCGTTCTCCCGCCTTAGATGACGCCAACTCCAGGTCCTAAGGCTCCGACCAAGAGTTGTCTCTCACGCAGCGTTTTCCTCAGACCCTACATGCAGTTAGTTAGGACTTCGTGTTTGCTTCTCAGTCCAGGTGGACTTTGGCCTACACAGTCCCTCCTTTTCACGACTCTGGACTTGGGCAAACGACTCTCATGATAAAGGCGGGGAAATCAGTGTAACGCTCGGCTCCCTCACCCTGAACTTCGGATGGGGGGTGGTGGTGGGCGACCCTTGCGCTTTTTCCTGGGCTGCATTCCTCTTCCGGGCCCGTCCTCGAGGCCAGGGCCGGGGCCGGGTGCCCTCAGCGTGCTCCTCTCGCCGGCTCTGGAGCCCCGCGCCTTCCCTTGCGGCTGCAGGGAGGCTCCAGGGGCCGCCTGACCGGGTTTGCGGGCCCCAGCGGCGCGGGTGTGTGTTTGTGGTCCCTCGGGGGCCCGCTGTCCCTCCGCCCCTGTCGGGGAAAGGACGACCGCCCCCTCGTCCTGTCCACGTGGGACGGCAGCGCGCCGGACGCGACCGAAAGACCGAATCCGTTCCTCTGGCTGCGCGTGGGAGGTGAAAACTGGAACCTGGAGGGGAGGGAAAAGGGGGAAAATCTCATGAAATGTCCTGATCTAAAGCTATTTTCAAGTCCGCCTCTTTGGGGACTCAGCCCTCCAGCGCTGGCGAGGATGCTGCAGTCCGGTCGCACCCTCGACGGCACTTGGAGTCGACGCGCGACAAGGCAGAGCCCCGCGGCTTGGGGGTCAGTGCGCATGCTGCCCGCGCCTTCCTCGGGGTCGCAGCACTTGAACCTCACGTGTGAAGGAAGCGCGGTGACCGCCACAACGAGAAAGAAGGAAAACAACGACTGGAGAAAATGGCACAAGCTTCCCCACACTTGTAAAGCTTTACTTTTAAAGGAAACCAGACAGGGAGACACAGACACACAGACAGACAACGTTGCAGTAAAGTTTTTCAGCAAAAAGAAAGTCGTCTGCCTGCTGGCCGTGTGCTGTGAGGTGAACACGAAACCCCCTCCAGACACCGGCTTTCTGGGAAAACCGCCTTTACCTCTTCGTCTTCCTAGGTTAAAATTCGCTCTCCATGACCTGTTGAACCGGAAAATTGTAAAAGGCAAATAAAAGACGTTTCAGACATTGTAAAAGGTAAAACAAAACTGTTGCTCAAGAAGAATGTCACGTACGACGAGGGAGGAATGAACAGTCGTGAGATGGGTGTGGACCGCGCCTGCGTCCTCCGCGGCTTTCTGCTGGGCCTGGTCTTCAAACGAAGTCAATACAGGCCGGGAAGCGCAGCTCGGCCTGCGTTGATGCTTGATGTTTTTCCAACAGCCAAATGACCTGAGACGTCAGCCTTTGCTACGGTTCCTGCTAAACGTGAAAGTGTGATTAAAGTACTGGACTTCAGCTAGACGACTAGAATAAGCCACAGCGGCAGGAACCTGAGGAAGCCCGTTTGCCGGGAGACGCCGGAGAAGGGCTGCTACGAAAGGGCTTTCGAGGAAGGAGCAGAGGGGAGGGAGGGGAGGGCGGGTCGGGCGGGTCCTATGGTTCCCGGGTGGATTCGAAGCATCGATCATTTCCGAGAGCCCAGAGCACTGACCGCCTGCGCCGTGAAAAGGGCCACCGAGGCGCGGGTCCGCAGCCTTGGAGTGGTGGTGTCCACGCTGCTGGGATGCGAGGTCGCCTGGGGCTCAGGCTCACCTAACCCCCGGCTCCTGGGGCTTCCGGGAGCTGGAGAGTCCGCGGGGGCGATCCCTGCACTCGGTGCATAGCTGTGTGTTGGATGCGGGATTGGGAAGTGAAGCTGTGAGGGCCCCAGGGACCTCGCTTCGGGGGAGGCGAGGAACCCTAAACGAGGGCCTCTCGGGAGCTGCAGTCTCCTTACCTGAGGGCTCGCCTGTGCTCCCAGGGTCTTCTGCTGTCGAAAATATTTGTGGCCAGTCGTGGCAGGAGATACAGTTCTTGGATGTGTCATAAGGGGCCTGAGAAAGAGCTGTTTCCGTAGTGTAGTGGTTATCACGTTCGCCTAACACGCGAAAGGTCCCTGGTTCGAAACCAGGCGGAAACACGTCGATTCTTTTCTGAAACTAACATTCACGTTTAAACGCCAAAAAACGGGGCGAGTGGGATGGATTGAGGTAGCGCGTGCAGCTGTACTTTTATCCCCCCGAAATACAGGAGGAGTTCCCTTATTGCCTGAAAGCCTGCTCAGCACTAGCAACCATCCCTCCTTTGTCTGCTCTGTGTCACTTTGAAGACAAGGCCACAGACAGACCAAGAAGGGCCCAGGACAAAGCCAAGTTAAGGTTATCTTTACATTCGGAAATCCCCTCACCTTCTCATGTGGCGCCTAAATCTCCTCTACACGCTGACACGTATTTTGTCTCTGGAAACAAGAAGTTTATCCCTGTGAAGTTCACTTGCTTACCCCACCTCAGCACGCTTGCGGAACACGTTGATTTGCGTGACAGAACAAGAGAGACCGACCCAACTCCGCACCGGGTGCTCGACCCAAAGACACGTAGACGAATTTCAGGCTCCAGAATTGCAGCTGGTAGGGGCACGTAAAGGAGTCCTTACACGTGCCATTATCAGGAGAGCCCCTGTAGTGAGCTCAGAGATGAGGAAGTAGACGGAATCGCTCATCAGCCGCTGAGAGCCAAGTCAGCACCTGACACATAAGGAAACCGAGGTTCAGAAAGAGAGCATGACCTTGGCTCTGCCGCACACAGCGCTAAAGCTAGACCAGGATGGAACCCAGCCACTTACCTTGCGGCCTGGCCTCAGAGCCCAAAGCGTCACCCAGAACAGGAGAGGTGAAAAGTGATGAGCAGCGGTGCAAGGGCTGGGAGCCTTTCACAGCTGCCTTCAGCCGCGGGCCGCTGGGAATCGCCTCCTTTCCTGCTCTAGGCATCTCAGGAATTTAATTTTTACTTTCACAGTTTCCACCTGAAGACACTAAGTTGGCCGTTTTGTGTGGCTCCCTGGTGGTCTAATAGTTAGGATTCGGTGCTTTCACCGCCATGACCTGGGTTCAATTCCCGGTCAGGGAAGTGTCCTTTTGCTGGCATCCTGATTTTGTAGTTATGTATTCATTCCACTGTGTCACTTCCCAAAGTGGGGCTCTCATAGAGCCTCTATACTTTAAGGATTCCAGTGGATAGCATCCAAGGTGCTTTTTACTGAACTTTCTTTCTGAAATGTAACTCCGAAGAAAAACCAAAAAGTTTAGCTTTACTGTATCATAGAGATAAATTAGTATGTATCCAGTGTGCTAGGTACAAGAAAAAAAATTCAAGTTGATAGTAAGGATAAATCTCGAATACTTTTAACACTCTAGAGAATTCTAATAATTAACATATGATTGTACAGAAAATGTTATATTTCTAGAGATGACTCCTTGTATGCATCAAAACAGTTTAATAATTTCAGTCTAAAAACTACTTTATGTTGTTTTACAAATATTACAATAATATGGAACATATGGGTAGCATAGTATTCTAGTTTCACAAGTCCTGGATTTTTTTTTTTTTCCTGGATTTATTTTCTCTTCAAAATTCTAGTAACATTGAACTGCCTAAATTTTTATACTGGTTTTACTTGTTTAACAAGAAAATTTTAATCCAATAAATATTTAAGTTTATGAAATTTAAAATCATGTTTTCCAGTAAATTAAATATACCATATAATATATTTTAAATGGAGATTTACTATTATAAGTCTAGAAATCAGAGTAACTTAATTATTCCACTTACAATTTGGGGTATCATTTACTGTATGATTCCAACATGCATTTCTCTATTATGTGTCATCTCAACTTTTGATTTTAAGGTCTATTTTTATCTTTAAGTTCTTTGATTGATATTAAATTAATTGATTTGTGGTCTTTGCCTGTATAATTGAGATAGAAATGACAAACACTGTTCTACTATGACGCTACCTCGCATTTTTATAGATTAAAGAATGGCCATATGTGAACAGGTTGAGAGGAGGCTCAGGTAACGTTTATGGGAGGTTGGTGACTGTGGCCATCAATGTAATTGCAAGAATTGTAGAACACATGGAATATCTGCTCCAGGAAGTAGGGAGCTGTCACTGAAAGCCTCCTGTTTTCCTAAAGTGCTTGTTTATTTAATAAAACAATGTTTCTGGTTCTAGGTTACCTACCTCTAGGCCTGAAGTCATCCATCTTACTGTTCTTCATTATGCTTCTCTTGTCTCTATCACTTCTAGAGCGCCTAGGCCAAGGTGGGCAGATAAGCCTGGGAAAAACTGCCAGAAACCAATTATGTTCCCGCTGCATTGCCTTTTTCGATGCTTCCAGATGTGGGCTCCACAGAGCAGAGACCTTGAGTTGGCTCATGATGCAGCATCTCTCTCCCCCTCCCCCCATAGCAAGGCCTGGCATCTAGTAAGTGCCTAATAAGTGCTCAGTGATTGAAGGCAATCTAGTGCAATGTCCTGAAAAGGAGAAGAAAGTAGGTATGTTGGTGGAGGCCTAGAGTATGAGGGACAGAGAAAGACAGACAAAGACACACACTAAGAGAGTAGAGAGAATGTCCAAGAACTAGATTTAGTGTGTAAAAGCCTCATGAGATTCAACAGAAGAACCCAGGGAAGGTCGACCAGTAACTCTTGGCATCCAGGTCTGCACAAGATGGATTGTCAGGTGCAGAATCCTGTTTGTCACGATGATTTGTCTCAAATTGGATAATTTTTGCAGAAACAGCCAAACACTGTCAAGGAATCATATAGAGACAGTCATTAGCATGCTAACACAGCCTTGAATAAGAGGGTGACCAATCATTAGATGTGTGCATCCAAGATGGCAAAAATATATTCATGAAGAAAAGGGAAGAAGAATAAATGTCTGAGACCAGTGTTTTTTCCCCCTCCTATCCATAAACTGTTTAGTATGAAGCAATTGGAAGTCATTCTGGTCAGTCTTCTCTGCACCTGAATAAGTAGGTCACCACCAAAAATAATTACAACTATTGGAAGACTTTCTAAACATCTTGCAAGTTTAGCTGCTGAACATGTGCAATAAGGTATCTCTGAGTAATGTCCACACTGGACTTTTGTTGTACCTTGGGCTTAGTTGAATCAGGAGGGCGCCACTCCCCTTGTTAGAGTATCATATAGATGTATACAAAGTTTGTTGTGATGGCAAGAATATGAAGAAAAAAGCTCTTGCATGGAGCTGGAAAAATAGGAATACAAATTGGCACACCTGCTACTGAAATCAAAGTAGGAACACATAAGGAGATGCCTTCAGCCTCTGACAAAGGTGGAATGACAAAAACCAGATTTACCCTCCTGCCTGAAATTTCACCCTCCCCTTCTTGCCTGCCCCCAAAGGGGAAAAAGAGGCAAATACATAATGTCAGTTTTCTAGACACAGAAAATCAGGCAACAGAGGACAGCAATCTCTGAGAGATGAGAAACAAGCTGAGTCCTGCCATTGGCCCACATTAATGCTTTCAGAGAGTTTCCAGGTTGGGCATGAGGAGGGCTATCTGAGACCAACTCCTTAGATTGTGGAGATGAAGCTGAGTGTTGGTGGAGGGCAAAGCATCTAGAGTTCACAGAACAAAGGTCCAGTGATGAGAGAGAGAGAGAGAGAATCCAAGAATATGAAAGTCTCCCTCAAGTACTAAGCAGAGTTCTGACAAGAGCATGCTTGTGAAGAAATGCCTGAGACCAAGAAAAGAAATTTTTGAAAAGATCATGGAACAGTGCCGGTGTTCACACAGGACAGGTAATTGTACTCACCACCACCAGCCAAACTAGACTACTCATATAATTCATGAGCCTTTGGGAAGAACACTCAGCCCTAGAATAATCAGCCCTAGACTGACCTACCTAAAAAATCATAAAGCAAGATCCAAAGAGATCAAACCACTTACAAGTCACCTAACTGTACTCCAAAACAAAACTCAAGATAATTCATAGGAATACCAAAGTAGTTAGTATCCAGAAGGGAAATTTTGACAATGTCCAGCATCCAAGCAAAAAAATGCAGGGCATGCAAAGAGCCAGGAAAATATGATGCGAAAGGAAGAATGTAATCAATCAAAATTGCACCAGAACTGAAACGATGTAAAAATCAGCAGAGAGGAGTTTAAACAGTTATCATGACTATGTTACATATGTCCAAAGAGTTCATTAGAAGTGTGGAACATACAAAAATGGCAAAAAGCAAACTTTAGAGATGAAAACTATAACATGTGTGAATCAACAACAGATTAGACATTGCAGGAAAAAAGATTAGGGAACACAAAGCCTTGAACAACTGAAAATATCCAAAATGAAACTCCAGTTAAATTTTTTTTTTTTTTTTTTTTTACTGAACATAGCATAATTGAATCGTAGAGCAACTTTAAAAGGCCTAATATAGGAGTGTTTGGAGTCTCTGAAAATACTAGGAGAAATTTTTTGAAGAAACAATTTTGAAGAAACATGACAGAAAATATTCCAATCATAATGAAAATTATAAACCTGCCAGTCCAGGGAGCCAAATGAACCCTGAACACAAGGAACATAAAGAAAACCATACCTAATCACATTATAATTAAACTGCTCAAATCCATTGAAAAAGAAAATGAAATTCCCCAGTGCAGCCAGAGAGAAAAGACACAGTACATACAGAAAACAAAAAGATTATGTCACATTTCTCATCAAAAGCAGTGGAACTGAGAAGACAGTGAAGCAACATTTTTAAAGGACTGAAGGAAAAATAAAGTCAAGGTGGAATTCTATGCCTTCCCCCCACCAAAAAAAGCTCTTTGAAAAATGAAGGTGAATGACAACATTTACAGACATACAAATGCTGAAAGACTTCATCACCAGCAAATCCATAATGCAAGAAATGTTAAAGGAGTCCTCCAAGAAGAAGAGAGTTCACATCAGATGGAATTCTGGATGTACACAGAGGAATGAAGTCCTACTCTATAGCACAGGGACCTATATTCAATATCCTGAGATAAACCATAATGGAAAAGAATATGAAAAAGTATATATATATATATATTTGTATATATACATATATATGTATATATATATAAAATGAATCACTTTACTGTACAGCAGAAATTAACACAACATTGTAAATCAACCACACTTCAATAAAAAAAATTTAAATAAAAAAAGCAAAGGAATGAAAGGACAAGAGACATAGTATCTGCATGGGAAAATATATGATTTTTTATTATCAATTAAATCTCTTTAAAAACATGGGAGAGTTTAAGGAAAAGTAATAACCTTGGATTTGTGGTTCATAACATATGCTAAGTAAAATGCATGACAACAAAAGCTTGAAGGCAGCCTGTGGTAAGTTACAGATGTCTGCTCTAAAGCCTAAAGCAATCAATGAAATAACAAGAGAAAGAGTTATAACTAGTAAGCCAACAAAGGCGAGAAAATGGAATTATATGCAAAACCATGTATAAGCTATGATAGAATAATTGCTCTTCCAAGATTCTACCCTATAGCCATGTGTACAAGAATGATGACTGTAGCATTACGTGTAATAGGAAAAGCATAGTACCAAATTAATTGCAAAAGTATATGGAAAGGGTTAAATAAAGACTAGTACAAACAGTGTAAGAAACTTCATTGGTGAAAGGAGTTTACAGGGTAAAGATGATGAGTCTACTCTTTCGTGAATTCCGGGATTCCCAGTGCTTTCCTCCAGAGATCCTCTCTGAGGCTCAGTGATTATCTGGACTTAGGTCCTCCTGTGTCAGGGGGCAGGAGCCTAGTAGTGGAGCATGGGAGAGGATGCGCAGACTAGAAATCTTGGTACATTCTTTACATTCTAAAAGGGTGAGACGCGTCCCTGGGTGGGCTTGAACCACCAACCTTTCGGTTAACAGCCGAACGCGCTAACCGATTGCGCCACAGAGACACGAGGAGTCCCTTGTCCTCAGGCCCACAGAGAGCAAGCATGCCTACCAAGCTAGGCGGAGACTCTCGCCTTTCCCAGGACAGCGGCGCCGGCTCCAAGCCTCGGACAACAGGAGAGGTGGAGTCCACGCAGCGTGTTTGTCCCATGGGGAAGCCGTGCGTTGGACGATTCCGAAGGCAGAAGGGCAGCCAAGCGTCCCCACTGCGCATTGCTCCACACCCGCCGATGCCAGCGCCCCGGAGACGGCCGGGGCCTGAGCCGAGTGGGGCCCAAGGGAAGCTGAACGCCCGGTGGGCTCTGTAACGGCTCCCGGCTTGCTCCGACTTCACCCGACCATCTGCCCCGCAGGTTTAGTAGGTGTGCTCGGTATGGCAGCAGCGGGAAAGAGATCAGGTCCAAAGAGAAAAGGTGAAAAGCAGCGAAAGCAAGCAGAGGCATGGATGAGACAGCGAGACCTCCCAGGAAGCCTGTGAGGAGGTTCGGGCCAGATTCTGAGACGAGAGTTGTTTTTATTAAGTAGCAGAATGGGGAGGGAGAATCGGAGAAGAGCATGAAAGAGAGAAAAGCACGAACATCTGTAGGTGTCCAAGAAGAAAACAGCAAAAGCAGTGTGAATATATTTATGTCAAGAAAGTCACCTGCAGGCCTGTGGTGCATTGTGATTGTATAGTGGATAACACTGCATAGTGGCTGCAGCAACCTCAGTTCAAATCCAAGCTATAGCAAGTTAGTGTCTATGACCTGTCTTTCCATTTGCTTTTTTTTTTTAATTGACTATAGTCGATTTACACTGTTGTGTTCATTTCAGGTGTACAGCAAAGTGATTCAATTATACATACATATCTATTTTTTTCATATTCTTTTTCCTTATAGGTTATTCCAAAATATGGAGTATAGGTCCCTGTGTTATACAGTAGGTCCTTGTTGGTTATCTATTTTATATATAGCACTGTGTATATCCCAAACTCCTATTTATCCCTCCCCCCCTTTCCCCTTTGGTAACCGTAAGTTTGTTTTCTACCTCTGTGGGTCTACCTCTGTTTTTTATATAAGTTCATTTGTATCGTTTTTGTTTTGTTTTGTTTAGATTCCACATATAAGCGATATCATATGATGTTTGTCTTTGTCTGGCTTACTTCACTTAGTATGATAATCCCTAGGTCATCCATGCTGCTACAAATGGCAATATCTCCTTTTTTATGGCTGAATAATATTCCATCCATTTGCTTTTAATGCCAGCACCAGCTATGCCCCTTAGCAGTGGTTGGAGAGCAGAGTTTGGCACTGGCCACAGAGCACGATGCTGTGAGGAGTAAATCCCACAGTGCACAAACCCGCGGGCGCCAGTCAAAGTGAAACCTAGGATGGTTCCTTGTCTCACTGTTGAGCAGAACATATCCTCAAAGTTGAAATACCGCCTCTCAAGGAACCTTGTCTATAGCTTGCACTAACAAAATGACATGGTGATTGCCCTCTTTTCTGGTAAAGATATTTCAAATATCAGTGGGATTTTTTACACTAAAGGAGAACGAGTTTTTAATGAGTTTACAATAAAATGCAAACTAGTTGTCATGGTCTACACCAACCTGCCTTCATCCACCATGCACTGATTTTTATGGGAACAGTAAATCATTGAACTATAGTTCACATAGTGTAAAAAGCACAAATCTTTAGGGCATAGGCACAGTTTGTTGAAATTTGGCAAATGTAATCGCCACCCAGATCAAGTTATAGAAAATTGCCATCATCCTAAAAATGTCACTTGAGCCCCTTTCTAGGCAATTCCTACACTAGATCACTTAGTTAATTACTATTCTGAAGTTTATTGCAATAGATTACTATTGCCTGCTCTTGAAATTCAGATGAATGAATGTACATTTTTGGTAACTGACTTTTGTTTCATGCAACATTTTGTTCATTAAACATATTCATATTATGTATATCACTTATTAATTTTGGTATTATTGGAGTAATTTTGGTGGGGGGTGGTGTTAATTAGTGTTCTTGATGAATATTCTTGGTGTTTTGATGAATATTCCATATCAATCTTTTTGTATACTTGTGCATTCATAGAAGTGTTGCAACTGCTGGGTCATGGAGTAGGTACAAGATGAACTTTATTAGAAAGTGCCAACAGTATTTTAGAATGATTTCAAACCAGCTACACTACAGATGCAATTGCTCCACACTTGTGTCAGCATTTGGAGCACGAATTCTTTTAAGTTACAGCCATGCTGGAGGGTGTGTAATGATACCTCCTTATAGTGTTAATGCTTATTTCCCTGATGAGTAAAAATGTCAATAATATTTTCTTATAACTTTTGGTCATTAAAATATCTACCTTTGTGATCCAGGAAGATCCCGGCTTAGCCTCAGAAAAAGGAAACCGGGTGGTGTGGTCGGTCGCTGCCATGCAGATGGATCCTCCAAAGCATCTCTCAGAGACAGAGACCCAGGCTCCAGGTGTTCCGAGTAGCAACAGGTTCAGATCCAATGACTGGCCCAGCATCAGCGGACATGCTGGGCCTCCCAGGCCTTTGCCATCTCCATGCACTCGTCAGTTGAGGGAGGGCGGAATATGTTTTTTAAATATTCTCTTTCAATCCATTCATTCACATTCATTTCCCTGAGTAATTTGAGTTTCCAATTCATCTCACTACCACAAGGGAAAGCTGTTATCTGCGACATAAGCAGAAGGTAGGTGTTAAAATCAACACCAGAATATCAATAGGATGGTGATCTAGGTAAATGCCCCAACTTCTCCAGCTGCAGTTGTTTTGAATCCCCGTGGTCTCTACCAGGCAATGGGCACGTTTTCCCTTCTCCCTTGGACACTCACTCAGAAGACCTGTTAGGATAAATGTTATGTCCACTGTAAGGCAAGAGGAGGGGGAGCAGGGTGGACCAAGCCAGCAGAGGCAACAGTAGATGAGACAGCACAGTGGCTGCGGGTGTCTGATTCTGGAGCTGCTGCCGAAAGGCGGTCAGTCTGGTGGGCGGGCGCGTATGTTCTGCGTGTGTGGGGAGGGGCGGGGGGATTGGGAGATCTTCGCTAGAATTTCTTTGTGGAGAGTGGTTCGGTTCAGGTGGAGGGGAGGATGATGACCCTGAGTGAAAGATGGTGGCCTGTGGGGTATGTACTTAGAGTTACCTAGCAGGAGAAGTACCACGACCTTGAAGGTGCTTTCTCCAGGGCAAAGTCTTGTCCATTGCCTTCATGATGTGCTGACCTCTGTGATTCCCCTACTAGTGAGAAACTCGACTTCAGAATCTCTGCTTGATAATACCTAGATAGTAAAAAGTATATATTCGTTTATGTGAATTTGAAGAAAGAACAAGCTTAACCTGAGGGGTGGACATCAGAATAGTTTCAAGTAGCAGCAGGTGGCTAGGCATCACCTGGAAAGTGTGTCAAAGGGCTTCATCCATGCATCAAAGTGTTTCATCCATACTTGGTTGGTAAAAATTTTCTATGTCGTAATCCTCATGATGATTTCACATCAAATAGCTATTCGTTAATGATTTGTGCGTTTCGTTCTGTTAATACACCTAAATAATTTCCTTTTTGGATAAAAATTAGCGGTCACATGTCTGAGAACCCAGTGTAGACCACTACCAGGTGTAAGAAAAGGGAAAGCAGACGCCAGGTGTAAAGGTAATGCCGTGACTCGGATTTGAACCGAGGTTGCTGCGGCCACAACGCAGAGTACTAATCACTATACGATCACGGCGCGCTATATTCCAAGTGACAACAACTACCCTTGATGTATGTCATATGACGTAAAAGGATTCCAGTCACTGCGCCGCTTTATTCTTGGAAATTGCAGGTATTCCTATTCTCTCTCTCATGCCCGAGCACCGGTTTCCCCTCTTTTCCTTTCAATTCTGATACAGGATGATAGAACAAAAGAAAACCAAAAACCAATTCTCATCTCCCTAAATCCGGCACGTGCTTTCTGGGAAGTCTCATTGTCCTCGTCCCCACCTCGCTGGCTTCTTTCCCGCCTCTTGCGTTTGCCCCTTTGGACCAACCCTCCCCACCCCCTGGTTCAGGCTCCCGCCCCACCGATCGCGGCCGAGCGGAGGGAGGGCAGCGCCCCCCGCGCAGAAGATCGGATGAAGGCGGAGCAAAGAACAGAAAGAACCATTACGAGCCCCTCGGGCACTCAGCTTCCCTTGGGCCCCACTCGGCTCAGGCCCGGGGGCGTCTCCGGGGCACTGGCATCTGCGGCGGGGACGTTCGGCTCCCCTTCTGCCTTCAGAATCGCCCGACGCACGGCTTTCCCACGGGACGAACGCGCTGCGTGGACTCCACCTCTCCTGTTGTCCGAGGCTTTGGAGCCGGCGCTGCTGTCCTGGAAAAGGCGAGAGGCTCCGCCCAGAGCGGAAGGAGTGATTGTTCATCCCGGGGGAAGCGGGGAAAATAATGTTTCTTTGTCTCTGTGGCGCATGGGTTAGCGTGTCACGGTTAATCGAAAGGCTACTCCTTTTTAGGAAATACTCAAAGGCATTGTGGTTTTTTCCTACACGGAACATACTTTCCGGAAAAGGCTCCGCCACTAGGACTCCTGTATGTGTCTGGTGCGTAAGAGGAGAGCCTAAGCCAAGAGCATCGAAGAAGAGATTGCCAGGACAAGTCACTGGGAGTCCAGAATTTCCTGAAAGAGTGCAACTAGTAACTGTATCTCTTCACATTTCTCTTCTGCCTGATTTTATGGCTATTGTTGTCATGCATTTTACTTTGCATATGTTATAAACCCCACAATCCATCGTTATTTAAAAAAAATCTGTCCCACATTTCTAAAGAGATTTAAATAAGAAAAAATCTTATATTTTTCCCATGCTGATACCATTTCTGTTTTCCTTCATCCCTTGTGCACGTCCAGATTTCCGTCTGGTGTCCGTGTTGTTCTTCCTGGAGGACTCCTTTAACATTTCTTGTGATGTGGGTCTGCTGGTTATGATGTGTTTCAGCATTTGTATGTCTGTAAATGTCATTATTCACCTTCATTTTGGAAAGACTTTGTGGGGGGGAGTCATAAAATTCCACCTTGCCTTTTTTGCCTTCAGTCCTTTAAAGAGGTTGTTCCACTGTCTTCTCACTTTCATTGCTTCTGATGAGAAATCTGACATTTATTTTTGTTTCTGTATGTACCCTATCTTTTTCCTCTGGTCCCTTTGGGGATTTTATTCTTTTTCAATGGATTTGAGCAATTTAATTATGATGTGACTAGATGTGGTTTTTTCATGTTTCTTGTGCTCATTCATTTTGTTCATTTGGCTCATTGGATTGGTGGGTTTATAATCTTTACTATGACTGGAATTTTCTGATATTGTTTCTTCAAAGATTGTTTCTTCTCCCTATGTATTTTCAGGGACATCAGTCACGCGTGTATCAAGTCTTTTAATGTTGCCCTACCACTCAATGACACTATGTTCATTAAAAACATTTTTTTTGACAGTGAGTTTCATTTTGGATCTTGTCAGTTGTTCATGGCTTTGTGTTCCCTAATCTTTTTTTTTTCCTGCAATGTCTAATCTGCTGTTCAACCTGGTGAATTTATTGTCTTAGATGTTATAGTTTTCATCTCTAGAGTTTAATTTTGGCCATGTTCCATATTTCTAGTTAACTTTTTGGACATATGTAACAGTCATGATAACTGTTTGAAGTCCTCTCTGCTGATTTTTACATCATGTCAGTTGTGGTTCAGTTTTGATTGACTGATTAGTCTCCTCCTTATGCATCATATTTTCCTGCCTCTTTGCATGCCTGGCATTCTTTGATTGGATACCAGACATTGTCAAAGTTTCCCTTCTTGGGCACTGGCTATTTTGGTATTCCTATAAAACTTCTTGAGTTTTGTTCTGGGGTACAGTTAAGTGCCTTGTAAACAGTTTGATCCCTTTGGATCTTGCTTTGATGATTTTTTAGGTAGGTCAGTCCAGGGCTGATTATTCCCACCACTGAAACAAGAGTTTCCTGGGTGTTCTTCCCAATAGCCGATGAATTATGTGTAGTCCAGTCTGGCTGGGGAGAGCAAGTACAATTGCCTGTCCTGAGTAAGCACCAGGCATTGTTCCATGATCTTTTTAAAAGTTTCTTTCCTTAGCCTCAGGCAGTTTCTTCATAAGTATACCCTGCTCATTACTCTGCTGAGTACTTGAGGGAGACCCTGTCATATCCCTGCATTCTCTCTCTCCCTCTCTCTCTTATCACTGGATCTTTGTCCCGTGAACTCTAGCTGCCTTGCTCTCCACCGACACTCAGCTTCATCCCCACAGTCCAAGGAATAGACCTCAGATCCCCCTCCTGGGGCCCAGCCTGGAAACTCTCTGAAAGCAGTAAGCTGGGCCAATGGCAGGACTCATCTTGTTTGTTTCTCATCTCTCAGGGGTTGCTGTCCTTTGCTGCCTGATTTCCAGTGTCTTGAAAACCAGTATTTCATGTCTTTTATCCTTTTTTTTCCCTTTAGGGGTGGGGAAAAGGGGAGAGTGAGATTTAGGCAGGAAGGTAAATCTGATTTCTGTCACTCCACCTTTGTCAGAAGCTGAAGGCATCTCTTTATGTTCTTATTTTTACTGCAATAGGTGGGCTAATTTATATTCCAGTGTATTTTTCCAACTCAGGGAAAGAGCCTTTTTCTTCATAGTCTTGCCATCACAACAAACTTTCTGTACATCTACCTGTTACTCTAACAAGGGGAGTGGTGCCCTACTGACTCAACTAAGTGGGAGGTACAACAGAAGGACAATGTGGGCATTACCCAGAGATACCATATTGCATATGTTCAGCAGCTATATTCTCAAGATGTTTGGAAAGTCTTCCAATAATTATAATTGTTTTCAGTGGTGACCTACTTAACTGAATCCAGAGAAGACCAGCCAGAATGCCTATGGATTGCTTCCTGTCAAGCAGCTTATCAGTTAGAGAGGAAAAAAACAAACAAGCAAACAAAAAACACTGGTCCCAGACATTTATTCCTCTTCCCTTTTCTTTATAAGTTTCATTTTTGCTTTGGTTGGATGCATACGATCTAATGACTGGTCTCCCTCCTATACCAGGGTGCATTTGCATGCCCATGACTGTCTTTATCTGATTTCTTGACAGTATGTGGCTATTTGTGCAAAAATTATCCCATTTGAGACAGGTTGTTGCAACCTACAGAATTCTGCACCCAATAATGCCTCTTGTGCAAACCTGGATCCTTAAAGTTATTGGTTCAACTTCCCTTGATTCCTCTGTTGAATCTCATGAGCAAACAAGAGCTCTTTGGTTTTCACATACTAAATCTAGGATGTTTCTAGGTTCTAGGATATTTCCCTGGCTCTCTCTTTGAGTGTTTGCCTATCTGTCTCTCTCTGTCCCCTATACTCTAGGCAGCTGTGGATCTTATCCACTTTCTTCTCCTCCTCTTCAGCTTTCCAGGACCTTGCAGTAGGTTGCCTTCAATCAGCAAGCACTTATTAGGTGCTTACGGTACCAGACCCCTCTCCAGGAGAGATGCTGCATCAGGAGCAAACTCAAGGTCCCTGCCCCTACTGCATCCATATCTGGATGACTCCACATCTGGAGTCATCAAAAATAAGAATCACAGCGGGACCAAACCCCGTGATGTCTTTCCCAGGCTTATCCACCTTCCAGAGCCTAAGGGCACCAGCAGTGAGTGAAACAAGAGATGCATAGCACAGGGGGAAACGGGTGACTTCAGATCTAGAAGGCAAGTAACCAAGAATCAGGATTTTAAAAAAATAAACAAGGACCTCAGGTAAACAACAGGTCCTTACTTCCTGGCTTAGACAGTCCATGTGTTTTACACTTCTTCAAGTGACATGATGGCTGCATTCACCAACATCTCCTAAAGGTTCCCACACATCTTAATCTTTTAACCTATGGCCACTCTATAATCTATAAGAATATGAGGCAGCATATTAAAACAGTGTTTTGTTATTTCTACCTTAATTAGAAATTCTCCAGGCAAAGATTACACATTAATTAACCCGATTTAGTATCAGTCAAAGAACTTAAAGATAATGATAGATCTTAAAATCGCAAATTGAGCTGAATTGTAACACAGAAATGCAAGTTGGAATCACATATTAGATGATACCTAAAAACATTTACCCCAAAATTGTAAGTGGAATAATTAAGTCACTATGATTTCTAGAATTATAAGAGTTAATCTTCATTTAAAAGATATTATATGCGGGGCTTCCCTGGTGGTGCAGTGGTTGAGAGTCTGCCTGCCAATGCAGGGGACACGGGTTCGTGCCCCGGTCCAGGAAGATCCCACATGCCGTGGAGCAGCTAGGGCCGTGAGCCATCACCCCTGAGCCTGTGCGTCCGGAGCATGTGCTGCGCAACGGGAGAGGCTGCAACAGTGAGAGGACCGCGTACCACAAAAAAAAAAAAAAAAAAAAAAGATATTATATGGTATATTTAATATACTGGAACATAATTTTTTTAAACTTTTATTGGAGTATATTTGACTTACAATGTTGTGTTAGTTTCAGGTGTACAGCAAAATGAATCAGTTATACATATACATATATCCACCCTTTATTAGATTCTTTCCCCATATATGTCATTACACAGTATTGAGTAGAGTGGAACACACAATTTTAAATTTTGAAAACATAAATATTTATTGGAATTAAAGTTTGCTTAAGGGATACTAAAACCAATACAGGAAATTTAGGGAGTTCACTTTCATTAGGATTTTGAATAGAAAATAAATGCAAGACTTATACAAACTAGAATACTGTACCACCCATATTTTCCACATTGTTAGAAAATCTGGAAGACAACATAAAGTAGATTTTAGACCAAAATTATTAAACCACTGTGATGCATACAAGCAGTTCTCTCTGGAACTATGATAGGACATAAATATTTTCTATGCAGTTATACATCAATTATTAGAATTCTCTAGCGTGTTAAAAGTATTCGAGATTCATCCTAATTATCAACCTGAATTTGTTTTCTTGTACCTAGCATGGAGAGCACTAATTTATCTAAAGCGAAACCTTTTTTCTTTTCCTGACGTACATTTCAGCAAAACAGAAAGTTCAAGGAAAAAAAAAACCCATGGTTGCTATCCACTGGGATCCTGGAAATAGAAGTTGGATCACTACCTCACTTTGGAAGGAGGCACAATGGAATATGTACAGTAAACCGAGATGCCTCTGAGCTTGGATTCAGACTGGACCTGGGACTGGGTCAAGGCCAGGACAAGACACGATTAAGCACTATTATCATAGGGCAGACAACCACCTGACAGCGCCCATGCAGGCAATTCTGGAAAGCTCTTGAGAATACTCCCCCTCCCTTTGACTCATTTCCCATCTGGTCTTCTCATCCTCCCACCACAGGGAAGGATTTTTCACCTTTGTGTTATGTCAGAAAACTTTACGTTCCCTGCAGGGCAACGAGAGCCAGGCAAGAGCCAGAGGGGCAGCTGCACTTCCCTGAAGGGCCTTTCCCGAGGTAGGCGGTTCCAGCGCTCAGGCTGACCCAAGACCCCACTGCCCGCCAAGGCAACCGGCAGAAGTCCGGAGGGCAGCCGGTCCGGGGTGATTCCTACTAGCACAGGGCGTGCCTGGCCTGCACTTGGGGGAGAGCCGAATAAAACACGACCTAAAGCTTCTCTACAGCCTGAAGAGAACAGATCCCAGGTTCCTGAAAGGGCAACGGGGCGTCCCTGCGAGGACAAAGGCTTCCCCTGGTCTTCGAGGACAAGTCCCACAGAAACTGCCTTTGAGAGACACGCCAAACGAGAGGAGCAATCTTGAGTGGAGATGTCTGCAAGGAACTCTCAAGTGGTGTCGCCATTCTTATATACGGAGAGAGAGTGAGAAACCCAACGTGGGAAAATGTTTACTGTGTACTTACGTATAGAATATACGATGTTATTACTCTTGCAACTATTTTGTATGTTTCAAAGGGTTTTGGTTTTGGTTTTTCATGAATTTTTGGAACTCGAGTCCCCGATGCTCTTGGGATGAAAAGTCTGTAAATAAGTCTCCGGGTTTGTAACATGCAGGGAGAAAAGAGCCGAGGCGAGAGCTGGCCAGCCCAGGCTGTTCTTTACATCTCACTTCCTCCAGCCTGCGCGATGTCAAGGACCCTGAGGCCGAGACTCACCGGCATTTGGGGACTCAGTGCAGAAGCTCTACTGCATCTGAACCTTGAAATAAAACACAGCTCTGGTCGGGGCAGGAAGAGGAAGACTCCTGCCAGTGGAGATGCTGAAGGGGAAAAAAAAGGAAAAAAAAAAAAAAAAACCAGAAAGAAAAAGAAAAAAGTCTTCCCTGACCGGGAATCGAACCCGGGCCGCAGCGGTGAAAGCGCCGAATCCTAGCCACTAGACCACCAGGGAACCGTTGAGAAGCCTCGACTTCGCGTATCCAGATGAAAATTGTAAAACTACAGATTGCACTTCAGAGACCCGGAGAGCTGGAACGGAGATCTCCCAGAAGCCCAGGGCTGAATGCAGCTGTGCAAGGCTCCCAGCCCTTGCCCGGCTGCTCATCACCCTTCACATCTGCAGTCTTGGGCGACGCTGTGGGCTCTGAACCAAGACACAAGGTCCGTCCTGGTCTGGCTTCAGCGCTGTGTGCTGCGAGCCAAGGTCATAATCTGTGAACCTCGGTTTTCTCTTGAGTCAGGTGCCGACTGGGATGTCAACAGGTGATGGGCGGATCCGTCCACTTCCTGATGTCTGCCCCGGCTCTGGGCGCTCTCCTGGTTAACGGACCGGTACGGGCTCCTTCCCCTCCGCGACCAGCTCAGTTCGTGGAGCCGACATTGTTCATTTCTGTGTCTTTGGCTCGAGTCCCCGGTGCACAGTTGGGTTCGGTCTCTTTTGTTCCGTCACGCAAATCAAACTGTTGCGTAAGTGTGCCGAGGTGGGGGAAAGCCAAGTGTGAGGGATGAACTTGTGTGAAGCCAAGCCGGGTATGAATTCCTTGGTTTCCAGAGACATAACTCGCGTGCACATGTGCAAGAGATTTCGGCGCCTGCTTAGGAGGTGAGGGGATTTCCGGATGTAAAAATGAGCCGAAGTCAGCCTTGTCCTTTGCGCACTTGGGTCAGCTGGCTGTGGCCTGGACTCCGCAGTGACTCACGGAGAAAGGAGGGCTGGCTCCTAGCGCTGAGCAGGCTCTCAGGCAGCAACGGAACTCCTGGCCTGTCCCTTGGGGATGGAAAATGCAGCTGCGCCCGCTGCCTCAGCCCCTGCCTTTCGGCCGTTTCGCTTTTTTGAAAGGGAAGGTAAAAGTTTCAGAAAGGAAGAACGTCTGTTTCCGCCCGGTTTCGAACCGGGGACCTTTCGCGTGTGAGGCGAACGTGATAACCACTACACTACGGAAACACGGCAGGTGCTGTGACTCAGTGACACATCCCTGAAATCCGTAGGTCCTGCCACCACTGCCCTACTCGCCAACTTTTTAAACTGAAGAATGAAACTTGAAGCCCTAAGACCTCTCAGGCAAGGAGACTGCGGCTTCCGAGAGGCCCTGCTTTTACGGTTCCGAGCCTGCCACGAAGGGAGGACCCCCGAGCCTCCCACAGTCGGCCGTTGGGCTCCCGCACCGACCGCAGAGTCCTCGGATCCACAGCTATGCCCCCGAGTGCAGGGGTCGCCCCCACTGACTCCTCAGCTCCCAGAAGCCGCGGGAGCCGGGGGTTCGCGCAAGTGCCCTTTGGGCCTAAGGGGAAAAGGTAGAGAATTAGGTTCATTCGAATGAGCTTCTCTCTCTCTGGAGCTGAAACTGTGGGTCCTAGCTGCATTTCGCCGAAGCCTTCAAACAGAATTCCTTTAATCCACACTTGACTTAGTCGTTTTCAGGGTGAATGCTACCTTTCTAGAAACACCCCGTCATAACTGAAGGAGGAAATCTACAACTTCCAAGTAAATTCTATTTTCTTCCTTTCATTTCTTCAAACAAGAACAACCAAAAAGACAGGTCACTGGTACATACTTGCACTTTTCTTCTAATGCTTGAGATATGTCTATCTATGAAAAGCTCTTGCTATAGAAACATGTGCAAGAGATTGTCTACCAGGAGCTAAACAATCGTCATGCCTGCCCAGGGTCCAAGAAGCTGATGAAGCTGGATGCAGTCCCCCACTGCCTTTAGATCACCAGTTAGATGACCATCCAAACCAACCAGTTTTCCAGATGCAGGTCACTAATATGAGGGAGAAGAGGTCATCTAAACAATCGGAATTTGTTCTGGGGAATGTTGAAGGTCAGCAGTGGTACAGTTAGAAGGGGAAATAAAAGACTTCACAATAAGGATAATAGCAGCTTTCTCGAGCTTTACTGAGTGACCAGCACTGTTCCTCAGTGCTTTACTCTGGAATAACTTCCTAAGTCCACATAACAACCCTGGAAGATAGTGTAGGACTTTACCACACTTGTTGAAGATGAGAACACTGAGGCACTGAAAAGCTGAGCTAACCTTTTCAGGGTCTCACCCCCGTGACAGTGAGAGCCAGCACTCAGACCCAGGCACTTTGCCTCCAGAGCCCTTCCCCTTGGCCACCATGCTCATGGGTAACTGAGGAAACTTCACTGAGGTTTGCATCCCTTCCTTGTTCAACCTCCAAGATTTCAAAGGAAAAGAAAATTGAAAGGTAGGCCTACAAAACTCTCCAAACTAATTAATGAAATGAAGAAGAAGAAGAGGAGAAAGAGGAAAGAGGACCTTTGGAGAAGCAACGACGTTAGACGCAGAGAGAATGACGATGAGCTTGTTAAACACATACTAACTGGAAACTGTCTATTTAAAGACTAAGAAGGACCTATCTTTCAACAATTTAAGGCCTAAACTTTCCCTTTCCATGGCAGTCTCCACCCAAGAATACATTTCAAAGGTACCAATATAGTGTGTACAGATGTGAATATAAAAATCATACTTCAACAATAGTTGTAAAGAGATTATTTTTGAATTTTGTTTATTTTTTATACAGCAGGTTCTTATTAGCAGTTTTATACATATTAGTGTATATATGTCAATCCCAATCTCCCAATTCACCCCACCACCACAAACCCCTCTGCCACTTTCCCCGCGTTGGTGTCCATACGTTTGTTCTCTACAGCTGTGTCTCTCTTTCTGCCCTGCAAACTGGGTCATCTGTACCATTTTTCTAGGTTCCACATATATGCGTTAATATACGATATTTCTTTCCCTCTTTCTGACTTACTTCAAGTAGTAAAGAGACTTTGAATGAGTTAGCTCACATGGTTCCTAATAAAAATGGGAGACAGTTATTAGGATGTTGTCATTAAAAAAGACAGGATTTATAAAAGAGCCAGAAAAGAGAAGAGAGGAAACACACACACACATACACATAAACACACACACAAAGCCTGAGAAAGGGGAGTTTTCCCTTTCCTTGAGGAACAGATAGCGGAAAGCCATCAAACACCTAGTCTGGACGGGTTAATCTCGTGACGTTCCGAACTAACAAGGTATACGCTTTTGGCTATGTGTGGAGGCTCCAAAAATTCTTCAGAGTTTAGTGGTGACGTGAATGTGGCGGCTTTTCTTTGTGGACGACCTGCCAGTGTCCTCCCTTTGGCACCTCTGAGTTACTTAAGCCTAATTGAACTACTTTCCTCATCAGAATTTCTCAATTTCATATACCCTCCCCCTTCATTGACTCATATTGATTCTTAACAGAGCAAGATTTGATCATGAACACTTGCTTCTCTCTTTGCCGCAGTATGAACAGTGGAATGTCCGCTTAGGGTCATGGTTGTGAGCAGCATATAAGTAAGTAGTCAGACAACCAATACTGAAGGGAAGCCAAAAATCTGAGAACAACAACAATATCCCAGTAAGTACTTTGAACTTACTTTTCCTCCTAGCCCAGGACAAAGCAGAAGAAAAAGTATCAACATCACTTTAACAATAACCAAGTGGCATTAAATTTTTTAAAAATGAGGCATAATATGCATAAAGTACAAAGAGTGTACAGTTCCCAAACCATTACCAGTGTACAGCAACGTGAATAACTGATGAAGCAACCTGAATAACTAAGGTATGGAAAATGACCAGACCACAAAAGGCTTCCTCATGACTCTTCCCATGCAAGAGCTCAGAGGAATCACGCACATACCCCTCCCAACCTCTCTGCCTGTCACTTTCACATAAATTGGATCACAGGGCATGCACTGGATTTGGGGGCCTGGAGGGGCATGGGTCTGACTTCTTTCACTCAACATTATGTCTATGAAATTTAACCCTATTTTTCACATAGTTCTTTGTCTCTGTGGATTCCTTGTAAGAATATACCTCTCCATAGATTTCTACTGTTGGACATTTCAGTTGTTTCCAGTTGAGGATATTCTGAAAAGGTACGAACATTTTTTTTGTGAATTTTGGTGAACATACACATTTTTCTAGGGGACCCCATTCCAGCAGAATAATGCCAGTGTTGACTTTAAAAATAATACTTTTGGGGGCTTCCCTGGTTGTGCATTGGTTAAGAATCCGCCTGCCAAGGCAGGGGACACGGGGTCAAGTCCTGGTCTGGGAAGATCCGACGTGTTGTGGAGCAACTAAGCCCGTGCACCCCAGCCACTGAGCCTACGCTCTAGAGCCCATGAGCCACAACTACTGAGCCCTCATGCCACAACTGCTGACGCCTGCGCGCAGAGAGCCCATGCTCCGCCACAAAAGAAGCCACCACGATGAAGAGTAGGCCCCAATCACTGCAACTAGAGAAAGCAGTAGCCGAGCAACGGAGACCCAACGCAGCAAAATCAAACAAGCAAAATAAATGTAAAAACTTTATAAATATAAAAATATATAAAAGTTGGGATTTTTTTTGTTTTTTTCCTGCAAAAAGGGTTTATTCAGGAATAGCGGAAGAATTGCAATTCAGGACAAGCAAGGTATAGCAAAAGCCATAGGCAAGTCCCACAAACAAAAGACAGGAAGGAACCTTACTTAACAGAAAGAGGAGGAAGCTGAGGGAGGTTGTTTTGAAACCAAGCCCTTTCAAGAAAAGTGAAAGTTCAGGGTGATGACGATTTCTCATTGCCAAGTTGCTGGTTTCCTGCAGGAGATGAAATGTACATGTTTTTCTGTTGGGGCCTGTAATCCATGATTCTTTCCTATTGATGCTTCTTCTGTCTGGGTCTATAATTGACGATACTTCCTGTCTTTGAACTTGAGTGGTACCCCATGAGAGCTCCCACTTCTGGTCTCCCAACTTCATTTTAGTGACGTTTCCCTTTATTAGTTTTCCAACCTGTCACAAGGAATTTTGATTTTTCTAGTTTAATCTATTTTAACACTTTAGGAGACTTACTACATCAGAATATTATCCTTAAACCCTGTGGCCCTAGCAACTTTCAAGTGTTCAGTAGCTACATGTGGCTTGTCCCTATCATATTGGAGAGCACAGGTCAAAGGTGTAGCACAGCTAAAGGTACGATTTCTGGGCCACAGCATATAACTGTGTATGGATGACCCTCAGCTGATGCTGCCAAATTTTCTTCCAACCTGTTGAACTTTTTAATACCCTTTCCAGAAATGAATAAGAATTTCCAGTGCTCTCCATGCTGTCAACATTTGGTTTTGTTTGTCCTTTTTTTTTAAAGTAAACTTTATTGAGGTGTAATTTACATAGTAAAATCTGCCAACATTAGATTATCCTACATTTTTTTCAATGATATCATTTCTGTGCAAAGCTGGATTTTGGTGCTTGCTGTGATAAAAAGCAAGGGCCATGCGAAAATGAATGTGTAACGAGAAGCAAGGAGGCGACTGAGAAGGTTTCAGAGGCTGTGCAGCGCGCAGCATTAAGGTTATGATTCTGCCGTGTCAGAGCAGTGAAGACACAAGCCACGCTACTGAACTTTTGTCAAGGGAACACATAAGAATAGCCACAGCACCAGCCGCAAACCTACAAAATATAGAAATATACGTGAACCCAGAAAACAACAGCATTCCCCAACGAAAGCGCTGTTGTCAGCCAACCTATCAGGAAATCAGGGCAAACGGGAAGGACAAAGACAGAGAGAATTTGCAGGCAACCAAGGATGATTCGTTAATTAAATCAATTTAATGTTAGTCAAAGATTTAAATTTAACTCGAGATGTTGAATTTGTAATTTAAGCTGACACATGTTGGAACCTGAGAATGTTGGAATCATATATTTGTATATATGGAATCACATATTAGATGACACCTAAAAATATTTACCAGAAATTGTAAGCGGAA
Organism: Delphinus delphis; assembly: GCF_949987515.2. Taxonomy (NCBI): domain Eukaryota; kingdom Metazoa; phylum Chordata; class Mammalia; order Artiodactyla; family Delphinidae; genus Delphinus; species Delphinus delphis. The sequence continues at coordinate 107,006,008 of NC_082683.1, read as the reverse complement.
TAATTGAGTCGTCTGGTTTCTGGAATTACAAGTATTCATTCCTCTTTAAAGATATTAGTATATTTAATGTACTTGACTAGTATATTTAATACACTTCAATACATAAATTTAAATGATTTTTTCAATGACATTGAAATCTTCCTGAATATGTTTCCTTATTTAACTGGTACAACCAGTATAAGACATTTAAGAAGTCCAACTTAACTCAGATGTTCAAGTGAAAATAAAGCCAAGACTTACATACCAGAATATTATACCACCATTATTTTCTACATTATAAGATAATCTGAAAAAATATATATAGTCATTTTTAGACCAAAATTATTAAACCAATCTAAGTTTTGTGACTAACCTCGATAAAAAAACAACACATGACATAAACATTTTAAATGTCATTATATATAAAATGTATAAATTATTTAAATTGCTTAAAAGTATTAAGGGTCATCTTTGTAATCAATTTCATTTCATTTCTCACTGTTCTTCCCAGTAATCAAGACCATTAATTTAATCTACAGCTAAATCTGTTATAGTTCCTTGTCACCAATTCAACAACAAAATTTTTCCTCATATAAATACCACATTGAAAGCATAAGTAGTAATGCATTTTTCCCAGAAATTCTTAATTCTCTTATTTGATATTTACATAAGTGATTATTACTTTTCTGAAATTAATTGGGAAATTAATTTTTAATTAATTTAAATTTTTAGAGGCCAAATTTGTCTATTCTATCCTAAGGAATAGAAAGTATATTGTTTTGTTTCTGAGAAAATATATTTAAAGGTAAAAGAATTTATCAAATTACTGGGCATTATTTAAGGTGAAAGCAGAGGCAACGATATGTATTAACAGCAACTAACAGTGAGGGAAACAAAATGAAATAAGTCAGCCACATTACGTCCTTGAAGGAAGCTCATTAATGAAAATCGGAGTGCTTCTGTGATATGCTTTTGAGTCTCCAGGGTATGTATCTGTGCATGACGTCATTGCTCCTCATCCATCTGTATTAAGGACTGAACTGGCTTACAGTTCTGGAAGGTTTAAATCTTGACTTGTAGGGTTGTCACAAGTGCTCATGTTGCTGACTTGGTTGCTTGTTTTTAATGATGTGTCTTTCCTCTGCTTACTGTAGTCTGAAGTAAGTAATCCCTAAAGGACATTTGTTTGAATTTTTTCAGTTATTTAGAAACTTGAGTATACCAATGAAAAGAAAGCTGCATATTCCACGCTAAAAATTCAATACTCTTCCTGTATTAATCCCCTTATTACTGTGCAGCTCCTTATGAGGGAACCATTGCATATTAAGATCATCCTTTTTGTAGCTCCTACACTTTTGCAGTTATTGACAAGGATTGCATTGGCCCACGCGGTTTTTACCAAATAGTGGAAAGACAAGAGGTGGACAGCTTCTCACTGCTGCGGTGTCACAAACCAGGAAATACCAGAATCCTCAGAACAAGCATCAGACAAGAAAGACTCATGGTCCAGATTAGCTGTCACCTTCTACCTAACAGGGAATAGATCCCTGTAAACCAACACCCAACAGGGATTATCCCCAGAAGTTTACTTCCTAAAATTAAAACCAGAATCCCGCACTGAGAGGAGAAATTAGTGATGCACAAAATGAGACGGGGATAGAGAGAGAGAGAGAGAAAATCCTTGTCCAGTAACCACACAGTATGTAAAAGCCAAAATACTCAATTTCTGTCCATGAGATTTAACAGAACAGAGGAAACATGAGCTAATAACTCTAAGGGTCCAGGTCTGAAGCAGGAACCTGTGGGGGGGGCAGGATTCTGTTGGCTCCCACAATGTGTCTTACATGGGCTAACTTTTATAGTCACAGCCAAAAAACACAGAAACAAACAAACAAACAAACAAAAAAACTGACAAGGAATAACATAGAAACACTTATTCCCATGCTAATTCCCCTTTTTATATGAGGAAGGACAGGCATTAGATTGTTTTCATCAAATTAAAATTATAAGCAAAATTTATAAATAAAAGAGAAAAGGGGAGAAGGAAAAAAACCCTGGGATCAGTGAGATTCTTCTCTTTGGATAAGTTGCTTGGCAGGACGTTATCAAAGAGCTCATTCTGGGCAGTCTTCTCTGGACCCTGTTGACTAGGTCAGCAGAGAAAACAATTACAGTTCTTGGAGAATTTTAAAAATAATCAATGTTGAGCTTTCGAACATATGCAATAGAATATCTCTGTGTAATACCCACAATGTCCCTCTGTTGTCCTTCCCCTTAGTTATGTCGGAGGGCACTGCTCCCTTTATTAGTTAGACTATCATAGAGAGATGTATACAAAGATTGCTGAGTTGGCAAGTAAATGAAGAAAGGGACAATGAAAGACTGGAAAATAAAATGGAATATGATTTAGTCCCACTTCTGTGGAAGGAAAATTTGAAGGATTTACCAACATTAGAAACACTAAACGTAGCACTTGCACTTCCAGGTCTCTACGCTATGGAAACACTTGCACGAGTGGTCAGAGGTGTGTGTACGATAATGATGGTTGCAGCATATTCGTCATCGTGAAACCATGAAACCAAGTAATACACAACCATGGATGAAAGGCCTTTATCAGAAACAAAGCAGAGGAGAATTATGATGATGAGCTCACTGCTAACATCATTCATAGAACAATTACTGACGTTCACACATGAAAAGTTTAAGACACATAAAATATGACTTTCTTGTCCAAGTCTATGGACTTGGCCGAATAAAGACTATCCCACCAGACCGTGGATTTTGCATCTCTTTCAGGAGGCCGTAAGTTAGGCAAGTATAGAGTCCAATAGAGACGACAGACAATACAGCTGGGAAGGGGAGTGTGGCCCAAGAGTGGCAGCAGTCGTGAGGTGGAAAGCACCCCAAACTGCATTCGGTAAATTTTGTGGGAGCAGATGTACAGGTAATAATCAGCATGGAACACCGGGAATGGTAATCAACACGGAAAACGCTGAATGAGTTCTAAAACCTCTCCCACCGTCCCTGGGTGGGCTCGAACCACCAACCTTCCCATTAACAGCCGATCGCGCTAACCCACTGCACCACAGAGACAGCAGCACGTGACTCTTCTGGACTCTCTGTGGAGTAGACACTTACAAATTCCCAGGATGTGCGTCTTTCTCGCAGGAAAATTGTACCAGTTCCACAGCCTCAGAAAAACGGACGGTTTAGAGCAGTTAATCACACTGGACCTGAGACTGGGTCAAGGTCAGGAAAACACAACACTAAGCCCTATTATCATAGGGCAGCCACCCATGCAGACAATTCTGACAAGCACTTGAGAATACTCCCCCTCCCTTTGACGCATTTCCCATCTGCTCCTCTCATCCTCCCACTCACTACAGGGAAGGATTCGTCACCTTTGTGTCCTGTCAGAACCCTTTACGCTCCCTGCAGGGCACAGAGAACCAGGCAACAGCCAAGGGGCAGCTGCACTTCCCTGAACGGCCTTTCCCCAGTAGGCGGTTCCAGCGCTCAGGCTGACCCAAGACCCCACTGCCCGCCAAGGCAACCGGGAGGAGTCCGGAGGGCAGCCGGTCCGGGGGGATTCCTACTAGCACAGAACGTGCCTGGCCTGCACTTCGGGGGGAGCTGAATAAAAGTCCTCCTGAAGCTTCTCTACAGCCTGAAGAGAACGGATTTCAGGTTCCTGAAAGGGCAAGGGGGCGTCCCCGCGAGGACAAAGGCTTCCCCTGGTCTTGGAGGACAAGTCCCGCAGAAGCTGGCTTTGAGAGACACGCCAAACGAAAGGAGCAATCTTGAGTGGAGATGTCTGCAAGGAACTCTCAAGTGGTGTCGCCATTCTTATATACGGAGAGAGAGTGAGAAACCCAACGTGGGAAAATGTTTACTGTGCACTTACGTATAGAATATACGATGTTATTACTCTTGCAACATTTTTGTATGTTTCAAAGGGTTTTGGTTTTGGTTTTTCATGAATTTTCGGAACTGGAGACCTCGATGCTCTTGGGATGAAAACTGTGTAAATAAGTCTTCGGGTTTGTAACATGCAGGGAGAAAAGAGCCGAGGCGAGAGCTGGCCAGCCCAGGCTGTTCATTACATCTCACCTTCTCCAGCCTGCGCGATGTCAAGGACCCTGAGGCCGGGACTCACCGGCATTTGGGGACTCACTGCAGAAGCTCTTCTGCATCTGAACCTTGAAATAAAAACAGCTCTGGTCGGGGCAGGAAGAGGAAGACTCCTGCCAGTGGAGATGCTGAAGGGGAAAAAAAGGAAAAAAAGGCTTCCCTGACCGGGAATCGAACCCGGGCCGCAGCGGTGAAAGCGCCGAATCCTAGCCACTAGACCACCAGGGAACCGTTGAGAAGCCTCGACTTCGCGTATCCAGATGAAAATTGTAAAACTACAGATTGCACTTCAGAGACCCGGAGAGCTGGAACGGAGATCTCCCAGAAGCCCAGGGCTGAATGCAGCTGTGCAAGGCTCCCAGCCCTTGCCCGGCTGCTCATCACCCTTCACATCTGCAGTCTTGGGCGACGCTGTGGGCTCTGAGACAGGACACAAGGTCCGTCCTGGTCTAGCTTCAGTGCTCTGTGCTGCCGAGCCAAGGTCATGCTCTCTTTCTGAAGCTCGGTTTTCTCTTGAGTCAGGTGCCCACTGCGATGTCAGCAGGTGATGGGCGGATCCGTCCACTTCCTGATGTCTGCTCTGGCTCTGGGGGCTCTCCTGGTTAACGGCACCGGTACGGGCTCCTTCCCCTCCGCGACCAGCTCAGTTCGTGGAGTCTGACATTGTTCATTTCCGTGTCTTTGGCTCGAGTCCCCGGTGCACAGTTGGGTTCGGTCTCTTTTGATTCGTCACGCAAATCAAACTGTTGCGTAAGTGTACCGAGATGGGGGAAAGCCAAGTGTGAAGGGATGAACTTGTGTGAAGCCAAGCCAGGGATGAACTCCTTGGTTTCCAGAGACATAACTCGCGTGCACATGTGGAAGAGATTTAGGCGCCTGCTTAGGAGGTGAGGGGATTTCCGGATGTAAAAATGAGCCGAAGTCAGCCTTGTCCTTTGCGCACTTGGGTCAGCTGGCTGTGGCCTGGACTCCGCAGTGACTCAGAGCGGAGAAAGGAGAGCTGGCTCCTAGCGCTGAGCAGGCTCTCAGGCAGCAACGGAACTCCTGGCCTGTACCTTGGGGATGGAAAATGCAGCTGCGCCCGCTGCCTCAGCCCCTGCCTTTCGGCCGTTTTGCTTTTTTGAAAGGGAAGGTAAAAGTTTCAGAAAGGAAAAACGTTTGTTTCCGCCCGGTTTCGAACCGGGGACCTTTCGCGTGTGAGGCGAACGTGATAACCACTACACTACGGAAACACGGCAGGTGCTACAGCTCAGCGACACATCCCTGAAATCCGTAGGTCCTGCCACCACTGCCCTACTCGCCAACTTTTTAAACTGAAGAATGGACCTTGAAGCCCCAAGACCTCTCAGGCAAGGAGACTGCGGCTTCCGAGAGGCCCTGCTTTTAGGGTTCCGTGCCTGCCCAGAAGGGAGGACCCCCGAGCCTCCCACAGTCGGCCTTTGGGCTCCCACACCGACCGCAGAGTCCTCGGATCCACAGCTATGCCCCCGAGTGCAGGGGTCGCCCCCACTGACTCCTCAGCTCCCAGAAGCCGCGGGAGCCGGGGGTTCGCGCAAGTGCCCTTTGGGCCTAAGGGGAAAAGGTAGAGAATTAGGTTCATTCGAGTGAGCTTCTCTCTCTCTGGAGCTGATCCTGTGGGTCCCAGCTGCATTTCTCCAAAGGCTTCAAACAGAATTCCTTTAATCCACACTTGACTTAGTCGTTTTCAGGGTGAATGCCAGCTTGCTACAAACACCCCGTCAAAACTGAAGGAGGAAATCTACAACTTCCAGGTAAATTCTATTTTCTTCCTTTGATTTCTTCAAACAACAACAACCAAAGAGACATGTCACTGGTACATACTTGCACTTTTCTTATAATACTTAAGGTATGTCTGACTATCTATGAAAGCTCTTGCTATAGAAACATGTGCAAGAGATTGTCTACCAGGAGCTAAACAATCGTCATGCCTGCCCAGGGTCCAAGAAGCTGATGAAGCTGGATGCAGTCCCCCACTGCCTTTAGATCACCAGTTAGATGACCATCCAAACCAACCAGCTTTCCAGATGCAGGTCACTAAAATGAGGGAGAAGAGGTCAGCTAAACAATCGTAATTTGTTCTGGGGAATGTTGAAGGTCAGCAGTGGTACAGTTAGAAGGGGAAATAAAAGACTTCATAATAAGGATAAAGCAGCTTTCTCAAGCTTTACTGAGTGACCAGCACTGTTGCTCAGTGCTTTACTGTGGAATAACTTCCTAAGTCCACATAACAGCCCTGGAGGATAGTGTAGGACTTTACCAACCCTTATTGCAGATGAGAACACTGAGGCACTGAAAAGCTGAGCTAAACTTTTCAGGGTCTCACCCCCGTGACAGTGAGAGCCAGCACTCAGACCCAGGCACTTTGCCTCCAGAGCCCTTCCCCTTGGCCACCATG